>NC_142030.1:22197766-22797766 GCF_982192425.1 Myodes glareolus
ATGAGCTGTTAAGTTATGAGCTAGTGAGGTGTATGGAACTTGACGTTTTAGGGAGTCACTGTTTTCTACAACTGACTGCTTTCTTACACACAGCTACAGAAAAGCCACCTATTCCTCTAAGAGCAAATCCCAAAAGAAATCCAGCAAATAAATGCTGCCAGTAATAGAATTTCTAATTATCATCTGCCTGTAAATATTTTACCCTCAAACGCTTTTTACTTGCCTTGACATAACAACTTTTATGGAGGAGTATTTGTTTTCAGAAATTTGTTGTGTTTTTAAGTCTGGAAAACAATGTACTGGTTTTCTGAAATCGTGATCACAAAATCATACTATCTGCTGCTAGATCTTTGAACATTAGGAAGCCTCAGCTTATATGGGCTCTAGCTTTTCTAACAATATTTAGGATGCTTATTCATACAGCTGAGAGAGTACTCTCCCCCGGAAATGTCAGTGATAAGTGGAAGCACCTGCTCAGCAAGGCCGAGCTTCTGTACCTGCCCAGCAAGGCCCGGTTTCTGCACCTGCCCAGCAAGGCTGTTTCTGCACCTGCCCAGCAAGGCCCGGTTTCTGCACCTGCCCAGCAAGGTCGAGCTTCTGCACCTGCCCAGCAAGGCTGTTTCTGCACTTCCTCACATCCCTGGTAACTCTTCGTCCAGACCAGTGAGCCCTCAGGATGCACACGAGCTTTCCAGGAGTCTCCTTCCTTCCCATCATGGAATTTTCAGAGGCTAGGATCTAATCTGGGTGATGCCTTATCTATCAACAGTATAACAATTTAGGTGATAAAACCAGAATATAACAAAGGAGGTTTTACCCAAAACTTTAGGTTTTATCACCTAAATTCTACTACTTTTACAACAGACAATACTCAGCTTAAATTATAGATGAAAACCTTTTTAGCAATTAAAAAAGGATAACCATATAAACAGTAGTGTTCAATTTCTTTTTTAAATACTCAGGTCTAAAAACGGATGATTTTAAATTTAATCTTTTGGTATAAAACGACTACCAATGGTACTAATGCTGAAAAACTAAATTACAAAACAAATACATGATCACAATTTAAATTCTTTGGATTGTTTATCTCTAAGCCCCGACATTTAATACAAAAATTTAAAACTTTCCCAACCACACATGGTAGTGTTAATATTTTCTATGTAAAAATGTTGTCCTTTGGGAACTCTGTAAATGCTCACAGCTGTCACCACGGCAGAAAGGAAAGGTGGGGGCTGAAGGGACAGCAGTGGCACAGTGTGACAGGAACAAACACTGCTAGGGACCTTACGTCGACTTCTCTATTGTTCAAAAACATGTGAGCATCTTCTAGCTTCATCGGCTTTCCAACTGTCAAACAAGTACCTTGACTTCTAATCAAGCAGATGAGTCCTAAGACTTTCTAAAGGATGGACCTCAATTATTGGGTCCCTTTTACATAGAAGGCCAACACTGATTTTCATTTCTATCAGAATGAGGGAACGTTCACTAGAGTCCTCAAAATGTTCAGGGAGAAAACACTTGCAAAGCTTTCCCGGTCCATACAGAATGATCAGAATGTAACGGAAGCGGCAGAAGATCCAGAACGCACATCAGTCATATTTGATTCTCTCTATTAGGCGGTCCTCCTTGTAATGGGAAATAATCTGAATCAGTATGGAACAGTTGATTAGAAGAAAGAACAAACCCGCTAACCAAATAAACAGGAAAGTGTTCTTGCCTTGAAACTCTAGCACATATGCAGGAGTCAGCCACAAGGCCTGCCCTATAAACCACAACATCAAGAGGACTATGGCTCTTCTCCAAGGGATTCTCACTAGTGGCATCACCAGGGGCAGAAGGCAGAGGTACCAAAGGAAGTACTGAGAGGTGCAAACTTTGTTAAAAGTCACAAAGATGGATGTGTGAAGGAAACAACAGAAGTCCAGATCTCTGTAATAGGCAAAAGACACGGCTGAAAGCAGGATGAACTGTGGCAGAAACGCGGCGATCCCCAGGGTGAAACTCCACTTGCTCTCTGCCGTCAAGTACAGCATATAGAAGTAGGGAGAAAAGTTGTGGCGGATGTCCCTCCTGGTCAGGTGATAGAGGTAGGTATGCTCCAAAAACTCCCAACCGTATTTATAGTAAAAACCGAAGCTCAGGGCAAAAAACGTGAGTCCCGCCACCGCGACAAAGAGCAGCACTGCCCAGCTACACAGCCTCTTTAGGAAGTCGTACAGACGAGCCTGGAAGGAGTAGCGGGCTTGCCGGAGGCTCTCGTCGCTTTCGCGCTCGGGCCGCAAGTGGAGCGCTATGGGGAGGATGTAGGTGACCGGATACATCTTCATGTGCACCGCGAAGCCATAGAACACCGCGGCACACGCGATCAGCCGCTTCTCTATTAAATACAGGGCGGTGAGCACCAGGGAGGCGACGATGGAGTCGGCGTTGCCCCGGCTCGACACCGCCATGGGTAAGGGATTAAGCAGCCAGAAGACGCAGTAGCCACAGGCCTGGCGGCGCCCCAGCCCCTTAAGCAGCAGCAAGCGGTATAAGAGGAAGGCGGTGAGGAGATCGCAGCTGATGAAGAGAAACTTGCCGAAGAGCTCGCTGAGGTAGATGTTGGGAGTGAGCAGCCAACTCAGGAGCGGCGTGTAGCGATACGTCGCCCTCAGGTAAGGCGAGCGCCCTTCCGTAACGAAACGCGCGGCGTCCGTGAACACATGGTAGTCGATGTCGGTGTACCGCACCAGTAGAGTCCGGTCCTGGAAGACACCGTAGAAAACCAGGGCGACCCTGGCCAGGAAGGCCACGCCGAACACCCCGGCGGGGGGCACCCGCAGGTTCAGGAACCGTTCCCCCCAGTGCCTGGTGTAGCTCATGGTCTGGATGCGGCTCAGCCGCCAGGCCCCGGCTCCACGCTGCGCCACCCGCTCTCTAACCGTCCTCCACCACCCTGCACTCGGTCTCCCGGAGCATCTCCTCCGCCGGACTGCGAACAGAAACAACCCGGGAGCGAGCACTTCCGGCACGTCGTCCCGCCCCCACGCTACTTCCGGCCTCGAGCGGCTTCTCCGTGGTCCCCCCCCACCCCGCGGAACAATTACCTTCCTCGGGATTGGCTGTCTAGCTTCGCTAGCTTCCTCCGGCGAAGGCGGGATTTCCGGTCCCCCCTTTGGCCACACTTCAGCTGCCCGGAAAGCCCGGAGTGGCTGAGCTGTTGGGGAGCTGGGTGAGTTTTGTTTTTAGTTACCGGTGATGCCGCGCTCCCTCCCGACTCGGGTCAGCCGAGGAGGACTATCGGCACAGAGTAAACTGGGACCTGCTGCCTACATCCCTCAGAACTGACTTGGAGGACTGAAGGTGAAAAATGTAGATGGAAAGGAAATAAACCTAAAATAGTTCTCATTTTTGACCCTTGATAGGAATGTTCCTACCAGAATCCGTCTGTGCGGTCGCCCCTGGAGTGCCCTCAACTCCCGTTCTTTTCTGGCATCCTTCACCTAAGTCAGAATCTGCCCTCCGCCCACCCCGTTCCATCCCGTACCCCCACTAGTTTCTTGCCAAGGACTCCAACTCTTTCATTCTTTTTCTGGTTACTGCACTTAGAATCGACTTAAGAACTTCATACTTTTAGAATATTTCCAGTTTCAACTAAATTGTAGGATCCTTGGGAGTAGAAAGTGTTTATTTCTTTGTACATTCCCGTAATGTAGTACAGTCTCAGACACGTGGTAACTGACCCGGGCTGGCTGGCTTGAGCTTACAAATTGAACCTGCTCCTAGGGAAAGTTTGGAAGATTAGTATAGAGGTGGCTCCAGTCAGTCTGGACACGCAGCTCTCATCCTACGCTTCACATTCATCCTTTGAACAAGCCATACTAACCTCATATTTTTATGCTTCTATCCTTTAATATGCTTTGATGTAAGTATACGTTGTAGATTAATAACTACTTCTAGTCATTTTTCACCATGCACTGATCATATATACGTTGATGACACATTATCATCCAAATAACAGCCGTTATGATTCATAATAGCTATTAAGGACTAATTTACAATTATCAGACACGCTAACTATTTTTTAATGTAAAGTAGGTATTCTTATTGTTACCAGTGAGGAAAATCAGAGTTTACGTAGAGTAAATAAGCCACATAGCTGACTAACAGCAGAACTGGAATTGAAATAGGTCTGTCTGACCCAACATATCTTAATTGCTGCTTGATGAACTTACAAATAAAATGCCGTGGAATTCTGGTTTTGCTCTGTGCTTTGTCTTCTTAATCTCACCTTGAGATCCTTCTGATAACCGCTCTCCTTGTTGACTTTTTATCCCTGGTTTGTTATTTTCCTTTGGGAGTTATAGGAAAGTGAAGCTTAGTCTCAGTAGAGGATGTAAGAGTAGTGTCTGAAGATTAAGTAAGGGTTCCTCTGGGTGGATTGTCTTAGGTATTTTGGCAGAAAGGCCTCGGCTAATTATCCTCTATGGCTGGCCTAGAAAATAGGAGAGACATCGAATTCAGAGGAAAAGGTAACAACTAATCAAAAGGAACAGCCTATTTGGAGTTGAATGAGTGAGATGCAGAAAACAGCAGAACTCTTGAACAGATCTCACTCCCTGCCGTTAGTGTCCAACCTGTGGAGTGTTTTCCACAGATTATGTGTTTTGGAATATGTTAATGACCTGTTTTGTATTAACACATGCTAAATGCTTCACCCTTGGTATCTGTATTTGTTTTTTACCACTTGTTTCTCACAAGTGTGTAAGAACTACAGATTTGGGATCTGGTTATTTTATACGTCTGGGACATTTAATATCTCTTATGGCTCACTTGTAGATTTATCAATGAGTAGGGATTCAGTTTTTCCCCTCTCCCCTTTGTCCTTCCATCTCAAAGACTAAGAGTCAGTAAGTATTACTTGTTGCTTCTTGCCAGCGTATTGGGGGTTGGATATTGATCACAACCTTCTCAGGCTCATGCTAGGTAAGAATAGATGAGAAATCCATGACTCTGAGACTTGGAGACAGAAATATCTCCTGCTTAAAATGGGCTTCCATACCCTTTAGGATGTGTAAGGAAAACATCCAAAAAGTATTTCCGAGTGTGAAAGAAAAGCAATGGACTCAAATATCACCGTCTAAAAGGGACAGTGTCCCAGATCCAGACTAATTTGACTCCTGGAATTAGCTGAGCCAGATTTCAGATTCCTGAGTCTTAGTATTTAGTAAGTCTTGCCCTTTAAGAACTGGAATTTCAGGCTAGACAAATGGCTCAGTGGTTAAGTGTACAGGATGCCCCTCTAGATGACTCCAGTTCAACTCCCAGCATTCACTGGCAGCTCACAATTGTCTGTAACCCTGGTTCCAGGGGATCCATGGCGCCAAGCCTGCACATGGCACACACATATATATGCATGCAGGCAAAATGCCTATACTCGTAAAATGAACTAAATTCTAAAAAGAAGAACTAAATTTGCAAGCCACAGAGTTGGCTCAATGGGTAAAGGTGCTTATCCTGCCAAACCTGACAGCCTGAGTTTGATTCCCTAGACCCCACATGGTGTAAGGAGAGAACTGACTCCTGAAAGTCATCTCTGATGCCCACAATGTACACCACACAAACAAATAAATAAATAGGATGTTTTTGATAATTTAAAGACTGAGTGTGGAATTTATTTCTTAAAGGATCTTAATAAGAGAAAGAGCAAGAAAAGGGTTGGAAAGACTGGGGGTACTGGTACTGGAATGTATGAGTGTAAGGGGAAAACCAGCAAGAAAGGCCGGCCTTACGACCAGAAGTTCTTGCAGCAGAGCTGAATTGAGCCCTTCCCTCCTATAAGTCAGCCTAGGAGTTCAAACCTTGATACAAGATAGGTTTCGATGTCTAAAAGAAGATACAGTGAGAACAAGAGATTCATCCAGTTTATTTAGTAGTCTCTTCTGAACAGACAAAAATAAACCAAAAATACCTCACACATCTTTTTTCTAAATACATTGGACCTGGTTTAGTCTTTAATGCAGTGTGTAGAAAAAAAAGATCATTCCTAGATACTTCTGCTTCAGTAGTGTTGGCCAATAGTGGGCCTGGAAGCCCAGTTAACTGTACAGCATAGGTAATGTGTTATTTTGCAAAGAAATTAAGCAAGCTAACAGGGGTAAAGGTTCATGGTAGCAGTTGTGGAGAAGGTGCAATGTTCCTGGCCAGTAGCTATATTATGACTGCTTTTCTTTCTCTGCTGATGTCAGGGAAACCCGTGCATAGTTTCACTAGCTGAAGTGGGTTTCAGGGAGTGGGAGGGGCAGTAGGGAGCAGCAGGAATTAGGGGTTTCAGAATCCTCCCATAGAATTGTACCATCCTTCAGGAAAGATGAAAACCGCATTCTTCATAGAAGAGCCTCCAAGCCAAAGCATCCCATCTGCCTCCCCACCAGGACAGGAACTGTGATATATGCAGCACCCTCTTTATGATTCTTGTACATAGGCTTAGGCCTCTGTCTTGGAAGTATTTTGAGCTCAACAGCTTATCAGTCCTGGCATTTGTATTCTAACAGTAAGGTTTCCACTTAAAGCCTCCCTCCCAAATACCAAATTTTCAGCTTCTCAGTTTTTAGTTATGGGGCCTAGAGCTAGAGTTCCTACCCTGGTGGAAGAATGGGAAATGCAGAGTACTTCAGGAGAAAAAAATGGCAGGATGTTTTGTTTGTTTGCTTGTTTGCTTGCTTGCTTGTTTTAGAAGTTGTTCAGCAGCAGGTTGTTGCAGGAATAGGTAGAACGTAGTATGAGTGATAGATTTTCCTAGATCTTCATGGGTAGGGCATTTCCCTGCCCCATTACCTCCTAGCTCCTCTCTTGTCCTATCAGCACATTTCATCAAACCTTGATGGGTGCGCCTTTATTTATGAAAGGGACAACAGAGTCTAGCCCTCCCTTTTCCATAAATCAAACTTAAAACCATCAGCTACTCTCACCGCTCTGCTGACCATAACACAGAAAATCCAGGTATTCTACTCCATAAAACCAAGGCAAGATATTTGTCCCTTTGCTAAAATCTGAGTACTTCCTTTCTGTACATTCCATATATGTGGGTATATGTACATCTATATACATATCTTTCTATATATTATCTCTGTTTTTCTCCATAGATAAACATATATATCATATCCCAATTTCCCACGTTTCCACCCACCTTGTCTGTGTCAGTCATAAGTAAGACTCTGGGTTTCATTTCACTGGGTCCCTTAGCCTCATCTTTCTCCTTTTCACACTCTAGATATCCTTCCCCATTGGTTATTTTGCCCCCACTTAGAACCCTCACCTGCTGCTGTCCTGACGCTCTAAGTCTATATGGCTTGTACAGACAGGGAACCCACTTCTCATCCCTCCTGGCTGCTAGAAAGCTTGTCCTACATCCTGAAAAAGGATTCCAGGTCAGGCGACTGGGAGAAGGAGTTGTGCCATGCAGAATGTTGGGCTTGTGGGAGAAGGGCGCCATTCTGAATTAACAGGATGGAATGACTTTAGAAGGGCACCTTATGTGGAACATATACACATTAGAGTTTTACTCAGCGGTAAAAAACAATGACATCTTGAATTTTGCATGCAAATGGATGGAAATAGAAAACGCTTTACTGAGTGAGGTAACCCAGACCCAAAAAGAGGAATATGGTATGGACTCACTCATAAGTGGATTCTAGCCATAGTTAAAGGTCTTTGAGCCTATAATTCGTGATCCTAGAAAAGCTAAATAAAAAGGTGAACCTGAAGAAAATCATATAGTTATCCTCTTGGATATTGGAAGTAGACAAGATTGCCAGGCAAACTTGGGTGCATGGGGGGTGGGGGATGGAAGTAAGGGGAGATGGTTAGAGAAAAGGGAGAGGGGGAGGATTGGGGATGGCTTGAGGGAATGGGATGGGGGGAGGGAGGAAGGATGGATATGGGAGCAGGGAAGTATATATCTCAACTAAGGGAGCCATTTTAGGGTTTGCAAGAGACTTGATTCTGGAGGGGTTCCCAGGCCCAAGGAGAGGTCCCCAGATTGTTCCCTGGGTAGCAGAGAAAAGGGTGCCTGAACTGGCCTTGGCCCATAACCATACTGATGAATATTTTGCATATCACCATAGAATCTTCATCTGGCGATGGATGGAGATAGAGACAGAGACACATATTGGAACACTGGACTTAACTCCCTAGGTCCAAATGAGAAGCAGAAGGAGGGAGAACATGAGCAAGAAAGGCAGAACCAGAGGGAACCTTCATCTGACGATAGATGGAGATAGAGACGGAGACCCACATTGGAGCACTGGACTGAGCCCCCAAGGTCCAAATGAGGAGCAGAAGGAGGGAGACCATGAAAAAGGAAATCAGGACCGCGAGGAGTGCGTTCACCCTCTGATACAAGGGGACTGACTGATCGAATGAGAGTTCACCAAGGCCAGCTGGACTGGGACTGAAGGAGTGATCAAACCGGAGTCTCTGACTGTGGCTGACATGGGGGCTGACTGAGAAGCCATTGACAATGGCACTGGGTCTTGTTTTGTCTGCATGTACTGGCTTTTTGGGATCCTAGTCTGGTTGGATGCTCACTTTCCTAGACCTGGAGGGAGAGGTGAGGAACTTGAACTTCCCACAGGGCAGGAAACCCTGACTGCTCTTAGGACTGGAGAGGGAGGAGGACAGGGAGTGGGGGAGGGGAGGAGAGGGAGTGGGGGGAATGGGAGGGTATGGGGAGGAGGGGAGGAAGTGGAAATTTTTATAAACAAATAAATAAATAAATTTAAAAAAAAAAGAAGAAGAAGAAGTGCACCTTAGAGGAAAGCCTGGGATTGTAGAGGAAATCCCAAAGGGGTTAGAACAGAAAATGTTCTCTTCTCACATTGTTAACCAAGAGTTGGAGGAGAGGTGGGCCTTGGGCAAGAGACTGGGAAGAGAGTCATCCCTTTGGAGGGAAGCAGCATGTACAGAAAAAAACAGACAGAGGAAACATCACCAGTGGATACACACACAGCAGTACACTTGGTCCTTGCACACCGAACGCCACTGGGTAAGAGCAGCGTTGAATGTATTTGAGAGCAGCTGGTTCTTTGTCTGCTGCTTCGTTTCAGACGCTCAGGTTCTTCTGGTTCTTGTCTTGATGCGAGTTTAAGGATAATGGTGAGTTTTGCAGGAAGAAGAGGCTGAAGGCTCTTCATTTTCAAACTACAGTTAACCAAGTTCAAGGAAAGACCAAAGTGAGCGGACTGTGCACAGCTGGGATGGGTTCGGCCTCAGGGCTTCTGAGTTCTCTGCAAGGCCTTGCCCGAAGAGACGTGTATACATTCTGCCTAAATGTATTTCTTGTCGTCATTTGTCAACTCCACCTTAAATTAACTATGTGTCATCCCTGCTGGAATTCCTGCTATACCATCTTCTGGGGGGTTCCTGTATACCTAACTGGAGCCAGAGCTCACTGGTGCTTGGGGCTTTAGAACAGGGCCTGGTGCTTATCTTGCCCTTCCCTGACCCCTGCCACAGTCCTCAGCAGAGAACTGGGTCTGATCGTAAATTGTCTTTTTAACTCGCCTGAGACCAGCCCGTTGGCAGAAGAGAGAAGAGATGACGCTGGCTTCCATTATTTTGTGTCAGCATGGCTGAGATCAGAATGTAAGCTCCTCCCCATCAGCATCGCCTCAGAAAACAGCTGGCAACTTTCCAGAAGGGCACCAGGAGGTGTAACAAAATAGTGGCTCTCAGCCCGAATTCTGCTTCAGTCCAAACCCTGACAAAGCATCACAAATTCCCAGAGGCTCTGTACAGCAAATCTGGAAATCTGAGAAGCTGGTTCATCTTTCCTGGCAATCTGTGCCTTGTGACTAGTTTTAATTGGCCAATGTTAAGAAAGGGAAATGGCTGTATTTCCCTCTCTTTCTTCAAAAGCTTGGGTTAAGGGATGAGGGGTCTGGGGTGGGTAGGAAAGGAAGAAGAGGAGCCAGGTACAGTGTAATCTGGAGTGGTATTAGATATTTCCATGGGGCCTGAACACTGGACTTAGAGAACCTTGGTGGCAGGGCATAGTGGCTCAAACCTTTAATCCCAGTGCTTGGGGGTAGAGGCAGGTGGATCTCTGTGAGTTCAAGGCCATCTAGGTCTACAGAGTGAGTTCAAGGACAGTCAGAGCTATACAGTGAGGCCCTATCTCAAAAAAAAAAAAATTGGGGGGGGAGGGAAGAATGGAGAGAGAGAGAGAGAGAGAGAGAGAGAGAGAGAGAGAGAGAGCGCATTGGCTAAGGCCTTCCTATTCACAGGGCACAGTAAAAGAAACCTTCCCAGGGCAGGGCCAGAGTTTTAGACAATAGTTCCAAAATTGAATTTTTCAGAAGCCAGGATGGGTGCCGGAGGGGTGGTGGCTGTTCATGTTTCTCAGATCAGCCCAGATTCTATGGAAACAGAGGCTGAGAAAGAACTAGGAATCCTAAGAAGATCCACTTGAGAACTGGAACGGGAAAATACGGCAGTGACCAAAAGTCTAGGTTATGTCAGGAGTTACCAGCTGAAATTAAATACACCATGACAAACCCTGGCTTCTTTCTTCGGGACTTGGGAGCCCAGGGAAAACTGATTTCAGATTCTGAGAGCATAGTCCATAGAATAACTCTCTGAGAGAGTTTTGCCTTAGGGGACTTACTAGATGGAAACAGAGATGGGGGAGCTCCAGTCTGACGTCATCACACTTTCTAGCAGTAGGGGCTGGGGGAGTCTATCCATCCGATCATATGGCCCTCCTAACGTGAATCTCCAAGCATGGCTGAAGCTTTCCAAGCCACTCAGCCTAACCTTCTCGCTCCGTCCCCCATCCTGGCTTAAGAGTCGTGTGCATTGGCATAGCAGCAGAGGCAGGTGCGAGGACAGAGAGAGGGAAGCGCAGGACTGTGCTACTGACCGACCACCGAGTTAAGGAAGGGGAAGTAGAGGACGGGTGCTTCTGGGGTTCTCCAGCGAACCCAGATAGTCTCCTTTTCCCAGGGCACTGAAAGAGGAAAAGGCCAAAGGGCTGGGGAGGAGAGAATAGGAAGTCAGACATTGCTGATGCGCACACTAAGGGCACTGCCTTCCTTTTCAGCTTGCTCTCTTAATGATTCTTCCAACTTGAGCTTTTCCGGGTCTCCATAGCGCACAGCGCTATCGCGGAGACCACCAGGGGGAGCCACTTTCACAACCTGGTCGAAAAGGCTGAAGTCCGCTATGTATTTGCCACTGGCTGAAAGTGAGATAGCCGGTGTGAATTCGTAGCCCCAGAGGATCTCCTCCGGCAAGTAGGAAGTGCGAACTTGACAGGTGGCGCTAGTGGACTCCACTGTCCCACTTAGGATCAGCACCAGTTCAAAGTCCCCCTCCCCACTGCGGAGGGGAAGATCTTTCAAGGGACTCGTCTCATCCACCACGTGGTAGAAGGTCAGGGGTAGAATGAGAAAGGGGCTATCAGAGGCTGTGTCTACCTGGAAAGTAACGTTGACCTGGTTGAGCCGGATATTCTCACCCTCCTTTGTCTGGTGGGTCTGAAGCAGTTTGCCCGTCACCTGGCATCCAATGAGGAGACTCTTCCGCATATTAGCAACTCGGATCATAAGGCAAGGCTTCCCGTTGTGGGAGGCTACCACTGCATGCTGGCTGAATCGGATAGTCTCAGCCCTCTTCTTGGGCCGGGCAATCTTTGCCAGGAAGGTACCTGTGATGAAGATTTCAAGGATGGTGGTGAGCACCAACTGGGCAATCAGAAGCACGATGGCCAGAGGGCACTCTTCGCTGATGTAACGGAAGCCATAGCCAATGGTGGTCTGCGATTCGAGGGAGAAGAGGAAGGCTCCAGTGAGTGTGTGCACCTGCACTACGCAAGGGGTGTGGTTGGCAGGGGGGCCCAGCTCCAACAGGTCCCCGTGGGCCACAGCTACCAGATACCACACTACACCAAAGAGGAACCAGGTGCCTGCAAAGGTTGCAGAAAAGAGCAGAAGCTTGTAGCGCCATTGCATGTCAATGAAGGTCGTCCATAGGTCCTTGAGGTAGAGGAAACGCTTGTCAGCAATATGCTCCATTCTGACATTGCTACGGCCATCTTTTGTCAGGACCCTCCTCCGACGTATTCCCGGGGCCACTAGGGGCCGACTTTCTGTCTGAGTCGTCTGACTATAATAGACCTTAGCAACTGATGTCATCTGCAGGGAACAAGACAGCGTAAATGAGGTGATTGTCTAAACCCAGCCAACTCCTAGGCACCACCCAATGGGAAGAGGCACTAAGATTTCCCTTTAAAATCTCTTACATTTATTTATGGGGGAGTGCTTAAGTGTCACGTCCCGAGGACAAGTTGCAGGATTTCATTTTCTCCCACCATGCGGGCCCTGGGAATTGGACTTTGGTGGTCAAGCTTGGTGACAAATGCCTTTACCTGCTGATTCAAAGTCGTCTTGTCAGCTCTGAACCTTCATTTTGATGCCTTTTACCCTAGCAAATATTTATAGAGCACTTTTAAATGCCAGCCACATGAGGTGCCGGTAGGTCAAGGATGAAAATGACATCATTCCTGCTAAGGACCCACAGTTTAGTGAGGACGTGAGTTAAGTACATAATTGCAATACAGTGTAATATTCTTTTGATTTGGGGAAGAGGTGAGACAGAGAAGAAAGAGCAGGAAGTGCACAGGTCCCTGAAAGTAGGAATGAAAACTCGGCTGATCTCCACCAAACCCAAAACACACACATACACACACACACACACCACTCCTGTGGAGATGCCTAATTTAATTTAAAGTAAAACCCCTTCCCCTCTGTCGAATATCAAGGCAAGAAAACCTATTCCACTGAAATCCTTCTAGAACAGTCCTGTTTAAGATGCATGTATACGTTTAATTTTGCTATTCTCTCTTCTAGTACTGAGTTAATGGCCATAGGCAAGAAAATGGCAGATGGGGTCCATTCCCCTGCCAGTCAAGCACCCAGCCTCATTCGCCATCATCCTTTGTTTGCACCACCTGGGAGAAGTTAAGTCTCGGCCAGGGTCTAGCATGGTGTTAGAAAGAGCGCAGAGAAGATCTGAGCAAAAATAATATGCAGGAAGGAAGCAATGGGCTGAAGCGTCCTGCCGGCACCAAGACCTCTCCCCACTGTTTAGCAGCGATGCCAGACTGTAGGCAGCAAAACTGTCTTGACTGAGTGAAGTGAATGCGAACTCCGTGTTAGTCAGAGCTATGTCTGCACGAGCTCAGATTCAAGACTGCTCTTCGTCCTCACAGTAAAAAGTGGGCCGAGGCACTGAAATAGGAGACAGTTCTCTTAGCACAAGGCATCTGGCATCCCTGCCAGAAAGTAACTTTGTACTTTTCCAGAAGCGAAGATTTTCATCATTTAGACTCCGAGTCTGGCATCTGGAACTCCTGCGAAGGGTGAAGATGATCTCTGGGATTTGGGCCTCTTTGGAGATCAGAGCAGCCGTTGCATTCCCCACCCGGCACGTCTGAACAACTGCGGTTCACCATTGTTCTTTATCAGACTCCCTCATTTTCCCCGTGGCTTTCCCCTGGGAGAGTCTAAGTTATATGGGCCTCTCCACGTACTCCTAGCCACACAGGCACTGAATTGGAGATCACCAACGGATGAGGATCCTGAGAACATTCAGAAGCAGCCAGCCTGCCTGTTTTATGAGTCTGGAACCCATTTGAAATGCTTATCCATGGGAGACTGCTACTCAGCCAGACCCTAGAGTTCTTCACTATATTATGGCCTTGGTTCTTTAGAGCTCTATAGCTCTAAATGATTCCTATTTAGAGCTTAAATAAAGCCCTGCTCAATACTCAGAAACTCTAATAATAACAACCACCTACCACAATCCACAGTTCACACATGCCATTGCAGAGTCTGCACCTAAGAAGGTTGGCTCGCTGGATGGTGGTGGCGTACACCTTTAATCCCAGCACCAGGGAGGCAGAAGCAGGTGGATCTCCATGAGTTCGAGGCCAGCCTAGTCTACAGAGTGAGTTCCAGGAAAGCCAGGGCTACACAGAGAAACCCTGTCTTGAAAAACAAAAGACAAACAAACAAAAGAATGTTTGATCCTCAAACTCTTAAGGATGTGAAACTTATACGTGAGAGTTTGAGGAGTGTTGGGGAACAAAGGAATTGCACAGTTAGATATAAGAGACTATCTAATTTTCATAAATAAAAATGAAATATACTTCATAAGCTATAGACAAGTGGGCGATACGGATCCTAGGAAAGATCCTAGGATAAAATACAAGGAACGTGTGCAACTAGACAGAACGAGAGAACAGAAGTTGTCGGTCAGACTCACTGTGACACAGAGAAAGACTCACAGTGGGTATAGTGAGAACAAGGCATATCAGAATAACATAATTTCCTTCTATGTTTAGGCTACCAAATTGACAAATCAACAAAATATGCACAATGTGTAGCTAAAGCTCAGCAAGTCTTTTTTTTTTTTTTTTTTTTTTTTTTTTTACAAAATCTACCGTTATACCTTTGGGAATAAGATAGAGAAAAATGACCAGGAGGATAATGTAATTAGGCGGTTTTAAATATTCAGCAGTACTGGTGAGGAGAGCTCAAGAGCCTAGAATTCATTTCCTAATGATGTAGCAAAGACATTCATCCTTGATCTTGCCCTATTCTAAGCTCTTAACACCAACTTCAAAACTAGAAAACTTTGTGGCCATCAGTTATGTGGATGGCACAAACCTAGGACAGTCTACAAGGACTGGGCAGAATTCGGATCTAAAGAGGACCAGATGAGTGAGCCAGATCTAATAAAACAGATAAATGTTCGGTTATACACTTGGGCCTAAAGATTACATGGGAAAGTTTAAGATTATGAAGATGTCACTTTGTCATATTACCATGGGGGGAAAAAGGAGAGATTTAAACATTTTAGAAAAAAAAATCCAGTATGAGTTATTCATGCCAAAAAGCAATACAATCTTAAGCTAGTTTGGTTGAATGACGTCTCTAGAATAAGGAGGTAACTGAGTCCACTCTACTTGGTTCACTCCAAGTCTTCAGTATTCCAGCAATCAAGATATGAAAAAAAAATTCATGGTCAGATCACATGGGAAACGGTTGGAGGAAACAGACGATTTTGTCAAAAGAGAAGGTGATCTGGAAGAAAGAACAGATGTGTGTGAAGTAGTTGGCTTGAGGGGCTGTCACATACATAAAGGTTCAGATTAGTTTTCTGAGTGCTGAGAACAAACATGACCAATGAGCTCAGACTGTGGGGAGGAAGAGCTACACCGAAGAGAACACTATAATCAGATCATCCAGACGGGAGGCATCCCAGGGAGGTACAGAACATGCCGAAGTATGTCCTGAGATCCTACAGAGGAGATGAAAGTTCTTACTGGATACCTAATGATTAAGCTTCCAGCCACACCCATGGGGAGCATCAAGAATGTCTCCTCCTCCCCACCTCTATCCCTGAACTTTCCGTGGTGACATTCAGGGATCTCTCATCTAAGCCCTCACTTTGGGTTCAGAGGAGGTGCTACATATCAGGAAGAACGGGGGGGGGGGGGGGAGGGGGGGCTCTCCAAAAACCTAACTTATCATTCTCAACACGATCACCTATGGCTATTTGTTACTTTATAAAACGTGTAATTTGATCCCCACTCTATGAGAGGTAGATAGGAAAGACGTCATTAGAAACGAAGGCTCAGAGAAAATCACTCCAAGCAAACGAGTGGTAACTGGGAAGCCCAATCCGGGTCTTCTCGCTCCTGGTCCAAAACACCTGGTACCCCATACTGAGGAGTTTCGCTGACACAGAAAAGACAGAACCTGGAGCTTTGAAAGCCGGGTTTTAAGGCAATAGACTCATGGACCCTAGAGATTTTGGTTATCCGCTAGCTTTTTGTGTTGTCGCTGTTGCCTCTGGCTGTAGTGTTTGCCGCCTCCAACTGTTTTGTCTAGGTCGCCAGCCCTTGTATCTGCCACCTCCAGCTGTGATCCGAAGTTCCCAGCTGTTATGCCACCTCCTACAGCCAAGCCACTTTGTTCTCAGGGGTGGCCAGACTCAGAAACAGATAAACAATCAGCACACTCCACCCCCAAGCTGGCCAGGCCTCTGGGGCAAGGAAGCCAGCCAAAGTTCTGGAAGTGATTTGTTGCTGCCCTACCAAAAAAAAAAATGCATCCTGTTTCCTCTAGAGGGTGCACTTTCTCCAAAACAGTCCCAGTCATGCACTGGGGTTGGCATTCTAAAAAGCAGCCTGAATAGAGAGCCAGGACCCTGCTACCTACCACCGGTCTTCTCTGAGGAGTGAGCTAATTCTTTCCTAAAGTAAAAGCCCTAAGGACAGTGATGTTCATTCCTCCCCAAACACCATGCCTACACTGTCAGCTGCCCGTAGAGCTGGATTTCCTAACCTACAAGCACTTTTATGCCAACCACTTTTATGCTTCAGAATGAATGGATTTATCAATGCCTTTCTCAAGTACTTGATTGCTCACGAGACAAGACGTAGTTCTTGTGACTAAAATTGGCCAAGGTCCCCCATTGTTTTTAGAAAAAACTGCAACCCTTTGGCATGGCATTCAAGATCCTCCGTGAGTTAGTCTCTGCTTATTTTTCTTTCTCTCTTTCTTTCCTTCCTTCCTTCCTTTCTTTTCTTCTTTCTTCATTCTTTTCTTTCTTTCTTCTTTCCTTTTTCCTTTCTTCTTTCTTTCTTTCTTTGTTATTGTTGTTATTTGTTTGTTTGTTTTGAAACAGGGTTTCTCTGTGTAACCCTGGTTGTCCTGGAACTCTCTCTATAGACCAGGCTGGCCTTGAAGAGATTTGCTTCCCACCTTTGCTTCCCGAGTGCTGGGACTAAGGGTGTGTGCCACAACACCTGGCTTCTGCTTACTTCTGGGCCTTACCCTTGACAGTCTACTCACATCCTTAGACTTCAGCTCTGCGGAACCCCCCACTGTCAGATTCTTTCTACCTTTGGACCTGCTTTTGTACTGCTCGACTCTCTGGCTGTCTGATGACCTCCTGCCTGCCTTCCAAAGCCTGGACCAAGTGTTGTTAGTGATGCCTTTGGGAGCCCTCCTCGCCTTGTACCCCTACCCCTGTCTCATCAGTTTTCTAAGCATGCTCTTGCCTGAATTCCACTTTATAACCCCGCAGTGCTGTGAAATGTTTATTTGCCTTTGTTTGCCATCTGTGAACTCTTAATTGAAGGTCACGGGCTACGCTTGCATCTGTTTCACCAGAAGCAAGTTTTTAAGGCACAATCTGGACAGAACTGTGTGAGGCCCGAAGAGGAGCCGTGACAGGGAAGAGGAGATCCAAGTTCATTCAGGCATGGCTAACGCGGCAAGCGTTTGCAGATCTTTTCGGAAGGTGAAGGGAAGACAGCTCAGAGACTTCGATGCCAACCGTTCTGTGGGTCAGCTGATGGGGGGGGCAGGAGCAGAGTAAAGAGTAGGTTTTTAAGGTTGCTGCATGTGGGGGCTGGGAAGGAAGTTAAGTCAGCAGAGGGCTTGCATAGCATGCACGAGGCCCTGCATTTGATCCTCAACAGCACATAATGCAGTAATGGTGGCTCAGCTGTAATCCCAGCGCTCAGGAGGTTGAGACAGGACCACAAGAGGTTCAAGGTTATTCTTGGCTGTATAGCAGGTCTACAGCCAGTCTTGGCTACCTAAGACTCTATCTCAAAAAAATTAATCAAGTTGATTAATTGGCAGGAAGGTTTAATATGCTGTATTGGGCAGCTAGAAAGGATGCTTCAACTCCACACCAAAGACAGCAGGCGGAAGGGCAGGGGATAAACTGTACCATTTCCTGACGACTCTCATGGAGGGGGGGGGGGGAGTCCTTTCAACCCCAAAGAAAGAGCTTCTCTGTAGCAAAAGCGACTGCACTGAAAGGAACTTAGGGATGTGAATACTAAACTCATTCATTCCCAAATGTAGACAATCTCTCATTCTTCTCCAACCTGTCCTTTCTCCAGTTCCCTAGGTCACTAAAGGTGCCATCGTTCTCCCAGCTCCTCACACTCCAAGTCCTAGAACCCTTTCGAACTCCCCTTCCTCCTCAGGTGACCACGTGATGTTCCCTGCCGTGGATGTAGTCCTCGTGCCTCCTCCCTCCTCCTCCTTGTCATCTGCAGGGCCTTCACGATCACCGCGTCACCGGCCACCGCGTCACCGGTCACCGCGTTCATCTCGAGGCTCCGTTTGTTCTGTAATCAAACTCATCCTACATTTCTACTGTGCTACTCCTGTTTACGCCTCTGATTATGAATCAATGAACACCGATCTCGTATTTTCAAAGCACGTGTACATTTCATTCTCATGGCATTCCTGGGAAAGAGAACGATCCGAGTCCTGAGGCTGAGGATATACCAGAGCTAAGAGATAAAATGCTTGCCCAGCATGCCCGGGGCTCTGAGTATGACCCCAAAAACAAAAAAAAATAAAAACAAATTCCTGGTCCTTACTTTATGATCAAGGAAACTGAGGTTCAGCAAGATGGTATGACCCCCTCCCAATCACAGAACTGGCCTCATGATCAAGTCCTCTGGCTCCACCCACTTTTCATCACACCATATCTACCCAGTTCCTTCTCCAACTCATAGAAAGTATTTCACTGTACACCAAAGAGAGACCAGACTGGGTCCAGCACCTGGAGCGTTCCATGGCCTGCGTCTAACCCACTTTCCCCTGCCTTATTTCCTACAGCTCCCCTTTGCACATTCAAGCAAACAAATGCCTTGCTTTTGAAGCCCATCTGTACTCATACAGGCTTTCTCGCCTTTGCCTGTCCTCCTCCTGTCCTCCAGGCTACCTGAGCCTGGTTCCTGTTCCATAACATCCATCTCCTGTTCTATAACACCTTCCCTGAAAACTACATGCTACTCCTGAGTTTCTGTATATATGTATCTTTTCTTCTTCTTCTTTTTTTTTTTTTTTTTTCAAGACAGGGTTTCTCTGTGTAACAGCCCTAGCTGTCCTGGAACTAGACCTTGTAGACCAGGCTGGCCTCGAACTCACAGAGATCCACCTGCCTCTGCCTCCCGAGTGCTGGGATTAAAGGCGTGCCCCACCACCGCCCGGCTTATATGTATCTTTTGAGTGAAAACAAGTTTATTGAAGAAAACACCTAGGTCTACTGTATCTTGACTACTCGTCTTATGATTTTGGTATCAAATATTCTCTCAGGAAAACTGACGTATTGAAGGCTTTGGTCCCCACTATGGCAGTGTTCTGAGGTAGAGACCTGAGATATGAATGGCTGGATCATTAAGCTCTAACTCATCAGTGGATTAACTGGAAGTTAGGAGGTGGGGCCTAGTTAGAAACAGGTCACTGGGCACGACCTGTAGAGGTGTATCTTGCCCCCCCCCCCCGAAACCTTCCTCTGGACTTGTTTCCCTGAAGTGAGCAGTTTTCCTCCTCCAGAGCCTTCTACCATGATGTTGCTGCCATGCCTCTGGCCTAAGAGCAACAGAGGTTACCACACAGACCAAAATGCCTCAAGCTACACCTCAACATTTCCTCCTTTAAATGTTTTTCTCAGTTATTTTGTCCCAGCAGCCCGAAGCTGACTGACATAGCTAAGCTACGTGGTGCATAGTGCACGCTCAGGCAGTATTTCGTGAGTGGATTAACAAACAGAAAGGAGCACGACCCCTTCTGACTCTAGAGGTCAATGGTGGTTCTCAACGTGTGAGCCGCACATCACTATCCTGTACATCAGATATTTACATTACATTTCATAACAGTAACAAAAACCACAGCTATGAAGTAACAGCAAAGTAATTTTATGGTTGGGGGTTCAGCACTTGAGGAACTGTTAAAGGATCACAGCCAGCCTTAGGGAGGCCGAGAACCACTGCTCGAAGGGAAAGAAAAGATGCCGCCATCACTGTGGGGCTGAGGACCCTCTTGTTCTGTGTAGAATGAGTGGAACTCTACTCTGGCCTAGGACCTTGGGGACCTTTTCCTCTTCCTGCCTTGATTTTTTGTATGTGTGATTTTTTTCCCCCTTACACACATGGACACTCCAGATAACTAATTAGACTAACAAACATAAGAAAGACGCTAAGTATTTCCATCTGAAATGGCACACTGCTCACCACATGCAGTGTGAATTTTGTTTTCATGCACTTGTATAATGAATTTCTTTTTAGTATCTCCTGGGTACCAGATTCTAAACAAGACATTGTAATTATAGAGAGGAATCAGATATAAATTAATTTCCTTGAATACCTTAGAGCCTAATAAGGGAATCAGCCATTCCAAGAGACAGGAACCAGTGATGTAGGGACCAACGTGCATCAAGGGAAAGGTGGCTTATAGCTCAAGGGATGGGGGCTGGGAGGTAACTAATACAGACTGTGGGAGGAGTGGGACCAAGTGGCATGTTTTTAATTGTTGGTTTATATGATTTCCAAATCACCATAGAAAACTGTTATTATTACTATTTAGATCAGGAGATGTAGAAAACAACCAGGAATTGAGCTTTTCCTGATACACCCAAGTGTCTCTTTCGAAGAAGGATACAAAGAGAAAGGTGACTGGGTCTAAAAGATGGGCAAACTGTGATTGGGGTTTTGTAGGAAGAACCCAAAGAAGCACAGACAGTAAGAGGGATACAGTGGGACTGGTGTGTACAGCACTGGGGACATCAGAGTCAGAATAAGAAACATTCTTTTGTTAGGTTTTGGGAGCACAGGAAAGAGAGAGATGAATGCAGGTACTCAGATGGCTTTCTGCTTCCTGACTATGGCCATCATGTGACCTCACACTCCCAGCACCATACCTTCCTGCTGTAATGAGCTGAATTCCCTCTCAAACAAGAGCCAAAACAAACCTCTCTCCCCCCAACTCATTTCTTGTCAGTTGTTTGGTCCCAGCACCAAGGTACACAACTAACACAGGCCGATCAACAGAATCCATGGGTAGATTGTCTTCAGAGAAGATGCATTTTAAATTAGTGACCTAAACGTGTTCGAGCATCACATGCTGGGGATGAAGTGAGACAGTTGTGCACAAGGATGAGGACGGTCCAGCCTGGGCACAGACTACAGTGATGAGGATGGTCCAGCCTGGGCACAGTACAGTGCTGTCTCCTGGGAAATGTACTGGACTGGGAAGCAGGATATTGTGTGTCTCAACTGTGCCAAAGACTCTCTGTGAACTTGGACAAGCTCTTAACCCCCAGACCTCCAGATCTCTCATTGTGGAAGAAGGCTGTATCAATTCCTTGTTGCCCCAGCTCTAGCACATATCTGTCTGCACCCAGAGACACCAATAGCCACAGGATTCCCCTCCGCATATGCTCTGGATATTGATTATAAAGATCTTAGGAAAATAATATAAGCAAAGCGCCATGGAATAAAATGAAACATTTATAACACTTTAGACCAGACAGCACTAGCTCTCAAAGATACACCATGTGTGAAAACTGCAGCTCATTTGTGGACACGTTCCTGTCCTCTGTCATTCAGAACACACCGCAAGATCAGTTTGGGGGTGCATTGCTAGAAGAAGGGAGAGGCCATTTTCTGTTTTAAAACTCCCCATCTGGTGAGATGGTGGCACATGCCTATAAGTCCAGCATTCTAGAGGCTGAGGCAGGAAAATGATGAATTTGAGACTAGCTTGGGCTATATAGAAGGAACATACCTCAAAAACAAGTAAAACAAAAATCTCACCATCTGGCTAACCTGGTCTGGTCCCATTTCTCCCACTGGAGAAAGGAAACAGCTCCTCGGCCTCCCCTCACGGCCCTATCATCTCCTCTTTGAATACCAATCCCACTTCAATAAAGATCTTCAAGGCCTCCTGGAGGAGAGCGGCTAGGCCTGAAAAGAAGCATTTCTGCTTCCAAGTGTTCTCAGTGAAAGAGAGGAAGGGAAGAGAAAAGAGAGAGGGGAAGAGGAAGGGCAGTGAGAAAAGCTCTGAGGGTTATGTAAGTCCTGGAGGTTAGAAGAATGGACTTGGAGGTAGGTCCTTTTAAAGCTTAAAGTTGTTTGTTATTCATCAATCTCTCTCCTGTCCTTCCCCCAGAGAAAACAAACAAATAGAAAGGGAGCCAGATACACACAAATCGCGAGGTGAGGAAAAAGGGGGCAGTGTGTGTGTGTGTGTGTGTGTGTCCAGGAGCCCGACCTCCCTGCTGAGCCACTGTTGCCTCTGTCGCCTACCCTCCAGCCTCCTTCCCCCCTGGCCCTCCCATCCTCTAGCCCCAGGCTGACACCAAGGCCCTGGCCCAGGGAAGAATGGGCTTTTCTTTCCTTGTGTCAACGTTTGGAAAGTTCTCAGAGTTTGATCAGAAGGAAGGATACAAGCCTTCAAAGCATTTCCTGGGAGTCTGTGACCTCCCCCTGGCCTTTCTGACCCCCTCTGTGTTTTCTAGTCAAGAGTGGGAGGGACTGAGCGATGGGGCCATGTCAGATGTTCTCCTGTGTTTAGACACCACCGCTGCCTGTCAGTGTGGGCTGATCAGGACCACTGCCCTTCCTCCAGTTTGTTCCTCCCCAGACATGCCTTCTGACCCGTGTCAGGAAAGGAACCACATTCCTGCAGAGAACTCCAGAGGGTGGCATCTCAGAGAGCCCATTGTCCCTGCAGGGGGAGGATGACTCCAGGGCACACTGCCTCTTTGGGTACCTGCCCTCTCAGACTCCCGCATCACCTCCATACTTCCTCCCTGACTTGTGGTCCAGCCATGGTATCTGCCCTTAGCTGTTGTCTGGGGCTACAGAACTGCACATCCTGAGCTCTTCAGTAAACTGGGCCTTTGTGAGGACTTGGCACTGTGTTGAGTTCAGCTGAGGACAGAGCTGTACCACTGTCTCCTCATTAGCCTCTGCTTTAATGGTCCGGAGAGCCTCCAAACCTGGCCCCATGTGAGTCTTCACCTCAGAACATTTGCTTAGAGGTGTTAGCTCATTCTCCTTCGCCTTGATTGGAGAACCAGAAAATTCAACTAATAGTGGGATTTAGCAGGAAACAATGGGTAGGAACACCCCCCCCCCAATATCCCTGCAGAGGCAGGATCTTATGTAGTCCAAGCTATAATGAACTCATAATACAGCTAGGGATGGCTCTTGCCTCTTTCTCCCAAATGCCAGGATTACAGTTGTGCAGCATTGCACCCAGTTCATGCAGTGTTTGGGGACTGAAGCCAGGGTTTCACTCATGCTAGGCAAGCACTCTGTCAGCTAAGCTACTGCCCCAGCCGGTATTTTCTACCAGTAAGATAGGACACGCTGCAATAGTTCCCAAGGACACAGCAGGAAAGCTGAAGGCTACGCTGAGTTGGGAAAATCACTGGATGATAAACAATCTGTCTGTTCAGGTCTCCTTTGTGGGTCACCTCCGCCCTAGATCTCAAATCAGTTACAGCCTGTAGGCATGCCTACAGATGGGTGCAGAGAAAGAGGGAGCTACAAACCCACAGACTTCAAGCTTCCAGGTGGAGTGCTTTTTGCTTATGCTGCAGATTTAAGTCCTGGCCACCAGGGGGCAGGGCTCTTTAGTCCGGTAGACTGCCTTCTTAGACTCTACCAACACACCAACCCACTCCTTTTACTATTAGGTTGAACTACATGCAATTGCAAATTAAATATAAACAAATCACATATCATCAATATCAAATGGTTCAATAACCCTAGCAATTCAAGTAGCAATAGCAACCACTTCTAGAGAGCAGAAGGTTGCCTTCGAGGAAGCATCTATACGAATTTAGAGCCATTTCATTCTGTCTGATGCCCCATTGGGCAGCGGCTAAGGCAGCCGGGAATTCTCTCCAAGGTCAGAGTCGACATTCCATTTGTTTAATTATGAAGGTGTTTTCTCAGTTCTCAACCCCAGCAGTCTCTCATCAGCATTTGAGACTAACAGGAGGTCTGTTCCTGACGTGTTCTTTGTGTTTTGTTGTTTGTTTGTGTGTTTGTTGCCATTGCAGTGTGATAGAGACTCATGACTTTGTAGAGTTTCTAGGCTTTAAGATTCTGTGCAAGTCACTTGAGTTTCTGGGCTTCTATGTCCTTTATCTGCACACAGGGCCTGGTGACACGGAGGTGCTGGGCGAAGTCTATGAGACCACACATGTATGAGCTCGTCCCGAGTTGTGGAGCGCTCAGAAGGCTGTCTTCTTTCTCTATGACACCACATCTCCTAGGTTCTCTCTGCCTCTAGTTTTGGAAGTGTTTTTTTTTTTTTTACAATTATTAGTATGGGTGATATAGCAACATGTAGAGAACAGAGGGCAACTTGTAAGAGTCAGTCAGTTCTCTCTTTCCACCAGGTAAGTTCCCAGGTATCAGCTCAGGTCACCAGGCTTGGCAGCAAGCTCCTTTACCCACTGAGCCAGCTCACCTGCCCTCTGCTTACTTTTGATCCATCTCTTTCAATGAGCTCTCTCTCCTCTACTCCTTCATGTTGGCGTTTCCCACGCACCGCCCCCCCCCAACTTGATCATTTCTAACAATGTTACCTGGCTGTCTCCTCTGTATCAGCCCTTCCTATGCACCCCCCTCCCTCTACCTTGTATGTCCAAGTACTTACAGGTTCCCTCTCTCTGGAACATTTCAATTTAAAATGCACAAACCCGTGTCCTCTCCTCAAGAATCTCTCATGTGATTTCTTTTGTTCAGAGAATTATCATCCATTCAGTACCCAAGCTGGATATCTGGTCTCTCTCTGACCCCTCAGTCCATTGGTCACCAGGTCTTATCCATTCTTCCTTTTCCTGAATCTGCCCACATCCCATCATGCAGTATTAGTCTTTCACCTGAAATGATGCAATGACTTCCTGGTCCCCCTACCCTACGTCCTCAACCCCATCCTTCAGATCCCAGAGTCCTACAGCCTAGTCTGACTCATCGCTCAGCTCAGGCTTGGGATTGATCATTCAATGAATTCCTTGAGCTTCCATGACGAAACCACTTGACATGGTACTAAGAATCCTTCGCCGCTCTCTGACCCCAGCTCACCCTGGAAGCCTCTGCTTTGCCTCCTCCCCACACCCCTGTTTCCACCATGGAGAATGCTGCCTGTCATCGTTGTTGTTGTCCCCCTGCCCCCCCCACCGCCTCCCATCCCTCATTCCCTTTGTCTCCTCGTCTTTGCTTCTGCAGCTCTCTCCAGGGAATGCCTCCTCTGCCCACAACTCCCTTCCACATCCCTCTTCCATCTAAAATCTCATCCTCATGGCCCTGTACTAGTCCCAGTGTTCTCTCTGCCATGGAGGCCGCTCCAGGCCCAGGTAGAAGTATATAGACTCCCTCTGTGCTCCTGGGACATTTTGCCAGAGCTCTTTGAAGTCAGAGACTTCATCGCAGGCATATTTTTAAGATGACACTGTCAAAATTCATCTAATTGTTTAGAGTATAAGGACTTAAATTTGATAGCTGAGGATGGATTCTGGGCTATAGATATCAACTATACAGCCTGAATGAGCCATTGTCACACACAGATGAACACACACACACACACACAGAGAGAGAGAGAGAGAGAGAGAGAGAGAGAGAGAGAGAGAGATCACTGATTCATAAAAGTGCATTTTTCTGAGCCTCAGGATCTTCTTAACATAGTCATACAGAAAACCCCTTTCAAATGGAGTTAACCAACAAATGAAGCCTATTTTTATCCTGGCATCTCCATGTTACAGCCCGGTTTTCTTTCTGTTCTCCACTGCCACTGTTTGCCATTCTGGTCTTTGTCAGTTACTGGTTATGGGAACCTCAGTCAATCTCTTAATCCCTCTAGGGCTCAGTTTCCTCACCTAAGGAGGCAATAAACTTTGATTATGTGCTCAGGATTACAAGAGATAAAGAAAATACGTGAAATCTGTTAGGCCCTTATGCAAATAAAGATATCATTATTATTGTACTTTGCAGAGAAGAAAAAAATTCCCCTGAATTAAAGACACTAAGACTCAGAAAGGTGAGGTGACTGCTGACATTTACTTACTAGCAAGCCAGAAGCTCTCCCCAGGTCTCACAGGGCTTTTGCTCATATTGCTTCTCCATACCCCAGAGGGCTTGATGCTGCTCAAGCTGAACCAAGGCCTTATTACTGCTTTCCCTAGGGTAATTGCGATTGGTGGGATAGAATCTACCATAGCCTCAGAACTGGAGGGGCTTCCGATTCACTAGTCTATCCCAGCCCCCCTTATTCCTGGTGGGGCTTCGTGCAGAACCCCCTCAGCCTGCCAAGAGCCCGAGAAAGTGTGCAGCAAAGAATACTGAACAGAGTTGAGTTCCTCAATGACTGCTCTCTGGCCCCTCACCCACTTCCAAATTTAGGGGGTCCAGGAAGCTAGCAGGCTCTTCCAGGCTTGGGATGTCCAGTCCCTCAGAAGACCATATTCTGGCACCTGATCTGGCACCAGCATCTGGGACACTAGAGAGGCTTCCAGCTGACAGGACTTACTCCTTGGGAGTCCTGGGAGCCCAGTCACAACCTCCGCCTAGAAAAGAGAAAGAGCCATGCCTTTAATCCGGATTCAGAGGTAGGCAGATCTCTGTGGGTTCGAGGCCAGCTTGGTCTATAAGGCATCAGGACAGCCAGAGCTACATATTAGACCCTGTCTCAAAAAGAGAGAAGGAAGAAAGAGAAGAAGACCCTTGCTTACGGTTTCTTCTCTATGCATTTGTGAACCTGTCATTCTCAGGTTACATTGTCTAGTGATGAAGGAGGACTTGACCTAGTTAATGGAGGGCCCAGGAGACAAAAGGGGAGGCAGAAGAGCCACTCTCTGGTGGAGAGGCACCCAGGACAGCTCCCCACGGGACTGTATCGTTGTCCCCTTTCTTGTACTAAGAGATAGTCACCTCCATCTTCCCCCAAACGAGAAACTCTTCTGAGCTGATTCCTTTTTTTAAAAAAAAAATGTTTATTTTTAGGCTTTATGTTTTGTTTGCATATATGTGTGTGCCTCGGATTCCTCAGAACTGGAATTAGAGACAACTGTGATTTGCCATGTGGAGATGTTGGGAATTGAACCCTGGTCTTCGGTAAGAACAGACAGGGTTCTTAACTACTGAGTCATTTCTCCAGTCCCTGAATTGACTCTTAATCTATATTTCGTTGTTGCTGTTGTTCATTTCTGTCTCTTTTCCGGTGCCTGGTATTTATACGTAAAGGAGCCCATATAGGAGTAATGAGATGGCTCAGTGGGTGGAGGAGCTGTGAGTTTGGCCTCTGGGACCCGCATTGTGGAAGAAGAGAGCCGACTCTCATGGGTTGTCATCTGCCCTCCATGCACACACAGCCATGCACACATGATTAGCACTCCATGCACACACACCCATGTACACATGACTAGCACTCCATGCACACACAGCCATGTACACATGATTAGCACTCCATGTATCACTCCCCGCCCCCCGGGCTGCCCTTGCAGTGTGTGTATCAACTTTATCCCAGCACATCCACCCTCATAGACTCCTATAGAATCTCTGGGTGCTTGGGAGACATGGACCCAGTCCCCCCTCAGCCTTTACTCCGGACAGGGAAGCTGTGGTCTAGCTAGTGTCCTGGTCCTTGTTGCAGTTCATCCTTAACCTCCACTCCTCAGAACTACCCCTGTCCCCAGTCAGAGTGGAGGTGGGCATGTGGAGAAACCGAGGCTGCACGCAGGCGGGTACTATGTTTATCGGGGGGGGGCCTTAATGCCAGAATCCAGTTTTCTATAGGAAGTAGATAATTCTTTAATAGTAGGAGAAAGAGAAACAGTGCCAGACCCTGACCTAAAACTGCTGACGCTTTATCCTAGATCAAGAGGTCCTCCAGGCAGATTCAGCGCCCCCATGACAGTGTGACCAAAGCAAGAAGAGAGAGTCTTGAGAGAAAAGGAGAGACAAGGAAGGAAGGGTTGAGGAGAAGCTGAGGGGCCTGTCTCTAAAGCTCAGATGGGACAAAAAAAAAAAAAAAAAAAAAAAAGCTTAGATGACCTTTGCTAACGTCCCAAACATCAATATTCTCTACCTTTCATCCACTCCTCACACATATCCTCTATCCACCAGCCATGACAAGCATCTCTTGCTTCTGGGACATACACCTATGAACAATTTGTTGTTGTTGTTGTTTTGTTTTGTTGCAAAATGGGGACTCTGCCGATACCACTTTGCTGTCTCATTTCTTCATTTTTTTTTTCTCTACATCAGAATTCATCTTAGATTTCACTTTCTCTGAAAACCTTTCAGAAGGTCTCCAGCTCTTGTGTGGGTTGCAGCCTCATCTGTGTTCCCACAGTATCACCAACGGCTCCATCCCACCCCCTCCCACATGCGAGTATTTTGCTGGCTGCTCCATATGATGTGATGCACAGACCAGCCCTCCCCAGGCAGCTGGTGATAGCGCTGCCTTCATGCTAACGGCCCAGAAACACTTGAGACAGTTAGCTGGCTCGCTCACGCTCAAGAAAGCTGCTAAGAAGGCCGGCATCGCAAGCTGAACCCAGTCTGTGCTTTTCATCTTGCCCTGGGTTGCAGGATGCTGGTGCTAGGAGGCTTCCACGCACATCCCGTTCAGTCCCCTCCATGTACTGAAAAAAGGAGACACAGTTTAGAAAAGACGAGCAATGTCCCCGAGATCACACAGCTTGCCAATGGGACACATGACTTTACATCCACATCAGAGCTGTAGCCCTGGCCTTCACCCCACCTTCTTTCTTCCTACAAGATCTGACCCTGGGGTCCTCTTGGTTGGCACTTGAAGTATTACCCACGGAGCCTGTTCCCTGTGCTCATCCAGCCTAGGATGTGTTTGATTTGACTCTCTGTCCATCAGGGCTCAGGGCCTCCCTCACCTGCAGCAGCCAACCCAGAAACACTCTGTAAGAAGTGAAACAGAAAGTAGTGCCGCCCCTAGAGAGTCGGGGACACACCTGGAGATGCTCTCTCTGCAGGATGGACCGGAGAGCTCCTCACACTGCCCACAGGGGTTCTGCGGCTTAAGCCACCCAGACTCTCTCGCTTTCTTCTTCCTCCTGTGCCTAGTAGCTCCTCGCACACCCAGAAAATACTTCTTTTAAGGAAAACATTACCTGCTGTTCTTAGGCAAATTTATTTATTTAATTTTTTTTTTTTGAAAGGGGGTTTCTCTGTGTAGCTCTGGCTACCCTGGAACTTGTTCTAGACCAGGCTGAGCTCGAACTCACAGAAATCCACCTGCCTTTGCCTCCTGAGTGCTGGGACTAAAGGAGTGAGTGCACCTCCCTCACCACCACCTGGCAAGTAATTTATTCTTATGCGCATCCTTGACGGCGATGGAGACCCATGAGTGCCCTACCTATGATTCATGCACAGGGAATGGAGCCTCCTCCTGGACAGGTCCTCTCAGCTCCATCATCTCCTCAAGGCTGCTGTTCCATATATGCAGATACGCATAAAGCAACCTCTGACTCACAGAGAAATCCCAGGAGGTCAACCTTTAGCCCAGAGGCAGTCTCTCTACTTCTCCCTAACTCTCCCCCAGTTTCTTTAATCCTCACTCCACTTGAGAAGGATGGGGCTGGGGTGAGGGTGGCATGCAGACTCCGAATAGATATGGCGCTACATTCAGAGGAGGGAGTCCCATTGCGTCATCCCCCCCCCAACTAATTGCTCCAATACAGCAGGAGAGCTTGTGGGTAGGTTTCCTTCACCAAAGTGAGACATTCAGAGGCAGAAGAACATGAGTAGAAAGGATGGAAGAGGTACAGAGACCGGTGGGTAAGGGGATTTAGGCTGAATCCTGTGGCCAGAGAGAAGCATCTAGACAACAAGTGGAGGGGAGGAATAGAAGGATCCTGCAGTTCCTTTGTGCAGTCCTTACATAAGGGAAGCATCATGGAGCTCAGTGTTGAGTAACCACTTTCAGTTTGCTCTCTGCTAGAGATTCTGCAGCTGGGGCCTCATCCACCCTCCCAGGGACCAGTGAGCCTCTGAAGTCAGCTCAGCCCAAAGTCCCAGGAGTGCCAGAGGACCTTCCTTTCTTTCCCCTTCACAGAGTCTACTCCAGGCTACTAGAGAGATGGCCCAGATCAGAATGCTAGCCGAGGCACAGACACCCAGCACAGTTACACAGTTAGGGATATATGAGCTGGGGAGGGCAGAGCTGGACACCACAGAGACTTGCAGTCAACAATGCTCTCCAGCTCTAAACCCAGCTGTGAAATCGGGGTGGAGGGATGGAGGGCGTAATTGCTCCAGCTCTACAGAGTCAGTAGCAGGAGTGGGGCTAATGGCAGTGGAGGAAGTGAAAAGGGGTAGGTTCACCCTGCTCAAAGTGACCTTTGGAGTCCCTTTCTATAGCCAGAAGCCTAGTGGTGGACCCTCTACCTGCTATTTCTCTGCTCCCAACTGTTACCATGCCCACAACTTCTTTCTGAGAACGGTGGGTAAAGACAGCTATGGTAAAGTTCCATAGGAGCAGGGGACAGTCTGAGCAGAGCCAGAAGCTCCCAGTACAAAAACAAAACAAAACAAAACAAAACAAAACAAAACAAAACAAAACAAAAAACAACAAGAGATCAGCCTCCTGTCTTGTCACCAGCTACTTGGGCACCTCATCTCACTGTCCCTGTCTTGCTGGAACAATGATAATTTTCCTGTTTCCCTTTTAGGGCCATGAGGGCTTGCGATGTGGGGAGTGTTCTGGGGAAATGCACCAGGTCAGGATATATTAGCTGTCCACACACATATATACTGGATGCTTGATTCAGTGCCAGGGTGGGGGTCCTGGCCCACTGACCTCGTCCACGCCCGGGGTAGAGGTAGGAAAGTTGTACTCAGAGTTCGGTGGAGGCCGTGTCCATGGTTAACATATAAGCAGGTAAAGTCTGGGGCAGCAGGACATTCCCCGCCCCAGGGCCACATTCTCGAGGTCACAACAAGTGCAAACTTGTTAAAACCTGTGTCAGAGCAGCAGAGGGCAGTGAGGGGTGGGGAGGGGGATGGTGCTGGGGTGCCAGTAGCTGCTGGAGGAGTTGGGGGAGGGAAAGGAGTGGCGTGGGGAGAGGAGGTGTGCGCGTGAGCGTAGGCTGATGGAAGGTGGTGCCGACATGTGGTCTGTGAGCCCAGCTCTGCATGTTGTATCTGGGCACATCTGCTTGGGTGTGGGGTTCGAGTGGGTGTGGGGCCGCATAGATGAGTGGGGCCGCATAGTGTGTGCCTGTGTGTCTCTGCATATATGAGCCGTGTGTCCATGAGCTGGGATAAGGAAGGGCCTGGGCAGTCGCTGGTCCAGGCTGGGCATATAGGAGGCATGGGCAGGCTGTGTGTGCCCGTGTTCTGTCTTGGGCCTCACAGACCTGCATTCCAGCTCCCTCCACAGACCACCCCCACCCCTGTGGTCCAAGCTTTGCCCTCCACAGTCAGCCCTGTCAAATGCCCATCTCCCCAGCCTGCCCAAGGAGGGGGGTGTCATACTGCCCACATACTCCCCCCCCCAACCATGGGTCCACTCCTCCATGCTCTCTGGGTTCTCTGGACACTGGGGCGGGTGAGGGATGGTGGGGGGAGGCTCTGAAAGCAGGTGACTGTTTGGGGGAACTTGGGGACAGAGCCCCCATTGTGCCCGCCCCAGAGCCGCCTCAATGGAGCTCTCTGACACAAAGGGGCTTTGACAATGGACCGGACATTAGTATGCAGAACCAGCCCCTCAGCCCTCTCACTGTCCCACAGCCCAGGGGCGGGAGCTGGGGGGCTGCTGGCAGTGGGAGACAGGGTGGGGCACAGCTGAGACTGAGGAGACATTAGCCCTAGCAGCTCCCCTGGGGTCACTGACCAAGAGCCAGGGGAAGGAGATTCGACTAGAGCCTCCAAACCTGCCACTGACCAAACAGGACAGACTAAACAGAGAAGGCCTTGGGGCCAAGAGTCGGGAGAGGGGCTATGGATGGGCAGCCTGAGTTCACCAACCCCTTACTTCCGTTTTGCTATGTAGTCAACGGAATTTGGTGGGCAGGATTGTGAACACCAGCGTGAGAGAACAAGATCCAGAGCCGAAGCTCAGAGCCACAGCTGGTAGAGGCCCTGTGCCAGAATGATCAGCCTTCAGGAATAGAGGCATCTGGACCTCTGAAATTCAGAATGCTCAGATTTTTTTTTGAGGGAGGGGGGGATGGAGTCCTCTGGTCTTCTGTTTCCTTGACTGCTGCCCTCTTATTCCGCATGGATGGGTAGGTAGCTGGGTGTGTGGGGCCTGGAGGTTGATGTCATGTGTCTTCTGCTATAGCTTTATTTTTTGAGACAAAGTCTCTCACAGAACCTAACAGGAGTTTGCTATCTCAGGTAGGCTGCTGACTGGCCAGCAAATCTTAGGGAGCCCCCTGTCTCCGCCAATGCGCGCAACACCCACATTTTACAAAGGGTGATAGAGAGCTGAACTCTGGCCCTAACACACAGCAGGCACTTTGCTGTTGAGCCGTCTCCTGTCCAGTGCCTACCCTCTCACAGAGTCTCTGCCAGGGCAGCTGTGGGGATAGAGAAGACAAGTACGGTGACTAAGAACAAGGACCACTGCCCCTTGGGCTCTTCCAGGGAGGCCGGTCTGAAGTCACGAAGTAATATCAGCTGTCCAGCTAAAGGGAATCAACCACAAGCCTAGCAAGCCAGGCTACTCTTCCCAAGGGTGTGCACCTGTTCCCAGTTCAAGCCCACCCCCAGCACACACCAGCTAGATCTGGGACAGGGTGCCGGGCAAGGGCTCTGAGGCCTGGGTTGATGGGAGCTCTGAGGAAGAGGGTAAGAACCTGGTGAGAGACTCCATGCAGCGTGCAAGAGAAAGGTCACTGACTGAGATGTTGTATAGCTTAATCAGATTTCCTCTGGCCTGAACCAGTAAGCTCCAAGAGAGGGTAGGGAGTACTTTAGAAAGAGAGAAAAAAAAATTCAAGCTTAAGAATGTCTTCCCAGCTTCTTTCTTCTTAGTTGATATTAGAAAGTCCTCCCTCCTATATTCTTTTTATTTTATTTTACTGATTTTCCGAGACAGGGTTTCTCTGTGTAGCTTTAGAGCCTGTCCTGGCACTCACTCTGTAGAGCAGGCTGGCCTTGAGTTTACAGAGATCCGCCTGCCCCTACCACCAGAGTGCTGGGATTAAAGGCGTGCGCCACCACTGCCCGGCCTCTCTCCTATAGTCTATGCCTGGCTGCTTCTCTTCCTGAGATTACTAAGGAGTGGGGGTGGGGACAGGGAGTAAAACCTGTTTCTTTCTCACTTTGAAAACTAACCCCTAACTCATAGCGTGTTAGAGAGAACATGAGGCTAGGCCTAAATCAGATTCCTAGTTCAGGACCAGGCAACCCAACTTTCCCTGCAACCTTGTGTGAGACACTTGCTCTCTGAGTCAAGAGTTGCCCTCTGTACCACGGAAAGATTTTCTGGCCCTTCATCTGCTAGGCGGTGAGCTCAGAGGCATGACACAGGAACACAGCAACTCCCGGCAACAAGGACTGTGCTAAGCACTTTTCTAATACTGTGTCATCCTCTGCACTCTAAACAATAGATGCTTACTTACTTATTTTTATAGCAGGAAATGAACCTAGGGTCTCATACATGCTTAGCAAGGACTCTGCCAGTAAGCCATATCCCAGCCCTTATTTTCCCTTTTTCTTTTGAGACAAGGTCTCACCAAATTAGTCAGACTGATTCACTGTGTAGGTCAGACAGGTCTTGAACTTGTGATTTTCCTACCAACTTCCTGGATGCTGGGTTTTTGTTGTTGTTGCTGTTGTTGTTGTTGGTTGGTTGGTTTTGCTATGTTTTTTAGTTTTTCAAGACAGGGTTTGTCTGTAGCTTTAGAGCCTGTCCTGGAACTAGCTCTTGTAGACCAGGCTGGCCTCAAACTCATAGAGATTCACCTGCCTCTGCCTCCCGAGTGCTGAGATTAAAGGTGTGCACCACCGCCGCCCGACAGCAGATGTCTTTTAAAGGCTCCATTTTACAGAGGAGAGAATAGAAGCAAGGATGTTAAGCATCTGCCCAACGTCACACAGCTAGTGGATAGAGGAGCTAATAGTCAACCTCAAACAGGCAGCACCTCCCAGAGCCCAGATGGGTTAACCACTGCTCCACCCTGTCTGCCCAGAGGAAACATTGAGAAGGTACTACTGAGGGGCATAAGCCAAGATACTCATCATTATCAATGTCCTCTGCGGTTCCTCAAACTGGGAGTTCTCAAGAGAGAGCTCACGGACCCACAGGGATTCCTGAGGTGCTTCTAGAGGCTTTCGGAGGTCAAACCTCTGCTTGCCATAATGCTACTATTGCATGATTTATTCTTCCACTTTCGTTACTTCACGGGTGATGAGTGTAGTTTCCCAGGGGTGAGTAGCATGTGATATTGCAACATAGTAAATGCAGAAGCAAATACAAGGAACCAACTAATTTTTCCTGAGCTAGGCATTAAAAAGATTTGTGTGAATATAAGGCAGGTCACTCTTGCTAGACTTTTGTTTTATAAAACATAGCTACTTTTATTTAAGACCTCCCAACAACAGGCAATGGGGTTTTCATTACTTCTAACTCAATTATGGTCTTAAGTCTCCTCAGCATTCATTTCTAACATGCTAAATATCAATAGATACCAACCATGCCAAAAAAAAAATGCTCTTTGGAGTCCTCAGAAATTTTCAAATGTAAAGGAGTGCTGAGATAAAGAGAGGGGGAGAGAGAGAGAGAGAGAGAGAGAGAGAGAGAGAGAGAGAGCCACTGTTCTAGACAGCGCCAGACACTCACCTTTACCTTGTATAAGCTTCCCATGTATCTTTTTTTAATTATGGGATCAACCAGGGTTTAGGCATGTACCTGGATCTCGGGGTTAGGACTGGAAGAGAAAAAGAGCTGAGTGGTCTACTCTAGGGAGAAAGTAACATTACGGGCCAGGCCGACCCCCCATTGACTGGTGTCCCCATATCTCTCACCTTGCACACCCCTGCTCAGAAGTATGAACAAGACAACGGGACTGGGGGCTGGAGAGATGGCTCAGCGGTTAAGAGCATTGCCTGCTCTTCCAAAGGTCCTGAGTTCAATTCCTAGCAACCACATGGTGGCTCACAACCATCTGTAATGAGGCCTGGTACCCTCTTCAGGCATGCATGTAGACAGAATATTGTATACAAAATAAATAAATAAATATTTTTAAAAATTTTTAAAAAATTAAAAAAAACAAAAAAAAAAAAACAAAAAGACAACAGGACTGTCCCAGACTGGACCCTGACCTCTAGCCCTGTTGCCACCCCAGACATTAGCTGACAAGTCCAGCCTCAGGCTGGAGTCAGACCTCCCTCTGAGGGACTTGGGGTACAAGAAACTGGAGTCCAAGCACCCGTGGCTTTTAGTCTTAGAACGAAGCTGTCCCCACCAGATGAAATGGCTGGTCAATGAGGAGTCATTCTTGAAGCTCCCTAGAGAGTTGGGTAATGGGATCTCACATACATGATACTGGAGATCCCCACTTAAGCCTCTAAAGGCAGGGTACTCCTCCCAAATGCTCTGTGTTGAGCAAACACAAAACCCTGCCTAGATTCAAGGTAGACAGAGTCCTTTTGCATCCCTGGGACCAAAAGAGAGAAGTCTCGTCTTTGCTTCAGGAGGTCTTCAATATGACAGGGACCTAGGCTTGTCCTAGAGGAATTCATTAGCAAGTAAGAAAGATGGACTATCCCCTCTAACATTTGCCATGTGTGACGCATCCTGAGAAAAGTCAAAGATGGAAAGATAAAACGAGATGGTTGAACAGAAAGAGGGAAAAAGGAGTATGGCAATTTTCAGGTAGGTGAACCTTGGAATGGCTTGTGATATCCAAGAGTGGGTGGAAGGGTGTACTTGGGGACTAACTGTCAGGATCAGACCCTGGAAAGCACAAGAGTTGGGGTCCAGGAGGGGAGGTGGAAAAGGCAGAAAGTTGTGTGAGGACTGTGACCGGAAATGTCCGTCTAGTGCTAACAGGAATGTCTAGGCATGGAAGGGACAAGAGACAAGATAAGAACTATTGCTCCATGGTGCCAACACCAAACATGGAGCAGGAGAGGGAAGGAATCGAGGAGAGAGGCCAGAGTCAGAAAAGTCATGATGGAGGCTATCATCAGTAACTAAGCTGACATGATTGACAGGCTGATCAGGGGACAGGTGCAGAGGACACCGGAGCCAACTGAGAAGGAAGAGGTGCTAAATGTAGAGACCAAGAGACAGGAGGCAGGTTAATGCAGCTCAGTTGGTAGGGTGGTTACGTAGCGTGTACAAACCCAGCACCACACCAAACCAGGCCCGGAGGGAGGTGTGGTGACACAGACTGTAATCCCAGCACTCGAGAGGTAGAGACGGAGGATTAAGGTCATCCTTGAATACACAGCAAGCTTAATAAGACCTCCCTCAACCAACACACACCCACAAAGTTCTGAGGAGACGGCTCAATAAATAAAAGGCTTACTACACAAGCATTAATACCTGAGTTTGCATACCCAGCACCCCCATAAAAACCAGGCACAGGGAACGTGCCTATAATCCCAGGACTGGGGGGAACAGAAAGATCTTTGGGGCTTGCTGGTCAGTCAGTCTGGCCAAACTGGTCAACTCCAGGCTCAATGAGAGATCCTATCTTAAAATACAAGATAGACAAAGATTGAGGAAGACACTCAGCAGCAACTTCTGTCCTCTATTCTCCTGCAAATATACATGCACCCACATCCACACACAAAAGCACACATGCACCCTACAGAAGAGAGGGGAGACAGAACCACGCAGGAGGGGAGCAATGCATGAAGATAGGTAGAGAAACCTCGGATGTGGGGGTAGAAACTTGTATCTTTGGCTAAACAGCAGAGGTTGCTAGGGATGATTATCTGGGGAAGGGGTGGGTGCTTGACAGATCACAGTTATTGAGTCTGAATTGAAGACAGGACATCTGTTTGGCACAAATTTCATGGGAAGAATGGGCTGCGGTTTGAAGGTCCTGCTTCTGGTAACAGCCAGTCTGTTGGCATGAAACTGGAACCCCTTGTTTAACTTCTCAATAACTCTGCCTTCCCAGACCTAGGACAAACGCTCAGAAAGCCACTACAGAGGGCTGGGCCCAGCCCCAGGAGCCAGTCAAGAGTAGAGTAGGGAGAGTAGAGAAGAGCAGTGTGGAAGAGTTGGAGAACCCAGAGAAAGCTGAGAGCCACCACACCTTTCATGCTACCCACCTTCTAAATCCTTTGCAAATATTGACTCTTGAAGCCCTCACAACTATTATTGACCCCGATGAAAGCGTGAAGAAGGCTGTGTGGCTACTAACTGGTAAAACCAGGACTTAAGCCCAGTAAGGGGGACTCCGAGGCTAGGCTCTGAGTCACTGTGTGTGTAATCTCTCAGAATGAAGAGGTGGCAAGTGAGGGTCACACCACCACTCATGAGAAGCCTCTTGACAGTTATTATATAACCCCTATATTTCAGAACTTCACAGCTCCTTCCAGAAGCCTTAATGATGAGCCTTTATTTTTGTTTGGGTTATTTTCATTTTTATACTATTTATCATGGAGGGGAAGGGGTATCACGTGTGTACCTGAGTGCATGCAACCCATGTATACAGGTAACCAGAAGAGGGTGTCTGATCCTCTGGAATTGAAGTTACAGATGGCTTTGAGCTGCCATGTGGATGCTGGAACTGAACTACTCAGGTCCTCTGCAAGAGCAGCAAGTGCTCCTAACCATTGAGCCAACGCTCCAGCCCTTGGATCTATTTTTTTTTTAACCTCCAGAGATGTGTCTCCTTTTCCTTCCCAGCCATCATTTCAAATGTCTTTCTTTTTATGGGGCGTCTAATCTTTCCCTGGGTTTTCTGCCGCTGGGAGAATGCAGAAGTGCCATGTATTAATACCCACTCATCCGGAGTTCCCACTTCTCCAGGCTTCTTCTGCAGACCGCACAGCTTAGGTCCGACTTCTCTCCCACATTCCAAAGGCAGCTCCTCCCTTCCCCACCACCTCAAATCCAGGCTCCAGGCTGGCAGACACCCACAGGAGGGTTGCTCCCACAATCCTTTTCTCTTTGCCCTTTCAAGGTTCTGATGAGGGGGGGGAGTGGAAAGGGGCCACCCAGGACGTACTCTCTCTATGAAGAATGGTGACAACATGGACACTAGTCTCTGATGAGGGACAAAAGCCCTTGGCCTCAGACCGAGGTGATGAGGCGAATGCAGAAACTCCCCGATCTGCCCTTCACTCTGCGCTAAGACATTTGCACGGAGTCCAAAACTCCCCTCTCTGGCCAGTCTTCCTGCAGTTTAATCTCAGCGGGGTGCCTCATGTTATCCTTTCTCTCTGCCCCTTCCCGGGCCTCACTACTGTCCTGGACAACTTGGCCTCAGTCTGGACAGTAGCACTGACCAGTCAGGCAAGAGAAGAATCTAGGCCGGGGAAGGGAGGGAGAGTTGGAGTGCTTTTTTTTTTTTTTTTTTTTTTTTTTTTTTTTTGCCTTTTTTCCCCCCTCTTCTTTTTTTTTTTCTTCCGTCCTAAATAACTTTTCTCAGGAAAATTTAGGGACTCACGTCTCTTTCCCTCATTACCTCGTATCTTTTTCCCTCCTCACCAGTACTTCACACCTCAATCACCTGTCTTTGTGTCCTGTGTGTAGAAACCCAACCTAGGAGGCCAAGAGACCTCCTTTATGGAAATGGGCCTTGCGACACAACTCGCCCACCAGAGCCTTTAAAACTCTTACCCCGCCAGTTCCAACACAACTGTAAAGACCTGCATATGAACCCACCCAGATCTGAACATCCCAGCCTCCTCGGTCTCTAGAGGAAAGAGGGGGGAGGAAGGTCCCTGGGTCTTTTGCCAGTCACTTCCCTCCTAGCCCAAGCCTACAAAGCTGGGGTGTAAATGAGCTCATGCAGAGTGCAGGCGGGAGCTGCAGAGAGAACTTGGGAAATACCAGCTTATCCCCACATAAACATGTGCCCCCCCCAAAGATATATTGGGTACGTGTTGGAGAGATGTTATCTCCCCACAGGGTAAGGGAGAGAAGTAGGATTCTGCATTAGAGCTATACAGGGAATGGGACCATACCCCCCCCCAACCAACTCCCAGTCAGTGGAGTCATTGCCATTTGATATCCACTGAGACAACTTGGCTGCTCTGGGCTCGGGATGGGGGCTGGGGGGATGGCTCAGAAAACAGCAGTTCCTTTCAGGACCCAGGTTGGCAAGGGCTTTGGGAGGCTGGACTGGCCCAGATCACCCCCTTACTCCCCCTCCTTTCCTCCCTCCCTTGCCACCACCACCAAAGGCTGGGCGGGTGGGTGGAGAGATTGGCACTGCCTGGGTCAAGCCTACTGCCTCTGTGGTCCAACCCTGGACCCTTTCGCTGGCATGATGCCGTCTCTCCCCCTCCCCTTTCCCCTTTTCCTCCTTGCTGAAGAACCAGCCATGAGCCAGGACACCTAGTTCCTTCTAGACCTGGTGCCTATACCCACCCAGTCTGCACCCTTGGGGAATTGGCAAGCCCCACCCTTTGGCAGAGGATGGAATCGCCATCATTCCAGGAACATGTTCAAAACTCCTTGGAGATCCGGGAGAAGTGTTCACGATGAAACTCCATTGAGCTCATGGCAACAGCGGACTCAGAGCACTAGCATCTCAATGCTTTCTCCATAATCCCAAACGGGAGGCTCCCCAATCTTCCTTCCCCAGCCCCTGCCCTCTCAGACTACATAAAGCAGTCTGTCCCATAGGGAGAAAAAAAAATTTCAAACACCGCAGCAAGGGCAGTCTGACCAGAAATCTCGTCAGAATTTGTATGATAAGCAACCTAATCAGGCTTTATGCTTGCCTTCCATTTGGGGGTCCAACTCTGACTTTGTTTCTTCACACCCTCACCTCTTGGCCATCTTCAGCCTCCCGTGGGCACTTCAGTTACTGGGATGAAATCCCAAGACACCAGAAAGTCCTACCGGCACTGCGTTCCCCCCTCCCCTATTTTTGACCTTCTAATCTTCCTGGGCCACAGCTCTCCTCCCTAGAATCAGTGCCCTTGATTAGTCCCCGTTGGAGGAGAAAGAATGGGAGAAGGGACGCTCTGGAGGGTGAATTCATAGGCCCTAATCTACCCTTTGACTCAGGAAGAAACAGCCTGCTCCTTCTGAAATTCTCCTCCTGAAACAATTTGAGAGGTGTCAGTAGAAAGGGGTGTCTTGAGGTGGGAACCAAGTCGGAAAGGAAGGGAGAGAAAAGGGAAGGGGGAGAGGGGAGGGTGCCCGGTGCACCAGGCTGTGTCCTCTAATCTAATGTTTGTTTTTCTCCCATATGTAAACTGGTGGTCAGAACATTGTCCGTGAGTGTCACTGTCACGGGGAGGGCTGCAGGAGCAGTGTCTGTAGGCCTGTGTGGTGGGTGTAGGTTTATGTGTAGTAACCAGAGGAGCCCCATACAACTGCATGTATGCCTAGTGAGGCGGGGACATTACGAAAGCCCCTTTCTCAGACGGAAGGCCTGAGGTGACTAGCCTAAGTCAAGTACGCTTGGTGAGGGACCCTTCCCAGAAATGTCCACTTGGGACGCCCATGGCTGAAGGAGGGAGTACTTCGGATTGTACTGCTGAGGCCAGTCAACCTTGGTAGGGATCGAAGGGCTAGGGGACCCCGGTGTCTCTAAGTGGACAGGTCCTCGGCCAGGGCGGCAGCACTCTTTCATCAGGGCCAGAGTCTTACCTTGGCTCGCAGGTGTAGTGGCTGCACGGATGGACCGCCGGGCAGCGGGACAGATGAACAGACGGGGCGGGCAGGAGTGACGAGCGGAGCTGCGCGACGGGCAGGACCAAGACTCTTAAACCCCGAGCTGGAATCAGATAAGGGCTTGTCCGGGGGCCGGGGCCGGGGTCGGGCCGGCCGGGGGCAGAGTTGGGCCGGGCCGGGCCGCCCCCTCCCTCTGCAGCGCCGGAGCCAAACTTTGAGTGAATGGAGGGGCCCGGCGGGGGCCGGGAGGGCGGGGGCGGGGGAGCTTGGGGCCGGCCAATGGCAGAGCGGAGCGCCAGCCCCGAGCCTGGGGATTGGCGTGATTTGGGCAAGGGGCGGGGCTTAGGGTGCTAGGAAGCGCAAACCCAGACTGACCAGGGGACAGAAACACCCAAAGACAGAGTCCCAGACAGAGTCCCAGAGAAAGAGAGATGAAGGGACGATACGAGAAGAGATAGAAGCCGAGCTGGCAAGATGACAGGGGGAGAGAGAAAGAAGAAAAGCGAGGCGGCCGTGTCAGAATGGAGGAACCAGGACGAGGGCCGCGGGGGCGGGACTGGGCCCCAGTTAATGAGGTGGAAATGAATTCAGGACGGGTTGTGGCTGGGACCAGACTGGCAGACTTGGCCTGGGCTCCTGAGGCTACAGGGCTCTGGCATCCCGTACAATTTCCAGGCGATTCGCTGTTCCCTGTTTAGAGAATACGGTGCTGGGTGCAAAAAGTGCACCCAAAACCATCTCCACCTGCAGCAGCTTCATCTGAACGGAAAAATAAGCTACAGTCTAGTACAAAGTATGAGAGACACCCCAAATTGTGGAAGAATAGTGAAAGGTCGTTCTTTTTAGGGGGTTCCCCACAAATATCCGAGGAAAGAGATAATATTTACTTAGGTCCAAGGTCCTAGGGGACACAGGGGCCAATGTCCTAGGAGGTAGCAGGAAGAACTTAAGGCAGAGGAACGACCTAAGTGAAGTCCTGAGGGGACACAGAAGTACATAATGTCTCAGGAAATAGCATCAAACCAGTCCTACACATGAGTGTTTGCACCAAGGACTGCTTTCATTACCTGAATCTATGTTTTGAATGGTTTGTATCCACTATCTCATGTATAGCATGTATTAAAGAAGAAAATAATAACTTACCATCTTATTCATAATAGACACAGAATTACCTATCAATAGCCATTATTACTTACTTACTATGCTAATATAAATTCATAGTTAAAAGTAGAGAAATTGTGTATTTTAATTTATTTTGAATCTTTAAAATTCCTAAAAATGAATAAATGTGCCTTTTGAAAAGCCCTCATTGGGGCTGAGGGTGTAGCTGAGTGGTAGAGTGCTTGGATAGCCCTGGGTTCCATCCTTCACCACCACAAAGAGAAGGATAGGAGGATCAGAAAGAGGGAAGGAAGGAGGGAAGTAGGGAGGAAGAGAAACACAGAGAAGTAGGCAAGGAAGTCCTCATTGGCCAAGGAGAGGGCTGGCTAAAGGTTAGTTCTTAGAAGCCGGGCTTGTTCAAGAAGTAGTGGGAGACCCGGAGTAAATATATGGTTGTGATAGGGTCAGTCAGAGTTTCTATAAGCAAGGCAAAGCAACTAAGAGTTCTTAAGGGGAGGAGATAAAGACACGCAGAAGCTGGGAAGGTTAATCTGGAAGTGTGCAGGCTGGTTTGAATCTGAAAACAGGAGACAGTTGAATTAGGCAGGGAGTAATAACAATTATGTGGGCAGGAGGAAAGCCTGGATTTGTATGGTTTCAGCAAAAAAGTGAAACAGAAAAAAAAACCTGGGTGTCAAAAAGTCAAGAGAAAAAAGTTCAATGGACCAATCTGTCATGGCGAGCAAAGAGAAGCACTGCAAGGATCACAATGGTTCTGGACTCTACAAACCAGAATAACTATGAGACCATTGAATTCCAGGGGGCAGCCAACCTGTTGAAGAAACAGGTAACTGAGGCAGAGATGGTGAGTTAGGAGCTGGGGATGGTGGGTAGAGGTCAGAGGGAAGAAAACACAGTTGACCGTTGCTGCCAAAGCAACACTGAAGCCATGATAAGACACTTCTCAAGGAGGGCCATATTTGCTGGAAAATAGACTGATGCAGAGTGGGGAAGACTTATACCTCAAAGAACAGAAGGAGAAAGACCTCTAAAAAGTCGCAGTTGACCGCCAAAGAATGGATTAAGAGAGCGAGGTGTTGAAGAACCAAGGAAGGAAGGACAAAGAGAGGAACTTAGGGCAGTTTCAGTCAGTGCAGAAAGAGAAGCTTTGGGTTTGACAATGAGAAGCCATTAGTTACGTTTAAGAGCAGTTTCTTTTCTTTTCGTTTTGTTTGTTTTGGTTTGGTTTTTCAAGACAAGGGGTTCTCTGTACAGTCTTGTCTGTCCTGGAACTCACTCTGTAGACCAGGCTGCCTCAAACTCAGAGATCGGCTTGCTTCTGCTCCCCAGTGCTGATACTAAAGGCATGCACTACCACTGCCCAAGGAGAGCAATTTCACAAGAGTGATCCAGGGGAAACCAAATTACACGGTGCTGCACTAGAAAGTGAGAAAATGTTAACATCTACCCTTGTAAGGATTTGACTTAGAGAGGAGAAAAATACAACCAGAGCCAGAGCGGTGGACCAGGAACTATCTTCCTGCCTGATTTTTGTTTTTGGGGTTTTGTTTTGTTTTCAGATTTCTGATACCTTCTGTAAGGTGGTCTGAAAACATGGTGGATTAGGCCTGCAATTCCCAGCTGCTTGGGGAGCTAAGGCAGAAAGGTTGCAAACTCAAAGCCTTCCTGAGCTACAGAGCAAGTTCAAGGCCAGCTTGAACAATTGAGCAGGGCCCACAGTCTTGACATTCAGAGATAGAAAAGGTTTGAAGGCTAAGCTCAGACCACACTATAAAGCAGAGAACAAGTGCAAAGAAAAGAAATCAAAGGACTGTCGTGGTTTATGAGACCATTGCAAGACATTTATCATGAATTTATTATTTTTCCAAAAATGTTACCCAGGCATTTGGCATCAGTCACCACCCATATGTCCATGACTCTAACCCACCAGGATATATATTTCAAACTTAGTACAACACAGAAGGAATCACCTCGCTCACAGGTGTGCTCCTCTTTGTTCCAAACCACAGTGAATATGTCGCCATCATCCAACTAGAAGCACCGCAGTCATCCCAGACTCTGTTCTTCCTTACGCTACTCCGTTGTCTAACTACATCATCTCCTTTCTAAGCCCCTGGACACTCCCCCTGCCTCCCTGTGCCGTTATCATTGCTGGAGTTTGGAGCAGATACACCTACTGCAGCAGCCCTCTAACTAGTTCCGTCCCTCTAGCCTTTCTACACTCTCATAATAATCCTTCAGGTCATGAATTCCTTTATATAAAAGCAATCAAGGCCAGCAAGATGGCTCAGAGGGTAAAGGTACTGACTGCCAAACCTGATGACCCGAGTAATCCCAGTACTCACATGGTAGGCAACTACCAAAAGTTGTCCTCTGTCCTCTGCATATGTGTTGGGGCACTTCTGTGTGTGTGTGTGCGCACACACACACACACACACACACACACACACACACACGAGGGGGGCAGATAAAACTTTTAAAAAAGAATTAAACATCAATAATTTATTTATCTCCAAAGCTCACCACTTTACACTTCTAAACCTTCAATAAACTGCAGTTGTGTACAAACAAAATCCGCATTCTGTAGCATAGAACAGAAGGCTCATTATAACCTGGCCTGACACCGTTCTACTCTTGTCTTCCTCTGACCCTTCATATCCGAATCTACAGCTACGTTCTCCTCTAACACCCATGGCTGGGTCTTGTGTTCTGTCTTACTCCTTGCCCCTTGGTCACACGGCCTGAGTGTTGTACAAATCTCTGGTTTCCCCCATATTCTCGCTCGTGCCCTACCTTCCATCCCAGTACCTGCAAGGGATTTCTACCTTTGAGAGGCCCGACTGAACCCATCCTCTTTTCCCGTTCCCAGCCCCCTAGACCAAGGTTGGGAATATTCACGGCTTCCTTATTTCTGTGTAACTCCTGCTAAGCAGACCGAAAAGCTGACAATAAGCATTGGTCTTTCATGTTTGCCCTGTGTTCCATTCTGTGGCATGCCAACTCAGCCACCAAGCACTATTAAGTCTCCTTTAGTTATATCTCTCTAGGATGCAAACTGTCATTCCATGGCCAGAATCATGAAGATTACCATTAGCCCAGGACCTGACCCATCCTAAACCCTTCTCTTTGGTCTCAAAGGGAAATATACTGTTTCAATTAAAGAAGTCCTGTAGAAAGCCTAGAACCAAAACCTTGAACAAAGAGGGGTATAGTAGTGCACACCTTTAATCTCAGCACTCAGGAGGCAGAGGCAGGAGACTCTCTGGGAGTTTACATAACCAGTTTCAAGTCTGCCATAGCCAAGGCAACATAGCAAGACACACACACACACACACACACACACACACACACACACACACACTCAGTAAAAGCCTCCCTCTTACTCGTCCAGTCTCCTTTGCTTAACACTTTGAGTTCTCCTATGGTGGAAAGAGAGAATCACAGGGCAGGAAAGAAAATCGATACCCTAAAGAAGAAAAACTGTCTGGATAAGCCCCTTCCATGTATAGAGAGAAGAGCAGCCATTTGCCGAAGCTCAGAGTGAGGGTGAGGCGGTGTGGGGTGGAACTGGGCGGTTGAAAAGACTCAGATATTCTAGAGCCACAGCCTGGGGCTGTGAGGAAAGCAGCTTCTGTGGCATTGTCATGATTGCATTTTCAGAGACTTAAGTCGGGTTTCCATTCTTAAGGAATCATACTCTATTCGCAACTATATTCTCTGTGCTTATCATTGTCAGTTTTTAATATTTAACCTTTTGCCAAAGAGAAGTCCTGGAGCACACTACAAGTCCAATAGCGCCATCAGTGGTGGGTGCTTAACAAATTAGTGTTTCTGAGGGTTTACTTACTGCGCATGGTAAATCTGATTTTTGATCATTTTGTTTTCACTTTCTCTGTTTGAGACAGGGTCTTATCAGATAGAAGGGAAGGGAGAGGGAAGGGAAAATGTTTTTAACTACAAGGCTTATCTAGTACCTCTGAAATTGGGTCCATTGATGGAAAGTTTGTTAACACCCAAATACACTACAGAGAGGTAAGGAATGGGAAATCAAGAAACCACCAGAAGCCTGGAATTGGGAAGGCTGTCTTAGCCCTCATTCTTCTCTTGAGACCCTCTTCTCTAAGAAATGAGGGCTGCTCCTAGATCACCTCTAAATGCTAGTGTGTAAGTCCTAGTCTATCTCTAGACAGCCCCATAGACTGATGTGTGATGCTCTAGGGCTGAATCTACCTTTACCTGTTTAGTAAGACTTGAAGTCTCACTATATCGCTCTGACAGAACTGGAACTCACTATACAGACCATGGTGGCCACAAGCCCGCAGAGATCCACCTGCCACTGCTTCTCAAGTGCTGGGGTTAAACGCGTGCGCCGCCACACACAGACCCCTTTAATTTATACAAATTGTTATTTGAACTAACTTGACCTTCCTGCTCCACTAACTCACATCTTCAACCATCTCCTGCCTTCCCTTTCATACTTCCTTCCCCATCTCCACGCTTTAGCCCAGAATGTCTCATGATCTTGTTCAAGGAAGCCTTCCCAGATTGGCTGACCCCACAGCTGGCAACAAAAGCCACGGCTGCTGCGTGGGCCTGAGTGGAAGGCTGCATTGCGTTCACCGTGTACCCAAACTCAGAGCTGTCAGGGAAAGGAAGGGAATGCCCCAACCCTCACCTCAAAGCATCAACGATGAAACTCAAACTCTTCTTTAGGCTCTTCACAAGAACTGAGGTATTTGGAGGGAGCTGATTTTTTATTTCACACTTTGAAAAAAAGTGTAGTGTGTGTGTGTGTGTGTGTGTGTGTGTGTGTGTGTGTGTGTGTGTGTGTTAGCCCTCACCATGCAGGCATATGTAGAGGTCAGAGGCTGATGCTGGGGTTATAGATATATATTGTCATTCCAGCTTCTAAGTAGGTGCTGTGAATCCAAATCCAGGTCCTCAGCTTGCTCCGCAAATACTTTGCCCACTAACATCTCCCCAGATCTACACCAAAGTTCTTTTTTTTACAGTTTTTTTTTATTTCTTTATGGTTTATTTAACTTTATTTTATGTGCATTGATGTGAAGGTGTCAGATCCCCTGGAACTGGATTTTCAGACAGTTGTGAGCTGCCATGTGGGTGCTGAGAATTGAATCTGGGTCCTCAGCAAGAGCAGTCAGTGCTCTTTAACCGCTGAGCCATCTCTCCTGCCCCCTACACCAAGGTTCTTTATAGGCCAGCGGTGTGGCTCCAGAAGTGGCCTTCCTGTCCCCAGTGTCCTCGACTTCAATTTTCGCTTATTACAACTCCACTGACATAACAGGTTTGATTCCTTGCAGAACTGCTTTTGTTCTCTCGGTCCATAAAATCTAGGACCTTACTTACGTTTCTGTTTGCTAGTGACTTGTGAGGTTTTCTTTTCTCCTGCCTCAGTTCAAGCTAGATAAACAAGGAATTGAGGTTAAACTTAACAAGTTAAGTCCAGGACCTGGAGGATCTTGAAATGAGGTGGAAGAGTGTTGTCGTTTGTCAGCGAGGTTAGGCTTAGCACAGCAAGGATGGAGTCAGCAGGCTGCCTGACAACACCTAGAGGGCACTATCAGCTCTGTGAGTGTCCCTCCAGAAAAAGGGGCCAGTTCTATGCAAACATGTTCTTGCCCAGGACTTTGGTTTCTTCTCTCTGAGCTCCTGGCACAGTGGAGCCAACGTGAGCAGCCACTTGGCAGGGCAGAGAAAAGCAAGCTAGCAGTCCCCAGGCTCAGGTGACAGGGTCAGGCCCAGGAGACAGAGATGTTGACTGGGGCTTTAACAGTGCTGTTGATGCCAATCTCGGGCAAAAACCTGATATTTCCACTTGGAGCAACAAAAAACAGCCAACAGGATTGGAGAGGGGTCAGTGAACAAGGAGAGCCCCCTGCAGGCCTCACTGGGTGATGCCGGAACAGAGGAGGACAGCCCCGGCTGGACAGGGATCTCCTGAGTCCCCTGAGATGGTGAGGATGAGGATAATGATGACGGCAGCAGTGGCAAGGAGAAGACAGAGGGACAAAGAGGAAAACACAATATGTCAGGCTTTATGTAAACAATCCTCAAGAAATGGATACTACTTATTGTGGTTTCTGTATAAAATACCCTCCCCAAAGCCCCGGGTATTGGTGATTAGATCATGAGGAAGGAGCTCCCTTTGTTGATGATTGACTCCATTGACTGACTAACCCTGAATGGTCTATAAGGAACCGAAGGCCGCCTGGAGAAAATAGGTCACCAGTGGAATGCTCTTGAACAGGAACTCTCAACCTTTCTAATCCTTCGACCCTTTAATACAGTCCCTCATGTTGTGGTGACCCCCAACCAGAACATTATTTTATTTCTACTTTTTTAACTGTAATTTTCTACTGCTATAAATTGTAATATAAATATATGATATGCCGAATATATAATATGTGACCCCCCCAAGGGGTCATGACCCACAGGTTGAGAACCTCTGCTCTAGGGGACCAGTTCCTTCTCCCTCTTCTTGCCTCTCTTCCTTTTTCCTTTGCTCTTCCCTTCTTCTCTCCTCTCTCCCCACTGCCCACCTCTCCAGTCTCCATGAGGTCTATTTTCCATGCTATCCACTACAACATTTTGTCGTATATGGCCCGAGAAAAATGGAGTGAAACAACCCTGGACTGAAACTTCTGAAACTGGGAACTAAAATTAACTGTTCATCTTTTAAGTTGGCTCAGTTATTCTGTCATAGCAATGAAAAGTGACTGATACAACATGGCTATTCTCATCTCTTAGATTTACAGAAAACTAACATTTTTCAAGCATGGTGGCTCATGTGTGTAATCCCAGAACCAGAGAAGCAGAAGCAGGAGGAACTACCATTCAAGGCTGGCCTGGACTAGATAGTGAGTTCCAGGCCAGTCAGGAATTCATAACAAGACTTTGTCAAAAGAAAGAAGGAAAAGGGAAAAAGGAAGGAAGAAGAGGAGGAGGAAGAAGAAGAGAAAGAAGACGGAAGAGGAGGAGAAGACAAAACAAAAAAGAAAAAGAAAAAAGAATTAAAAATTCAAAGTCTCACACCTACTATCAGATGGAGTAGGATTTGAACTTACATCATTGCCTCTGAAATTTATATTGCTCCATATACCAGTCATATTTTTCAGTGCATTCCAGAAGCTCCTAGCCTTCTAACGTGCAGTCTTATTCCTGCTCTTCTAGTGATGTGTCCCTGCAATGTTAAGGCTCAGGAGAATGCATCGAAAACACCTTGCACATAATGATACTGGCGATAGCAATAATACCAGCTTGAATTTCTATACCATTCTTTGCTTTTAATTATTTCCCTGGGGCTGGTGGCTGAAGGATGGGAATGTAGTTCTGTGGCACAATCCTTACCTAGAATGCACAAGGCCCTGGGTTCCATCTACAGCAGTGCAAATAAATAAGCAGACGAAAAAATAAATTCTTAGAGGAAATTAACATTGAAATATTTTTGTTTCTCCAAAATGTTTTCTTTTTTTTTTTCTGAGACAGGGTTTCTCTTTGTAGTCCAGGCTGTCCTGGAACTCGATTTACAGACCAGGCTAACCTCAAACTTACAGAGCTCCTCCTGCCTTTGCCTCCTGAGAGCTGGGATTAAAGGAATTGTGCCACCACTGCCTAGCACGTTTCCGAATTTTTAATCAGTCATTTTGTAGTTGTTATCACACAATCATAATCAGCTTGTATGGACGTATTATGTTTTTATTTTATTTTCTTCCTTCCTTTTTTCTTTTCTCCTTTCTTTCTTTCTCCCTTTCTTCATTCCTTTCTTCCTCCTTTTTCTTTCTCCCTTTCTTTCTTTCTTTCTCTCATTCATTCTTTCTTTCTTTAACACAAGTTTTCATGTAACTGAGTCTGGCTTTGAACATGACGGTTGATCTTGAACTTCAGCTTCTGTTCTACTTTCTTATGTAGCATCACTCTCTACATGGAGATTCTCGCACATAAACACATCAACTGCTGCAGTAAACTATTACACTTCCTGAATGCTACAGTTATCACATTTCTGTGATGATGTAAAGCTCATGGCGCTGATGGCACCCAACACTGGCAAGGATGTAGAGCAACAGGAAAAGGAATGTGTTGCTAGTGAGACTGCGAAATGGTACAGTCACTTTGGAAGATGGTTTGGCAGTCACCTGCAAAACTAAACATATTCTTCCCATATGATAGTGCAACATACTCCTTGGTATTTACCCTCCCCAAAGCTGAAAACCTTTCCAAATAAAAACCCTGCACACAGATGTTTATAGTAACTTTATTTGTAGTTGACAAAAACCGGAGGCAAAAAATGTCTTTCAGGGGGTGAATGAACAAATCAACTATGGTACATCCTTTCAATAGACTATTATAAAGTATTAAAAAGAAATGAGTTATGGATCTATAAAAAGATATGGAACAACCTTAAATATACAAATGAAAGAAGCCAGTTTGAGGAGCTACATATTCTATGATTCCAACTCCACGACATTCTAGAAAAGGCAGAACTATGGAAATGGTTTTAAAAAAATCAGAGTTTGCCAAAGGCTAATGGGAGAACGAGATGACTAAGCAGAACGCAGAGGAGAGCACCCACTGTAATGGTGGATACATGCCATTATACACTGCTCCAGACTTACAGCAGGAGGAATTACACCAAAAGAAAGCTCTCATGCAAACTAGAAACTGACGATCATGCTGTGCCAATTAAGGTTTGTCGATTGTAACCAAGCTACTATTTCATTGGGGATGTTGATAGTGGGAGAAGCTATGTATATGCCAGGCAGGAGACACAGGGAACTCTTTGTGCCTTTCTCTCAATTTATGGGTATGTGTATACATCTTTGTGTGTGTGCGCATACGCATGTGTGTACACGCAGAGGCCAGAAATCGATATCTTTCTTTATCACTCCATCTTATTTTTTGAGACAGAATATCTCATTAAACATGGAATTCACCAGTTGACTGGCCAGCGAGCTCCAAGCATCCTCCTGTCTCTGTCTTTCTAGGATTACAGGCATTTGCCATCAGGTCCTTGTTTTTTACATAGGGGCTGGGGACCCAGAGTCGGGTCCCCATTTGTAGGGCATGCACTTTACTGACTGAGCCATCTCCCCAGGTTCCTCTCTTAACATTTATATTGCTGTAAGATTAAAACTGCCCTTCAAAAAAAAAGTCTTTTGTATGCACTTCTATAATCCCAACACGGAGGAAGTTGAAGCCAACCTGTGCTAGACAATAAGACCTGAGGGGAGGGGACACCTAACAAAACTATCACAAGTCTGCTAGATGAAAAACTTGAGGGCAGTGACATGATGCGGGGCTCTTATCTCTGTCCAACTCTGGAATTTAATAAGCTATTTTGCCATTTTCCTCATCCATAAATAGAAAAAAATAGCTGTCTCATAGGCATCAAATGAGCTGACGCTCGGTGGATCCACTGTAGCATGCAGTCGTGATTCTGTGCAATGTAATCCCGTGTCTTTCCTTCCCACGGCATCACAGGCTGCTTCTGGGCAGAGACCTCTCCACTTTATAATCACCTCTACCTAGCACAGTGTGTGGCATTTGGGCCCCAGAAGTCTGTTGATAGTGAGCGCAAGCCTAAATTTTCTCTCCTTTGGACGTTTGAGGGTTTTCTCAACTTTTTGCTATTAGCAAAATTCATCTCCAAACCCTTCTGTTTTACATTGCCTAATTTGGTCTGTATCCTACGTGAAGTAGGCAGAAGAAGGTTGTGTGCCCATACCCACACTCTGAGATAGGAAGAACAACTATGGCTTAGCGACGTGAAGGGACTTCTGTCATGTGTTGCACGGGTGACAACGACAGAACCTCTGGCCCCGCCTCTAGCCCCTACCTCCACAGACCTCTTTTCCTTCTAACCACTGCTTTCTGCAGCAGAGGTCTCTTCAAAAAAGAGTCTGTAGTGGTGAGCCTGGTCTAAGAGCAGCACCTTTACCTGTGGTCCCTCTGGGGGAACACAAGCTGTGAGCTCCCAGATGACCCCCCTGAAATCAAACGTTTTATTCCCAACACCTCCAGGCCTCTATTTTCCCAGAATGAGGAGCTTCTTAGAAAAGGGCGAACACGCCAGGTTCTCCCCCACCCCCACCCCCACCGACTTTTCTCCCTATAAAGGGGTGAGGAGACGATTCTCAGTGTCCAAGAGGAGGGACTTTAGCTAAAAATAGCAATGGCGTGTGGACCAGTCAGAGTGGTACCCAGGACTGGGAAAGGGAGGGGGACGCTGTGGAGCTGTAGCCAGACTGGTTGCCGTGGAAACGGGAGAGGAGCAGAGGAACCTGGGAAGTGGGGATGACACAGATACCAAGTCCTAGTCTGAGCGGCCGCTACATTTAGGAGTCTGCGGTTCCCACTCTCAGAGGGGACCTATGGTGGGGGGGACATGGTGTCAGGGACGTGGGCACCAACCCCCCAGGGTCTCTGCTGCCGGCTTCTCTCCTCTCCAGGCTCTGTGAGTTGAGTTGTGGGACTTGGGGTTCGGGCCCCGATTTCGAAGGCAAGTGGGGGCTTGGGTGGAGCTGGTTCCTGAGGGAGTTTTCACCAGGCAGACCTCCTTCCAAAAGATAAGCCTCCCCCCACCCCCCGTACTGGCCAGCACGCTCTAGTGGGAGAAAAAGAGCACGAAGAAGCATGCGGTCCTGGGATCTCACTGAAAGGGGTCACAGCATGCTCAAGAACTGTGGTTAAAAGAACTGTAGTTATTTGGAGGGAAAAGGCAGAAACGAAGCCCTTGCTCTTTAGGTAGTGGACAGTGCACACCTTTCCTGTCCCATGAAAAAGAGACCCTTCCATAAGATAGCAAGAGCTAGAACCCACTCAGAAGGTTCCCTGGGAAATCAGCGTTTTGGGGATGATCGGACACTGGGAGCCCTTCTTCATTCCTGGACATAGATGGAGGTCAGATTAGCTAAGACCCTAAGAAGAATGCCTAGAAGCCCACCTGAAGCTAATGCCAGGATGCAAGAGACCCAGGGTCCTGAGGCACTGAGTACTTACAGATCACTTCCAGAGGACACCCTGAGCTGCAGAGAGGGGAAAGCAAGCCGGCTGTTGGGGGAGGGGAAGATCTAATCTGCCATTGCCAAGGTGTTCCTGGGCTATGTCTCCTGACTGCCATGGAAGATAAGTGTGGGGGCCCTGAGGATACAAACCATCTCTTTGTGGTTTCTTCTTCTGCCTGTTCTTTAACATACAAACATCCTCCAAAGGTCTGGCTGCAGGACGCTTGGCTCAAAATTTAAAAATTGGAATGTAGGGCTTGTAGTTACATATCCATGCAGTTTCTCCCTAGGACCTGGTCATCTAAGCCATCTGTGAGCCTTATGTCACATTCCTGCACTCCCTTGCCCTCCCAGACCTCCTGCCTCTCCCCCCCCACCCCCAGGTTCCCTTGAAATGGGAGGAGATAACCAATCTCAGAAAAGAGAAAGGAAGGTTGATGACTCCTAAATCCTTGCTCTACAGACTTTGGTTCATATGGTCCATATCTCTTAGGGGACCCGAAGAGCCTAGGGAAGAACTCTGGGCATCCATCTCTCAGGGAAGATTGCAACTCAGAGTGCATCTCAGGGGGAAGAATTTGAAACAAAATCAGGTGGGTTTTGCTGGGAATCTGGGCTTTGCTTGGAATGTGGGTTTGGGGACATATGGCTGGTGTGGGTGGGGTTGATGTTAGGGTAGTAAATGCAAAACAGGAAACTGGAAGGGGGTTGGTGTGGGCGCTTGATGTTTCTCTTGGTGCCTTTCTTACCTCTAAGAAGTATAGAGGTTGAAAGCTACTAGACGAGCGTAACCCTGGATGGCCTAGCACGTCCTTTATCTTTGCTGTGGGCAGTTGATCTCACATGACCTCCAGCCTCCTAATGCCAACCCTTTTCTGCATGTCTCCTTTGGGAAAGAGCCCAGGCGATATCGGAGCATCAGTGACCACGGTTAAGCAGTCAGAATTGCCAATGGGAATTTCCTAATTTGGGGAACATTCAACCTTTGCACACTGGAGACTTTTTGTGCACAGCTGGCATTTCTTTCTCCTTGGTAAGTTTGGGGTAGAGAAATGATGGAGGAGGAGGTAGAAAGAGTGAGATTCAGACAGAGAAGAGAAGGGATAGTCTTGCTGTGACCTTTGGGTCAGATGATGAAGAAGAGTCCGGGCAGGAGGAAGGGATAATGGCCAGGGAAAGAGTGGTTTAAGTCCTCATGGCAGGGAGGGCTCTGCATGGAGAAGGAACTTCTTACGTTTTAGAATCCCAGGAGTCTGGTCCGGGCTTGTCTGTGAGGTGCTACGCTTCGGCTTGAGGTGGTGGCATCGAGATGGGCGACACCGACATCTCTAACACCTCCTCCCCATTGAACTTGCACTGCACTGCCCAGTTCGTGATCATTACCCTGTGTGATCCGTACAACTTATTCTTAACCTTCATTTTTATTTTATGTGTGTGGGTCTTTGGCCTTTATGTATATCTGTGCAACACCCTCAGAGGCCAGAAGAGGGCGAGAGATTGGAATTACAACCGGTTGTAAACCCACATGTGGGTGCTGGGAATCAAAGCCAGATCCTCTGGAACAGCAGCCAGTGAGCCATTTGAGCCATCTCGCGAGCCCTCCTGGCCCCCAGCTTTCTGAGTTTGTGGGCTTCTGGGTTGTTCCCATGACACCAAGTGGGGGAAATTGAGGCTAAGAGAGAGGAATGGGGTGATTCGTTCAGGGGCTACTCGCCATTGCACTGACCCTGAGTTCGGGGTGGACCCATCAACTCGGCAAACCTTTATTAAGTCCCCGCAGGATTCCGGCTGCAAGCGCCATGGCGCAGGAGAACGCCGCCTTTTCCCCGGTGTCGGAGGAGCCACCCAGGCGCCGTGGCCGCCAGCGCTACGTGGAGAAGGACGGGCGCTGCAACGTGCAGCAGGGCAATGTACGAGAGACCTACCGCTACCTGACCGACCTGTTCACCACGCTGGTGGACCTGCAGTGGCGCCTCAGCCTGCTCTTCTTCGTGCTCGCCTACGCACTCACTTGGCTCTTCTTCGGCGCCATCTGGTGGCTCATCGCCTACGGCCGCGGCGACCTGGAGCACCTGGAGGACACCGCGTGGACCCCGTGCGTCAATAACCTCAACGGCTTCGTGGCTGCCTTCCTCTTCTCCATCGAGACCGAGACCACCATCGGCTACGGGCACCGCGTCATCACTGACCAGTGCCCCGAGGGCATTGTGCTGCTGCTGCTGCAGGCCATCCTGGGCTCTATGGTGAACGCCTTCATGGTGGGGTGCATGTTCGTCAAGATCTCGCAGCCCAACAAGCGGGCTGCCACGCTAGTCTTCTCCTCTCACGCTGTGGTATCGCTGCGCGACGGGCGCCTCTGCCTCATGTTCCGCGTGGGCGACCTGCGATCCTCGCACATCGTGGAGGCCTCCATCCGCGCCAAGCTCATCCGCTCGCGCCAGACGCTCGAGGGCGAGTTCATCCCTCTGCACCAGACCGACCTCAGCGTGGGCTTCGACACCGGGGACGACCGCCTCTTCCTCGTTTCACCTCTTGTCATCAGTCACGAGATCGATGCCGCCAGCCCCTTCTGGGAGGCGTCGCGCCGCGCCCTCGAGAGGGACGACTTCGAGATCGTGGTCATTCTCGAGGGCATGGTGGAGGCCACGGGTGCGGGCAGGCTGGAGGATGGGAGCGGTGATGCAGGGCTCGAGCAAGAAAAGCACGGGGGAGCGGGAGGAGTGGGAGGAGGCGCATGCAGAAAGATGGACAGAGTGGGGTATAGGGCGACAGGTGGAGGAGGGGGGTATGCTGGGGGCAGGGATGGAAATGAAAGGGATGGACAGGGTGACTTTGCAGAGTCAAGAAAAAGCTTGGAAGAGTTCTATGAAATGATGCTAGCTTGAGGCCCTGGCCTGACAGGCATGTCACTTTGAATAGCCCTTTACATCTCTGAATTCATTTAATCCTAGCAAGGTTCCCCTGGAGGTTACTTTTTACTGTGCTCACTTTTCAGAGGATGAGTAGCCCCAAAGAAAGGTCCCATAAATAGCCCACTGTCACAAGCCAATAAATAGCCTAGATAGAATACAGGAAGTCTATCTTCAGTGTTTCCTAGTACGATGTTGGCATGAAGGTTACGTGCAAGGTTCTTGATGTGCAGAGATCCAGAGCCCTGGAATTTGATTGACGGAAGTTATTCTCCTAACTGAGGTGTGGAGAGGTGAGAACTGGTCTCACTTGGGCCTCAGTTACCCCAGCTGCCATTCTTAACTTCCCCTGATGTTGCCACTTCTAGTTCCTTTCCAGAAGGAACTGTGACGTCAGTGCCTTCACTCAGGCCTACACTGTCAAGAGCTTGCTTGGGACCAGTATAGGAGCAAAAACAGGTCCTTTAAGAGGTCCTAGCCACTGAAGAGGATAAGAAAATGCAAGTGGAGAACCAAAGTGCCACTAGGGGGAGCTACAGCGCTGCTACTGACAGACTTGCTCCCTGCTGCTGGCCTTGAGACCCGGTTCCTGGTCCTAGGCAGAAAGCCTCAGCTTTATCACTAACTCAGTTCTATCCACTCCCCACTCCTCCTTCACTCCGACTAGGCTGATCCTAGCTCTTCCCCTTCCCTTGCTACTCCCTTGTCTCGCCAGCTGTCCCTACTTTTTGACACTATCTTGGGCAGTTCTCTTACAACGACTTTTCCCTTTTGCCGCCACCTCCTACCCATGCCTACTCCCCCCAGCCTCAGCCCCATCTCTGCTTCTCAAGCCTTTTCTCTGCAGAAACCCTGTGGAGGCGGGCTCTCCTTCCCCACCTTGACAGATTCGTCTTATTCCAGCTTTGCCATAGAATACCAATGTCCCCAGGATATCACAGAACCAGACCAGTCATTCTCTGGTTGGTGATGTTTACATCTCTGTTTCTGAGATGATATTAGTTTGGGGAGACTCTGAGGTAGAAACAAAATGATCTGCCCTGAGGGAAGGGTGCAAAATCCCAGCAGGGAAGGCAGGACAGACCCAGGGCAAGGACTGAGAAGGGCAGTGTAAAGGACATGGGGTGGGAACGTGTTCAATTTTTCTAGAGATAAAACAGGGAAGGATGGTAGTATTTTGGGATTCAAACTGCTTTTGAAACTCAAGAATAATGAGCCAAAAACCCAACACGATGACATTTAAAGGGAGTAAATATAAAATTCTACATTTAGGCTTCAAAAAAAAAAATCACTTATGTAAGCCCAGGCTCTGGTGGAGAAAGAACTGGGGGTTTTCGTTGGCCACAGGCTCCCAGGCTTGCTGTAGCAACGTGATGCAGCTTCCAAAGGCATTTATGTAATATAATCATGGGCCACTTTGCTAGAGCCTCCTGGCCAGAAGCAAGAGGCGGCAAGCTTTCTTTTATGCATCGAGGAGGCCACAATTGGAAAAATCATCACACTTCAGATGGCCCCTTACCTGGTCCTCCGTGACCATTCTGATTTGCAATGAAGGCAGTAAATTTCTCAAAAGCCAGATTAAGTGGGAAACGCTCGTGAGTGTTCAATCTGAGAAAGAGGTCTAATGGAACCTGGGTCTATATTTACAGATACTAATGGAGCATCAGGTGGGAAGGGAGTGAAATGCAAGGGGTAGAGATCCTCGGGACAGGTTTTAGTTTGTATAAAAGACAGCCCAGAGCCAGTGAGATGGCTCTGCAAGCTAAGGTCAAAGGCCTGAGGACCTGAGTTCTCAGACTGTGGAGTGAACCAACTCCCACAAGTTGTCCTCTGACCTCCACATGCATCCTGCGGTGCATATGCACGCACACCTATGCATATAAACTCAAATCAATGCATATAAACACGCATGCATATAAACTCAAATCAATGCAATACACAAAGGACTGAACTCCTCATGAGGTGGTGAGCTTCCCATCCTGGTAGGTAACTGCCCATGGCTTGGGAATGCTCAGCAGTGGCGGGGGCGGCGAAGAGGCTCTGTGGGAAGTGGGAAGCTGGACCAGATGATCCCTAAAGTTAGTTTTAAGGTTGAGCTTCTCAAAGGGGAAATATAGGCTGGCAAATGGAGAAGTGAACTGACCAAAGAGAGGTGGGGCTCTTGGGGAGAGAGGGTTGTGGAGTGAGAGGCAGCAGAGGGAAGCTCAGGCCGGGATCCCTTTGATTAATGTGTCTTCCTCCTCCCCACAGGAATGACATGCCAAGCTCGAAGCTCCTACCTAGTAGATGAAGTGCTGTGGGGCCACCGATTCACATCTGTGCTCACCCTGGAGGACGGCTTCTATGAGGTGGACTATGCCAGCTTCCATGAGACCTTTGAGGTGCCCACACCCTCGTGTAGTGCCCGAGAGTTGGCAGAGGCTGCAGCCCGCCTCGATGCCCATCTCTATTGGTCCATCCCCAGCAGGCTGGATGAGAAGGTGGAGGAAGAGGGGGCTGGGGAGGGGGCAGGCGGGGGAGACGGAGCGGACAAGGAGCAGAATGGCTGCCTACCACCCCCGGAGAGTGAGTCCAAGGTGTGACTGGTTTTCTCCAAACCCCTGTGGCAGACCAGGGGGCTAGACACAGGTACATGGAAGCTGCGGAGTGGAGAGGGAAGAAGAGGAGGCAGGCAGTGTCCCAAGGAATGGCTAACGTTGGGAGAGGCCCACTGAGTCCAGGATCCAGTGGGGAAGGAAGAAGTCCTGGTTTGAAGAGAGGAGAGGGTGGGGATGAAAGAACACATCGGTCTGTCTGTCTGACCTTCACATCTGTTCGTGGGCGGATGGATGGACAGAAGGTCGGGCAGACAGAGACAGCCAATGGATAGCTTGGGTGACCTATGGATCAACAGTTGGTGACCCCAGGGCTGCCTTAACCTGCAGCACACCTTAGTGCAAAACCTACCAGTACCCTTTTCTTCCAGACAGAGGCAACCTCAAACCAGGGGACATGGCTAAACCAAGGGACATGGCTTAGGGAGTAGAGTGTCAGACCAATTGCTGTCCCCACTCACCTCCTCAGCTGGCCTCCCTATGTGTGACACACCTAGACACAGTGGCCACCATTGAGCCAGAGAAAAGTATGTGGAGGAGGGTATAGATGTGACCTATCCAGCTTCACTATCCCACTGTGATAGGCTCAGAAAGGTGTCCACAGCCTTAAACCCTCAGGGGGTAGGCAAACAAGCAATGGGGGTAGATGCTGAGCAGCAGCCCTGGAAGAGGACCAGGAGAGACTGAGGACAGCGGTGGTTTTTTGAGGCAGCCGAGTGAAACCTTGCAGGTAGGTACTGCTTTAGAAACAAGAAAGCAGAGAGACTCTGAGGTGGAAGAAAGACCAAGGGAGACTTAATAAGTGGTTTTATGAGGGAAGCCTGATTCCTGGGGAAAGTAGTTTATCCTTGAGGCACAGCGACAGGGGATCATTCGAAATAGGGATTAGTAGGTATCAGGTGTGACATTCAAAGACCTGGTCCTAACACCAGAACACAGTACAGGTGGAGGTCAGAAATACCCCACAGCATCTGAAGGAAGTGTGGCTCACCCTAGGAGCCCACGCAAGCTCTCAGAGTCAGAAGTGAGAGGGCATTAGCAACCCGGAAGCTAAGGATTGAGCAAGGGGGAGGAGCCCAGCAGTTAAGGAGCTTTGCGTCACTCTCCTGGAAGACTTGTTAAAACAGATTGTTGGGTCCCACTCCCAACATTCTGACTCAGTAGGTCCGGGATGGAAACCAAAAACTCTGCACATCTAACTAGTTCCCAGATCTAACAGGTTTCCCAGATCGTGCTGACACTGTTAGTCCCGGCACTGCACTTGGATGAGGAAACCAAGCGGAGGAGGAGCTGCAGGAGCTGAGACGGCGAGGACCCTTAAGAACAGTAGAAAGAAGAAGGGACAGGTCAGGGAGAGGGACCCAGGTCCAGGCTGAAGAGCTTAACTTTGGGTCCAAGAACTGAAGCGTCAGTGGTAACTTGTCAGTGACACCGAGGTGGCGTCTGGGAAGAGGAGCGGGCGACAGAGACAGGTGGGAACAGAAAGAAGGCCTTTGGGGACTCCTGGGGAGGCAGGGGGAGCCGAAGCTGAATGGGCCTCACCACAAAGGACCGACTGACTCTCTAACAGGACAAGGCAAGACGGACTAGGGTAGAAGACTGAGCTTATACTTCTGGGTATCTGCTGCCTGCCACCTGTCCTGCCAGGGCAGGGAACCCTGGAGAGACATCCTCCCATCCCACCTCCACTGCATCCTGCCCTTGTCCCCAGTCATCTCGGGCTGGTCAGGGGAGAACAAAGGCAAGTTGAGGAGCAGAAGACCCATCAAGGGACTGGAGGCTGGCCCCCTGGGGCTCAGTGTAGCCCAGGTGGACACGGCCTCTGATGGGGCCGGTTCAAACCTTGGCCCTGGCTGCACCCACTCCTGCCCTTGAATAAAGGTCTGCTGTTCCGTGCCAGGCTCAGAGACCAGCATCCAACCGGGCACTGTGCCTTCCTCCCCGTGCCCATCTGAGCTTGGGTCCACTCAGAGGACGCAAGCTCTTGCCTGTCCCCTTCAGTCGAACACTGGACTCGGGTTTCAGGACCACCTGGGTCACTCTCAAAAATGAGGCCCGTGAACAAGGGCCTGCTGGAGCCCCACGCACATACTGAACTAGAGCACAGGGAGGGGCCTGGGTTTGGATTCAGGGGGAAAGGCGGAGTCTGCGCAAGAGGGGTGGGGTGCTTGGCACCCTCATACAAAGCACTGGAATGGAGACATTGAAGCTGCTCCTGAAAGTCGCTGAGATGCAACCACTCAGGGAGGGCACCACTGACCAGGACAGTAAGGAGACCTGTGTTCTAGTGCCAATGCTGATTGTCACTAGTGACCTCCATGAGGACTCTCACTCTCAGCAAGGCACATTATTTCTCTGGGCCTTAGTTCCCTTATGTGTGAAAAAAAAAAAAATGATACCTGGCAAACTCATAATGCTCAATAAATGTTAAGTTGCTAAATGGAAAAGGGAGACCGGAATTCCACTTGAGGTGCAGAACAGCTGAGACTCCAGACCAGAGAGAGGTGCAGCGTGTGGAAGCAGATGCAATGACTCTGTGGACAAAGGACACAGCCCCCCACCCCAACTGCTCTGGTCCCTAAGTAGGCAGCTGCATTCTGGGGCTCCTATTCTGCTGCAGTCAGAGAATAATTAAGGTCAGGAAGAAAAAGACTGAGGCCCCAGGGCCTGGTGGGAGGAGTCTGCTCCAAGACTAGCTTAACCCGGAGAATGAGCCGGAGGAGGGCGTGTCCCAGTCTGGAGAGCTCAGAAAGACTTGTCCCTGGAAGCTGTGAAAGGGGCCAAGCTCAGCTGGAACCCACCCCTTGCTTCCTATGTTCCCCTTCCCAAACAGAAGCCCCATTAGGAGTTGGCTCAACACTGACAATTTAGGTGACAGATGGGACCCAGGCATCCCCTCCTGCAGTGGGTGGGTAGCAAGGTCCACGAAGGACAGATGGTGTTTACGATGGGGAGAGGGCCTGGGTTATCCAGAATAGGCTGACAACCCTCAACAACCTCCCTACTACCACCTCACCCCTACCCCGCCCCTGCCTTTTATAGCTTTGTGGTAAGGGAAGACGCAACCAAGCCTGGATTTTATAAAACCAGTTTATTCACATTTTAGAAAAAAAAAACAAAACTAGTTTGAGGACAGGAACTGGCCTTCCTACAGCATGAGTGTGAGACCAAGAACAGAGAACCAGAAGGAAGACCTTGTGGAAAACTGTGGGGAATGGGGGAGCCAAGTCTCCCACCCTAGGCAGGGACAGGTCAAATAAATTAAAGGAAGTTCTGGACGGAGGAGGGAGAGGGTATCCAGGCAACCGGGGGAGGGGCGGCGCTGGCTGGAAGGCAGTGGACACCTGCAGGAACTGGAGAGAGCACGTGGAGTAGCTGAGGGAAAGGGTCCCTTCAGCCCTCACCCTGCTCCACGGTCCTGCAGGACTGAGCTGGAAGCCGCTTGTCCAGATGGAGCACACAGGAAGTCGAGGAAGACGGGGCTTGGGGGGGGGGTCCCTTTCCCTCACCTGGGACGTTACAGATCACCGCTTTCGCAGCCTCTTCATAAAGCAGCAGGTGATAGTAGCAAGGACACTGGCGCCAGTGACTAGGGCGACTCCTGTACCCACCAACAGGGGCACGAACAGGGTATCCAGAGCTGGAGGAGAGGGGATAGCCTGCTCAGAGAGTGTCTGTCATACAGGTCGCTGACACTCTCCCCGGCAGGTTTTCTAGACTCAGTCCCTAGTCACAGGGTGCCATCCCTGCCCACGTACTTCCACCCCAATCAACACTGAGATCAGCTTAGGGATTTTCATGCAAAGGGATGCAGGGATGGGGGTGGGGGCGGGGGAGGCGGAGATAGCAGGGAAGACAGGCAAACAGAAGGGGGGCAAACACAACTGGAGCAGGGGAGGGGAGCGGAGGGCGGTTATCACTCACCATGCGTGTAGGGGTAGACTGTGACAGGCCCGGAGCGTGCACTGCCCGCCTGGTACCAGCTGTAGTCGGCATGCTGCACCCAGGCGCTTGGGGCGCAGTGGTATACGCCTTCATCCTTGGGCCCCAGACTGTGCAGTCTTAGTCGATGACTTCTGGGTCCCACCAGTTCCACACTGACAGGACCCCCTCCAGGCCGAACTCCCAGCTCTGCCACGCCGTCCTGACCCACTCCACCCACAAGCTGAGCAGGGCTGGAGCTTAACTCGCCCTCCTCTGGTCTTTCCACCCACCAGCTGGCTGCTAGTCGCAGCCCCGGAGGACCACCCCGCACAGAGATGTTGCACAGCAAGGAGGCAGTCTCTCCCCGGTACACAGTACCCCCTGCGAGCCATGCCACAGCCTCCAGCACCACGCCTGCAGAGTAAGGGACATACGGGTTACAGAGGGAAGGCTCAGGAGCTAAGAACTTAAGAAATAAGTTTGATAAGCTCTGAACCCTGCCAAGGGCTCGGCCTCTCACCTTCTTCCCTCACATGCACAGGGAGAGGCCGGGAACGAGCACTGGCTGCTTCACGAAGTCGGGTCCCAGACCCTCGAACGTAGGCTTTGGCAAGGCAGCGGTAGGTGCCTGCGTCACCAGGCCTGGCAGCCTCCAGTCGTAGTCGGTAGGTCCTGGATGCCACTTTCTCCATGGCAATGTGCCGGCCCTCATAGCCAGGGCCCAGGCTGCCAACACCTTCTGTGTCCAGCTGGGCCACCAGGCGGCCAGGCCCAGGAGCCCCTGCAGGAGCCATCTCCCAGCCCACTGAGTATGCAGCATGCCGGCCTGGTGGGGGCAGTGCCCCTGACACATTGCATAGCAGTTCTAAGGGTTCCCCTGGGCCAATCCGATGTTCACCAGGCCCCACCGTCACTGCCAGCTGGCTGGCTGAAATACAGCAGGGGAAGGGAGGGGTCATAGGGATGCCTGGGTTCCTATCTATAACACCTCTTTGCAAGAATTTAGAGGCCTTTTATCTGTCCCTTTCCCCAGGCCCTGAATTTCACCCTTCCACCATAGCTCTTATATCTCTACATCCCATTTCTGAGCAGAGAAAGCATGGATAGAGTGAATAAGGTCTAGAAGGCTGCTCACTCCGTGGAAGAATTCTATATGGTCATGTAGCACCGCCCCCGACGCCCACTGAGATGCCCCCTCAGGGGACATGGCACTCACACAGTGTCTGCACGTCCACATGGGCCAGGACCGCCCTCTTCTCTGCGATCTGGACCCAGGAGCCATCAGGATCCTGAATCCATTCAGCGGCCGTACAGTGGTAGGTGCCCGAGTCTGCAGCCTGGGCACCCCCGACCACCATGCGGTACCGATCAGTTCCTTCCTTGCTCAGCCGCAGCTCCCCGGCGGCCAGCCTCTCGGCATAGGGAGCACCAGCCTCCACAGCCATGTCGGAGCGCAGTCCCACGACTTCCTGGAGGGTGGCTCGCCCCACTGGTGCCTCAGGCTCGGCTCTCCCAAAGGACACCGACAGGTGTGTGTGTTTCTTCGTTTTAGTCTGAGCCAGGCAGCCCAGCGCCAGCTCCTGCCCCTCATGCACAGTCAGGCGGGAGGGGGAGGCTGCAGCCTGGCGTCCTCGGGGCCCCGGAGGGGCAGCAGATACCTGCAGCTCGTCTGGAAGAACTGGAGAGAGGCTTTGGTGAGAGAGGGCTGGGAGATGGCAGCCCTCCTGTCTCCTGTGTCTCCCACTTCACTACCTACTCTGTGAGCTCCTGGAGAACAAGGACCTTCTATAACTCAGTGGTCCCTAGCCCAGTCTGAGCACACTAAGATGCTGAATTTTACAGAACAAGCCTACTGACACCCACTCGGATGTCTGGGATTAACGCATTTTAAATACTCAAGAAAGGAACTCTAAAGATAAAGAGACTGGCGTGGGCCTATCATCCCAGCTCCCTAGGAAGCTAAGACAGAAGGAGCAAGCTCAAGGCCCACTGGGACAACTCAATCCCAGTCTGAGTAATTTGGAACGTCTCTGCATCTGGTCCCCATAAAAGAAAAGAAAGTGCTGGAAAGGCAGGCTTACTGGCACAGGAGCCTGACAGGAAGACCTCTGGGAGTTTTAAAGTAACCTGGGCTACATAGTGAATTGTGGGAGAATTGCTAGGAATTACAGGCCAACCTAGGCTAGTGGGTTGTAGGCCAGCCTGGGCTACAGGGTGAGACCCAATCTCAAAAACTAACACAGGAGATATAGCTTAGTAGAATACTTCCCTGGTATGCTCAACACTGTAGGTTCAATCTGGGGTGGGGGGAGACGGAAAGAGGAAGAGGAGGAGAAGGAATTGGAAGCAAGAGAAGGAAGAAGATGAAAACCCAAATCTGGGAGGCACTCTCACCACCCAGTTCAGAGCCCAGTACCTCTCAGCTCCACTTTGGCACTGTAGTTGCCCAGGTACTGAGTGTCTGTTGAGGGGGTGTAGCATTCATAAAAGCCAGAGTCCTGGGCCTGCAGGCGACCAATCTTGAACACCACGGAATCTCCTTTCAGGCGCTGCACCTGCAGGTCCCCAGAAGCCACGCGAGGCCCAAACACAGCATAGGAGAACTGGCTATCCTTGGTGCTGATGATGCCCAGGGAAGTCGTTGGGGCCTCAGGTCTGTACATGAACCATTCAAAGTCCTGCTGGGAAGGGCCCTCATAGGCACTCACGTTGCAAGAGATAGAGACAGTGGTGCCAGCCACACGGTAAAGAGGGCCCTTGGGGACATGCACCTGCCGGGCATAGCACCTGACTCCTGTGGGGAAAAAAAGTAGAAAGAATTGGAATTTTTTTTTTTTTGAAAGGCTGGGTCCCCATTCGATGCCCAGGCACAACAGCACCATTCTTGACGGCTACCTGTGAAGCAAAGGGAAACCTACAAAAGGTTAGAACATAGCCAGGCATAAGACACAGCTGAGGACAGGGAGAAGATGCTGGGATGGAAGGCATCAGCATCTCAGCATCTGAACAGAAGCCCAGAGCCACCCCAGAACAGAGGAATACTCCATCGCTAGCTAAGGAGAGGTAGAGCAGCTGTGTGAACAAAAGAGCGCATGGGGAGGCCGGAGAGACAACCCAGTAAGGAAAAGGCTTTCTGAGTTCAAGTTCCTGCAACCACGTAAAAAGCTTGGCATGGTGGCTGGTGAGGTGGTTCAGTGGGTAAAAGCAACTGCCACACAGGCCAGGCAACCTAAGTTCGATCCTCAGAACAGACCACGGCAGGAAAGAACCAAGTCCTGAAAGTTGTCCTCTGACCTGCACTCTCTCTATATAATTAATAATAACAACAACAACAACTAGATGGCTCCTGAGGTTGATCTCTGGCCTTTACATGAACACTCATATATGTGCACTTGTACCCATGCACACATGTGCACACCATATACCACAAACACACAGAATTTAAAATAAGAAATAAAAGAAGCATGTCTGACTCTTGACTCCCCAGTTCTTGGCTGGATCCTTCTCTCTCCCACTCATGTGTGGGGCATTCTCAGGTGAAGCCTCTAGCTAAGGGATTCTGAGACCTTTGCTGGAGGGGACCTGGCACAAACTCACAGAAAAGCTGCTTGGCTTGGTTCTGTCACCTGGGCTAGACAATGGAGCCAGTGGCCCAGGCTGGACGGGGCACCATGCTGAACAGGGCACGGGCCTGGTCAGTTCTCACCACACAATACCCTCCCCACGACAGCTGTGCCATGAGCTCACTGCTTCTCCTAGCCCACAGGGCTACACAGACAGCTGTGGCTTCTGGGGCAAAACTAAGGCTCTGCTCTGGCTTGGGGCAGAAGATCCCTTCCCCCCAGAGTCTGCCAACCTTCTGGATAGCCTAGGTTGCACCATGCACCCCCTCCCAACAAATGCTTCATTTACATATTATTTGCATGTGCTGTGCATCATTTATATTGGTCCCCTTTCTGTAAGGAGACCCTAAGCTCCTTCTGACCCTTACGTTCTTCTCTCTCTCTCCTCCCCCGCCCCGTTTTATCCCTACCCCTGTTCCAACAGTCAGTCTCAGCTCCTTTCTTCTTTCCACCATTCCATAGCTACTTCTAGGAAAAAAAACCACAGAATGCAAGGAGGGCTAGCAGTCATTCCACAGACAGGGAAATGATGTAACTCCCCCCAGCAAGCACATCTAGGGAGTGCCGGAGCTAGGATCTGAACCCAGATCTAAAGCTTTCTAACAGCTCTCCCTAGTCAACAGAGAAGAGAGGAAAGGCCTGGCTGGGGAAAGAACCGTCTCTTCTAGATGAGAAGTGTAAGAGAGTGGGATGTTTGGGTCAAGATCTTGCCATCTCTGGAGGGACTCTACACACCCCTGAAGAGGGACAAAACCAAGAAGATGAGACACTTTCAAGGCGGGGCCTGATTTGCCTGACTGTGTAATTTCCAGGATTCCCAGGGGAAGTCCACAGGCTTGCTTCTGCCCAGGAGGAAAACACCCAGGAGCCTGAGAGCCTGCCCTCCCGTTCTTGTTCCTTTCTGCTTCAGGCTGTGGCTGCGTCACTCAGAGAACACATGACCATCACTTGAAGCCGAGGCTAGAGTCAGGAAGCCGACACAGGACCAATTCTTTTCTCTCCCGGGCCTCCGTTTCTACCTTTGAGACCTAAGAGCTTCCAGTTCTGACTCTGAACCAGGGAAGTGCGTGACTCGCTCCAGGCACATTTCATAATCAGGATGATGTTAAAGACAGCCAAGCTGACACCTTCCCAGCTGCCCATGGGTAGAGTCTGCTCAAAAGGCCCCCTCCCACCTCGCTGGCTCCACAAGTGCTGATGCTTGGAGATCCCCATGGGAAAGCTGTCCCCACAGCCTCAGGAAACAGGCTGCAACAAGGTTCCCTCTCACCAGGCCACCTCCCTCTAACAGCCAAAGGCCTGATTTGGGAGTCAGATCCAAGTTCAAATCCTAGCCTCAACCCTCCTTGGCTATGCTCTCCGGAACAAGATATTTCATTTTCCTCATCTGTGACTTGAACGAGGTGGGCTTGGGTGCCAGCAGGTTCTTCTGCGTTTCTGCAACACTCACTGCTCCCGGCTTCCCCTGCCCCATAAAGCCCACTGGGGAAAAAGAAACCATCACTAGGCAACCAAACCCCACAGCTCCTTCATTTCTCACCATCACTCTGCCTCCTGCCTTGTTCCTCAAGGAGAGTTTTCATCCCCAGAGCCCAAGACCTGTGACTCTGTCACCATGTAGTTCTGGTCTAAGCCAGAGAAGGCAGATGGAGTGTCACAGACTTCTGCCTTGACTACAGCACCTCAGAATCTTCCCCATAACTACACCCTCCCCATATTCCCACCACACACACATACACACCATCATAAACACCAACCAGGGCAGACACTGGGTGTTTGGAGATCCCAGGTTCAGTTTCCATGGAGCCTGGTTTCACCTGGGGCAACGGATGTTGGGACAACTAGCCAAATATCTGGGAGTGTGGAAGAAGAGGAACTGGCCCAGGGTGGAGACAGAGATGGTAAAATGTGTGTTGGGGGTAGGGGTGGGGCTTGGGGAGACTTTCTTTAAAGACCGTGGGCAGAATCAGCCCCTGGGCCTCCAGCCAATTCTGGGGTAATTATGAAGACCGCCAGGCACTACCCACGCTGAGCAGGCACCCGAGGCCAGGCCTGGAGCCTAGAGTGGGGCAGAAGGTTGTCACAGTATTTGGGCGCAACGACCCCAGGGCCTGAGTGTAAAAGCTGAGAAGTGGCGCCTGCCTCGGGGGTCCAATGGTGTCTCAGGAGATACCTCAGTAAGTCGCTAATATGCCCCAACTCGGGGCCTAAAGCTAGGGCGCCACCACCCTCCCCATAACTGACTAGGCAGGCGGCCGCAAAAGGAAGCGAGGCGCCGAGCCCAGAGAGGCTGGAGACACGCCTGATGGAGAAGTAGGGATGCAACCAACTCGCAAATGCTAGAAAGGTGAGCTGACTGGATGCGCAGTGTCAGCACCTACCCGGCCGGGACAGGGACGCGGCGACCACTCGGCTTACCAAGCATTAGCAGCAGCAGCAGCGAACTCAGCGGCGTGGGGCTGGGGACGCCCATTCTGCGTAGGCGGCTCTGGGGAGGCTCCGGGGGTCGGCGTGGGCTCTGGGGGACCAGGGCCGCGGGGGGCACATGCCCGGGTGGGGGGCAGAAAGCGGAGCAGCGAAGCGTGGGTGCGCAGAGCCCAGATGAGCGGGAGCCGCCAACTCCCCGCCCTCCTCTCCTCTTCTCCTCCTCCCGTCGCTCTTCCCGCCCTCCGCAGCTCCGAGACCATTCCCGCCGCTCCCCGCCACCCGGCCACGCCCACACGCCAGCCCCGCCCCCGCCCCGCCCCTGGCCGCCGCAACGGCCAGACTTCGACCCTGATGGTGGCTCCGCCTCTGGCCGCAGGCTGGGCGAGCTGGCGGCACCTGGGTTCTTCTACCCCCACCCGCCCTCGCTCAGAGCGCACCCCGCCCTGCACCTGCCAGCCTTTCCGGGAGAATCGGTGCTTGCAAGGCCCCTGGGGATGATGGGGTGACTGTGGTTACGCACTCAGAATCCAGCTGGGTGATGTGGGCCGCTGAGTCTTGGCAGCAAACCCTGCTGACTGATGTGGGCATGGAGAGACCCAGAACTGCCTGGACGTGAAGCGGTTGGGCTCAAGAGGCCTCAGAACCCTGGAAGATCCCTGAAATCTGGCCTAATACCCGGTCAGAAAGCAAAACGAAAGGAAAGTGGGTTAGCCGTCCAGACATCCTAGCTGGGCGATCTCTTGGCCGGCTCAATCCCTTTAACCTCAGTTTTCCCCTCCACATACGGAACAGAGATTGTAAACACTCAGAGTTACGGTGATAATTAACTGAGACAACGCACTTAACGTTTGTTGCACAAGGTAACTAGGGGGGTGTTTTGTTTTTGTATTAAACTGCTTTCTACCAATTGGAGTCTCCAATAAGAAGCTATGGACACACCTCTCGGCTGGGAAGGGTGGAGCTAGCCTGGAGGTAGGAGAAAGGAAAGAGTCTTTCCTAGTGCGTGTCTCCACTGTGAAAAAGGTGTAATAAGGGTGGAGCCAGAATGGGGAGAAGGGACTGGCCAGCCCGCAAAACCAAGGCTGTGGAAGGGGCCATTAGTGGAAGTGGCCTAGACCACATCTAGGTCCTTCCCCTCCACACCCGACTTGCTCTCTTTATCCCTGTTCGCTCCGCTACTGCCCCCTATTGAGGGGCAGTGGGAAACTGGTTCAGGCCAGAGCTGACTTCCTGCTCTCAGAGTAAGTATTCCTGGGGCTGCCATTGAAGCTATCTTCAGCAACCACAAAGAAACACTGATAGAGTTTGGGAATCTAGGGGGAAATCAGAAGTTCAACCCTGGTCTCCCAAGACTGCCCAACACCAGGATAAATAAAGGACCAGCTGCTTTCCACAGGGACACATCCCAGCCTGGTTTCTCTATTCTCTAGAAGCCATGTGAAAACTGCAGAGCCGGGAGACTGGGAACAAGAGCAATCTCCCCTTAGCTGGAAGTTGAGTGGATTGAATACCATCTTTCCGGTACTTAAGGTTTGAAAGTGAACCATCATTGTCATAATAGCAGCCATTTATGGGATGGTTACGCATAGCACCGTGTAGATAATCATTCCCAGCCTTCACAGTTTATTTTACAAGACAAAGTAAAATCTGAACTTCAAAAACGGTTAAGTATCTTGCCCAAGGCTACACACATTTTAAGTTAACTGAGACTTGACTTTAAAGCTGAGGCCTGGTTTGCACACCTTTAACCTTAATGCTCAGGAGGCAGAGGCAGGCAGATCTCTATGAGTTCCAGGCCAGCCAAGGCTTCATAGTGAGACCCTGTCTCAAAGCAAACAGCCACAACAAATCCACAAAACCTCAGCCCTGAATCATCTTGTACCCCACTGTTCACTCCTTTTAGGGTGAAAATTCAGTCATGTAGCAGATACTGATTGAGCCAGGCCTTGTGCTGGGTTTTGGCAGTGCCCTAGTAAGTAAGGCTATTATGGTCTCCTACTCTGTTGTGTTAGTGCAATATCAGGTAAAGAGGTAGCAGGTAACACACAATCTAATCATTACTGGTGGGGGAGGAACACTCTTCAAGGAGCTTAGCTCATGACTTGCGTGACTTGCAACAAAGGGACTCCCACACCAATAAGTAGGGCTTAGGGGCTGGGCTAGTATCTCCAGAGGAGTTGGGGCCTAAGGAGGCCCCATACACCCCTCCTAAAACTGTGGAGTCCAGCAGTGACCAGCAGAGGGAGCCCAAAGTCCAGGGCCGACTCACCCGTAAGCCGCTTATGTAACTGGGAAAGTTGGGGGAGGAGAACAAATGCCAGGCACGAGGCACACCGCACACAGGCACATGTCCCCACTGACAGCAAGGGGCTTCACACGGAAAGGCGTTGCACACACACCCAGCAGGGCAATGCTCAAACACACGCGCATGCGGCCGAGGAAAGCCGGATCAATGTCAAAGACAGGAGGCAGCCCCTGTCCTCAGGCAGCCCTCCCATAAGGAAACAGGCTTATGCAGTCTCTGACTGGTGTCCTGGGGTGAGTGAGCAGAGAGGGAACGGAGCCTTTCAGGCAGTCTCAAGGTCAGACTAAGGCACGGAAGGAACGGAAGCCTGGGATTGTGGAGGCGCGGACACCGTAGTGACCGCTGGGACTCTGGCACCATGGTGCATAGCTGAGCTGGGCGGTCACTTTTCATCTTCACCAGTCTCCCACCCACATTACCATGTACTACCACGTGTGGGCAGACATCAGTCACCAGTCTTGTTTCATATGCTTATTTAACTCATCTTGCCTCCAGATGGCATATGTATGAGACATCTAGGTGACAGTACAGTGCCACGAGTATCATTAAAAGTAATTAAGACGAGGCTGGAGAGATGGCTCAGTAGTTAAGAGCACTGACTGCTCTTCCAGAAGACCTGGGTTCAAATCCCAGCAGCAATGTTATCAGCTCACAGCTGTCTGTAACTCCGAGATCTGACACCCTCACACAGACACACATGCAGGCAAACACCAATGCACACAGAATAAAAGTAAATAAATTTTTAAAAAGTAATTAAGACCCAAGATCTGCCCTAAAACGGTTGTGATCTGGCTGAATTGTCATATGCTACAGGTCACAGGCAAGGGGACAATGCTGGGCCAACTATGTAACACGGTCTTATTCAGTCCTCAGCACTGATACCCAAAGAAAATGAGGCTAGGGAAGGTTAGACTTGTCCAGTGTTAGCTTCCTGCAGTCCAAATATCACAGAAGAAAGAAACGAAGGAAGGAGGGAGGGAGGGAGGGAGGGAGGGAGAAAGAAAGAAAGAAAGAAAGAAAGAAAGCCCAGCATATACACACATACACATAGAGCTATAGATACAGGGATTGCTGAGACAAAATGGCAAGCACACCAGCCACTAAGCTAATACAAAAATGACACAAACACACACATAGTATTCCTCTCTCTCTCTCTCTCTCTCTCTCTCTCTCTCTCTCTCTCTCTCTCGTATGTGCAAACTCCAGCTTGGAGGGGTGGTAAGGACCACACACAAGACGTCCTGTGTTTGTTTTACAAAGCCTTGACCTGGGCTACACTAATGAACTACAGCTTTCCACCCTCCCCATAGGGAAAGTTGTCTCCACTAAGCTGTTGAGAGGTTACAAAAAGGGTCAGAGTCAAAGGAAGAGAAAACCCTACCCTTCACCTGGACAACAAATTCAGGCAGAGAATGGAGCAGGCGCATAAGCAAATACAAACATGCAAACATCTTCCCCACCCAAACCCATTCCCAGACCCACAAAGATGCGTCCCCCACAAGCACATTCCACTTCTTCCTTTCTAAGCCAGGTATGTGTACCCTAATAGAGTGTTCTCTCTCTCTCTCTCTCTCTCTCTCTCTCTCTCTCTCTCTCTCTCTCTCTCCCTCCCTCCCTCCTTCCCTCCCCCTCTCACTCTTTGTCTCTCTCTCTCTTCCTTCCTCCCTCTCCCCCTCTCTTCCTCCCTCCTTTCCTCCTTCTCCCTCTCCCCTTCCCTCTCTCTGTCTCTCTCTCTCTTCCTCCCTCTCCCTCTCCCCCTCCTTCTCTCTCTCTTCCTCCCTCCCTCTCTCTTCTTCCCTCCCTCCCCCCCCTCTGTGTGTGTGTGTGTGTGTGTGTGTGTTTGTGTGTGTGTGTCCTGGCCCCTCCTCTTGCCCTGACTGAGTTCACACTCCCAGTTCTCAAGCCCTGTGCCAAGTGGTCAGCACAGTTGTTCAAGAATAGAGGAACCACTATGCTACTTGGGCCTTGGCATGACCTGGTCCCGACCCACTGAGTGGGCCCAGGATGAGTGCCAGCAGCTTCCTACTTTGGAATGTCACACATGGATCCCTAGGAGCTGGGATCCCCTCAGTCTTCTCCTCTGCCAAGTCCTGTGTTCCCTCCTCCTATAGTCTAGGTATCTGGGCTCCATCCCCAAGGCTCCCTGTTCTTGTACCCTGTCCCCAGCCAGCTGAAAAGGAGCAGCTGGTTCAGATTTCCATCTGGAGGGTGTCGAAGAGCTGAGGCCACCCTCACTCTCACTGTATGAGATCCCGCGTGGAGTGTACAGCAATAAAGGCTGGGAACGGCAGCAGTTTGAGCAGACAGAAGTCTGCCGACTGGTTGCAGATGAGCCTCCGGGGGCAAGAGGTGGTTAGCGCCAGGTGACTGCCTCTGAGTCACTAGGTTGAGCAAGAGACAAATTTGAAGAAAAGGTCATTTACGGGTTTGACTGCCTCCAGCTGAGTCAGGTGAGGAGGAACAATGGCTAACGCTTATGCTTACTGAAAGGCTGCTTTGTGCTGGGCGCTGTGTACACACTATACACTACACGCTCTTCAGTCCTCACCACAGCCTTGGAAGCAATGAGCTACGCTTACCTCTATTAAAAACCAGGAAACAGGCATAGAGAACTCATGTAATTTACCCAAGTTTGCATAGCAAGCAAACCGAAGTCCTCACAGCAAAGTCTAACTAACTTCAGAGCTTAACTTTTCTGAACATATTTCTCCCTCCTATATTGTAACCTGCACACACGTAGTGTGGGTATGGGTTTGTGTGTGTGTGTGTGTGTGTGTGTGTGTGTGTGTGTGTGTAGCACACAGTGGGTGTTCTGTAAATATTTCTTGAATGAACGAATGCAGTGCTAGAAGCCACGGAGAAGAGGGAACAATGAGAGTTGTGTGCTGCGGATGTGAGGAGAAAAGAGGAACAAGAGTGTATTCCGTGCGCACACATGGAAGACTGACTCGCTTCTAACTCTGGGGTCTGGGCCGCTCACAGCCTCCTAGGTGAGGGAAGAGTGCTAAGGCACTCTGAGGTGGAAAGGCTTCTCTGTTCTCCCCTCCAACCAGAACAGAAGGCAAGGAGGTGTGAGGGGAGGTGTGGGAGGGGATGCACAGCCAGCTTAACCCATCCAGCTTAGCGGAGCTCGAATCCTCCCGCACTCTTACCTCCCTCTTACCAGCTGAGGGTCGGTCTTCCTTGGCCTCTTTCCCGTCAGCCCCTGCCTGTTCTACTTGTCCACCTGGCCTTTGTAGGAGGCCAATACCCCTTGGCTATTCTGGCTGAAGAGTGGACAGTTCCCTTTTTGCTTGGTCCAACTGAAACAAGGGTGGAATTTTTCCAAAGGCTCTCTATTAGGAAAGTAAAGGAAAAACAAAGCCAGAAATAAAAACTGCAAAAACAAAGAAACAGATGGAACAGTGGGGGTGAATGTGCTGGCCACGGGAGTGAGTGTGAGCTGGGTCCCGATGCTTAGACAACCCCCAACACACACGCACTCACAGCACCTGCCCTTGGCCCTTGGATGCCATTTTCCACATCCAACTGTCTACACAGAGCTTGTTTCAATCTGCCTCCCTGTCTTGACTGAGCTGCTCAAGGCCACTGCCAATTCTTGCTCTGCCTGGCAAGACCCAGACGTTTATGTGCAGAGCGACTAAGCAGTAAAAGAGAGTGAGGGACAACGAGAGAGAATCAATCTTTTCTCTCTGGGTACCCCATGGCCTCCACAGTGGACACTTTCGTTTTACCAGATTCTATCTCACACTGACCACTTCCACCCACAAATGAAAGCTTCTCTTTCTATTTCAGAACTTGAACTTCTGTCTTTCAGAAATCAAGCCACGCGGCTTCCTGAACAGCTTACTTAGGGCAGATTCTGTGCTCCAAAGAGGGAAGGTGCTAGATTCATGTCCAGCGGAAAAAGAAGTTGCAGAGCAAAGGCCAGCACCTTGGGAATGAAGGGCAAGAAGTAATGGCTAGGTTCATTGCACGCTTTTTTCTCCACGCTGAGTTAGTGACGACATAAACAGGTTCGAAAAACATTTTGCCCAAATTGTGGTCAGCCTAACATTTATTTTCTGGGCATTCTCACTTCATTTGCGGACAGGAAACTGGTGTCTGCGGCATGATGTGGGCATGGAGGTCTAAGTAGCTGCCAGCCACGGGGACAGGGAATCCCCGTAAGCAGGCACTGAGTGTCGGCACAGAGGACCCCATCTCTTGATGTTCTTGGGGAGAAGGGAACAGACAAAACAAACCTAGAATTTAAGGTCTGATTAGGTGGGCAAGGCTGCCAGGGCTAGCCAGTAAGGCTTTGGGCAGACGTGGTGCTCACAGCTGGTGGCCTTCATCCTATCACGGACTGTCCCTAACTTCAGGTTCATTATCTCAATAATGGGAATCATACAGTGTCCAATATTGACCTCATTGTTTCCTGGCGATTGTCAGGAAGATAAATTAAGATAAGCACGGGGGCTCGTGAGCAGCAGGGTGGGCGCAGCAGACAGAAGAGAGCCCTCTACACGGGCCCTGGTCCTCTAACCGCCACGCTCTCTCCTCACTTAGTTACCCACTGCCATCTTTGTCTTTCTGCTTCCTGAAGCACTCTTCCTGGAAGAGGGCGGCTTGCTTTGTCCCCAGCCTCCTCAGTGTGGGGTGAGGAGGTGTTGTTCCCAGGCTTTCTTAAAGGTCACACCAGTTACCTCTGAGGAGACCAAAAAAAAAGTAACCAGCCTTCATTTCCTTTTGCCATTTGAAACTTGGGTTTTAGAGTTCTTTGTTTTGCTCCTTGCAAGGGTCCTGCTTTCACCTGTAGGTCCTTCCACTTGGCCTAACTCTCCGATTTTTCTGGCTTCTCTGCCCCACTATCTTCTAGACGAATGATTCTCAATCTTCCCAATGTTGTGGCCCTTTAATACAGTTCCTCAGGCTGTGATAACCCTCAACCATAAAATTATTTCATTGCTACCTCATAACTGCAATTTTGATACTGTTAAAAATCATAATGTAAATATCTGATATGCAGGATCTCTGATATGTGACCCTTGTGAAACAGTTATTTGACTCCCCATGCAGGGTCCTGTGTTCCCCTCACCCATCCCTGCTCCTCCCTCATCACCCCCTCACCCATAGAGCTACCACTGAGCTCTTCCTTTCAGCCCCACACCTCACACCCATATGCACACACACACACACACACACACACACACACACCTTTCATTCAAATGAGTCTACCTAGGGCACAATTTGAATAAGATTATGTCTCTCCTCAAAAAACTTTAAATGTCTCCATATTGTTTATAGCAATATTTTTCAAACTTCCTTGGTGGTAAAAATACAGACTCCCACTCCCCACCCTCGCCCTCATGAATCAGAATCTCTCAGAGCCGTGCCCGCTGTTCTGTATTTTTAACAGGCATCCAGGTGACTCTTGTCATCACAGGTTTTATTTTCCGTTCTTTAACGAAACACTGACATTTAGAATAGCACTTAGTCTGGCATCCAAGGCTCTCTGTCCCCACTTCCAGGATCAGCTTCACAGTCGCCTCTGTACTCTGGATGCTGCTACTGCCCTCCCGTCCCTCCGAGCCAGGGTGCTCGGGTCTATTCAGAGCTAGCTAGAGTGCCACCTCCTCCATGAAGACCTTCCTGGTTCTTCTGAGAATCATTTCTCTTTTCTTGAAGCTGATGTCACCCTCTAGTCTGGGTGCATGTGTGTGCGATAAGCAGCCGTCACAGCCTGGCTCACAGAGGCGGGCTACTGGCCCTTTCCCCTCCCTCCCTTTATCCTCTGTGCTCTCTTTCTTGTCACCACAGTAGCTAGGAAACTTGAACCCATTTGACTTAGCTATTTAGGAGCTATGTGTGCCTCAGTTTCCCTATCTGTAAAACAGAGTTGGTATGAGGACTAAATTAACATGCACTGTCTTTAGTTTTGGAGCCTGGAAAATCCAATACCAGGGTACCGACAGATGCCACATCTAGTGAGAACCCATTCCTGGTTTGCACACAGCTACTATGATGCTGTGCCTCCCCATGGCAACAAGCAGAGGGAGAGGAACCAGGTTATACACATCTCTTCTCGTAAGAGCACTAACCTGCATCTGGAAGACATATGCTTATAATCCTAGCACTCTGGCCGTCAAGGCAACAGTACTGCAAGGTGAAACCTACATAGGGAGACTCCAGTTAAACAAAGAACAGTACAGAGCTCACCATGAAGCACCCGCATTGTGCAGTTACCTCCCAGAGGCCTTGTCTCCTAATACTCTCACACTGGAAGCTGAGGCTTCAGCCTGTGACCCAGGGAGGCTCAGTGCATTGATTGCTTTTTCTGTTGCTGTGAGAAAATGCTTGGCAGAAGCAACTTGAAGAAGAAAGCATTTATTTTGGCTCATTGAAGGCGCAGTCCATCACGGTGGGGAAAGCACAGCAGGATCGAGAGACAGCTGGTCATATTGTGTGCACAGTCAGGAAGCGGAGAGAGGGGTGAAGGCTGGTGCTCAACACCCTTTTCCTTTCCATTCAGTCTTAGACCTGCCCCTACCAGGCCCATGCAATTGTGCTGCCCACTTTTACAGTGGGCCTTCCTGCCTCAATCAACCTAATTTGGAAACTCTCAGAGACATGCCCAGAATCATCAAGTCTCCTAGGTGACTCTAGACCCGGCCAAACTGACAGCCAAGGTTAGACATCACATCCAGCATGCAGTGCGTGGCTAGTGCTCACTCAACATTAGCTATGATACACAGGACAGCTTGGGGACAGTCTGACTCAGTAACCCTCAACTCTGCCTGCCCATTGGAGAGCTTTGGGAACTCCAGAGGCCTAGGCCTGATCTCAACTGATGATCCTTGGGGTGAGGTCCAGGTCTGGGACATAAACATGAAGCTAGGGTGGGAATCCTTCATTTTACCCATAGGAGGTAGAGGACTTAGTCAAGTGTTCTTGGTAAGTACAGTGAGTTCTGCATTGAAACCCTTTCTTCCCTCATAGCCAGTCCAGCACAACTTTTAGAACAAAGACCCAGTCTTTGCAACTAGACTGGTGGGATGAGAGCATCTCCCAAGGGGACCCATGTGGAGCGCAGAGCCAGGGCAGTGGGGCTGGATAAATCGGAAGAAGATTAAGGAAACAGAGAGGAGAGATCTCAAAGGCTCAGCACCCACTCTGGGACCACAGAGTTAAAGGCTGCAGGGTGGAATTTGGGCTGGAGACTAAATGGCCTGGGGTTCTAAGCAGACGGACCTTAAGAGTGGGATCCTTGACTCTCTGGGTTGTGATGGTCTCTCTAGGACTGGCCCAGAATGGGGCGGGCACAAAGAGCTCGAGGAGTGTGAGCCGAATGTCTCGATGACTCAGTGGCATCAGAGGGACGCACACCGTTGACCATGCCACGTTTCTATAGGGAAAAGATCCTGGCAAGAGAAGGTGAGACACAGAGGAGGCCATGCTCCCCAGAATTCTGAAAGTCCATCACAAGAGAGAGGCCATGGCTCTGGGCGCCAGATGTTTGCAGGGCACCCTGTCCTAGATGGGCACACAGAATGCCAAAGGGATAAGCAGACAAATGGAACTGTATGCTGGGTGAAGAGGAAGGGGCATGGGAAGGAAAGAAGGAGGCAGGCAGGAAGGAGGAGCCCAGGGGCCAGGTCAGACTGCCTCTTGATAGGGAGAGAAGGGAGGGTGGAGAGCTCTGGGCCAGTGGCTGGGTCAGATCCTCAGCCAAAACAAACCTACCTCAGGGGGCTGGGGGGCCATTCCTTCCCCACACAGATGGAATCAAAGGCAAACAGGAACCCTGCAGGGCCCAGCTGTGACCCCTGCCCCCAAACTCAGCAAGGCCCATTAACCCCCTCCTCTGTCACTTCCAATAAAGAATTCCTTGAAACAGCCTCACCTGGTATTTGCTGCCTGAATGCTAGCCAAGAGATGCCAGGTTCCCCAGTCCCAAGGATACCCAGGCCCTGCCCACCTCCACAATGGCTCTGTATAAAATATTGAGGTCATCCTTCCTTAAAAAACAAAACCAGAAAACCACCAAAAAAAAAAAAAGGGCTTTTTTTCATTTCTATGTCAAGAGTTAAAAGGTTCAGATTCATTTTCCAGAATCACAGTAATCAAAGTAGACATACTTGTACCCTACTAACAAACCAGGCAGGAGCAATTGCCCCCTCACCTCCTCCCAGCCCAGAGTAACTGCTGGCTATGTCTACTGCTCTCCTGAGCTGGGCCTTGATTTAAGAGGAAGTGGTCCAGAATTTGGGGAGCATCAGAAGTGAAAAGGGATCTCAAAAGCTGTCTGGTGCCCCTCGGCACTCAGGTGGAAACATCAAGGCTAGCACAGAGCTGGTCCAAGGTCATACGAGTGGCTGGTGGACCCACTGAGACCTGACTTTCAGGCATGTTCCCACTGCATGAGACCATGAGACCATGACCTAGACCCCAGAAAGGGCAGGTGAGAAATGGGTAGAGGATACTGTGAGCCACCGTGCTCGAGAGAGCTGACATACAAATGTTTTTCTTTTTCATCTCCTTAACACTTCACCTGTGTGTCCCCATAGGCTCCCAGTGTGGACCTTTCTGGGTTCAGAGAAGTCAAGAAAGCAAAAAGACAATGGGTCGGGTATAAAGACGATGGCGACTGTTTCTCAGAGCCTCTCCCTCTCCCTTCTTTTTTTCTGAAATCTATACAATATGATTTGAATAATCCAAACAAGACAAAAAAAAACATCTGGGAAAAAGATTAAAGATGGCAGACCAGGAAGAAAACAAAGGAACCATTATCAAAGAAGAAATGAGAAGAAAACCCACATAGTCCTTGTGAGCCAGTGGGGGATTCAGGTAGCAGGGCCTATGGCAGCCATGTCTGTGACTTGGGGCCCAATCTTCCCACTGCCAAGGTCACTTGGTACAACTGAGGGAATGGGAGCAGAGGACTAGGGAGAAAAGAGGAAATGCAAAAATGCCTTTTGGGACACTAATTAAGGCCACCCCGGGCCTTCTAGACTCCCAACTAATTTTTTACCCCAAGAGGGTCTTTCTTTGAAAGCAATACAGTTGTCTCCCACACCCCCCAGAGGCTCCAGAAGTCTGGCAGCAGTAACAAGGCCAGTCAGAAAGGAAGAAGGGTACAGGGAATGGGAGAGACAAGACAGCCCAAGACACTGGCAGCAGGAGAAGCAGGCAAGAGGGACTGGGGCAGAGGAGTGGGGTGAGGGGGCGGGAGGAGGGCCGTGGGAGGGAGTGGTGGAGCCTCTCCCAGCTCTTCCTTCCCTCCCTCCGTCCCTCCCACCCTCTCTTTCATGATCTTGAAACAACCTTCAAGTCTGGGCTGGAGGCCCCAGGAGGCCAGTCACTTAGGAAACAAAACTGTTTCCTTTACAAGTCCATCTGCAGCTGAGCGCCCACTCTCCCCCTTGCACACTCTCCCATGGACTCTCACGTACACCCACAGTGCTGCACAGCCTTCCCTGTCGCACACGTGCACGCCTGCACACGAGCAGGTTCACATCACACACTCCTGTGCAGGTGACTAATTTGTAATAAACAGACCACACATCCAAGCAAGCACTGCCCTGTCCCTATCAACTCAAAAAAAAAAAAAGAGTTGGTTTCTCAATTCTCAACCCTGCTATGTAGTTTGAACTTCTGATCCTCCTGCCTCTGCCTCCCAAGTACTGTGATTAGAGGCATGTTCTACAAGCTGCGGTTTTGAGGGTATTAGGGATAGATCCCAGGGTTCCATGCTTGCTACGAAGGCACTCTCCCCACTGAGCCATACACCCAGAAGGAAATCCCTTTGGAAATAGCACTTGGTACATTCTTACCTACAGAATCCCACACCGCAGAGTCCCTTTTGGTCATAACTAGCACCCAACCTCTAAGTTAGTATGTCTTCCTGTGTCTCTCTATTCCCTACCCCTGCATACACACACTTCCCAACCAAACATGGCTCACACCTTCTCCATCCTATCCCTGGGGACCTCCTTCTAGTCTGTGTTTTCTCTCAAGACCACTCCTGCCTTCCCACCTCCGGCTTTCAAGTCTTTCTATCTTCCTCTCTTGTCCCTTTCTTGATTCAAATGAGTCCTTGAGTCCCCCTGTCTGGGTCCACAGGTCGCCAGCCCAGGATCAACAGATCAAAGGGCCAGATATTTACCCCCCACTGTGTTCTGGAGTCTGAAATAGATGCCCAGGGCCTCCACAGAGGGAGTGGTCAGGGAGGCATGGGTGAGCAGCAGCAGGAGGATGCCCTGCCTACCTTCACTTGTTGCAGCCCAAGTATGTGTCCTTGGGGCTGTAGTTACCCTAATGCAGGGCATGGCAGGGAGCCCTAACAGTCTGTGCAAGCAGAGGAAGGGCACAGCCCTTTCCGTTATTGAGCCTGGCTACAGACAGCAGAGCCAGGGCGTGGGAAGGACTGGGCAGCGCTGGAAAGTGCCAGCAGAGGTGGGAGGGAGGGGGGGGAGGATGAGCACAGGAGCTCAGAGCCTTGTGTTTCTCTTCCGCCTCACCTTATGTCTTGAAGAAGCTAGGGAGATTACTCAGGAACCCTAGCTCAGGAGTACAGATGCCCTTTGACCCCAAGGGATCGTCAATTCACCCCTCTACTCCACTAGCCTTTGGATAAACCTTCTGGAGTCCCCTTCACTCCGCTTTACATCTTCAGTTGTATGTCCTTGACACAGCGGGACTAAGTCCATTTCCTGTCACGATTTCCCAATCGCATCTATTCCAGACCAGAGGCCTGGAAGGGACCGCAGACCATGAGAAAATTCATGCATGCTTATCCTGCCCATCCTTCCTGCCTAGGCCCAGGAGGAAGCAATAGGGGCAGGTAGGATCTGACCCGCGGATGCCTGTCATGGAAAAATCTCAGCTGCAGACCCAGAGGGGGGCAGTTATTTAGGGAATTCAGATGTGAGCCTTGTGCCCTGAGAGTAGATTTCCTGGACAAGAGGTCTATAATCCCTCTACAGGGTGCTGCCTCCAGGGCCAGAGGGGGCCCAACCCAGCCAGCCCAGCCAGCGGGTACCTCAGGCCTCCTGCCAAACTCCCATTCCCTCCCTCCTTCTTCCTTCTCGGCCAGGGTTCTCAGACCTGGCCCTGCACAGCGGGTGTCCACTCACTACATCTCTGGGCCTGGAGAAATGGGGACGCTGCAGGAGAACCCTGTCCTCTGACTCTTCCGGTAGATGGGGACAGGACTTCTTCTCTGTCCCCCATCCTTATTCTTAGGGTCTTCATTAAATGAACTACACCAGCACCCCCAGAGCAGCTGGCCCTGCTGGTTATCTGCTCTGCCTCTTTTTCTATTGAGTATAACGCTGAAGACACCTTCCCAGCTAGAGGGGAAGCCCCCCTCTCTCCCCAGGCCCAGCTGCCTGTGCTTCCTTACACAAGACGCTCATGGAGATACCTCTTTTTCCTCCCAGAAGGAACCCAAGGAAGTCATTGTTCTTTCTAGTTCACGGACTTGGTATTTGAGGTGATAATGACTTCCACGCTCTCCTCAGAAATGCCACACCTTCCGGTTTTGGCTTCCTCCCATGCCATTCACCAACCTCAGACTCACCCCGAGCTTCTCTGTACCAGCGAAGGAGAGGCTCTCTTCCACTGCACACACACAAAATGACAGAGATGCTGTGCCTGGCTTCGGGCTGCCTTCTTGGTCCTTTCACCTTCCCAACTGTCTCTAGGTGCCCATAGTCTTGATTGTCCTGAACACTGGATGCAAGTGTGGTCACCTTTCGAATATCGTGACACAAAGTTGTCACCTACAATTTATTCACGTCATCTATAAATCATGCTGGAGAACGATACAATCCAGTTATCAAAAAAATTGGCCGTTATAAAGTACCTCATCATGTTTGAATTGAGTTCAGGATGTTGTGTTGGGCCAAATTCATAGCCATCTCAGGGTGCATGCAGCCCAAGGGCAGCAAGTCAGACATGACTGGCTCAGAGGTTACATCTCCAGACTTTGGTCCCTTGCAACAAAAGTTATCTTGTGTTCCTATTCTAACTCCCTTGGCCAGAGTGTCCCTGCAGCTTCCACAGCAGAGAGACCAGGCTGTTGCTTTTTCTGGGAGATTGGATATGGACTCAGGAGATTCTGATTCTGTTTTATCCACTCAGGTTGCTGAACTCTTACAGCCTCAGCATCTTCACCTGGAAATAGAAGACAGTCTGCAAGATGTCTGGCCTTGCATCCTAAGACCCTGAGCCCATGTCTCCCTAGGGGGCCACATCTCTTCCTCCAGCTACCCCCATCCCACCCCTTTCCCCTTGCTTCTCTCTCAGTTGTGGCTGCCCTGGGATGGGGAAGAGCTGAGGGGAGCTGGGGGGGGGGGGACACACACACCACGGGACAAAACAGGACCGTCAGCCAGGGCCAGTTGCTAAAGGGGCGGGAGGGGAGGAGTCCTCAGGGATCCAGTTTCAACAAACGTTTCTTTCCCCGAGAAGGGGAAGGCGGGGGTGAGGGGGAGAGGGACCTATTTAAAGCTACCCTGTTGCTCGGGCTGTCTCTGCCTGTCTGCCAGGGTCTCCAGCTGCCCCAGACAGGCAGTGTGGTCTTGAGATCCTCCTGGTGACCTTTTCAGCCTAGGTCCCCTCAGCCACTCTGCCCCAAGATGGGTCGTGGGGTGAGTATCCCCAAAGATCAGGGGCCACTCTCTGGAGGGTGAAGAAGACAATGGAGAAAGGGTGGGGTGGGAATGGGACGTGGAGGGAGGGTGAGGGACGCTGGCTGAGTGGGATGGTTTGAACTTGGAACGAGTCGCCCAGCTGCACATGCCTGTGGATTCCACAGCGCTAGCCCAAGTACTGTCCCCCGTTCTGCAGCCACCCTGGCCTCCTCGTCTCCCACAACTAGCCCTGAAGCCACCCAAGTGCCCTCCTAGGTCTCCCCACACTCCATCCTCTCATCTCTTCTGCCAAAATCCCTCCTCTCTCACCACAGCTCCTGGCTTCCCAGCTGAAGGGATGGTCGGCACTATTAGTTCTCTCCCGCCCTTGTTACCCACTGAAAATATCTATTCCTTTGAGGTCCTAGCCGGAGAGGACAGGGGGCCAGCCTGGGGTTGCAAAGCCGCTGTGGAACACCCCACTCCCAGGGCCACCAGGCAGCTTACTACACCAGCTCCAAGAGCCCTGCGTGCCAGAGTCAGCTGGGATGGGGAGCAGGACTCTATCCCCAGCCCTCACCCCAGCACCCCTCCAGATGTCCCCAGCAACACTGTCCTCGGCTCCAGGCCATAGTCTTTGGGGACCTTTCCAAAGGCTGGTGAGAACTGCCCCTGACCACAGCCATCCTGCAGCCATGGATGAATTTGCCAATGAAAAGATTAATAGCCATGTCTGGGCGAGCAAGGACAAGGCTTCCAGTTCTTGGAAATGAAATTCCCATATGAAGGAAAGTGATCCAATCCCCTTCCATACTGTGCTGGGCCGCCTTCCTTTTGTGGAATGCTGGCAAAAGAGGGCACGGAGGGAAAGGGCTTGACAAGGCGCTGCCAAGTGCGCGGGAGACAGTGCCATGCGGTGCTGTGGGCCAATTTCTGGGCCCAACGAGGAGTCAGGCAAGGACGTGTTGTTGCTCTAAGCTGAACAGCTGGAAACACTCTGAGCCTGGACACCAGGGTTCCAGAGTTAGGGTGGGAATTGGAAATAGAAGAGTACCGTGCAAATGTGTGCACGTGTGCACATGTGTGTGTGTGTGTGAACATGTGTATATGTGTCCACAACCTCACACACCTGAGTTCCCAGGAAGCTGGTAGTGCTGCAGACATTTATGAGTGACCCCACACTGTGTTTCAGCAGGTGAATTTGCAAATGAACAGCCTTTGGGCATTCAGGGGCACAAATGGAGGCAGGGTGAGGGCTGTGAGCCCACCCTTAGGAGCTATCTATGGGTAATTCATTTCCCTGAGGAAGTCGCCACAGTCGTGGGAAGATATTCTGTCCTGGGACCTTCAGGAATATGTCGCTATCTCCTGCTCCCCACAGAAAGGAAAGGTCCAACTGAGGTACAGAACCTCTGAGAAGTCAGGGCCAAGGCAAGTCCTACCTCCATCTAAGAGAAAAGGAAGATAGGATGCCCCCACCCCCACTCTTCCTTAGAGCAAGGTGAACCTAGCTCACACAGTTCTTTCTAATTGAAAATCTATTTGACCTTGAATTCCCCATTCTGAATCCCTCCCCACCCCCCACCAGCACCCTTGCTAGGTCCATACCCTCTGGCACCCCTAACCCAGTGGCTGTGAGTGACTGCTCTTGGTCTGGTCTGTTTGAAAAGCTGGGTTAAGTCTGGGAGCTTAAGGTTGGGAGCTCAGAGTCCTACCTACCAGGAAGACCTGTAGAAAACAAGCTCCCACTCTCCACTCAACTCTGGGGTCCGCTTCTTCACCTCCACTCCAACCCATCACTGTGTGGCTGTGAAGGGCAGTGTGGGAGCCGAGGGAAGAAATCACTCTGGTGGGAGGGAGCCAAGCCTCCTCCAGAAGCTGAGGTGGGGGTGGGGGGAGCGCTGGCCGATTTCCAGCTACCCCCACTCCGTCCCAGACTCTGGCTTTCTCAGAAAGAACTCTCTGTTCTCCTTCAGCATTCAAGACCCAAAGAGAGGGACTTGTGCTGGGGGAGGGAGGGAAGAACAGAGAGGGAAAGGGGGGTCTCCGCTTCCTCTTTCTTTCTTCCTTGGGCAGCCACTGGCCCCAAATCTCCGCAGGCTCCTGGCTGTGGAGCCTGAGATCCTTGCCAGGACAGGAGGAGGGGGAAGGGCAGTGTGTCCCAAGCTTTGCACTTATGGGAGAACAGGGTGGGAGCAGAGGAAAAGAAGGTGCCACATGGAGCTGTTTAGCTCAGCCACAATCAGCATACCAACATGCAAGAGCCAGAATATTTTTTTTCAGAAGCATTTGTTTATTTGTTTGAGAAAGCCTTTCACTATGTAGCCCAGGCTGGACTCAAACTTTCAATCCTCTTGCTTCTACCTCCTGATTTGTGGGAATACAGCTGTGCACGCCACCCCACCCTGCTCCAGAAGCGGGCGTTTGATTCTCATTTTCATGCATTTTCTTTGGCACCAAACGTGCCGAGAGTTCTCTGGGCTCTGCTCCTCGGCCTCCAGCACAAACATCTGCCATCCCTGAAGCCCCCAAGGATCTCACCGACGGCTGTCCAGATTGTTTTCCTACATTTGGACCTTTTGTGGGTTCCCATCCTTTATACAGCCCTGCCTGCCTCAACAAAGAGGCAAAGCACTTCAATCCATCCAATTAAGAACAGCCTCTTACATCACCTGGGGAAAGGACAGGTAGAGGTATTTCTGAGTCCTTCTCTACCATGCCAATGGCCACTTCAGTCTCCCTAGGATGCTTGGCCTTCAGAAGATCAAGACCGACTGAATCCGTAGGTATTTTGGATAGCGAACAGAGCATGATGTGTTGGTCACCTTTTCTAAACGGAGCATGTCTGAGCAACGCAGCCCCCAAGAACACACCTCCTAGGTCCCTGAATCCTGGAACAAGTGCCCATAATCTTGCATTGTATGTCCCGTCCCCTTCCTTGCTCCTTATTTCACGAGGCAGAATTCCATTACTCAGGGTGCTAAGTCCGCTGGACCGCTCTAACTCTGGATAGAATACGTTACCATGGAGCACTGAGGACCTAGGGTGGCACAGTCACATGCTAGAGAAACGGGAGGTCCACACTGATATACATCAGCCTAAATCCATAGAACATACACTGCCGGCCTGTCAGCTGTGGCCACTGGGAGGTAGTGATGAGACAATGTCCCTCTCCAACAATGTGAGATGCTGATAAGGAGGGAAGCTGTCCATGTGGAGGGGTAGAAAGTTCCTGAGCACATCCTCTACCCTCTACTCTCCACTAACCTTCGCAGTCAGCTAAAAAGTTGCAAAAGAAAGAAAGAAAGAAAGGAAGGAAGAAAGGAAGAAAGAAAGAAAGAAAGAAAGAAAGAAAGAAAGAAAGAAAGAAAAAGAAAACCAACTCCACCCCCCAAATGCATAATATTGAAAAATAAAACAAACAAAAGCCACACAGGCTATTGTTTCTACCGGGTGCCCATTCTTATCGGATAGAAAAACCACTTCTAAAAACTCAGTGTGGTCTTCATGGTCCACAGAAAGGTCAGAAGGATGAGTAGAAATTTAGCCACCTCCTGTGTCCCGGCGGAGAGTCATGGAGGGAAGATGATGGTATTTTTCACACTACCCATAAGCCCCCAGGTCTTTCCTAGTCCCACCTAGCCCATTCCTCCAACGCTGCCTCTATCTAAATGAAGAATCCCCGCCATCTCCCTCAAGAAGCTCCTATGAGACCCTGAACGTCTGCAGGAGCCCTGAAGAGAAGGGAAATGGGGACCTCACAAGATCACTATTAAAAACACCCAGCTGACCTGAACAAAATCTTTCTTTACTCTCCTATACCTATCTGGGCAAAGGGACCCAATTGTGCTTTGGGGTTTCAAGTTCTGTGACTTGTCTCTGTCCAGTTCCAGGTAAGCCTGCCAGCAGGCTGGTGAATGCTCCCAGCATACCCTGGGCTCCCACTTTATAGACATACTTGAACCTGTCACCATTAGCTTCTCTCAGTCCATCATCCCTGTCCATTCCATTCCCACCACCAAGCCTGCTTCTCTTCCCGTCCCAGGACTCTTACTCTACCCAGAACTCCTCTCTAAACTAGGCAAAGGCATCCCTCCAGGATACCCTACCCATCTGTCAACACAATGCCTGTCCACTCCCAGAATTCTCTCAAATCACCTTGGCTGGTGGTTTTCAAAATGTATGCTTTCTTTTTTATCTGGCAGAATCCCACATCACATAGTAAGCAGATAAAAGTTCAAACGTGGGGGTCCTCACAGCTCTGCCTGGGCTCTTCCATCTCCTGTTTCCATTCTCTGCCACCACCCTGCTTCCCAGTGCTGGGACATCCTCAAAAGCAGGTGGGAACGGGTGCCATCCAGCCAGTTTCCCTGATCATCCCTGCCCTCCCTTTCTTTTGTAGGCAGGGCGTGAGTACTCGCCTGCCGCCACCACTGCGGAGAATGGGGGTGGCAAAAAGAAACAGAAAGAGAAGGAGCTGGACGAGCTGAAGAAGGAGGTTGCCATGGTAAGGACCACGGTGCTCTCAGCAGGGCCATGGAGGAGCAGCTCTGTGCTGACAGCCACACCCCAGCAGCCATGGGCATCCAAACAAGCTTCGTACACAGGCCCACGTTCCTCACTTAATCCCGTGCCCCCAGTGTGTGTTTAGCCTCCTCTCCCAAAGTGTCTCCGTTTCCCTTTCCCCAGGATGACCACAAGCTGTCCTTGGATGAGCTGGGCCGAAAATACCAAGTGGATCTGTCCAAGGTGAGTGAAGCCATGAGACAGAGACAGAGACAGAGACAGAGACAGAGAGGTGAGCTTCAGGTGTGAGAGACTCAGAACTAGAACACAACGCTCTTTGCAGACGAGAGGAGCAGTCCAGAGATGAGAGACTTACCTAAGGTCATGGGCACAGTTAGTGGCACAGTCTGAAACAGACTCTGGATCCCTGCTTCCCCCTCTTTGCCTGTGTATCTGGAAGCTAGAATTCCTGAGGACCCAGGGTTCAGATTCTGGCAAGGCCCTGTGCTCTGCCTCAAGCAACTGCTCTCAGAGATGATGGACGTGGACCAGCAAAGTGACTCATCTCTGTTATGATAGCACTTGCTGACGCCCGCTACGTCGGTGGCTCTGTAATAAGATGCAGCATGGACATTTCTTTAATCCTCACCCTAGCTCTGTCAGGCATGATTAGCCTGTTTATGAAAGCAAGGAGAATCAGAAAGTGACTTGCTGAATTTGTACGCAGGCCCACGCTCCTCGCTTAATCCTGTGCCCTGAAGAGTGCTCGGCCTTCTCCCCTCCTTCCCCAGGATGGCCACCACCTGTCCTCGGATGAGCTAGGTTGTATAAATAAACACAGACCACAGTCAGATTGCCAAACCCATCATTTAAAAATATTTTAAATTGTTCCTCTAAGCTGGGTGCATGGGCACACACCTGTAACCCCAGCTACTCAGGAGACTGAGGCAGGGAAGATTGCAAGTTCAAGGCTAGAGAGGACAACTTAGAGTCCCCATCTCAAAATCAAAGAGAGCTATGTATGTAGTTCAGTGACAGAATACCGTGTAGCTTAAGTGATGCCTTAAATTCAATCCTTAGTTTAATATTTTTTATCCAAATGCTATGGTGGTCAACTGTAGTCCCAGGTACTTAAGAGACAAGAGCAGAAAGAACACTTGGGCCCAACAGTTCAAGACCATCCTAGACAAAGTATTGAAAGCCGGGCTCAAACAAATGAAAACACAGTAAAACCAGCCACAAGTTCAAGGCCAACTTGGGCTATAAAGTCACTTCCAAGCTAGAACCATAACTTGGCCTAAAAAAATTAACAGTACCCCTGGCCCATTCTTCTTGTGTCTCTTCCTAAACTGCTATGCTTCCATTCTTTGACGTTACTTTATTTCCTGTGACATTTTCTACTATCCGGCATCCATATGTATTTATTACTGTGCAGGTTTCCTCTCTAGATTGTGGGTGGGGCTTTGTTGATCTTGCCTGTCTCTAGATCCTTCCCATTGCTGGGCATGTATGTACTTGGAGCTCAACGTTCACTTATAAGGTAGACGAATGAATGACATGTAGGTCAGTAACAAGTGGGTCCTGCTCAAAGTCGGTAGCAAAAGAATCTAAAAACAAAAACCACACAAACAGAATTCCAGTATAGTAAGCACCATTCTAGAATCAAGCATGGAGGGGCTGCCTGGATCCAGAAAGAGGCCTCTGATCTAGTCTGGGGCCTCAAGAATAGCTAGGCTTTCTTAGGAAAGTGATAAGAGGTTGCCGAAGTCACATGACACTAAGGGTCCACGCTGCTGCTGGGCTTTCCCTGGAGCCCTGGCGAAAGGAAGAATCTGCAGGAAGAAAGGAGGGCGGTCAGAGGAGGAATCTTTCCGGTGTGCTTATGCATGCTGTCCCAACAAAAACACGTTTCAACCCAAGGATAACAGAAGGTGGAGCCACAGCGAGAGTCCTTTCTAGCCTTCAGGGCCCAAGTCTCATTTACAGACCCCAGTTCCTCTGTGTGGTCCTACCCCTTCCAACCACAGGAGATTTTTTTCTCTCTCCAGCTGGACATTACTCTGCAAGATGCTGAGAGACGTGGTGGGGGTAAGGTTTGTTCCATTGTCCCACTCCTATACCTTTTCTTACTCTCTAGGGCCTCACTAACCAGCGAGCTCAGGACATTCTGGCTCGAGATGGACCCAACGCCCTCACACCACCCCCCACAACTCCTGAGTGGGTCAAGTTCTGTCGTCAGCTTTTCGGGGGCTTCTCTATCCTTCTGTGGATCGGGGCCCTCCTCTGCTTCCTAGCCTATGGTATCCTGGCTGCCATGGAGGACGAGCCATCTAATGATAATGTGAGCCACGCACCCAACCCCTGGACCAGTCAGCCCTTGACTCTGCCCTCTGACTCTAAATCCCAGATAAGGCGAAGGGGTAAGGGCTGGGAAACAAGATCACAGTCCCAGTTCCTCAGGCTGAAGAGAGCCTGTGGAGCACCCCCAACACATTCAGTCAGTGATGAGACAGAGAGAGATCCTCCATACTCAGTCCACTAAAACAAACTGGTCTGTATGCCTGGGACTTCACTCCTAGAAAAGCCTCAGCCATGTGAACTCACGTCTTTGCTCCTCCGTGCTAGGGGTGTGGGTTAGAAGATGGGGGAGGCTGGAGAGAAAGACTCACTGTCTTACTCACACCTGGGCTCAGGTGAAGGCTGAGGATCCCACACAGTATGACTCTGAGCAGTCATCCCAAGTGACAGCCGCCCCTCGAGGTGAGAAATGTTAAGTGCGTCAAACTCTTTCTCCTTACCAGTTATACCTAGGTATCGTGCTAGCGGCTGTGGTCATTGTCACTGGCTGCTTCTCCTACTACCAGGAAGCCAAGAGCTCCAAGATCATGGACTCCTTCAAGAACATGGTGCCTCAGGTAGATGGCAGGGACTGGCTCCATCCAGCTTGGGGCATAAGGTTTCTGGGAGGACTCACCTCTCGGTAGTCTTGTGATCTGAAGTAGAACAAATATGGTCAGAAAACACCCTTTCCAGCTCTCCACACCAGAGCCAAGTTTTGCTGCTGAAGGTGTGTGTGTGTGTATGTGTGTATGTGTGTGTGTGTGTGGGGGGGTTCTTCTCCTCCTTCGGAGGGAGAGCAAGCAATTGGAGCACAAAGGTGGAAACGAACCTTGCATGAGGTGCTCTTGGCTTTTCCACAGCAAGCCCTGGTCATCCGAGAGGGGGAGAAGATGCAGATCAATGCAGAGGAGGTGGTGGTAGGAGACCTGGTAGAAGTGAAAGGTGGGGACCGAGTCCCTGCTGACCTTCGGATCATCTCTTCCCACGGCTGCAAGGTGAGGAGGTCGCCAAGAGCAAGTGGCTGAGTCTGTGCAGAGTCAAGAGAGGCCCTCTTGAAAGTTTAAAAGAAACGCATTTGCAAATGTCAAGGTTTCCCCTCAACCTCCCAACTCAGCCTCCTTCCAGTATAGGATGGCTACAGCTACCTCTGCATATCTGTGTTAGGAATGCTTTATGCTCTGGGATTTCTTTGATATAGGCATTTTATAGCTGTTGTATATGGAATACCATTTATGCAACAGAAACCTTACATACTCTATTCAGTTTCACTCTGAAAGATTCCAGACCAGCCTGGGCTACAGAGAGCCCCAAATAATAATTAAAAAAAAAAAAAACAACCAACCAAATAAATAAATAAATTTAAGGAAATAAAGAAGAAGGAGCTGGGTCTTCACACCTATAACCTCAGCACTCTGCAGGTGGAGGGTAGAAGCAGGAGGATGGAGAGTTCAAAGTCAGCCCGGCCTAGCTACATAGAGAGGGGTCTGGAAAAAGATGCTGCTGTGATGAAGGCTGCTGTATGTTGCCACCTGATCAACCAATCAGCCATAGGAGGTGGCACTGTCCCAGACTGCCTTGGCGGTGCTTCTGGAGCTGGGCAATGCCACGATCCTGTTTACATTCCCCACTTTGCAGGTGAACAAATGAAGGCCTTGTGGGTTAAGTAAATAACCCAAAGGCACATAAAAGTCAGGAAGAGCCGGTCTTCCCAAGCAGTGCAGGAGCTATAGCTGAGTAATGTCATAGATATGTGATGAGGGCCCGCGCAATTCCGTCCCTCTTGTCATGAAGATTGAGGGGGGTTGGATCTGGCTCAGGAGACAATTGTGCGCACATAGTGCTGCGGCTGCTGCCAGTTTGATGACTGTACCCCCTTTTCTCCTCAGGTGGATAACTCGTCCCTAACAGGGGAGTCGGAGCCCCAGACCCGTTCCCCTGAGTTCACCCATGAGAACCCACTGGAGACCCGCAATATCTGTTTCTTCTCTACCAACTGTGTGGAAGGTGAGAAGCTAGCCTCCCAAGAATGCTCCTCATCCCAGCACAGTGTAGGGAAGGGGCCGGCTCCCATAGCTGTGCTTATTTGGCAAAAGCTCTGCATATAAAGGGCACTGAGGAGGGAACAGGGCCCTGAACATTGCAGAAATCGTCATCTCTGGAGAGCAGGGCATTGGCCAAGGGCAGACTGCCTCTATTGAAAGTCACCTCTCCCCAAGAAGCTCTCTGTTCTGTTCATTCCCAGAATGAAAGCCTCCCACAAAACTTTCAGATAGTGGGTCAAGATGCCTTTCCCCCTATGTACACACAGACTTGACTCTTAGGAGGGTGGGGAGTCAGGTGATGTCTCCTAAGTCTGTGATTCTGGACCAATTGCTTCCTTCCTTTGCTCTTCATTAGAACCGGAGGCTCACTCTGGGTCAGGAGAACTTTCTGGTGAAAATCAGGTCCTCCTTCAGGTTGTATCATCCATCTAGGCCATGATGAGGAGAAAATTCTTGTGACATGCAGTCTGCCCTGGCTTTTCCATCTCAGTTCTGGGTTCTAGCGATGAGCACTGGTGGTGAATGAGAGCTCTGGGGGCTGTTATCACGTAGAATAGGAATCTGAGGACAACGGCAGCCCATACTCTGCTGCAGGAGGCAGGAGGTGGTAGCAGAGAGGCTTGCTAGCCCACAGACCCCTCGGTCAGTGATAAAGAATGGCTTCTTGCTTCCCAGCTCCATGCCTTTCCTTCCCTGATACTCTTTCTCCTCCATTTATTGGTTCTTTAGGCTTGGTTCCCTCCTTCAGAGAAATGAAATTACAATAAAAATCACTACACATTAATTTTCCTAAATTTTTAATGTGCTGAGGTTCTGACTTATCATACATTTTCCCATAACTGACTGTATTTGAAAGGTCAGATAAGGTGTTCTTACTGCTTATTCAGCAGCTAGCTCTGAAGAGAGGAGAGGAAATGGATGGAGGTCGCATGTGTTGCACGCCTGCTATGTGACAGGCACTCGCCAAAGCGCTTCACACAGTTATCCCGTTTGACTAAACAGGCATTCAAACCCAGATTTGGCTGACTTCAACATGCATGCTCTTCCTATGGTACCGCACTTCCTTTCCCAAAGACCCCTGTGATGTCACATATGGTGATTGATTGATTACCTGACTTCCCTTTACAGAGATTCATACCTAACACTGTGTGTGTGTGTGTGTGTGTGTGTGTGTGTGTGTGTGTAAGTGAGCACACTCATGCCACAGTACACATAAGGAAGATTCGCAGGACTTGGTTCTCGCCTTCCACCATGGTGGGTTCCAGAGACTCAACTCAGACCATCAGAATTCATGGGTGGTGCCCTTACACACCGAACTGCCTTGCTGGCCCAAGAAAATCTTAAGTCCAAACCATCCCCCAAAATCAATAAGTACTTTACTTCTGTTTATAATACGTTTTTGAAAAATAGCTAGTTCAAGATTGATTCGCTGAAATGTTGCAGGCAGTTTAAATTTCATTTATTGAATCTCTTCAATTTGAACTTTAGTATTACTTGCAAGATGTCTTCTCAGGCCCAAATACAAAAGAAAAGAATTTGCGATTGTATTAAATCTGAGATTGGTAATCTATGCCGGGAGGGTAAACCCAGTTTACTGAAAGTAGCCTCCCGGGTTAGAGGCTTTGACTTATTTACTCGGTGATGGTTTGTTTCCTTAGCAAATATGATGAGACTTCAGTCATTGGCAAGCCCAGAACACTCACCATCTGTCCTTGCCTCTACCACAGGCACTGCCAGGGGCATTGTGATTGCCACAGGTGACCGGACAGTGATGGGCCGCATAGCCACTCTCGCCTCTGGCCTGGAGGTCGGGCAGACACCCATAGCCATGGAGATCGAGCACTTCATCCAGCTGATCACAGGAGTGGCAGTGTTCCTGGGGGTCTCTTTCTTTGTGCTGTCCCTCATCCTGGGCTACAGCTGGCTGGAGGCAGTCATCTTCCTCATCGGCATCATCGTAGCCAACGTGCCCGAGGGGCTTTTGGCCACTGTTACTGTGAGTGGAGCAGGCTGAATTTCCACCAGTGCCAATCACTGTCCTCGTCCTTCTCCCCCTTTGATACAAACACAGTCGCTTATTGCCTCTCAGCAATGTTCTTCCCCTCAAGTCCCTGCGACCACATAGCGGACACTGTACACAGAAACGGTTTAATGCGTGCCTTGGAGTTAGAAGTTGAAAATTTTGGGGTTGAGCTGTATCTGAGCATTCAATTCCTCTTTGGGGGCTTGTGATGGTCATGTGTCTCACCATCTGCGGGCTCGTCTCCCGCTGCAGTCTGGGCCCCATCCTGTCTCACTTGCTGTAAAGACTCTTTCAAAGGTCACCGGTGACTAACTAGCAAAGCGAGTGACATTTCCCAGCTCCCATCCTTAACTCTGCTGCTGAAATGGATACTTCTGTCCACCCTCTTGCACTCCGCGCTTCATCAGCTCCCGTGACATTCTGATTCTCTTGTCCTGTGTCCTCACAGAAACTCAGTGGCTGACGAGCCCCAGACTCCGCTTTCCTCTTTGTTGCTCTCATTTTTCTCCACAGCTTCTGCTGTCCCTTCCGTGTAGGCGGCTCTCCATCTTTGTGTCTGCTCAAAGATGGATGTGTTCAGCTCTCTGCTGGGCATTTCCCACAGACATACCTAGGAACCAGTTCAACAAGCCTAATGGCCAACTGTCATTATTTGCTGCTAGGCCCCACCCAATCTTATCTGTGAGTAGGATTAAGACAAAGGAATAGAGCTTCAGGGTAGAAAAAGGTCATGAACACCTGTCACTCTAGACTTGGATTGATTATTTACTTATTTATTTTCAGGCAGGGTTTCTTTGTTTAACAGCTCTGGCTGTCCTGGAACTAGTTCTGTAGACCAGGTTGGCCTCGAACTCACAGAGATCCACCTGCCTCTGCCTCCCAAGTGCTGGGATTAAAGGCATGCGCCACCACTGTCTGATGACTTGGACCATTTTATTCTTCTCTCTGCGTACTAGGTGTGCCTGACCCTGACTGCCAAGCGCATGGCTCGGAAGAACTGCCTGGTGAAGAACCTGGAGGCAGTGGAGACGCTGGGCTCCACATCCACCATCTGCTCGGACAAGACAGGCACCCTCACCCAGAACCGCATGACCGTGGCCCACATGTGGTTTGACAACCAGATCCATGAGGCTGACACCACTGAGGATCAGTCTGGTGATTTGATTCTCCGGAAAGGGGGAAGGGGAGTGGCTAGTGCCAAGCCCCCGCCCCCCCAGCAGAAGCAGGAGATGAAGGTGTGAAAATGCTCCAACAGGGGATCAAGCTTCTTTCTCCCTTATTTCTCCCCAGGGGCCACATTTGACAAACGGTCCCCCACGTGGACAGCCCTGTCTCGGATTGCCGGTCTCTGCAACCGTGCTGTCTTCAAGGCTGGGCAGGAGAACATCTCTGTGTCTAAGGTAGGGGTCAGCCAGTGAGTGCCGGCACAGTGTTAGGGGACCGTCTCCAAAGGCCCCTTGCTGATGCCCAGCTTTCCCTCTCACATCCTGTGGCTATCTTTGGTGACCTCAGTTGATGCCCTATCTCTCCCATCCTCCACTCCCTCCCCTCCCCCACAGTGACACTGAATTCTATTTTCTTCTGGCAGCGGGACACAGCTGGTGATGCCTCTGAGTCAGCTCTACTCAAATGCATCGAGCTGTCCTGTGGTTCAGTGAGGAAGATGAGGGACAGGAACCCTAAGGTGGCAGAAATTCCCTTCAACTCGACCAACAAATATCAGGTCTGGCTGGGCTGCAGGGACAGAGAAAGAGGGATCAAAATGGGGAGAGTGAGTGGCCGGAGACTCAACAGAAAGAAGGGATGGGAATATTTGAGGGCTGTGGGCTCCCACCCCTGCTTCACGCCCAGGACACATGGAGTAGTTGCATGTGTGTTTGCCATCCATCATCCTCTGACTGGCAAACCTTACTACAGGCAACATGTCACTGCCTCCTCTTTTCTCCTGGTAGCCCCTCCCCCACCCGCCAGCCACGGTCCCCCAGCCCTGCCATCCATATAACTAAAGCACACTTCTGTCATTCCCTTACCGTATCTCTCAGTATCTCGGTGTTTGTTAAGGTCAAAAATAGTGTCAACTCTACTCTGCAGGCATCACAGAGGTAAAGGCCCTGGGTCACTGGGGGAATAGGGGGTGCTAATAAAAGCCATCCAACCCCTAGCACAATGCCTGCCCTAACTGATCTTAATAACTATTTGTTGAATCGATCACCATTCTGTGGAAGTGACTCTCAGATTTTAAGACTTGGGACAACGTGCAAACACCTTCCACACATAGTTTCTCCTTTGTTGACACTCTCTGATGATTAGAGTTATGTTCTTAAGGAAACCTTCCGTCTTGGAAGCTGCTCCCTAGCAGACCCTGTGCTAAACCACCAAGTGAGTATGTCGCCCCTTGTGACTGCCTTTCTCCTCTCCAGCTGTCCATCCATGAGAGAGAAGACAGCCCCCAGAGTCACGTGCTGGTGATGAAAGGGGCCCCAGAGCGCATCCTGGATCGGTGCTCCACCATCCTGGTACAGGGCAAGGAGATTCCTCTGGACAAGGAGATGCAGGATGCCTTTCAAAATGCCTACATGGAGCTGGGAGGACTCGGGGAGCGTGTGCTAGGTGAGGGAGCCGGAACCGCAGCAGGGCCGAGAAGGGGGCTCCTGAGCCTCGCTAGCATCTGTAGCATGATGAGCCCTGGAGGCCACCCGGCAGCCACTCTGCTGCTCTCACTCCTCCCTCCTGCTCCTCCTCAGGCTTCTGTCAGCTGAACCTACCTTCTGGGAAGTTCCCTCGGGGCTTCAAGTTTGACACGGATGAGCTGAATTTCCCCACAGAGAAGCTCTGTTTCGTGGGGCTTATGTCCATGATTGACCCGCCCAGGGCAGCTGTGCCAGATGCTGTGGGCAAGTGCCGAAGCGCAGGCATCAAGGTACTAACCTCCTTCCCGTCCACCCCCACCTCTCTACTTGGAAGCCTGACTGCCAGAGGTCAAGGGACCGCAGCAGCTGCTGTTCTGAGGAGACATAGGCTCCTGGTGGCCTCCTTCCCTCTGACCCAGAGAAGCTGCCCATCTGCCAGACGAGAGCTCTTGCTTCTTCCTTTTGTTCATGCCTATCTATCACCTAGCCCAGCTCCCTGTCCCACCTACATGTGCACCCCTCCCTCCTCATTCTAAGCACCATCTGGCACTTCCATCATGGATACTTGGTTATCTGAGTGCCCAATTACTCAGTCTACCCATTCGGAACGGGGACTAGAAAGCTCTTGTCTTCCTCAACAAGCTCACCTTATCATTCCGTATTCTCCTCACTCATCCACGACTCCACACTGAGTCTTTGTCCAACCACAACCTCTTCTCACTGAATACATTCTCTTATTTATTTGGCTTGTCTTCATCCAGAAAATATATATTGCTTGTCAACTGTGCATCAAGTACTGTGCGAGGTGCCAAGTTATTTAATGAACCAACCAACCAACCGACCATCCAGGAACTCAGTTTCCTATTTCCAAGACAGGTCCCTGACATCTTTTTTTTCTGGTCATCAATTCTGGTGCCATCATTTGCTCTCTTCTTCCTCCTCCTCCTCCCCCTCCTCCTCCTCCTCCTCTTCTTCTTCTTCTTAAACAATGCAACACAACCTGCTCTTTGTTTCCCGCTGGGAACACAAAAATGAATAGAAACTGGGCCTGGCTTCCACATCTCAAGATCTCTCGGTGGGGGGGGGGGAGCTGATGCTTCTAAACATATCATAGAACAGTCTTAAGAGTTGAGGTCATTGAGTAATCTATTGGTCAGATGCCCTAAGGATAAGTTATTTTAATTTTTTAGATGCATCAGATACTACTTTAAGCACTAAGCATGGCGGCCTTCTAGGTAAGCACAAGCATCTTCCCTGTTACAGAGAGAGAAACTGAGGCACAAACAGCAAGCCCAAGACCACACAGCTAGTAATTTGTGAAGTCAGAATTTGAAACAAAGCAGTCTATTTCTTAACTACTACACCAGAAGGCTTGGTGCTGTGTGTGTGTGTTAGTTTTGACTGCAGTAACCAACCAGCATGGAAAATAGGCATTTATTACCCCCATTGTAACACACAAACACTCAGAAACTCAGAGTAGGTAAATAGTTTCCCCAAAATAGAACAGTCAGTAAGAGACGAACTGGGACTATGAAGCACAGTTGGCTTGTCTGGAAGCCGCGCGCCTTCTTTCTGCCCAGTCAGGTGCCTCTCGGCATGACGAGAAATAGCACAGAGGCTGGGCAAGGACTCTATGGAAAATGAACTGGGAGCTGTTAATTCTGCCTCTGAGAACTAGACGGGGTTTAACAGAAGGGATGATATTTGACCTGGGCCTTGAAGGCTGCTGAGGACTCAGTAGGCTCTAAGGGAAGGGGAGGCTAGATCAGGGAACAGTACGTACCCGGACGTGCCGACACTATCAGGAGGTGGAGGTGGACAGGTCAGTGGGGGAGAGATGATGAAAGATCACTGGGGATTGGGGCCGATACACTGGGTCAAGGCCAGTTGGAAGGATTTCCTTTAAATGCCAGACTCAAGCTCTATCCCGTGTGCCACAGATTGTGACCACAATTGTCACAGATATAGCTTTAAAGCTACCTAGCAGAGGAGGGATGAGGTGTGGGGATAAGCTGAAGTCAGGAGCAGGGAGACAGATTAAAACGTGCACAATAGTCAAGCGAGGGGTGAGGATCTGGACAAGACAGAGGAAAAGGGAGTGAAGACACATAGTTGGGGTGGGAAGATAAGAGAGAGAACAGGACCCAGTGAATCCAGCAGATGGTCTATCTAAGGGGAGAGGAGCTGGAGGGGGTGCAGGGGGTGCAGGCAGTGGTGCAGCATGAACCTTCCGTTTAAAGCATCTGTGAGAAGCACACGGAGAGGGAGAGAGAATATCTGGGGACAGTTGGAATATAGTAATATAGTTTGAGTTCAAGAAAGGCAGTCAAGACTGCAGATTTAAATCTCATTAGCATATGCATACAAACTAAAGGTTTATCAAAATATTTATCATATTGTTCAGGAAGCGATATGTCAATACGCAAGTAGTCAAGGAAAGCGTGAAGAATGAAACCCTAGGTTCACCAACATTTCTGGGGAAGGGGAGAAAGAGAAACCAGTGGGGTGGGCAGGACACAGCTAACATTTATTGTGTGCCTACATAATGCCAGCCTGAACTGATGCAGCTCGCCCCGTCCGTTGTGCTGAAACAGAAAACTGACTTGTCTAAGGTCCAACCGTTGGTGAAGGTCAATGTTTAAACTTAGGCTTCTGTCCAAAGGCAGCACTTACTCCACTCTGCTAGGCTCCGTTCTGCCACCTCGAGGGGGCTTGACAGAACAGGCTGCCAGGTAGGGGTACAGCCAGGGCAGAAATGAAGGAGGTGCAGAAGCCAAGGGAGTGAGGGGCTTCAACGCCTGAGGGAGTCAAGGACAGCGAAGTTTGCCGAAACACTTGTTTTCAATAGGAGGCATGCTGCGGGTAGTTTCAGGTTAATAACGGGGGTGGGAGAGAAGGCAGCAGGGGCCTGAAGAGGTGTCTTGCCTCAGTTCTGTGGGACGTCTCCCACAAGCCCACATATGCCGATCTGTCCTCATCCAGCTTTAATCACTTTATGCTGATAATAGCCTCTTCCCAGGCCTCCTCCCTTCCCATCCCACTCCATGCGTTCTGCAACAGCAAAGAACATTAATTATCCCCGCTAAGGCAAGAAACACTTCTCCCCATACCATGCAGGGCTGTTGGAAGCTGATGGACATGTCAGCAGCTAAATACTGTCTCCACCTTAGCACTACTCTATCCAACCACACTGCTGCCGTCAACACTTGAGACACCGGGAGAGTCAAACCTTTGTTCAGGGTCCCTGTGACTTTGAAGAAACTCACAAAACTTTGGTCTCCCTAAGTGTATTCAAAGGGAGCTGTTTGAGTCTGGAGAGGTGGCCCAGCAGTTAGGAGCACTCATTGACTGCTCTTTCAGAGGACTCACATGGCAGGTCACAACCACTCAGGGTATTAGATGCCCTCTTCTGGTCTCCAAGGGTGCCAGACACATATGTGGTCTATGCATAAATAGTCAGACATACATGCAGACTAAACACCCACACAAAATAATAAAAGAGGGGTCAGAGGAGGAGAAGAAGGAGGAACTGTTAAAGGGGGTACCCATCCAGCTCTGACAGCTTCTTTTCCCACATAGCCAAACTCCTAAAGAAATTCCCCAGACAACCCAGGCATGGGAATGTATGCCCACAATCCCAGCACTTGATAGACACAGGCAAGAGGATTCTGTGGGTCTGAGGTCAGCTTGGGCTACATACTTAAAGATCTGTCCCAGACAGGGTGGAGGAGACACACACACACACACACACACACACACACACACACACACACACACACCACACACATACACCCACCATACACATACCACACCACATACACACACCACACACACACATACACCCACCACACACACACCACATACACACCATACACACACCACATACACACAACACACACACAACACACACACCTCACACCACACACATACCACAACACACACACATACACCCACCACACCACACACACCCACCACACCACACACACACAACACAACACACACACACAACACAACACACACACACAACACAACACACACACACACCTCCTCTCTTCTGGCTGGGATTCACCAGCCTCAGACACCTAATAGTCTAATTTTACATGGTTTAGGGAAAGGAATAGGAAGTGAAGCTGAACACTTTCTTTTTTTGTCTTCTTCCTATCAGGTGATCATGGTCACTGGGGACCATCCTATCACAGCCAAGGCCATCGCCAAAGGTGTGGGCATTATATCAGAGGGTAACGAGACTGTGGAGGACATTGCAGCCCGGCTCAACATTCCTGTGAGCCAAGTCAATCCCAGGTAAGGGCTTTACAAAGACCCTGTTCCTAGCCAACACATCCTCTCCCAGAGGCTGCCAGGGTTCCTTAGGGATATCTGGACAGCATCTCTGGAACCCTTAGACTAAAATCTTTCCTTTGCCTGTCCAATGGCCATTTCCACCGACAGCTTTGTGTCCAGCCTGTACCAGTGATGAGCTGTGTAACCTTGGAAACATCTTAAAGTCCTGAACTTCCATTTTCTCAGTTATGGAATTGAGATGCTGTCCATACTGCAGGGTTGCTATAGGGATGGGATATGCCTAGCAAACAGCCCTCATGCTTGTGTGGTACTGCACAGGGAGGACGTAGCGTTGCCTTCTCTGAGAGAAATAGCGGAACTCAGTGTCATAGAAGAGGGCATGAAAGCACTAACGGAGTTCCATCTCACAGGGGAACTAAGACACACGGGGCAGGGAGGGGCAGCAGGACAGGCGTGAGTGTGGATGGTCAGCTCTTACTGCTTCTACCCAGAGAAGCCAAAGCATGTGTAGTGCACGGGTCAGACCTGAAGGACATGACGTCAGAGCAGCTGGATGAGATCCTCAGGGACCACACGGAGATCGTATTTGCCCGGACCTCCCCTCAGCAGAAGCTCATCATTGTGGAGGGGTGTCAGAGGCAGGTGAGCGAGACAGCAAGAGGCAGAGACAGGGCAAAGTCAGGGGCCAGACAAGCAAGGACTTTGTCCTCAAGCACCTTTGGTGTCCTCCCGGCAGGGAGCCATTGTGGCAGTGACTGGTGATGGGGTGAACGACTCCCCCGCGCTGAAGAAGGCCGACATCGGCATTGCCATGGGCATCTCTGGCTCTGATGTCTCTAAGCAGGCCGCTGACATGATTCTCCTCGATGACAACTTTGCCTCCATCGTGACAGGCGTGGAGGAGGGTGAGGAAGCAGGGTGGGCTGTGTGACATCCAGGATGTCTGAAGCCAGACCTTTTGCTTCCTCTGATTTTCACACTAAGATTCCACACTGCTTCTGCCTTAAACCTTCCTCTTAGAAAAATGAGCAGCCAGCCACACCTCAGGGGTGAGGGCGGGGGAGAGTTCCTCTAACCTCCCTGATGCCCTCAGAACCTCCCCCACAGGCCGCCTGATCTTCGACAACTTGAAGAAGTCCATCGCGTACACCCTGACCAGCAACATCCCTGAGATCACCCCCTTCCTGCTGTTCATCATTGCCAACATCCCACTGCCCCTGGGCACCGTGACCATCCTCTGCATCGACCTAGGCACAGACATGGTGAGGCCAGAGGGTGGAGTACAATCCGACCAGGCAATCACAGGGCACAGGGGTGGGGTGAGCAGCAGACAAAGGAGCTGTGCCAGGGTATCAGACCAGACCCGGACCAGTAGGCAGCAGATGATTAACACAGGCCTGGGGAAAACAGGAAGTTTCTCCCCACCACTCTACAGTACTGGGGATTGAACCCAGGACTTCTGCATGCTCTCCACCCCTAAACTATCACCCTAGTAATGACAGGATCTTAAATACTGCTGTGCTGAATTCTGCTGATGCTTCACTGAGCAGTTGCTGCTCTAGCTACAGATCTCTTCAGATGCCTCCTCCCACCCGCGTCCTCTGTACACAGGTTCCCGCCATCTCATTAGCATACGAAGCAGCTGAGAGTGACATCATGAAACGGCAGCCACGAAACTCCCAGACGGACAAGCTGGTGAACGAGAGGCTCATCAGCATGGCTTATGGACAGATTGGTGCGCTCAGCCAGGGGCTTGGGAGGGTGTCCCCAAAAGCTTCGTCCCATGCCTGAGAGAGATGAGTGGAATTTCGAGAAAGAGTCCAGCTCCCTGAGAGACAGAGACTTCCATCTCTGTCCCCAAGGGGTGGCCCTTTGCTGGCTCTTTCTCTGCTCAGGTCCCACCTTCTGTTTACAACCTCTTCCAGGCATGATCCAGGCTCTGGGTGGCTTCTTCACCTACTTCGTGATACTGGCAGAGAACGGTTTCCTGCCGTCACGGCTACTGGGTATCCGCCTTGACTGGGATGACCGGACTACCAATGACCTGGAGGACAGCTATGGGCAAGAGTGGGTGAGTGGGGCTGTGTAAGTGTGATGCCAATGAGAAGAGGTGGGGCTAAAGGCCTGGCAGGAATTGGCTGGGAGCAAGCTAGGGGCAGCAGATGGGTTAAGTGCCAAGCTGAGCGACTGCCCAAAGCATGCTGTCTGTTGGTGCCACCTATCCCTTCCACTCACACTTGACCTCTTCCCGCCTGCCTCCTCCCCAGACCTATGAGCAGCGGAAGGTGGTGGAGTTCACATGCCACACGGCCTTCTTTGCCAGCATCGTGGTTGTGCAGTGGGCTGACCTCATCATCTGCAAGACCCGTCGCAACTCAGTCTTCCAGCAGGGCATGAAGTGAGCACCAACCACTCCCAGTACCTACCACCCAGACAGTCCTCCAGATATGGTCACCAACCCATCTAGGCCAGGATTCCAATACCAGATCACCTCAGCTCCCAGGGCTCAGGTTTACTCAGAAGGTATCTGGTTGTAATAACCTAGCTACTTATCCATAGACAGGTTTGAAATGTGCGTGCTCTCTCTCTCTCTCTCTCTCTCTCTCTCTCTCTCTCTCTCTCTCACACACACACACACACACACACACACACACACACGAGGACAGAATGGCAAGGCTCTACGGAACTATACTCTATTGTCATGTTTTCCTACCTTCATGTTCATCTTAGTGTCCTCTCACCCCTCCTTCTCGGTTCCTCTTCCAGTCCCTGTTCAGGTGGCACCTAGCCACAGTCTTTGCCCGGTTCTAAACCCAGGGTCATGTCTCCTGTTCTCCACACCAACACTTGGCACTGCCCTGTGGTTCTGCATCCGCCCAGGGGGCACATTCAGGCCTTCCTAGAGTGTGGTGCCACAAGCCAGGCTGTGAATTAAGTGCCTCGCTCCTACTCTCATGACAGGGTCTTCCAGGTGGGTATGACTGTTCACAGCCAGGGTAAGGAGTCCTCCAAGGTTAGAGGACAAGGTCACTCAGCTGGTCAGGGCCCTCCAGGTTGGTCTCCACCCCACTCTGTAGTAGCTCACTTGTCACACATCCAACACCCCATCCCCTTGTGATTTGAACACAGATGGAGGCTGAGTACCAAAGGGGCTACATTGGTTTCTTTTCTGTTTCTTACCATAGACAAAGGTGGCTATTCCCCCAAATAAATTTTGTCCCAGAGAACCTAAGAAATTAGGCACAGTCCTGTACCAGACACTTACAGGGCAGCTTACGGGTGACACAGGAAGGTGGGGACAGAACCAAACTGATGAACTCAGACCACCCAAGAGGCAAATGAGAAAGAATCAATGTGACTCTGGCTAAGTACAGGGAAGAGATATTAGTACCCACAAAGCACCTGACCCAGAGGCAGCCTCAGTGTGCCTGTGCCTTGGGCAGTTAAAAGTCCTCAGAGATACTCTCAACGGTATTTCAAAAAGCCATATGAGCCAGGCTCTTACTTGCAAGAAACCGCCAGCTTTTCTAGTGGGCCATCCTTAGGCAAACCCCAAGAGGACAGTGATGACTTCCTCTAGACTAGTTACTCTAGTTCTGCTTGGAATCCTCAAATACTTAGAGTAAATTCTAATGTAGTTATCACTCACTAGGAAGTGTAACTTGGGAGGCAAAAATCATTTAAAATGTGGATTGTGTGGAAGAAAAGCAAAGAGCTCTCCCTATGTCCTTCTCAGACACTGTCTGATGCTCCATGTAACCAAAGAAAACCTGTCTTTTTATGCTTATTGTGTGGAGAGAAGAAGTGTGAGGCTCTAAGAAATTAGGCCCTTTTCAACTCCCCAAAGTCAGGGAATGGCTAAGCTAGTGTACACTGGACAGGTCTGGCTCCAGAACCTGCTCTCAGAATTTTGTTCCGCCATGCTGTTAAGTTCTGATACAGTGAGTATATACCAACTACTTCCTGCACACAGGAGCAAACGCTGGCTGGGCTCAGCATTTTGCAAACATCCTCTTCACTCCGTGTCTATGATGCACAACCACCTGGGTCTGTAGGAGATGCTGAGAAATAGAAGACACCAATGGGCTCCGCCCAGAGGAGCTTTTAAAGATCCCTTGCTGGGAAGACGATATTGTCCCAGCTCATGGGCCTAGAGCAACAACAATTATAAGCTGTCTGTGTTGACTACTACATCTCTGGTACTGAGTTACATAAGAAATAATTATTGAACAAGTGAACAGCCAGGGGTGAACAGAACAAGCAGAAGAGAAAAACTTTTTTTGGTTTTTCAAGACAGGGTTTTTCTTTGTTAAGTCCTAACTCTCCTGGAACTAGCTCTGTAGATCAGGCTGGCCTTGAACTCACAGAGATCCACGTGCCTCTGCATCCCAAGTGCTGGGATTAAAAGCATGCACCACCACCGTCAAGCCAGAAGAAATTTTTTTCCTTTGGTTACATAAAGCATGAGAAGAGGTTTGAAGATGACAGGAATGAAGAAGCCGTCCTTCACATCTCCTTCCCTTCTGCTCCAAAGGGTGCCCCTGGAGCTCGCCTCCCCACACCCTCCTCCAGCGATACCTGGCTACCTGCTTTCTTTTCTTTGCCTTTTTAGGAACAAGATCCTGATTTTTGGGCTGCTAGAAGAGACAGCTTTGGCTGCCTTCCTGTCTTACTGTCCGGGTATGGGGGTGGCCCTCCGAATGTACCCTCTCAAGTAAGTGTCTCTACAGGTGGCTGAGGGAGTGGTTGGAACAGAGAAATCCTGGGCTCCTTTTGGGACCCAGGCTCTAATTCACTTTTGTTCTACTTTTGTGACACCGTGCCAGCCTCTGAGGCCCCTGACACTTCCCTCCACTGTTTTTCAGGGTCACTTGGTGGTTCTGTGCCTTTCCCTACAGTCTCCTCATCTTCATCTATGATGAGGTCCGCAAGCTCATCCTGCGGCGGTACCCTGGGGGTAAGCGTTCCACTGTGCAGACAGCTCTGACCCTAAGGTCCCAGAAGCCCCGAGCAGGCCCACCCTGGCCACTTCCTTTCAGATCCTATGTCTCACCTAGAGCGTGGTTCCCAACCTTTCTAATGCTGCGACCCTTGGACACAGTTCCTCATGGTGTGGTGACCCCGGACCATAATATTATTTTCATTGTTAACTTCATAACTGTAATTTTGCTACTGTTGTGAATCATAGTGTAAATACCTGATATGCAAGATATCTGATGTACAACCCCTGTAAGAAGTTTGTTTGATCCCCAAGGGGTCACGCCCCACAGGTTGAGAACCACTGCTCTAGGATCACAGACCACCAGATTAGAAGGTCATCTAATCATCTATAAATTTCGCTGATAGAAAGATGCACGGAGGGGATTTATCCACTTAGGATGATAAGGCAAGGAATAGAAACTGGAACCAGGACACAGGGCTCCTGATTTCCCGGCATCAACCAAGAGTTGGTTTATTTTCCCTGGAAGCGTTTTTGATCATTGGCTGGACTGAAATGGATGACCTACAAGCCACATACGGTCCATGAATGGTGTTTGGGCCGAGAGGTCCAATATTTTAGATGTGTGGTCTTCTAATGGATCCAGCATCTAAAACTGGCATTTTTACATAAAGTCTGAGATCTGATTTCTAAAACAATGGAAAGCACGGTCAGTCCTCTGGCGCAGTTCCTCGCGGCGCCATTGGTACAGCTGCTTCCGTAGACACTTGTTACCTGAATGAAATACAAGTCTCCCCAGAAGACAGGCTTGTCCCCTCCATCCCCTTTATACAGCCCATCCACCAGGCAGGGGTTTGTCCCTTCCCTCTGTGCTATTCCCCAGACTTCTCCTTCCCTCTGATCTCAGTTATTTGAGCCCTGGGGAGTTGAACTTTTGCTTCCTTTTATGTTCCTGCTGCAACTTTTATCCAATCTCTCTCACAGGCTGGGTGGAGAAGGAGACATACTACTGAGATCACTGGAGAAAGGAAGAATGAGAGAGATGGGGTGCTCTGGAGGTGTTGCTGGGATGGTGGAGGGAAGGGATGAAAAAACTGGGCTGGTATTTTAGGGGAAGATTTGGGGGAGACAGAATAAGGCAATGGGGTGAGCTAAGCTGGGTAAATAAACTTGAGGTGACTGCTCCACAGGTCCAACTGTGAACCCTCAGACAGTGTGTTCTGGGGTCCCCTCCTGAGATCCCTCCCGTCCCACTGTACCGTGTCCCCTACTTTTCCCGGAGCACTAAGGGCTGCCCCAGTCCTCCTTGTGTCCCAGCCCTCACCTGTATTCTTCAAACAGATCACCACCCAAAGGTCAGTCCTGTCTACTCCAGAAGGAAATCCTCTCAGACCAAGTGTCTATGTCTCTGGCTTCATTCCTCTTCCCATTCTTGCCTTCCTTAGCTTCCTTCCTGAACCTGCCCCTGTTCCTCCCTTTCCAGACCTTAAAAACACAAAATTCTCCTTCTGGAAGTGCGAGAGTCCGAGACCAGAAGGGGAAGCTGGTTGGGGAGGTTAGGAGTGTCTCCCAGACAAGGCCAGTCAGGAACCTAGGGAGGAGAGCTGGGCTGGCAAGGAGAGATTGGAATGTACTGACTGAGGGAGACAGCCAAGGAATAAAGACAGGTGGTGACCGTAAGTTTGTCACCTTTAGTCTCCAGGTAGGTGGTATGGGTTCTGGCTCTGTGTCCTGCCTTTATAGACACAAGTAGATCAAATTCCCATCTCATTAGACTAGCAACGAGGGGCAAGACCAGGAGGCAGTGTGGCCACCAAATGCCCCAATGACCCTCGGATAGTGGTCCCCTTTGTCCACAAGGCCAGGAAGGTTCAGCTCTCGGGATCACATGCTCTTGGGAACATCCCCTCTTTATAATAATTTCTCAAGCATCACTGTTCTGAGACCCCAGTTAGCTGCCAGTTTCCATCTCCCTGCTCTCCCACTACCTTCCCCTTCATGCCCATCCTGCTGAACCCACATCATTTCCTGTATTGCCTAGCTGGCCATTGACAGGAATAATCAGCTTAGGTCATGACACTGTCAGAAGCATTAGACATGAGAGAAAATCTGCCTTTGACCTCTTAGATGGCAAGGCCACTGCTCCCAGGCAAATGCCCACTTTCCTTGAGACAGGAAGCTAGCTTCAGGTTCCTATGGAATAGAGTTGTCTTTCCTTACTCCCTCTCTGCTAACATTTTCGCTCTGCGAACAGCTGCTCTTTCTCTAAGCCTGGCCTAGAAAGCATTGCATAGCTGGACCTAGATGAATGAGCCAAGCAAGTGAGAGACAGCAAGAAAACCGGAAGGCCTAAGGTGGGAACATGAAGGACAAGACACGCATTAGGCCAGGCCCAAAGGCCTTCCCAGAGCCACTGTCTCATCACAGTGGAGTTTTGCTTTATCATACGTGCATTGAAATTCAGAAGTCAAAGGCCTTGGGCTGGAAGTCTAAATAAGACACTATATTTATTTGGGCCCGATTAATTTGAGATCTTGACTTTGAACAAGCGTTTACCTTTGCACAATCAATAAAGAAGTCATTTGGTCAGTAATTTAAGTGCACAAACAGTATTGCTAGGAGTGGCATATTTAGTCTGTCCCAAAGTATGCTTTTCAGGCACTTTAGAATCAGCAAGTGCATAGGCTAATCATCTTCAGTCCTGATATATCTGTTAAAGGGACAGCTACAAGATCCTTACTGGTGACCTTCTGTAAGACTTTAGCTTGAGGCACTACATATGTACTTGAGAATAATAAAGCTGCATTTTCTTTATGAGTAAAGGGAAGTGACTCCCACAGTTGATTTCTATACTTCATACTTGCCTCCTTCTCAACTTGTGGTTTTGGATGTGTGCTGTGGAAGGATTTGGCTCGGAAAGGGAACCGAAAGAAAGGGCAAATGTCCGGAATAGTAGGGAAATAATCTGGCCACAGGCGGTACTGTGGGGGATGCTGAAGAGGAAGATGTTAGGTTGCAAAATAACCTAGAAGAAAAAGGTAATCAGAGCTCTCTTCCTCATGGCAGTCCCAGCAGGAAGCCACAAGAATTTATCCAGAAGAAAGAGCGCCTGTGGGTTTATGAGAAACACGGTCATTTCTGCTTCTTCCATTTCAGATCCAAATCAGCCCACTCCCAGTCTGAGAGGCAGGGAATGGGGATGTTCAGCCCCCTCCCAGTCTGAGAGGCAGGGAATGGGGGTGCTTGCTGGGGCTATTGCAGCCAAGTCTGCACTGATTATCAGTCTATACTGTACTCAAAGCCATCTTTAGGGGGTGCGGTAAAACACAGACAGCCTCGAAACCTACCTGAGTAGCATGCATGAGATGGGCAGTCGGGGGGAGCCCTGTGCACTGAGATGGGGAACAGTTGCATGATCCACATTTCTGCAGGAGTCATGGGAGACAGAGAGACACTGGCTCTTACGACCTACACCAGAATCTCAGAATAATCATGAGAAGTCAGCTCCAGCATAAGCTCTGTACTGGCCCCTTTGTTATAACTATCACTGTTGTAGTAGCAGTGGTGGTAGGAGTGGTCGTCCTAGTGGCTGTCACAGTGACCGCAGCTCACTCCATGCCTTTAAAATGACAGTTTTCACTGTAAACGCTAAGAATAAAACCAGATTAAAGCTTACTTTGATCTCATCTCAGGGTCTGTGTTCTTGATGGATCCTCTGCCAAGAACACTTTCTTTTCCCATGCTTGGCTTCCCCACCCTCTTCATTCAGACATTAACTTAGACATTACCTCTCCTGGGAAGCACCTCAGGCAGCTAGCATTTCTGACATTTCTTTTCTACTCAATTTCCTTTTATTAGTAAATACTAACTCAAATTTGGGTATGAAAATGGATGGGTGGATGGATGTATAAATGATGGATGGTGAATGGATAGATGGATGAATGGATGGATGGGTGGGTGGATGGATAGATGATGAATGGATAAATGATGGATGGATGATGAATGAGTGGGTGATGGATGGATGGATAATGGATGGATAAATGATGGATGGATTGATGGATGGATGGATAATGAATGGATGGATGGATGATGGATAGATGGATGGATAGATGGATGGATGGATTAATGTGTTAAGGTATATTCACATGATGGATGGATGGATGATGGATCAATAAATGATGAATGGCTGGATGATGGATGAATGGATGATGGATGGATGGATGGATGGATGGATAATGGATGGATGGATGGGTGGGTGGGTTCATATATTAAGGTATATTCACATGATAGAGACTAGAGAGATGACTCACTGGTTAAGAGCACTGATTTCCTTTCAGAGACAACCAGGATTTAATTGCCAGCACCCACATGGTGACTCACAACTTTCTGTAGCTCCAATCCCAGATGGTTAAGCACCTTTTTTTTTTTGGCCTCTGTGGGCACTGCATGCACATGGTACACAGACATACATGCAGGTAAAACACCCATTGTCTTAGTCACTGTTCTGTGGCTGTGAAGAGACACCATGACCAAAGCAACTCTTACCAAAGGGAGTTTGGAGGCTTGCTTATAGTTTCAAAAGGGTAGTCCATTATAATCATGACAGAGAGCATAACATGGACATGGAATTAAGCAGACATAGACAAGTAACTGAGAGCTACATCAGGCAGAGAGAGAGATTGGGCCTACCTAGGGCTTTCAAAACATCAAAGCCTACCCCCCATGTAGGCTACATCAACACCTATATCAACAAGGCCACATCTCTTCATACTTCACAATAGTCCACTAACTGGGAATATGTGAGCATGCAAATATGTGACCAATAGAGGGACCAATCTCTGTGAAATTACTGCATCACACACACAAAATGTATAAATAAACAAGAAGAAAAAATAGAGAGCAATTCGACTACCTTTGAGAGAGTCTTTGCCAAGGGCTAGGAGATACTACTGAAGGTAATGCTAGAAAGTAGAGCCAGCTTCCACCCAGGAAGAAGTACCCTCCATAGCATGACTCCTTTACCAAAAGAACTAGAAATGTGATAATTCACCAGAAAAAGACAGCCAGACGAAAGATCAAAATACTAAGAACATGCCCAAAAATGGTAGTAAATAACAAAGAAAGATACAGAATAGAAAAAAAAAAAAAACAATTTTTTTTTTAAAGAAACAAAGTCTCACTGTGTATCTCTGGCATGCTTGAAACTAGAGGTGTAGATCAGGCTAGCCTCAAACCCAGATCTGCCCGTCTCTGCCTCTGGAGTGCTGGGATTAAATGTATGAACCCAGCCCAAAAAAGGCTTTAAAAAACATCCCTTGAGCTGGGTAGGCTAATGGCAAATGTCAGTAATCTCAGCCTCCGGAGGAGTGTGAGTTCAAGACTAGCCTGGACCACAGAGCAAGACTGTGTCTCAACACCAAACGGGATGAAAAAAATGGCTCAGCAGTGAAGAACATTCGTTGCTCCTGCAGAGGACCCATATGTGGTTCCCAGAACCCACACCCAATGACTCTCAAATACATAAGACTCCAGTTCAAGGAGGTTCTAATGCCCTCTTCCGGTCTCTGATGGCACTTGCACACATGTGGTGGACATACCTACACTTGAGTAGACACATATACAAACTATAAAATAATTTTTTAAAAATTAGCTCCAAGATTCAAGTTTTATTTTTGAATTCTTTGAAGAATATATTATTTCAACTCTACTAGAATGTAGGGGGGGGGAACATTTTGAATTGCCTAGCCTATTTTATGAGAGACAAGTATCATTTTAATAAAATTTTATGCTTATAATAACTCCATGGGAATTCAAGGGAGTCTATTACAAGAAAAATGTTAGTAACAACTCAGACTGGCTGGAAACATGAACAAATAATCATTTCAAATGACACTGAGAAGTCTATCTGCAAAACTCAGCATCTACTCCTAGTTCAGATATTGAGGGAAAATCATACTTGGACCATGCAATTGTGTTCAGAGAAGAGAGAAAGGGATGAAGTCCAGAAATCTAACCACAACTATATCTTCACAACCCTGAGTAAGCAGTTAGCACTTTTAAAAAATGCAAACGGTGGGGACTGGGGAGGCAGGTCCCAATTGATAAAGCCCTTGCCACATAAGGACAAAGGACCCGAGTTCAGAACCCCCCACAAGCACACATGTAAAAAGCCAGGGATGATTGTATGTGGCTGTGATCCTAACACAGGAGGTACAGACAGGAAGATCCTGTTGCTTGCTGGCCAGCTAGTCTTGCTGAATTCTGCGTAAAGCAAGAGACTCTTTCCCAAAAAATAAGGTGAAGAGTGATTGGGGAAGACAACCAGCTTCTACCTGTGCACGTGTGTGTGTGCGTGCACACATGTGCACTTGAATCTATACACTCATGACCAATTTACATAAACAAAAATTTTTCAGTTAGCTAGCATTGTAAATCACATCTGTAAATCCTAGCATTTTGAATGTTGAAGACGAAAAACCACACATTTGAGGCCTGCGGAGGATACACAGTGAGACTGTTTTTTGAAAAAAAAAAAAAAGTAAGGAGTCAAACTATAACAAGTGAAAACCACATTAATTTTTGGAAGAGCACAATTGCCTATGACACCAAGAAAGACAGACTGCGGTGGGCAGAATGAAAATAGTCTCCATAGGCTTCTATATTCACATGCTTGGTTGCCAGTTGGCAAAACTATTTGGGAAGGATTAGGAGGTGTGATCTTGTTGGCAGAGATGTGTCACTAAAGGCCTTGAGGTTTCAAAAGTCCATGACATTTCTGGTTCGCTCTCTCACTTTCTCTGCTTTGTGGCAGTCGTTTCAACAGATAGGCTCTCCACTACTATCCCAGTACCATGCCTGCCTGCTGCCATGTTCTCCACCATGGTGATCATGGACTCGAACCATCTGGAACCGTGAACCCCAACAAACCTTCCTTTTGTAGGTGGGCTTGGTCATGGTGTCTCTTCACAGCATCAGAAAAGTAACTGAGACACAACTCACACAGAGGAACAGCAGCAACAACAAAAGGCTCTGAGCTGTAAGCTCCAAGTTATGGAACACAAACTTTAGCCAAATGCATCTTTAAATATTGGAAATAGAAAGCAGGGAACAAAGGACTTGCTTTTGCAACAGAATCTAAACAAGCCATGCTTGAGTCTCAGTGTGTCCAGCGTACTGTATTAAAGAAAATTTAAAATCAGAATGACAAAAATCAGAATGACTTGAACACATGAGGACGAATCCTGGCTGCTGTTCAGGAAGCCTGACAGTACAGAGACAAACAAGTTACTCCACAGGAGGCAATCCAACATCAACGCAAGTCTTCACTGTATTTTTATAAAACATAAATCACGGTTTGTGACAGTCAGGTGTAGTGGTAACCAGGCAAGAACCTGAGTCTTTAAAGAGTAAACTAAGCCAGGCACACACCTTTAATCCCAGCACTGGGGAGGCAGAGCTAGGGGGATCTCTGTAAGTTCAAAGCCAGCCTGGTCTACAGAGTGAGTTCTAGGACAGGTTCCAAAGCTACAGAGAAACCGTGTCTGGGGGAAGGAGGGTAAACTAATAGGAAATCTGGTGCTTAGCCTGTTTAACCAAACAGGTTTTAAACACTTCAGACCTCCCTCAGTGACTTCATTATCAAAGTCGTCTACAGATGGAAGCTGAAACCCGCCCCACATTTGACTTTGATTCGGGAACTATTTGTGGACTGGCTGCCCTGTGCCAGACAGCACTCCAGAGGCCGGGGATATAGCCAGTGGAGGTTGTAGGGAATAGGCAATTAGCAAGTCAACAGATAATGGGCAAGGCATCTCCGAGGGAGAAAGCATTGTGAAGTGATGGATAGGGCTGGCCCAAGGCACCACTTCGCACTCAGCCTTCAGAGATTTCTCTGAAAAGGTAAGCTTTGGGGGCTAAGATCTGTAACTCAGAATGAGCAATCCAGAAACAATTTGAACGAATTATGTCCCCTCGGCTCTGCCTCTGGGAATCTCCCAGGTTCACATCTAAGTGCCACAGAGATGCTGCATAAAAAGAAACTGTGATTTCAGCTTCAGTCCAACCTCATTCTTTTAATTTCTTTATAAATTAGCTCTACAAGTGTTTACCTGCAGGTGCAAATGTGCACTACGGTGCCCATGGGCCAGAAGAGGGCATTGGATCTCCTGGAACTGGAGTTACAGATGACTATGAGCTGCCATGTGGGAGCTGGGTGTGGGTGCTGGGAACTAAACCTGGGTCCTCTGGAAGAGCAGCCAGAGCTCTTACCCACTAAGAGGTCTCCCACTTCTACTAACTTTAAGACTTTTGTGATTGATATTAAAGACAAGATCTCATTAGGAAAGAGAAATAGAATAGATATTTATGGACGGATGGGGGGTCTGGGATGGGAGAATCAAGGAGGGAGGGAGAGGAGAGAGAAAGTTGTAGGAAGGAATATGGGGAAAGACAGCTAAAATTAAGGGGCATTCAAGGGGTGGTATGGAAACCTAATACAGAAGAAACTTCCTAAACTATATACATATATGAAGGCACTCTAAATGAAATTGCCAAATAATGATGGAGACAGAATCCCAACTGACCATCTCTTGTCATCAAATGAAGCTTCCAGTACCAGGAATGGGGTACATCCAATTGAATTGTTGGCCAAAGGGAACCTACAGGAACCCCCAGAAACCCAGGATATTGCCAAGATTATAGCTGTTCCCCATAAACTGACAGGAAGGCCCCACTGCTAAAGAGAACACCTATATAACTAACTGGACAGGAACGAGTCGAGTTGGTACCTACATAGACCCTTCACCCCTACGAGGGTCTTTGGCATAGGAAGGTACTCTGCATGCTATCAAAAGGGAAATGTAAACACCAAGCTAACCACAAACCCTTTGTCTATAATGGGGTACTCCCTGCACAAAATGATGGAGCAATGGTGGCACAAAGCTTGTGGGAGTAACCACCCAATAGCTGATCTGATTTAAGGCCCAGTCCATGAGATAGAACCCATATCCAACACTACTTGGGTAACCAAGAACCTGAGACTAGATAGTCCAGGGACCTGGGCAAAATCAAATAAGACTGGTCTATAAAAGAAAAAAAAATATATGTGATGATAAAACAATTTCTAATGACAACTAAACTTGAAGATAAGTAATTTGTTCAGCCATCATCAGAAGCTTCATCCTGAAGCAGATGGGAACAGATAATCCCACAGTCAGACATTACATAGAGAACCGGAGAACCTTGGAGCACCCAGCTCTAAATGGGATGCTTCCATCAGATTCTTCCCCACAGAGCTCAGGGAACCTCATGAAAGAGGAAGCAGTAAGAATGTAAGAGACAGAGGGCATGGAAGACACCAAAGATACAAAACCCGATAAATCAGCCTGGGCAAAGCTCATATGAACTCACAGAGACTGAAGCAGCGCACACAGGGCCTGCTCGGGTCTGCAGCAGGTCCTCTGTGTCTGCACTATGACTTCCAGTATAGTGTTTTTATGGAACTCCTGAGTGTGTGAACGAAAGGGTCTCTGATTCTTCTACCTTCTCTTTGGGTTCTTTTGCCTCTGTTGGTTTGTCTTGTCCAATTTTGATTTGTTAGGTTTTTATTTTTTCTGTTTGTTTGGGTTTTTTGTTTGTTTTGGAGGTTTTTGCTTGTTTGTTTGTTTTCAAGATAGGATTTCTCTGTGTAGCCCCAGCTGTCCTGGAACTAGCTCTGTAAACCAGGCTGGCTTGAACTGATCCGCCTGCCTCTGCCTCCCAAGTGCTGGGATTAAAGGCGTGTGCCCCCACCACCTGGCCGATCTGATAGTTTTTATTTTATCGTTTCTATTTTATTTTTTAAAAAAATAATGAATAAATTTGTGAAAACCTAGCCGCTAGGGTAGAAGTTAAGGACTAAGCTGTCATTTCTACCTGCTGTGGGAGGGAAGATGAGTTTTCTCCAATGGAATTACACTGAGTATACCAACTACTCCAGGGCAGACCTCATGTTCAGGAGTAGCTGACCTACATATAATGGGCTCCACTGTCTTTTTGTGTACTCCCTTTTGGTTACAGTTTGGTTTTTTTGTTTGTTTGTTTGTTTTGTTTTCTTTTTGAATATTGATATATTTTTTTATTCTAGGTTTTTGGAGGTTTATTCTTGTTTGGGTTTTTTTTGTCTTTTAGAAAGAACTTAAAGTTAGATGGGTAGGGAAGAGGAGAGGATCTGGAAGGAATTGGGGGAGGAATATTTAAATTTCCAAACTGTTTTATATAATAAAAGTGTTTTTAAAAGCTGAGAAAACATTTGCAGTGTAAATGGCAGTGGAGTCTAATAAGTCAATTTTTAAAAAGAAAACAATAAAATTGAACAAATGATAGTATAATTCACAGAAGGAAAACGGCAATCCAGAACACAATCCACGAACATATTGGAAAATACACAAACAATAACTTTACAAAATTAAAACTCTTGAGAAGTCAAGGTCACCCTGTGTGGAGGGTGGCCTTTGCTACATCTTACGGTTAAGCTCCAAGGCAATGCCCTTTTAATAGCAGTTGGCAGAATATTTTAAGACTTTAAATGAGCTTACCATATGATTCAGCAATGGAAATCGATTCTACAGAAATAGAGGCTACAGCTACCTCTAGCCAGTTTGCCTCCATGGCAATGTTTCTCATGGTTAAGAAAACAGATGGGAAATAGCCTCTCACCATCTCAGTCGTGGGAGTTACCGTACACGCCGTGGTCAGGACAGGCTGTGGAAAGCCTGCAGGAGCCGAGAGACAAGCATCATGCACCTGACAAGTTGATAAATGAGAGGAGAATTGAATAGCCACGTAAAGATTAAAAACGAATCTCCTCTTAGGTCTCTACTTGAACAAACATAGGAAAAACTGGAAAGATGGACGACCTTTTAATATCAACTGTTTTGGCCTTGGAACGGCTGTGGGGAAGGAAAAGGGGGATTTCTGACTTTCACTTTACACTTTTGCTTTATTTTATTTGTTTGTTTTTTCAGGACACGGTTTCTCTGTGTAATAGCCCTGGCTGTCCTGGAACTTACTCTGTAGACCAGGCTGGGTTTGAACTCAGAGATCCACCTGCCTTTGCCTCCTAGGATTAAAGGTGTTTGCTGCCACCATCCAGCCTACACTTTTTGTAAAATACAAAATCTCACCATGTAACCCAGGCTGGTCTCAAACTCAAGGATCTTTTGGTTCATCTCCTGAGTGTTGAGATTATTTCATTTTATAGATAGCAGAGGAGGGGTGTGTGTGTGTGTGTGTGTGTGTGTGTGTGTGTGTGTTTGTGTGTGTGAAGGCCAGCCACACCAGTGATCCCTAGCACTGTGAGTGCAGACACGCATCACTACACCCAGCTTTTCGTGTGGATGCTGGGGATCTGAACTGCAGGCCTTAGGCTTACATGGCAAGCTCCTCACGGACTGAGCTATGTCCACAGCCCCACTTATTTTCTTCTTTTTACTAAAGAAGGAAGACAGTCTCTGAAGGAAAGAGACAAACCCCTGTTCTGGCTGGGAAGGGGGAACCAGTGCAAAGGACGTCATTGGTGTGAGAGATGCTTTAAGTTCCATCATAACCAAAACCACACACAGTCAAAACACAGTTAAATATCAAATAACTAAAATTTATGTGATCTCATAACTGAAAAAAATATTTGATAGAAATACATAACTGCTGCAGATCCATTTAAATAAAATGTTAAAAAAAATAGGGGGCTGGAGAGATGGCTCAGCGGTTAAGAGCATTGCCTGCTCTTCCAAAGGTCCTGAGTTCAATTCCCAGCAACCACATGGTGGCTCACAACCATCTGTAATGAAGCCTGGTGTCCTCTTCTGGCCTGCAGACAGAATACTGTATACATAATAAACAAATAAATAAATATTTAAAAAAAATATTTTTTTTAAAAAAATGCACTAACAACTAGTTAGGAAAAAGCCATGGAACCTAAAGGAAAGTGGGAGAGGCATATGGGATGGTTTGAAGGGAGGAAAGAGAAGAAAGAAATGTTATTATACTATAATCTAAAAATTTAAAAATGATTAAGGCATAATTATCACATAAAAGTCAAGGCACTTAGTGAGATACTAGAGAAGGTAAACAGAAGAGATAAACACATAATTTAATTTCGTACATTTTTGTGTGTGTGTGCGGGTACATGACATGAATGTGTAGGTCAGTAGACATCTTGTGGAAGTTGGTTCTCTCCTTCCACCATGTGAGTTCTGGGGATCGAACTTGGGTCATCAAGTTTGGCAACAAGCGCCTTTACCTGCTGAGCCATCTTGCTAGCCAAGACATTTTAAAGGAAGGGGATACTGCGTATCATGTGGGACAGTTTTGTTTCCACAGAGAACTGCACATTTAGCTGCACATAAAACCATTAAGAGTGAATCCAAGATAGCCATTGGGCACACACCGTTCACTCTCAGGTTATTTTGTGCGTGGAGCAAGGAAGGCTTCTTCAAATGTTCCACGTGTGACCCCTTTTCTCCCAAGAAAGTGCTACATGAATTTGCATGCTCATGATATGAATGTGCTTGTTTACTTTTACATCATTAAATATTGGCTGAATGTTTGTTATTGCGCAACATTATTTTTCAGAGCTGATCAAAATTTTTATTTTATAATCAATCACCAATGCTGAGAATACCATTTCCCATCAACAGGCAGTACAAAATGGGAAAAATACATTTCAGAAACTGTTTTCTGTCATGTTTCCAAGAATAGAAAACTTTGCATGTATAGTAAAAACGCCGGGCGTGACTCGGCAGTAGAGGAACTTGCTGCCCGCCCCCGAGGGCCCAAACTCCAGCCCCAGGAGCCCAGTTGTCCTCTGTCCTCCACACAGGCACTGTGTCATGTGCGAGCATGCAACACACACACATATACCACACACACAGTGTTTAATTGGGCCACAGTATTTCCAGCGGCATTAATTACGCCCATGTAGCAGTACCAAGTGTGCATGTTGTGTGTTCAGAACCAAGGCTATGCCGAAGCTGCATAGCGTTACAGGAGTGGGCACTGCCAGACTCATCACATGCTTGATTTAAAATTGATCTGTCGTTATTGCATAATCAGAAACTTTTACTGTTGTCAATTTTTTTGCATGCACACAACCATTTAGCTACACAACCATATACAGGGTGGCCACACACAGTTTGAGAAGCTAGGAGGTAAAGTGCCTCGCTTTGATTCTTACGATTGCCACTTTACAAGGTGGAAGGTATTTTTCTAAACAGAAAAGGGAGTACGGAAAGGGCAGTTAATCTGTACAAAGCCATACAGCTATTAGATGAAGACACCATATTCAAACACAGGACAAATTCCAAAGTCCAGAGTTTATCTCCCTAGTCAATCTCCAAAACTGAAAAATTAAATTCAATATTGGTCAATGTCAGAGCATCACTAGAACTGGAAATGGTAGCCCACACCACTGATCCCAATACTCAGGGATGCAGAAACAAGAGAAGAAACATAGATCCTAGGTCAGTCTAGTACAGAGCCAGTTCTGAACCAGCAAGAGGCCCATAACTACACACACGCGCCACCAACTGGAGTATTCCTAGCCTCAGAAGACACATGACCATACAAAGACTTTGCTCGAGTTTTGCTGTCTGATCTAAAGTCTCTCTGTGGCAGAACCTGCTCCAGTCATCCTCACCCCGAGACAGAGAGATTTGTGTGTTCTTGATTAGAACTTTCATGAGCCCATTATGATGCTAGGCCTAGGCTGTTGCCATGGCACCCACAGGACCTGGGGCTGGGGCACCTGGCCTGCCCAGAAGCTCACTCTCACCTCGGCTCCCACCTGCACTTCCCACCTTCTGAGCCCCTCAGTCTTCATCTTTTAGGTACCCAGGTACCCTCCACGCCCATCTCCCTCTCTGTACCTCCACCCTTACCTACAGAGTCTAGGTTCACTCGGCCTGGTGCTTCCTTCTCCACCCTTGCTGCTCAGACCTGCTCCCTTCCGCACCTTTCCTTTCCCGTGTTGCACGGCGACTCCTCTCCCCATTGGTCCCACTCCTTTACTCTTTCTACCCCACTGCCCACCTTCAACTCCATGACCCTTCCTCCCGCTCACTCCCCCGCATCCTTACCCTCCTTGCTTTCTTCCCACTAGTTGAGCCGAGCCAGCTGTGTCTAGAGATCACATTATGGAGCCTGGAAAGGAAAAAGGGACCGCGACCCCTCAGGAGCCTAATCAAAGCCCAAGACCTGATGCGAGGTCTATAATGATGAATAAAAATCTACGAAAAGGGGGAAAGAAGAAAGATTTAGAAGAACTGAAGAAGGAAGCGGATATGGTGAGGAAAGGCAAAGCCAATCACCCTTGAAACACCCCTAGGCCTTCTGCTTGGTTGCCTTCCGCATCCTGTCTGGAGAACAAAGCACACTGCCTGGACTCTCCCTTTCCCGCTTCCTCCCTCCTCTCTGTACGTGACCTTGAGGTCACTATCTCACCGTGATGACTCTTCTGTCCCCTTAGGATGACCACAAGCTAACCTTGGATGAGTTGAGTGCCAAGTACTCTGTGGACTTGACCAAGGTGAGTGTGAACTGCCCAAGAGAGGCAGAGGTTCTCATGGACTTGGGGCCACAAGGACAGTGCAGAGACATCTCCTCCCCTCATCTTCAAACCCAACTTTGTACCTCTTACCCTCAAGCCCTGCAGAGTTCCATGAAACTCTAGCTGGAAAAGATGACCCCAGTAACTACCCCAGAGAGAGGCTACAGGTAGATCGGAGAGGCCTGCCTTTGTTTATCCTCAGGATCTGCTCAGTTCCTTAGAATTTATCAAGGACTCCACAGAGCTTTGGCTTAGGTAGAAATAACATTATCAGTATTTGCCACAGTAAAATTAAAGTTGGCAAATTTTAAATGTATTTTCCAGTTCCTTTACAAATAGAGTAGCGGTCAGGAATGTAGCTCAGTGGTAGACCCACTGAGTGGGATCATGAGTTCAACCCCCAGAATTTCGAAAGAAAGAGGAGGGAAAAAGGAAAGGTTTATTATAGACTAGTAGCAATAATATTTCAACCAAATAACTACATTTTTAAAAAAATTGGTCATTTTATATTTTACAAACTTCTTTTTTGTTTGTTTTCAAGACAACAGCTTTGTACAACCTTGGCTGGCCTAGAGCTCGCTCTTGTAGACCAGGTTGGCCTCAAATTTACAGAGATACACCCGTCTCTGCCTCCCGAGTGCTGGGATTAAAGGTGTGCGCCACCACCCCACCCACCTATATTTTACATAACTTTTTGGTAATTTATTACAACTTTATTTTATGTACATTGGTGTGAAGGTGTCAGATCCCCCTAGAACTAGAGTTACAGACAGTTGTGAGCTGACATGTGGGGGCTGGGAATTGAACCCAGGTCCTCTGGAAGAGCAGCCAGTGCTCTTAACCTTTGAACCATGTCTCCAGCCTCCAAACGTCTTTAATGAGTAGCTTTCTAATAGAAAAATCTGAATTCTTCTCTTTGGGGTATTAAATCTATTGGAACATGTCATGAAGACTGGAAATCTTGAAGTATCATCTTTCTATTAGGGGACAAAATTCCTGAATCTGCAGTGGACCCCATAGGCTCATATATTTGAGACCTTTGTCTCCAGTTGGTGGAACACTGGGGAAGGACCAGGAGGTGTGGCCTCGTTGGAGGAGAGTGTCACTGAGGCTTTGAAGTCTCAAACACCCAGCCACTCCCAGCTGTCTCTCTGCCTTATGCCTGTGGATCAGGATGCATGCTCTCAACTACTGCCTGCCAGCTGCCATGCTCCCCGCCATGATGGTCATAACTCTAACCCTCTGGACCTGTGAGCCCCAGCAAACTCTTTCTTGTATAAGCTGCATTGGTAATGTTGTCTCTTCACAGCAGCAGAAAAATAACGTAAGGCGGAGACAAACAGTGTAGAGAGCCATTCTGTCTCACAGCTCTGAGGGCTCCGGCCATGGTCTCTTGGTGCCACCATTTCTTTATTTTTAGTTTCGTTTAGTTTTTCGAGATAAGAGTTTCTCTGTGCAGCCCTAACTTTCCTGGAACTTGTTTTGTAGACCAGGCTTACCTTGAACTCGTAGAGATCCGCCTGCCTCTGCCTCCCAAGTATTGGGATTTAAGGCGTTTGCTATCACTGCCCAGTGGAGTCACTATTTCTGAGTCTGGGGGAGGGGGAAGGAAACAAGTGACTGAGCAAAGCTGCTTACCTCAGGGCAGACAGGAAGGTGGAGGAAGGATCCTTTCAAGGATGCTTTCCCATGGCCTGCTTCCTGTGGCCTACTTCCCATGGCCTATTTCCTGTGGCCAACTTTCTCCACCTATATTGTCTCCTAATATTCCTGCCATAAGCTGGGAACCAGGTTGCTTGGGGAACATTTAAGAGTCAATCCTTAACATCTATCATACACATTTGGTTTTTTGGATTTTTTGTTTGTTTGTTTGTTTGTTTGGGGTTTTTTGGTTTTTGTTTTGTGAGACAAGGCCTCATTATGTAGATCAGGCTGTCCTGGAACTTGCTGGCCAACCATCCATTCTCAAGAATGAGTGAAAAAGACAACGTATTATTAAAAGCTTTAGACCTTCCAGGATAGGCACCAATAACTACTGAGAAACCCTGTCTCAAAAAACCAAAATAAATAAATAAATAAATAAAAGCTTTAGACTTTATGGACCCCTAGAGAGTATTGGAGGCTCCTTGGGTCTTTTTGAGGAGAGGTTAAGGGAATGGCTGATAGGTTTCAGATTCTATTTTCACATAATATAAAGGAAAAAGCACAGAAGTATGTGCATAAGACTATAATAAACAAAATCTATCTGAGCAGTGGTGGTGCATGCCTTTAATCCCAGCAATCAGAAGGCAGAGGCAGGCAGATCTCTGTGAGTTCAAGGCCAGCTTGGTCTGCAAAGCCAGTTCTAGGTCCAAAAGCTACTCAGAGAAACTCTGTCCAAAAAAACAAAAACAAAAAAGAAAAAAAATCTATGCATTTGTGTCTTTAGTTTGATTTTCTCTTATTTCCAAACTAGAAGGCCAAAGTGTAAATGCTAGTATATTACCAGCATTGTGGATCATAGCCCTAGGTAGGCTGGGACACCATAACCATTTCTATATGTTTGTTTTCGACTTGAGCTCCCTTGGGATATTCTTTAGTTTCGTTGATTAATTGTGCCTATGTGTATGTGTGTGGGTGTAAAGACAGCACAGCATGCACATGGAGGTGGGACAACATATGGGATTCAGTTCTCTCCGCCCTGTGAGGCCAAGAGTTGGCCTTAGGTTGTCAGGCCTTGCTTCATCCACCCTTACTCATTAAGCCATCTCACCAGACCCTTGGAGTGGAGACAGTTCCTACTCAAGACCATATTCTCAACGCCTATCATACTACCAAGCCCCAAGGTAAAGCATTCAAGTTCAAATGTTTGTAAGTCAATTCATAAACAAATGAACAAATCGAAAAAGCTCTATATAAGCATGCTAAAGACACCTTTCATACAACACGACGTCTAAAATCCTACCTTATCCAGGAAGAACCTAGAAGGACGTTCAGAGGCCTGCTTTGGGGGGGGGGGGGGAGGCACGCCTATCCTTGATTGTAACTTCGCCTTCTCTCCAAACCCTATTTCTTCTCCACCCAGGGCCATAGCCTCAAAGACGCCCAGGAGATTCTGTTTGCAAACGGACCGAATGCACTAAGCCCTCCCCCGACCACACCAGAGTGGGTCAAATTCTGTAAACAAATGTTTGGCGGCTTCTCCCTCCTGCTGTGGACTGGTGCCTTTCTCTGCTTCCTGGCCTACGGCATACACGTACATTACAGTGAAAAGACCAACAAAGATAATGTGAGCTTCCTAACCTCCTACTGTCTCGTCTAGTCTGTGGCTAAGTCCCTGAAACTCCCAACAGCCTGGAACTCCCAAAGTCTTCTGGTCCAAATCCCCAAGAGTTCAGAACTTTCTAGAGAAGTTCTTGATCCATCTTGGTCCCCTGCAACCTCTTATCTAGGAAGCTTCTGGTTCAGCTCCCTGAGAAGCATCATCCCAGCCAGCCATAGTCTGCAGCCCTTTCCCTTACTCCCAGAACGTCGGCCTCTTCATCTCTCACCTTCCTTGGCTCATTATCCACCTCCCACCTTTATGGGGGAGGAAGCCACACATTCTCTGGCATTTTTCTGACCACTCACCGCAATGGCTCAGGTTTCTGTTACTAAGAAGCCGATTGTGCAAGCACCATCCCTGGTTCTTTTCAGCCCCTCTGCCCTGCAACTCAGTCCCATGATTTCCTCCATCCAGAGGAAGTTGTTGCCTTAGCAATCCCTGAGGATGAAGAGGGAGGAAAGGATGTGCTAATAACACTTTCTTTCTGTCTCCAGCTGTACCTGGGCATCGTACTTGCTGCCGTGGTCCTCATTACTGGCTGCTTCTCATATTATCAGGAGGCCAAGAGCTCCAAGATCATGGAATCTTTTAAGAACATGGTGCCTCAGGTAGGTAGGACTTGTGTGGGAGGGCCTAGTGGGAGGAAGTGCAGATTGTGACCAATTGTATAATCAGTCCCCTGGAGTCTGTAACCCACTGTGGGTGCGCTGAGTGAGGCTGGTAATGAAGGGGCCTAGAAACTACCAGGAAAAAAAACGTGAAACTCAGGTAATACCACCAAAGAATTGTCGAGTCTAAAGTGATAATCCAATAAAGAAAGACCCTCCCCAACTCAAACAAGAACATTCTACTAGCCAGGCAGTGGAGGCACACACCTTTAATCCCAGCACTTGGGAAACAGAGGCAGGCTGATCTCTGTGTGTTCGAGGTCAGCCTAGTCTACAGAGTAAGTTCCAAGAAGGTTCCAAAGCTACAGAGAAACCCTGTCTCGAGAAACAAACAAACAAACAAACCAAAAAGAACATTCTACTAAAAACAAAAGGGCGAGGCCAGTGGCTGGGCTGACATTAAAGTCTATGAACCTGTGGAAATGTTCCAGTTTAAAAGAAGCTGAAAAGATATGGGAGTGTGAATATCCTGGTAAAGATAAAGGTCTTGGGCCTGCGCCTATAGATGCTGTGCTCAGGAGGCAAGGCCTCCAAAGGTATTTTGGGTCAAGTGGCAAAAGCTGGAACGTAGAGTAGATGTGAGTACTGTATCAGCGTGAAACCTGCAGAAGCTACCACTGCCCTGTTGTATAAGAGAGCTCTACAGGGCCAAGAGATGGCTCAGCAGTTGAGAGCACTTGTCAATCTTTGTTCAAACTGCTTGCACTGGCTAATTTTATGTCAACCTGACACACAAACGAGTCATTTGGGAAGAGGGAACTCGTTTGAGGAAATGTCCCCACCAGATTGTGGGCAAGCTTGTGGTACATTTCCTTGACTGCTGTGGGAGGCCCCAGCTTGCTCTGGACAGTGCCACTCCTGGGCTGACTGTCTTGAGTGGTATAAGAAAGCAGGCTAAGCAAGCCATGGGGAGCAAGCTGTAAGCAGCACGCCTCCATGGCCTCTGCCTCAGTTCCTGCCTCCAGGTTCTTGCCTTGAGTTCCTTGGACAAATGGACTGTGATGTGGAAAGTGTAGGTGGCATACATCCTTTCCTCCCAAAGTTGCTTTTGATAGGGTGTTTATCACAATAGAACCCTATGATCCTGCTCTTGCAGAGGACCTGGGTTCAGTTCCCATACCCTAAAGGCGGCTTACAATCACCTGTAACTCCAGTTCCAAAGGACTTCCACCTTCCTTCTCTTCTGGCCTCACAGACACCAGGCATGAACATGGTGCATATACATACAAGTATATTTAAAAAAATCTTTTTTTTAAAGAGAGAAGATAACATAATTCTTGTAAAATAAACACAGAAGTGTTTGGCATAAGTTGTCATGATGCATGTAACTTAGAGACAGAAAAGGACAATGCAAATGAGATTAAAAGTTAGTGGGCGATGATGGTAAAAGTTTTACAGGTGTGCTTGTCACTATTTTCATTATGGAAACTTGTCTGAAATTTAAAAATTATTTTGAAGCTAAATTTTTGTAAGGTATCTGGAAATGGTATGACAGCAGATTGGAGTTCCTAAATACAGGTCTAGACGCTTAGAAAGTCTCCGGAATCTTGCAACAGTATTATCATGTTCTAGCCTTGTTGCTTAAGGCTTTCTTCTCCCTTCATAATTTAAACTTTTCCTCCAGTAAGAGTTTTGACGAGGAACTTGGAGTTTATCAGGTAGCACTGGTGGCCCAATATGCTGCCCCAAACAGGGCTTTTGTCTCAGTTTCGTGTCTGGGCTGTTGCTGTGGTCTGGGCTGACTTTAGCTTGTGCTAGGTAGAAATATAAAATAACTTTATTGACTCCCCTGGAACCTCAGTTGAAATGACTGGGTTGGTTGGGGCTCTGGCTTGTTCATGGGAGCAGAGGGGTTCCCGGGAATAGCAGGGAAAATCTTAGCATGAAAGGATTTCCAAGCCTGTTTGTACCACACTTGCTGATATCTCATGGGGTGGGGGTGGGGGCGATCACATGGCCAAGTCTACATTTAGGAATTAAGAGATAGATCCCACCTCTTAATGGCAAGGCCACCAAAGTCATATTGCAAAGGCTCTGGGGCAGAAGTATGCAATCTGCCGAAACACTTTCAAGACTATTATGGTGCAAAGCACAGAAGAAAGGAGATGGAAATGGAAACTTCTAGGGTTGGAGCAGGATGGGCAAGGCAGGAAGCTGCATAACAATCCTCCGTGATCTTCCTCCAGCAAGCTCTGGTAATTCGAGGTGGAGAGAAGATGCAAATCAATGTAAAAGACGTGGTTCTGGGAGACCTAGTAGAAGTGAAGGGCGGAGACCAAGTCCCTGCTGACATCAGGGTTATCGCTGCACAAGGATGTAAGGTGAGGAGGTCTGGAAGGCTAGAGGAGGGAGTCTAAGGCAATGTGTAGTTTGAGGGTATGATAAGGACCTGGGCTTAGGTACAGAAAACATGATCCTACTATTCAGAACCTTGTGATGAGGATGGCTTAGCTGTAAGACAAAGCTGGGCGGTGGTGGCGCATGCCTTTAATCCCAGCCCTCGGGAGGCAGAGGCAGGCAGAGCTCTGTGAGTTCAAGGCCAGCCTAGTCTACAAGAGCTAGTTCCAGGACAGGCTCCAAAGCTTCAGAGAAATCCTGTCTCGGAAAAAACAAAAACAAAAACAAAAAAACAAGTGTGACGACAAGGAGCTGGAAGGACATTTGCTTATCTCTGTCTGTTAATGCCATGATGGTTAGGACAGGTAAGGTGATGTTGTCTTCATAAATGAATCTCTCCTATGCTTGCCTTTTAACCTATCCTCCTTGCCACCCCAGGTAGACAACTCCTCCCTGACTGGGGAGTCCGAACCCCAGTCTCGCTGCCCTGATTGCACCCATGAGAACCTTTTGGAGACCCGGAACATCCTCTTCTTCTCCACCAACTGTGTAGAAGGTGAATAGTGCACCATACGCAGCACAGACTCAGAAGTAGAGGTGGAAACACAAGGCTTTCCAGCCTTCTGTCTCTAAAGGTTTTGGAGTAGGAAGACCTTTACCAACTTGGCTTCTCCATCGCTCTGAAGCTTGATAACCTTTGGCAAAAGGTCAACACCATCATTTCCAAATTTGCTACTAAATATTGTTACCCATAGATTATTTATGGACTAAGTGACATGAATACAAAATGCTTAGCCCCAGGTCTAATACACTGCAAGTGCCCTATAGCTGTTAACAATTGTTTTAGCTGGAGAGACTGGTTTTTGTGCTGAAAATAGGACAGAATGGAGGACAGTTATCCATCCCTTCTGGGTCATTCTCCTAACTTCATTTTACCTTGCAGAGGAAGATAGCAACCCTGCAAGTTTGAGTTACCAGGGGTCCCTCAAACCTTACCATTCAAACACTGGCTTTGTCACTAGAATGAAGGAAGGCACCCCGAACCAGAAGTTGGTTCTGACCAAAGTGGTGACAAAAGGCTTGACAACATCCTGCCAGTCTCTCCTCTGCCCTTAAAGAAACCTAAACAGACCCTGGAATCCACTTGCAAGCCATTACTAGTGTTTAAGAATAAATGCTTTGTTGTCTAGAGATAATCACTTTTTGCTCAATGCATAAACGCATGTAGTTAGTATCAACCACTATAAACATTTTTTTCTGATTCTCATAGTATCACACACAAAGTCTAACATTTAAAGAAATTACATGCGCACCATACTTAAGTATGACTCAGCCGAAAAGAGGAAGATTAGCCGATTTGAATGCAAGTCTGTCTCCCAAAGGCCATGCTCTTCTCCCCCCCTCCCTGCTGCTCCACTCTGCTCAGCACTGAGATTGCTAATGACCTCTCCTCATCAAACCATTTCACTGGGAAACACCTTACTAGTAACTCTAGTGCTCAGTGGACATTAAGGAAGAATCCAACCAGAAAAAGATAGTATCACATGATTTGTACACAATATATAAAATATATAATTAGGTGAATGGACAAAAAATGTAAATTAACAAGATTTCTCTAAAATTACTGGATTTCTGCTATTGCATTTTAGGAGGAGATTTTCTGAGATGTATCTTTCTGAAGTAGGTTTTTTTTCATCCACTAAGCACATGCCACTGATAGTTAGGGAAGAGTGGGTGAGGGCACTCCAGTCGAGAAACAAGAGTTGTCTGGGTGGAAGGGGGTTTATTTCATAGACAAGAGGGTGGAACTAGCTAGATTAAGCTAAGGAATTTTGTTTTTGAAACATGTCAGGCTTCACAATGCAGCTCTGACTATCCTGGAACTCGCTCTGTAGACCAGATTGGCCTTGAACTCAGAGAAATCCATCTGCCTCAGACTCCTGAGTGCTGAAGTTAAAAGAAGTGTGCGCACCCATATCTGCCAAACTAAAGAATTTTTGTGCAACTTGCTCAGTAATTTTCCTTAGACTAGCTCCCCCCATTAACCTTTGCCCTAGACCAATTTGCAAGTTAGTTTCGTAAATACCACTCTAGCCTTGTCTCCAGCTGTCATTGCTATGGACCTTGACGGGCAATGGCACAAATGCCTCTCTGTGATCCCATGTGTCTAGGGAGCCTGCGCTCTTTTTCTGATGATATATGGAAGGCATATGAGGGAAGAGTCTGGCCTAGGATACAGGATACCTGTCCTTGTCGGTCGTCTTCTAGTTTGATGCTAACCTACTCTATCTCTAGACACACAGAGACCATTTATTATATTTCATCTTTTCAAGCTAAATCATCCCACAAAATAGATGAAGATAACACTATAGCCACCCACACCTACCCTATCAACAACATGAAATCCTTTCAGTATCTTTCAGTCATTTTAGTATTTTCATGAAGGTTCAGAGCACTTCTGTCAACCAGTTCAAAGATTGTCTATGGGGTGTGTTATATTGTCACCCTTTCCAGGGTCTCCTTCCTCATAATACTGGCCTGCCCCAGCTGAGAACTCTACTCCTGGACTATAGATAGATAGATAGATAGATAGATAGATAGATAGATAGATAGATAGATGATAGATAGATAGATAGATCCATAGATATATGTCCATATACATACATTTTAGAAAGAGAGAGATTTTACATACATATCCCAGTGTATTCAGGAGCCCAAGGAGGTCAGAGGAAGTCATCCGCTTGAACTGCAGTTATATATAGATTGCTGTGAGCCATCATGTAGGTCTAGGCACCAAGGCCAGGTTCTCTGCAAGAGCAGGAAATCCTCTTCAGCACTGAGCCCCTTGCTCCTGGACTGTTTCTGACGGTGGTTCTAGAACTGGAGACCCCAAGCTGCTCCCTGCCCCTGTGGATGAGGGAGCTGCTCCTACTGAGCCAAACATATCATTTAATACTGGTCCTTCAGGAAATTCTTTAGTCAACTGAAGGTGAGAACAAAGTTGAAAGCCTAGCCTACCACATAGCCAACTTTGTTCTAGACTCTTTTGGACATTAATTACATTATTTGCTCAATTGATTACATTTAATTATATAATTTTTAGGTACTTTGTTTCCTCCTCTTCTTCCTCCTATTCTTCTTCCTCTTCTTCCTTCTTCTATTCCTTTCCCTTCCTCCTCCTCTTCTTGCTTCCTTAGACAAAGTCTCACACTGTAGCCCACACTGGCCTTGAACTCTGGGCAATTCTCTACCCCAGCCTTTCAAATGCTGGATTTCTAGGTTTAACCTACATCATCTGGGATGTGCGTCATCCCATTTTAAGTATGAGGAAGCCTGAGTTTCCGAGAACATAGTCCTTTGTATCAGGAAAAAGAGTTGTTTATGAAGTTGACCTTTCTGCTTTTTCTATGAGTTTCTTTTCTTGATAATTCTATGACTCGAATGGTGGGAATTACAGGCACTGTGGCAAAGCAGGAAGGATGGTTTTAAACAATCTTGTTTCAAGATGTAGGTGAATGTCCTGTACCACGCATGGGTACAGGTCCAAGTTGCCCTTTTAGATAGAGAGCAAAGCTGGTGGTGAGAAAGGGCCCTGGAAAAGCCCAGGGCACAGCTGTGATGGCCTGTGCTACCCAGCAGAGGTCAGACTAGCTCTAGCCAGAAAAGCAGGGAGGGGGCTCAGCAGGCAGAGTTTCTCAACTACCAATGCAGAGGACTAGAGAACTCTTTGTTTTGAGTGGAGAGTGGGGCTGAACTGTGCCCTGTGGGATGCTTAGCAGGCCTTGGCTTACACCCTTACTATTTCTGTCTGCATAGAATCCTGTGTCCTACTGGAGAGATTCCCTATCAGTTCCCCAAAACTCAGTCCAATTTTGACACTAACTGCCTCAAAATAGCATCAGATGAGGGCTCAATCCCATGGGACTCTTCTTGCTTCAGACTCTAATCCAAAGTAATAGGTTGTCATCCATACTTCTGACAGGTTGACTGTGCACTGGGATTCCCATGACTTCTTTCTTGAGGTTCACAGACCTCAGGAAAGCACTTGGCCAACATTTCCCATCTCTTACAGTTGATAGGAACAAGTGAACACCCAGAAGGGAGAAATGCGTAGGGAATGGCATGTGGGCTTCTGTATGTTCTCTGGGTGGAGCTTTTGGGTCCTCTCTGAGGATGCCATCCTCCAGACACCTCCATGTGTTGCCAGTCTGGAAGCTCTTCAAACCCAGTTGTCTTGGCTTTTTAATGGGTGCTTTATTATATAGGCATGACTGGTTATAACATTTGCTATTGGCAATCAACTCAGCCTTCAGCCTCACTCTTCTCAGAAGTTGGACTGTAGAACTGAAAGCCCACCATGTAACTACATGGTTGACTTCCAGGCAAATCCATCTTCCTGTGGCTGGCCAAGCACCCACCAAGAGCTGCCTCAGTAAAACACAAATTTCTCTTACCACCTAGGGAACTCTATGGCGTTTAGAAGCTCTATACCAATTTCTATCACTCCAGAAACTATGAAGAGTTAGGAACCAATTATAATAACAAAAGATTCTCCTAGCCTTCCAATCTAAGGATTTTAGAAGTTCTATGTCAATAACTGGGAGAAGATAGCAATGCAGGCATTTCTTAGTTTCCCATGGTATGGTATCACGGCTTCTCCCTTCATCCATAGGAACAGCCCGGGGTATTGTGATCGCTACAGGAGATTCCACAGTCATGGGCCGAATTGCTTCCCTGACGTCTGGCTTGGCGCTAGGCCAGACCCCCATCGCTGCTGAAATCGAACACTTCATCCATCTGATCACAGCTGTCGCCATCTTCCTTGGCATCACGTTTTTCTCACTCTCGCTTATCTTGGGCTACGGCTGGCTGGATGCTGTCATCTTCCTGATTGGCATCATTGTGGCCAATGTGCCCGAAGGGCTGCTGGCCACTGTCACTGTGAGTCAACAAGGTGGGGGGTGGCCTCTGGGCAGACAAGTAGCCCCAGGGGAATGAAGCCACTCGTATGGATTTGACTGTTGTTGAACATCTTAAGAGTGAGCAGTTAGCTTCCAACATTGCACTGACTTCCTCTACCCACACCTCTTTCTCCTCGGTGAAAGAGGAAGCAAGGCGCAAGAGAGAAAAAGGGTATTCTGTTCTCGAGCTGTTAAACTAGGCCAAATCAGTTCAGATCTCTGGGCTTCAAGTATCCAATACTTCAAAAATATTCAAGGTTTTTAGAGAAAGATTAATTTGGAATTACAGACTCACGCTGGAAAGGACTTCAAGGCCATTTAAAGTGAACCTTTGAGGCAACACCGAATGTCCTCTATAAAGATCCGTGGAGGATAATTGTGTGGTTTTCTCTGAGCATGGAGAACATAGCTCCTCTTTGTCTCTGCCTAGTTTGCTCTTGGATCACTTGGTTAAATTTCACTGTGTTGAGCAGGAATATGATTCTCTATTTCATCCTAGTTTTGCCAACCAAAATAAGTTGATTCTCCGTCTCCTATGTTCTAGTTCCCACCCCCTTGGATGTAGTCACCATGCCCCCTCAGATTCTCTAGGTAATCTTTTCCTTAACCATTCTTCTGTCATACTAACAGCTTGTTTGGGGTATACTCTAGCTTCTCAATATTCTTCTTAAAATAGAAATAAGAACAACATTTAGGGTGTGTTTGGACTGGTTTTAAAACAATGGGACTAGTGATTGCAGTTCCATAATTGGAATTCTATACTTACATATCCACAACACAATAATATGTTCGTTTTTAAAGCAACCTTGCATTCGGTTTATGATTAACAAACACTTTCTGATTTAAGTGATTTCTCAAGGACTTTTCAGTACTGTGACATTGCTTCCCAATATTATCATTCCCTCCTGCCAAACTTTTCTGAAACTACTGGCAAAATGCCCAGGTCCATACACAGCGCTGTATGCCATAATAAAGCATTACCTCTCTGTGTGGTCCTTGGAGAGACTGGATCTGAGAGAGAGGAAGCAGCCCAGGATGGAGAGAGGCTACTGAATAGAGGTCTAAACACCTTCTGGGGAAGGACTTTGTGCTCTGTGACAGCCATGCTGGTGAAGGAAGACCCTGAAACTCTTGCTAGAAAGTACACATCGAAATCACTCCCTCAATATTCAATATGATGATTACAGGTGGGGTTTCTAAAGACTGGGCAAGGATAAAAGGGAAATAAAAAACGACTGAATTTCCAAAGCAAAATGACGTGAGTAGTCCTCCCCCTCAATCCTTTCTTGCCTCTTTTGGTGACTTTAGGTGTGCCTGACCCTGACCGCCAAGCGCATGGCTCGCAAGAACTGCCTGGTGAAGAACCTGGAGGCAGTGGAGACCCTCGGCTCCACTTCCACCATCTGCTCAGACAAGACGGGCACCCTCACCCAGAACCGCATGACCGTGGCCCACTTGTGGTTTGATAAGACTGTGTATGAGGCCGACACCAGTGAGGAACAAACTACCGGTGACTAGTGGCGTGGGTAGCCAAAAAGAGGAGGATTTGGGCTGGGATCATTAGGAGAATGGCAAACCAGAGACAGCTGGAACCTGGTGATGGGAGGAGGCGGTACTTGGTTGTTAAAGAGAATACGAATGACCTCAATAACCTCGAGCTTCCGTGTTTGTTTAGCCTTCAACTCAATAAGTAGCTGGAGATGACCTCGAACCTCCTAATCCCCTACCTATCCCCACAAGTGTAATCCCTTGTATTAAATTCTGTTTGTTAACATTTCCTTCCTCCCTAGGGAAAACATTTCCCAAGTCCTCGGACACCTGGTTTCACCTGGCTCGAATTGCCGGTCTCTGTAACCGGGCTGACTTTAGGCCTCATCAGGAATCTGTTCCCATAGCTAAGGTATCAAATGGGAAGCGGGTACCTCAGTGACGAGTATATTTCTGCCCCTCTTCCCAAAAAGTCTGCTTCTCTGCCCGCCCTCGGTGATTTTCTACACCCCCTTTCCTCCCCCATTCCGCCTCTCTCCTTGAGACCACAGGTAAATCCTATGCCCAAATGGTGTACCCCTGGGGCTCATCCAAATCCTTCCTTGCAGCGGGCAACATCAGGGGATGCTTCTGAGTCAGCGCTCCTCAAATTCATTGAACAATCTTACAGCCCTGTGAATGAAATGAGACAGAAAAACCCTAAGGTGGCAGAGATCCCCTTTAATTCTACCAACAAGTACCAGGTACAGAACCCAGAAAGGTAGAAGAATGGCGGGCGGGGTATGGGGGACAGCGTGGACTCGCGGTAGGGAAGCTATGCCTTGGCTTCTGCTGTACTTCTGAGCAGGGCAATAGCTCTGGAGAGCCAGCAGGACAACTAGGAGGAATGCTCACCTCCAGGAAAGTGGCAGTGAAGAGAGGAGAACTAGGTGACAAGGGAATCGTTCCTAGTGGAATTTTCACCCCTGCCACTTGCAACGAAAGCATATCTTACAAGGCTCACTGAGGCTGGTGGGTGACGCACGCCTTTAATTCCAGCACTCAGGAGGCAGAGGCGGGTGAATCTCTGTGAGTTCTAGGTCAGCTTGGTCTACAGAGCAAGTTCCAAGTTTGCTGAGACGGAAGCAGTCAAGGTTGGCTGGTGGGAGTCACATCGGAGTCACAAACAGCTATTTTGTTTATGACTAGTCTATGCCAGTGTCTGCTATGTAGACAAAAGTCTGTCCGCAAGCCATTCTGTTTCCTTAGCCATCAAATAGCCCTTTTCCCTCCATAAAGTTCTGGTGCGGCCATCAGTGAGGCAGTTAGGGGTCACCGGTACAATGTGTCATATTTTTTATTTTCTAAAAGCATTGATTTATTATCCAGGGAGGAAGCAGGTAGGAAAGGGAAAGGCTGAGTCATGGCCAGTGGCACAAACAATGAAATCCGGAGAGGCTATGCATGGTGGGTCATGCCTATAGTCTCAGCATGGAGGATGGGGCTGAGGCAGGAGTGTTACCCTGAGTGCAAGGGAAGCTTTACTTATAGTATGAGACCCTGTCTAAAAAAAAGAAGGAGAAGAGAGGAGGAGAAGAAGAAGGAAGAAGAAAAGTCAAAATAACCCATGGTGGTAGCAAGAATGCAAGCCTAATTTGAAGACAGGATTTCAGTAGAAAGTAGGGGACAGTGAACAGCCTCTCTACAACTGGAGGCAGACCAGGCCAGTTCATTCAAGCATTTCAATTCCTTGTATTTCCATGAAGACCAGACATATGAGTGTATGGAAATAAGATTCATAAGTCAGTTTAGACTTTATGTCTTCAGACATAGCAACATAATCACAGTCTATATAGATTTCTTAATATTCAATTACTATTAATTTCTGATGGAACCCTAAGAGATAAGTAGGTCCATACTTCCTGTCTAAACTTGTCTCAGTCACTTTAATAAAACAGATCTCCCAGATCTGCAAATAAGCTACAACCCTTAGTCCCACTTTTTTTATTCCCCCTGACACTTGGTGGCCTTGCTAGCCAGACAGGAATTTTGTGGCTTGGCAGAGTGCAAGTAAAGTCTTTGGATGAATTAGGTACCTCTCCCTCTACGTGGTTAAAAATAAAAGTCGGGCATATTCATGGCATTGTTGGGATGTCCGACAAGCAACCATGCTCCCCAAAATTACTGTATGAGTGTCTCTGAGCTATTGAATAGCATTCAAGTGGCAGAACTGGTCTCTGTGGTACACGTGTGTGACAGGCCAATCCGCTGGACTCAGCCCCAGCAGACATTAGCTCTGGCCGACTTAGCGAACTGCTATAATTAGCTTGCTCCAAGGGCAAAGACTCCAGTCTTGGAAAGGAATGTGTCTTCCTTAGCCTGTCTGTCGTTTGCAGAGCTTGGTCTCTTCCCATCTCTGAAATGGAAATCAAATAGATTCTAGTCTGAGCATTTCTGTGTGACCAGAAGATGATCTGTGGGAACTGGTCCACCCCTTCCACTGTCAGTCCAGGGATAAAATTCAGGTCTTCAGGTTTGACCGCAAGCATCTCTATTTGTGGAGCCATCTTGTAAGCCCCTATCTATAATCTTCTATCCAGTTTTATTCCCCGTGACCAAGTTGATGAGTGAGAAGCTCTTGTGCTCACCTGAGCCTTTTATTCATTCAGCAAAGATTCATTGAGCACAGAGATGACTGAGCTTTGTCAATCTTACAACTTCCTGCTTTAAACAAGATTTTCCCTTTGAACCACTTAAGCACATCTTGAACGCACTAATTCTCTAGTCAATCAGTCGTAGTCACATTTTACGCACCAGTGGCTCACCCCACGTCCCCCGGAAGTGCTGTCTGGCCTCCTCAGTGTTCCCACAGTTCCTCTCAATTTGCTGATTCAGTCTCCAACAGGGGCCACAGCAGGCAGTTCCTATAAGTCAAACGAGGAACTCTACAGGGACTCCTCGAGGGAAAGGCTAAACACAAGCCACCTGACTGCTCCCTCTGGTGTGTGGTCTCTGCAGATTTGGGTCATAAACATATACCTTACTTACCCTCCACTATCAGGCATCCAGCCAGCCAGTACGCAGTCTTCCTTGGGGGCAACTCCAGCCTGTAGAAGAATGGCTATGGCTAAATTATTTTGTTCGTGTTTCAGTTTCAGTGTTTGGGGTTGTTTGTTTGCTTGCTTGCTCACTTTTGTTTTACAACCATCTCTCCTTAAAAACAGACAGACAAACAATAAAGGGGACTGGAGAGATGGCTCAGTGGTTAAGAACACTGACTGCTCTTCCAGAGAACCTAGGTTCAATTCCCAACACCCACATGACAGCTCACAACTGGCTGTATCCAGCTCCAAGTGATTTTACCCCCCACCTCTCTCTCTCTCTCTCTCTCTCTCTCTCACACACACACACACACACACACAGGCAAAACACCAATGCACATAAAATAAAAATAAGTCATTTAAAAAGAAGAAGCCCAATAAAGTAGGCAAGGTGTGTTCACCCTCTATGGAAGGAACTAAGGTTTCTCAGGCTTGACTGACCTTAGTTGAGCTCACAAAGTAGATAAGACATGATTCTGGTTTAAGAACACACTGGTCTTCGAACTCACCATCCAATCAGCCATCCAATCAGCAAGGAATCGGGGAGAAAGGAGAGTACCTGCTATGCTTTTGGAGAATTTCTGAGCAGACACTAGGTTCCAGTGCAAACGATTGGACTGGGCTCTGCTTGAGTCTGATTTGGCCTGATTGAGGGTGGGAGGTGGATATGAAACAGGCTGTCAGAGTCTTACCAAATCTTAAAAATCCCTCCGGATTTTTGCCCCGTGCCTCCCCTCCCTCTCTATCCCCCCCCCCCTCGCCCGGCTCTTTCACTACGTCCCCCCTCCCTAGATGTCCATCCACCTTCTGGAAGATAACTCCCAAGCCCATGTGCTGCTGATGAAGGGTGCTCCCGAGAGGATCATGGATTTTTGCACCAGTTTCATGCTGAATGGGCAGGAGTACCCTATGGACGAGGAAATGAAGATAGACTTCCAAAATGCCTACTTAGAACTGGGAGGTCTGGGAGAGCGCGTGCTGGGTGAGGAGCCATGGGGGCTAGGGGTGGCTTTGAAAGAATGCCATCAAAGTAACCGTTAGTGGGTGTGTGGCTAGCGTGAGAATGACAGCTGGGCCCTTCTTCTCTCTCTCCAGGGTTCTGCTTCTTGAACTTGCCTAGCAACTTCTCTAAGGGGTTCCAGTTCAATACAGATGAAATAAATTTTCCCATGAAAAATCTGTGTTTCGCGGGCCTCATATCCATGATCGACCCGCCTCGAACTGCTGTGCCTGAGGCTGTGGGCAAGTGTCGAAGCGCAGGGATTAAGGTAAATTCCTGCCCTCCCCCACAGCCCCTCACCCGGCACAAGGTGGAGCAAGTAGTAGAAAGCTTGGCCCAGAGTAGGTGCCCACTAACCTCGGTTCGACTGATTTCGGCCTAGGATGTTTCCCCCAGAAGCCTGTCTCTCACGGGTAGTTCGAATCACCAAGGAAGCATGAAAACACTAAGCTAAACCTCAGACAAACCCCAGGATGGGGGCTCTCAGGCATCAGTACTTAAAAGTTTCTGGAAATTCTAATGACCACACAGTTTGAAACCACTGTCAAGCAGTACTTCTTAGCCCAGTGTGGGAATATTTTTTTCCTCTCTCTCTCTCTCTCTCTCTCTCTCTCTCTCTCTCTCTCTCTCTCTCTCCCTGTCTTTCTCTCCTCACCCCACCCCCATCTCCTATCTTGATTCAGTAGATCTAGGAGGCCCCTGAAGGTTGTACATTTTGAACAAGCTCCTATACCACGCTACTGCTGCCCTACAGACGATAAGAGGAGCTAGTGTTGGGATGGACGGTAACACTGTGAGGCTAAGATGCCTGGTGGCTGGAGCAGGCAATGGTGAGGATGAGCCATGAAGCGAGCTGGGGAGCTGACGTGCAGTGAGCAGCTGCAAACCCCTGACAGTGAGCAGCTGCAAACCCCTGACCCTCCAAGAAAAGCTGAAACTGAAAGTGGAACTCCACTATCGCAGACCCGGAAGTGGAAAGTCTCTGGTGAGGTGGATCTTGGCTGTCATAGGAAGGCAGAATGGAATTTTCCCATTTCTGAGACTCTGTCTATTCATGTTTCTAGGTCAAAGGCTCATATAATTTTTTTTAAACGTTGACTGAATGATTGTGTGTGTATCTGTACATAGGTAAGTGAGGAACACACATGCCATGATGCACATGGGTAGTTCAGAGAAAAAGCTTTGGAAGTCAATTCTTTCTTGCCACCTTGGGTGCTTCAGGATTTGAACTCGGGTTGTCAGGCTTGTACAGCAAGTGCTTGTATCCGCTAAGCACTGGCCCAAGACTCACATCTTAAAAGATTAGATACTGGCACTTGCTGCTCCTACCTTATATTCTGAACCAGCTGCATCCTCTAGACGTGGGAAGAACTGGCTGGAGCAGAGACCTTGGAGGCACTTTGCGGGAGTAAGTCTCTCAGCTGGAGCTGCTCTTCCATTAGACCTGCGACTGTTGGCAATTTGTCTAAGAGTCGTCCTGAGCAATGGTTAGTTAAATAGTGGTTCCCTGCGGTGGAACTAAAGAAACGATGGGGGAAAATTAGGTTGCATCAATTTTTTAATCACCACCTTACAAAACCACCGAGGCAGTAAATTCTTTGAGGAGATGGCATTATTACAGAACATCTCCATACAATAACCAATGTTGATGTTTCCCCAAAGTGCTGTAAGATACCCTCCCATATTGTGGAAGAAAGCATTCATCTGAGTTTTCTGAGCTTAGAGGTAGACTATTAGAACAAGGAATAATATTATGACTATAGCCAGCAATTTATCTCATCTGGGGATTTGTGGATCTCTCTGACAGGAAGAAAGCCACAAGTGTGCCAACAGGTGGAGAGGCCCAAATAGGGAGCGAAGAAGTAATACGTATCAGGATGCCCAAAAGATCAGGATATCACCACAACCTGAGGCACAGCCAGCTCATTATGGTTTGTGAGGACTCGTAGGGCTGGCCATGAGCTAGGAGGCCTCAATGCTGTCTGAACAGCTCTTGTTTGGGGCCTGTTTGTAGGTCTCACTACAATTGTGTACCTCCGTCTGCACTCTAGCCTGATGGGAAGTTAGCAGGCTCAGTGAGGAGTTGTGAATCATTCCCTCTCCCGGTAGGGAAGTATAAGACAGAAGGATAGCAACATCTCTCAAAATGTACAAAATGTAATAGACACGTAGGAGTTTGTTCTGAAGCAAACCCTTCCCGAACCACCATCCCCCCACCAAGTGGTGGTGACACAGGTCTGATGACTGTCACAGACTACTGAATAAAAGAAACCGTATCATTGTTGCATGACTCCCAAAGCCTTTTACGGGGAAATGATTGGAGGATTAGACAGACAGCTGTATGCCCATGACTTTGAAATAAATGTGATTTTAAAAAAATTAAAAAATAATTTCATCATATTAATCATTAATACTTGAGTAGAATGGAGATACTTGGCACATTATAACCCTGGTTCCCTCTACAGAGAAGTCAGGCTTTGAAAGCTGCCCAAGGAATATAGTTTCCTTACCAGCATTTGAAGGCTTCTTTCAGATGGTCTAGACTGGGGGAAGATGGTAGAAGGGAGCATAGGGTAGCTGGTACAATGGTGTGGAAACATAAGAGGTATAGGCAGCACCAACATGTTGGGAATTAAATTCTTCCAGAACCTGATGCATTCCAAAAGCAGCTGGATCCCCTTCACTTCAAAGGGAGCTATTTTTTTTTTTTTTTTTTGTATAACGGCACTCCAAGTGTATGAGTGTATCTCATATATGAGTGTATGGGGGCTTAGTAAAATTGTGTCCGAGGAACTCACTCTTGAAAGAGCATTGTATTTTTATTTCTCTGACTTGGCAGGGAGGTAGTATGGCTGAAGCCACTAGATAACAGTCTATAAAATGGTCCAACATGGTGAGACACTAGGAATGTATGAGGGGGGCAGCATGCCTTGGGAGGCAGGTCCTAGGCCACTATTGATGAGACACTGGAAAACTTAGATTACAGTGCAACCCAGAATCACATGGCGAAGGGCGCGGCCACATGTAGACAGTCCTCTTGTGGGTCCGTCTTAGATCCTCGCCATCATGCAACCCCCAGGCCACGCTCCCGATGATCCACTGTCGCACAACAAGGCTGAACAATCAACATTAGGGCTTGGTACACCAGCTCAGCGCGGTCTCCCCAAGTCCTTGGTAATTACAGCCTAGCTAGCTTTGCTGCCTTCTTCCATCAAGCAAGGGGTGGTGATAGCGTTTCAGAAGGATGGGGGTTTGGGAAACCCTACAGTTGGTTCTTCGAGGAAAACCACTGCTGTGCATATTCCCATGCCTTGAAAGCATATTGACCTTTGTTCCTGGGAGCAGTGATTTCTTTGTTTCTGATTTGTCAGTGTTTTGCTTCTCCTTCCCAGTCAGAGCTTGGAAAATTATATGGCTGCCTAGAGGGCAGCTGGGATCCTTGAGGAGGAGCTTCTGGGGGAGCCTCCATCCACCCCTTCATTTCTTGTCCTGGAATTCTGTGTTGTTGACTTGTTAAGTGCAGGCCACCGCGGAGGGGCAGAGTACCTGCCCGTATCGCCCTCACAAAGGTCTCCGGCCAGTGGGGAAGAGGGCACACAGAGAGAAGGGCCAAGTGGTAGCACACGGAGGAGCAGAATGCTATGAAAGCGTAGGGCACAAGAACCTCATCTTTGGGTAGGAAAGGGACACGGCTAGCCTCCAAGTAGAAAGTGTAGGACCAGGCAAGGCAACGGGCAGAGAGAGGCTCTGTGTGCCCAGGGCCTGGGTGAAGTTTTGCTAGGCAACAGATTATTCCAGACATTCCTTTTCTTTGGTATGCGCTTCTGTGTTGTTGCTTAAAGTTGCAAACAGCTTCTGGAACAATTGGATGGAATTCTGAACTCTGCAGTATTTCCAAGTCACTGACTTCTTCCTGGGCAGTAGAGAACCTGAAGGATCTGTGTCATATCAGCTGGCATCCCTGCCTCCCTCCAAGGACTGGCACCACAGTAGCATGGCTCTTGGCCTGCATGAGTTGTGCTTGGAATTGAGCTTCTAAATGGGCTGTTACTTTGGGGGTAATGGATCCAGATCTTAGCTAAAACATTCTCCTTTTCCTTCCCTCTCCCCGCCTAGGTAATCATGGTAACAGGGGATCATCCCATCACTGCCAAAGCTATTGCCAAAAGTGTGGGCATCATTTCAGAAGCCAACGAGACAGCAGAGGACATGGCTACTCGACTTAATGTCCCTATCAGCCAAATCAATACCAAGTGAGACCCCAACAGCACTCAGAGTTGACATTTCCTCCTCTATCATCAACCTGTACCATCAAATCACTTTCTAAAGTTCTGGAGTCTCCTTCAGCAAGTAGGATTGTGGTATATACACTCTGCCAAAAAAAAAAAAAAATAACAGAGAAGTGACTTAAATGATTCAGTCATTGCACGCTGCATTTTCAGAGGAGACAGAAAAAGAAATAGAGGCAAAGGGAAGAGGGATTGGCAAGGGGGGGACAAGGATGGGATGAGTCAGTTTGAGGACACTACACACTGAGGAACAAAAAGACTGGGCGGGAAGGAAACCAGATCTTAAGGGTTCCGCAGAGAACACTGGAACCTAAGGTGAGTCCCCAGCACTCTGATCTAGCCTTTGGAAACTCCTCCCCGTAGGTCTGTTAAAGCCATTGTAGTGCACGGCTCAGAACTTAAGGACATGAACTCAGAACAGCTGGACCATATCCTCAAGTCCTACAAGGAGATCGTGTTTGCTCGGACCTCCCCTCAGCAGAAGCTCATCATTGTAGAGGGGTGTCAGAGACTGGTAAGGGAGTCAAGGCACCCCAGGGAGCCTGGCAGAGTCCAGCCACCCAGTGGGGCAACAGGTGGGCTTGGTAGAAGAGTCCTGGAGAGAATTCCATGCTGAGTCTCAGTGATGGCCTTTAGTTCGGAAGCTTTCGGAAAGCTTCCATAGCTCAGGGGAGCAGAGACAGGGCCGAGCATAGACAAATCAAACAAGTATTAAGGAATGAGATGCTGGGATCAAATTGCTATTTGGGACTGATCCTGCCTGCATCTAACACGTGTTCTTTTCACTCTTGTCTGGACTTCACCAGGGAGCCATTGTGGCAGTGACTGGTGACGGGGTGAACGACTCCCCCGCGCTGAAGAAGGCCGATATCGGCATTGCCATGGGCATCACTGGCTCTGATGTCTCTAAGCAGGCCGCTGACATGATTCTCCTCGATGACAACTTTGCCTCCATCGTGACAGGCGTGGAGGAGGGTGAGGAGGCCAGATACCTAATAGTGGGACTTGATCCTCGGAATGGGGCTTAGTGTACATTACCTTCATTGCCTTTGGTCACCATCCAACTTCCTAATCCTGTATGGACCGCAAAAAATCTTGAAAAGTCCATTTATCTTGGGCTGGAGGAACCTGGCTACATTAGTAGACTGCTTAGTTAGCATGCATAAAGCTCTGGCTTGAGATCCCATTACCCCAGCCCTCTGAAGAGGGAGGCAGGAGGAGCATGACTTGAAGGTCATCCTTGGCTACAGAGCAATTCTGAGGCCTGCCTGTGTGACATGAGAGGACCCATATTTAAAAAAAAAAAAAAAAGACTCAGCTAATCCTTAAGGCTGTTCTTTTTAAAGACAAAGTTGGAAGGTTTCCAGATTTGCCAGGGAGACCTAGACTCTGACATAACACCGTTCTTTCTTTATGGTCTCACGGGAATTCAAGTGTATCCACTACAAGTTTTTAGGGGTAGCCATACCCTGGGAAACTCAATGCTTCAGTCTTTAGCAGGGACCCCTAGGAACTTGTTGCCTGAATTACAAGGACATGTTAAGATCAATTGGAGAGTATCTGCAAATTAACATCATGAACCCAATTACCCTTTTTCCACAGAATTCTAAAGAGAATGCCCATTGAAACAGAAGAACCCCATAGGCTCCATGCCAGGCTCCCTCATTTCCATCTAAAACTGTCGTACTAAGACACGCTAATCTATTTTATTGAAATCTAGTGTGAATCTGACAGTATTTTAAATCTATTTAATTCAATATTTTTTTTTCTGAGCACCATTTACGAGGTACTATCCCGATACAGGAGACCAAAGACGGAAATTCCTGCTCACATACAATTTACTCTGTAGTGGGGAGAGACAGACAACAAACAAGGCAAATTCCGTAGTATGTTAAAGCAATGGGAAAAAAATAAAGCATGGGGCTTAGGGAGGGGTGACAGCCTTTAGAAGGGTAGCTAAGAAAAGGACTTAGCAATCTTGCAAAGCAGGAGAAGTTGCACTGAGAGACCTAAGGGGAGAGCAAGGTCACAAGTAAGGCAGAAAATCAGATTCAAACCCAAGCCTATACCAAGCTCAGGTTCTTTCCACTCAGTCATAATCTTGCAAAGTCTTTAATCCTGGCATTCTCAGACACCTCCAGGATTAACTCTACCCAACCTTGCTAGTTTTCAGAGATCAGGTAACACTAGCCATGTTGAATCCAAGAGCCAAGAGTGCAAAGTCAGACCATGGCTAATAAATCATGGCTTTGCTTGATGGTCACACAATTTACAGACAAAACATGGACCCGCCCACAAGTTCTTGGACTTGCAGACATTTTCATGGACCACTCCTTGCTAGCAGTCTCGCTGTGCAGGAGCTGCTTTACGGAGGCGTGTCCTCTGGTCGCAGCTCACAGACGTTTGGCCGTCCTCTCCAGGTCGTCTCATCTTTGACAACCTGAAGAAGTCCATCGCGTACACCCTGACCAGCAACATTCCTGAGATCACCCCCTTCCTGCTGTTCATCGTCTTAAGTATACCCTTGCCTCTGGGTACCATTACCATTCTCTGCATTGACCTGGGCACTGACATGGTGAGCACCGGCTCTCACTCTGGGAACTCCCAAGATAGGTCAAAATAGGGAAAAATGTGTCACAAGAGGGGACGAAGCTAGACTGTCTCTGTGTACCTGTACCTGTCGTTCCCACCCTGCCCCCTCCAGGTCCCTGCAATCTCCTTGGCTTATGAGACACCTGAGAGTGACATCATGAAGAGGCTTCCCCGGAACCCCAAAACTGACAATCTTGTGAACCACCGGCTCATTGGCATGGCCTATGGGCAGATCGGTGAGCCCAGAGAAGTGAGGGGTGGAAGGAAGGAGAGGGTCGCCTTGCCTGGCCATTTAGACACCTCTGTTTAGAAGTCAGGAAGATAGTTTCTCAACAACAAACTGCTTAGCCCTGGAACCACAAAGAACTGTTGGTCTCTGATCTGCCCATAAAGACCACTGATAAAGAAAAACCTACATAAAATGATAGCATTACGCCTTTTCACATGCTAAGCAAGAAGTAAAGACGTAGTGTGCTACAGAAGCACACAGCATGCTAGCTCACCAGTTTTGAAGAGACAGAGGTTTTAGGGAGGAGACAACTTAAGACAGAAGATAAGGTTTGGACTAGTAAGTAGGTAGGCAAGTATGCTGAGCCAGCAGAGAAGGGAAATTCACAAGGTGTAGTTAGTGATGGGCAAATTGTTTTAGTGGTGTTTAGTCTTGATCAGGAAGTAATGGAAAAGAAGGCTGTAGCTACTAGCAATAACACTGGGACCAACCTTGAAAAAATGTAAGAACCATATAAGGTCTCTGTCCTTTACCAGCTCAGTGTGATGGAGTGTTTCAGAGAGTAAGGTGGGGATGGATAGGGAAGAGATTAGAGACAGAAGAAACGGTTCAGGGAAGGAAATGTGTCTGAACAGCAGTGACGTAGGAGTCAGACCCGCTGGAGACCCGATTCACTGCTTGCTTGCCTCTAGGGCTCAGAAGACAACTGAGTCATGGGTTTTGATTTTCCTCCTTAGGACAACAGTTCAGAGCCGGGAGGAGCTATGTCCACAAGAACCTGTGTGCAAAGCAAAGCTCTGTGACGTAGGCAAATGTTACTATTATAGTGATTGCTGATGCCCGGCCATCACTCAGGGGAGAGAAAGAACGAATTGATACCAAAGTCCTTTTTAGTTTTAAAATTATTTGATTCAAGAGCTGGAGAGATGGCACAGTGGTCAAGAGCACATCCTGTCTTGCAGTGAACCCAAGTTCGATTCGCAGCTCCCGTTACCTGTAACTCCAGCTCTAGGGGATCTGAAGCCCTCTTTTGGCCTCTGTCAGCACCATAAATATCCCCTCCCCCGACCATACACACAGTGAAAACTATATGTGCGTCAAAGATGATCCTAGCTGGACCAAAACAAGACTGAAACCCAGCAGGGCAAACTCTAAATCCTACAGCTCCATGTTTGGTGTCAGAGGGGGCTTAAGGTGGCTCAGCTCTGCTGGCTTGGAGTGTAGAAACAAATGTCAGGGTTTGGAACCAAGTCTCTCAGAGATGGCAGGCTCAGAGCACTGATGACAAGAATCTTCATCACTAACCCAGCTAGTAGCAAGGACCAGCCCACTGCTTCAGCGATATGTCTTTGCCTCTGAACAGACTCTCTTCCCCTATGGCTGTCATTCACAGGGATGATACAGGCACTGGCTGGATTCTTCACCTATTTTGTGATCCTGGCAGAGAACGGTTTTAAACCTTGGGATCTGCTGGGTATCCGTCTATACTGGGATGATGCAAGCATAAATGACCTAGAAGACAGCTTTGGACAGCAGTGGGTAAGTAGAAAGGGCAGGGTCTGATAGCAACTGGTTAGACTGAGGAAGTCACCCAAGTGTGGTAGTATAACCCCAGCACTTGGGAAGCTGAGGTAAGAAGATTACCACAAATGGAAGGTCAGCCTAAGAGCATAGCAAGTTCAAGGTTAGCCTAGGCTATATGCTTGAGTCCTTGTCTCAAAATCTTAGTTGTTGAAAATATATCTCTTACATACTTGTGACTTCTGCTTTTGGAACCCCTTGAGCCATCAGAAGTCCATGATGATGAACTTCCAATGATCCAGCAGCCAGTGGTACCCAAAATCCCTCCTGTTCACCAGACCAATATCTCCCCTACCCTCAACTCAAGTTCTTGTCAGTTTTACCTTCCCTGTGGCCAAGATGTGGCATGATACTTATTTATAATAGATTAAATTTAATTAAAAATAATTTTACATGACAAGAATTTGCCTTACACACTGAAGACCTGCAAAGGTAGCAAGTGGCAGCTGTAGCAGCAGCTGAGAATGCACATCTCACATCTCGAACCACACCTGGAGGCGAAGAGTTCACAGGGGGATGACAGGAGGAACTTCAGAACCCACCCCCAGGAACAAGGCTATACCTTCTAACCTTTCCCAAAGAGTTCTATCAACTGAAGACCAAGTATCCAAACATGAGTCTATGGGGACCATTATCATTCAAACCGCCACATTTCACTTCCTGGGCCCCATAGGTTCCTGGCCATATAAGGCAAAATGTTTTTAATCCATCTTCAAAAGTCCCCAGTAGTCCTTCACAGTCTCAACACAGTTTTAAGGTCCAAAATTTCTTCTGAAACGCAAGCAATCTAACTGTTAACTCCTGTAAAATCAAAAAGCAAATTACACATGTCGAACATACAAAGGCACAGAATACACACTAATAGTCCAAAAGGGAGGAAATCAGTATGTAGTGAAGAAGTACTGAATCAAAGTAAGATTGAAGCCCAACAGGAAAAACCCTAGATCCTACACCTCTGGGTCTGGGGTCAGTGGGCTTAGATGACTCCACCTATCCAGCATTGCTGCCTGCAACTCACTTCTCATTCTTGGACTGGTTCTGCTCCCTGTCTGCAACAATCCTTGGCAGACATCTTGTGGCTCTGGTATCTCCAACATCTCGAGGATGCTTCCTTGATGCTTCCCTTGCACGTGGGATCTTACCCTGAGGGCACCCCTCCCTTTATCCCAATGTAGATCAGGTCTCTCCTTAGTCTCCTTATTGCTTTTAGCACACTGGGGGCAACATTAAACGTCCTGATAAGCTTTTTCTTCTCAAGCTGTACACTTGGTATTTCTTTTTTTTGCCACACTTCCTCTTTTTATTGTCAGCTTATGTAATAGTGATTACTAATAACCCTGTGACAGACAGAGTCAGTGTTAGGCTATCTTGAAATCTCCTCTGCCAAAGAAATTAGTCTGTTACTTTCAAATTTAGCCTTAGGTAAGTTCTTAGGATGGGGGCAGAAAGCAGCCACATTCCTTGCCAAGATATCACAAGAGTCATCTCTAGTTCAGTGGCTAATATTCTTCTCTCAAATTTTTTGTTTGTTTGTTTTTTCGAGATAGGGTTTCTCTGTACTTTCTTTGGAGCCTGTCCTGGAACTAGCTCTTGAGTCCAGCCTGGCCTCGAATTCACAGAGATCCACCTGCCTCTGCCTCCCGAGTGCTGAGATTAAAGGCGTGCACCACCTCTGCCTGGCACTCTCAAACCTCTTGAGCTAGGCCTCCACAATCTACATAGATCTTGTACTTAGCTCTTACTACTGTCTTCAAAACTCCTGCCTATTAAGCTTTGCTTACAACATTCAACTATTTTTCCAGATCAAAGTACCAAAGTCTTCCCTATTCCTCCAAGAAAACTACATGGGCAGGTCTGCCATAGCATTACCCTACTCCTGGTACCAATTTCTGTTTTAGTTACATTTCTTTTCTTTATTTTTTTTACATTTATTTTATTTTATGTGTGTGTGCTGTGTATGTGACCCATGGAGGTCAGAAAAGGTCCTTGTATCTCTTGGATTGGATTTAAGTGAGGTTGTGAACCATCATATGGGTTCTGGGAGCCAAACTTGGCTCTTCTGCAAGAGCAACAACTGCTCTTAACCACCGAGCCGTCTCCTGAGCCCCTTAGCTACTTTTCTTTCTTTTTTTTATTTATTAAAAATTTCCACCTCCTCCCCTCCCTTATCTCCTTTTCTATTGCTATGATAAAACACCATGACCAAGGAAACTTATAGAAGAAAAGGTTTATTCTAGGCTTATAGTTCCAGAGGGTTAGAGTTCATGATGGCAAAGCAGAAAGATCTCCACCCAGAAAGCAGACACTTACAGTTAAAGTAATAGTTCCTTATCTGCTACGCAACTTTCATTAATCCATGATGTAGGTGGGTCTTCTATCTATCTGTTGCGGGATGAAAAGCAGGCCTGCTTGCCTCATCACTACAAATCCCACTTATCAGAACCGATACCAGAAACTGACCTAGACCCTGGAGATATGATAATAAACTAAAATGGTCAAGTCATGAGTCTTTTTCTATGTAGACTAGGATGACCTCTAACACATTTACATGCCTCTTGCTTCTTCCTCACAAATGCTGGGATTAAAGGTATGCACTACACCCAGCCTATAAGCCATGGTTCTTACAGAGTTTACTCTAGTTAGGGGAGGAGAGGGTGTGTGTGTGTGTGTGTGGTTGTGTATGAGTGTGTGCGTGCATAAAACATACCAAGTTAACAGATTTGAAGTAAGTCCAAGAAATACCAGGAAATATTGAAATTGATATACTAGAATAAGATGGAAGGGTAAACATGGAAGATAAAGATTCTTGAAATTTAAATTCCAGAAAACTGTAGGTGCTGGAAAGGATTTAGGATAATATCTAAAGCTTAACTCTAAGAACAAGCTGCCCAGTTAGAGTGTGAAAGGCAACAGAATTAGAGGGGATAAAAAAATGGGAAGCCATGGTAATGGAAGATTATTCATAAATATGAATATTTAAATCTCAAAAAATGAGGACAGGAGCAGAAGCAGAGTAGCAGTGAGTCAGATGCTAAACTCTCTGAGCAATGACAGGAATTGTCACAGACAGTGGAGCGCACGCTGGCACACAGATAGGCTGGCTGGTCTTGGCCTATGCTCCATTTTTTGGCTCATCAAATTTTTGTTTGTTTGGATTTTTTGTTTGTTTGTTTGAGACAATGTTTCATTATGCAGACCAGGCTGGCTTTGAATATGGAAATCAGCCTGCCTCTACTTCCAAAATGTTGTTATGTTTAATGTTTAAGTTGTGTACCACCATACCCATATAATTTTTCTACCTTTGTTTTCTAGCCATATAAGCCTTTTTATTTCTATCCAAGCACAACTTTAGGTACATCCCAAGTGGTTTCATGGTTGCTATATTAATATTTTGCAAACTCACCTATTAATTTCTTATATATACTTAGAATCATGTTTTGTTTTTAAGCCTAGACTCTTTTCTCCAGCTTTTTGTCCCCAGTCTAATTTAGATGCACCTCTTCTGTGTTCCTACAATGCCCTTGGCTTCTCTGTTATAACTATTGTATTGGCATTGTTAGTAATTTTATGCCTCCTACTAGATTCTAAGTCCCTTATGTACAAAATACAAATGAAAGAACCTTGAAATGAATAAAAGAGTTGCCTCCTGTCTGCCCTCCAACGGGGCATTGGGCTTGCTAGGCCAGCACGCTCCAATTGAGCTACGGCCCCAGTCTTCTGTCTACCATTCTTTTGGGCCATTCCTCCCTACTCTGTCTTCATATTGCCCTCTGGATCTCCCTTCCCTTCTGACCTATGACCTCTGGATTCTGCGGGCCTAAGTCCACTTTCTTTAGTCATATTTCTAACTTAGTGGATTTAGTACTTACTGGGGCGTTCTACACAACATTCAATAGGCGAAGTATGATGAAGGGACACAAAGAACTTTCAGCCGTGTAGGGAAAATACACAAATATTAAATACAGTATAGAAAGTGCTAAGAAAGCTATGTACTCCATGCTGGAAGATTCCAGGCAAAGCAAAGCTCGGACTCTGGGTTCTGGAAGGTGAGAAAGGTAAGGAACTCTTGAGTCTATCTAAACTCCTCTCTGACCCAGATGTCACTTTTCTGCCCACCCTACCCCCAGACCTACGAGCAGCGGAAGGTGGTGGAGTACACATGCCAAACGGCCTTCTTCATCAGCATTGTGATTGTGCAGTGGTCTGACCTCATCATCTGCAAGACCCGCCGAAATTCGCTCTTCAAGCAGGGCATGAAGTGAGCATCCCCCAGTAGCCACCAAGCCTCTCCATGCTCAAACAGGCCGATCCCTTGCCTTTTCTTCCCACATCTATCATACTCGTCAATCTTTCCTCCCAGAAACAAAGTCCTATTGTTTGGAATCTTTGAGGAGACATTTCTGGCAGCTGTCCTGTCCTACACTCCAGGCATGGATGTGGCCCTGCGAATGTACCCTCTCAGGTGAGTAAAGGAAGGGATGCCAACACTGGGGGAACATTTGGGAGGAAGCGGGAGGAAATGTGTGTTTGAATGGGACAATCACCAGGTAGGGGACTGCCCAGATCGATGGAGCTACACTCAGTGACTCGGAGATGCTTTCACACTCCAATCTATGACCTTTATCAGGAGCAGTATTAGAGACTATGCCAAATGATCACATGCCATTGGGCTTGCAAATTCAGCAGACTTAGCAGTGTTTAATCGAGGGGAATTTTATGATGGCATCTGATGGAATTGGATGAAGATACGTATTTCTTAGTCCTAATGTAATAGTCTAATTTACCAGGTGGAGTGCATACCTGTAGTCACAGGAAGTAGAATCAGGAACATCATTGTAAACAGAGACTGCTCGTTCATTTCCTGGCTGCCCACGTCCAAATAATCACAGAGAGACTATATTAGTTACAAGACTCCTTGGCCAGTGACTCGGGTGTATTTCTAGCTAGCTCTTACATTCTGAATTAACCTATTTCTATTAATCTGTGTATCACCATGAGGCTGTGGCCTACCGGTAAGATTCCAACCATCTCTCTCCTTCAGCAGCTACACGGTGTCTTCTTGACTTCACCTATTCTCTCTTTCAATCTCTGTTCGGATTTCCCACCTGGTTTTACTCTGCTAAGCCATTAGTCAAAACAGCTTTATTCATTAACCAATAAAAGCAACACACATGCAGAAGGACATCCCATGTCACTTGGTTATATAGTAAGTTTGAGACCAACCTGGGGTAGAAACCCTGCCTCAAAACAAACAGCCAAATTTATGGTTAGCTTAACTAATACTTTTGTTATTATATAAGTCTGTTTTAATGTGAGAATGTTTTGATATATGAGATTATTAATATTAATAATATATCAATTTGTTTTAATATATGAGAATGAGCATACTGAAATTCTTATTGTCTGGCTCCCTGTCTTAGTCAACTCTCAGATTTTTATTATGTTTTGCTTTAACATTAATATATGCTTATCAGTGTTTAAGACAGGGTCTCATGCTTATGTCCCCAGGCTGGCTTTGCACTTGCTATGTAGCAGATAATGACCTTGAACTCCTGAACATCTCCCAGGGATTATAGGTGTGTGCCACTTTGCTTGGTTTTAGTTGGTAATCCTAAAAATACAGAGACACTGTGGGATGTAACTCAGTGATGGTATGCTTGCCTAGCACGTGCAAAGCCCCGGTATCCCTAGCATTGAAAATATAAATCTAAAACTTACCAAGGAAGAAGTCAAAGTGCCTTCCCCCTTGCCACCATGTCACCTGCACAGGCATATTCTTCCAATTCATTTCTTACATTTTCAGCAGCTTTGTTCCCCTACCCATCCCTTGCAGTGTTTACACACTGCTTCCTACAATATAGGTACTCAACTAATATTTAATGACGGGGCTAGCCTTAGTCGTTGACAATCCCAAGGTTGAAACTCAACTCTATGCTTTGTGACTTTGAGGAAATAGGCAGCTATTCTGAGCCTCAGCCACAGCACACACCTGGCAGGTGACCAGCACAGGCATAACATAGGCGAGACCCTAGACTTGTGCTCCAGCGCTGGGGAAAGTAATAGAACCTGGCAGAGTGTTGAGAATTACATGTAGAACTTAGTTTTAAGCACTGAACATAGTCGGTTCATGAAGGATGCTTTAATAGTAGCTTTGCTTTTGTTGCCATTGATGTCAGTAACAACTGAAAGCGAGCCCTGTTGTACTCTGTATGCACATTGGCCACAGCACATAGCACCTAAAACTATTTTGTGTGGCCCTCCATCTCTTTTCTCTTATCTCTCTGAACTCCTTGATATAAAAAGTCATCATGTGATCATTTTTTGTTTCCATGATACCTTACACAGATTCAGGGTGTACATACAAATGTTGTCCAATGAATGAAAAGGTGTTTGCATATTAGCATTTATATTTGTGGTATGTGTAGCAGTTGAGCCCCGACCTAAGTCTTCACAGTCCAATATAGTAGCCACTGTCCCTATGTGACTACTGAGCTCTTGAATATGACTAAGGAGCATGAAAATATGTATATGTAATTTTAACTTGCTTAAAGTGAAAAACTAAAGCAACACTAAATATGTCTGTAAACACAGTATGGGCTACATAGAGCAGCACTATAATCCACAGTCCCAGCAATGGAGGAGATTGAGGCCACCCTGGCAACATAAGACTACATTTTTAAAAAAAATTAAAGGAAGGAAAAAGAGGAAAGGAAAAGATAATTTTATTTTTTTTGCACTGTATTTCCTTTTAGTCATTGAAAATTTTATATCTCAAACCTGGTCATGGTGTATGACTGTGATCCTAGCACTTGAAAGATAGAGCCAGAAGGATCAGGAGTTTAGGATTATGCTTGGCTACACAGCAAGTTCAAGGCCAGTCTGGATGATGAGATCCTGCAGAGAGGGTAGGAAAGAATATTTAATAGCTGAGCTATGATAGGTGAGCAGTACATGATATACACTAGATTTCCAAGATTTAGTATTAAAAGAAGAATCTATACTCTCATTAGTAGTGTTTCTATTGATTGGCATGGGGGGATCTATGCCTGCTTCTCAGCACTCAAAGGCTGAGGCAGGAGGATCACAAGTTTGAAGGCAGCTTGAGTCATATAGAAAGACTGGGTCTTAAAACAAAACATAACAAAATAATGTTTATATTGATTATACACATGTTGAAATGGTATTTTGGATATATTGAATTAAATAAAATTATTAAAAGTTCTTGTGTTTTACTTATCTTAATACAGATATTAGAAAACTTTAAATTTCACACGTGGTTTGCAGTATCTTCTTCTCTTTCTCTTTTTCCTTTGTCTCTGTGTGTCCATCTGTGTGTGCATATGATATGTGTGCCTGAGTACCATGGTACACATGAGGAGGTCAGATGTCAACTTCTGGTATCAGTCTTCATCTTTCACCTTGTTAGAGACAAGAGTCTCTCTGTTGTTCACTGCTGCATGCACTGGGCTAACTGGTCTACCTGAGTCTGCAGCTTCTTCTGCCTCTGCCTTCCATCTCCCATTAGGGGATCACAGAGGCTTATGTGACTGCATCTGGGTTTTGCATGAGTCCTAGGAATCTGAACACAGGTAACCAGGCTTTTGCCACAAGCACTTCATCTACTGAGCCACTATCTCCATCCATCTTTCCACCCTTGCGTTATATTTCTGTTGAACAGGGCTGTTGATTTATGTACAGTTCTCTGTCACTCAAGGGTATAAAACTCCTTGGGTTCATCTTCCTGGTCCCTAATTATAGAAGAGACTCAAAGAGGTAGTAAAAAAAAAAGTGTCTATTTGGCAGTATGGGAGTACATATAGACACACATAAATAAGTGTATATATTCCCTTCCATAATTGCAAGGCTTAGACTATGCAGAAAAACAGCAGGGGGAAGGAGAGACTCTCAGCAGCTCATGAAAGTCAGCTGACAACCTCTTTAAATGCTGCCTTTAACTCTGGACATGACATTTATCGTATTGCCACTGGCATTTTAGATTTGTCTTGTGTCTTTTCTCTCTCCACCCCCAGTCCTTAGCACTCAGGTTCTGACCTCCTCAAAGGGAGCATCTACTGTATCTCAGTTCACCTCCCCAGCTCTAGCACCCAGCTCAGTCTCCATAATTGTCACGCACCATTGCTCTGGACCCTGTATCTTCAGCCACACTAACCAACTCTTGCTCTCTGCAGGATAAACTGGTGGTTCTGCGCCCTTCCCTACAGTGTTCTCATCTTCATCTATGATGAAATCAGAAAACTCATCATCCGTAGACGGCCTGGTGGTAAGGCTGCCCTGGACCTTGCTCTAGAGTGGTCACCAACACTCTAGCAAGTTTTCCCATCCCATCTGGCTTCCCCAGACCCACTGACTTTCTCTGTCTCACTGTCTGTCCTTTTCTCTTCCTGGACCCCGTCCTCTACACCTGAATCTACAGGTTCCCCCCAATGCTCGGGGACCCTGTTCCACATGTTCCACATGGCAGGCTTTCCACCTGACCCTTCTCTGCCCTTCCGCGGAGCTCCCCTGCAGACTCTCGTGATTATTCCTTCTTCTCAGCTCACTTTGCCTCTTCTCCGCAGGCTGGCTGGAGAAGGAAACGTACTACTAAGTGCAGCAGAGAAAGATCTTCACATGACATTGGTCTCCCAAGAGCTGAGACTGAGTGTAACACAACATCTGAGATAAAATCCAAGCGGGGGGCAGAGACACTGGATTGAATTCACTCTGGATGAGAGAGAGGCGTTCCTGTGGCTGGACCAGGAGCATCTGGTAGGAGATGGGGTGGGTTGGGGAAAGCCCAGCCTGCTCTATCTGGAGCCCAGCGAGGAGGTGCACCGTCCTGATACATCCAGTAACCAGTCTAGAGAGTAAACATTTGGAGCAGCCCTCGCCTAACTCGGTATGTAGGAGTCTGATTTGGGGGGACTAGAGGGTGCTGCAAAGTTCTATTCCCACACTTAAAATTGCAACTGGCCAAGGGAGACCTCCAGGGACCTGAGAAGAGGCTGGAAAGGTACTAGAATCAAGCGTCTGGGGCTGAGTGTGGTGGCATATACCCTTAATACCAGCATTTGGAAGGTGGGGACAGATGGAACTCTATGAATTTGATGCCAGGCTGTCTACAGAGTGAGTTCCAGGCCAGACGAGGCTACACAGTGAGACCCTGACTTTAAAAACAGAAGATTAGGCCCACTTGTCACTGAAGGGTATTTACCATTTTAAGATCAATCTCTCATGTGCTGTCAGTGTTAAGGGGCAAGAGAATGCCCCCAAAGTCTAGCTAGAACCAGCTGATGCTGAGCTACATCTTGTAGAGGCACCACAGCACCCATATCAGCACCCACATTTGGGGTGTGGGGTGTGGAGGAGCAAATAATCTAGATCTGACTTGGATTTTCTCAGGTCAGACAACAGGCTACAGTGCTGTTGCTCTCAAGGAGATCTAATAACGTCAGGTCCAGCTAGATTCAATGACTTGGGAATGGTCACATGGAGTGGCGGCGGGGGTCCTGTCCTCTAGGGCAGACCTGTCATTAGGACATCTCTAAGCTTTAGCCTTTCTCTCCAGTAGAACCTTGAAACAGGTGATGTGCTTGCTAGGCAAGTATTGTGTTGCTGAGCTACACCCTGAGCCCTGGACCCGAGCTTTCCCGGTCTGGTCTTAGCAAAAAGGTTCAAGTAACCTCTCTCCTACCCAGCCTCTTCCCGTGGCTCCTCCCCACTTTGTCTTCCCCCTCAATACCTTGTTTCTGCCCAGTGAGCACCTCTGCTTTGCTCTAAGACTCTGAGTTCCTTCTCAGGGACCTTTTTAGGGATCCGTGCCCCAAATGAAACAGAGGAATGCTGAGGAAAACCGGGTGGAACTCAGCTGCTGCTACCAAAATACAGCATAGGTACCATTGCACACCTCCCGACACTTCGGCAAGGGCTGTACCCAGCGTTGCTAGATTCCCACCACTACACTGTGTTTCGCAGAAGAAGCTAGAGCCTCATTCCGGAACTTGTACTATTAACCGCTTTTCAAACTACTCTTACAGTGGTACCAGGACCAAACAAAAAATAAATGGGATAATGGGAGTGGCGCATGGACCTAAAGGATGAGCTCTGTTGCAGGCTGGCAGAAAACAAAACAAAATAAAAAAAAAAATCCCTCACATTGAAGGGTGTAGCCAACCCCTCTTTCTCTGAATCGGGCTCCTCTCTGAGAGGTTTCCTTCCACCCCTTTCTTCTTCCAACACAAGGTCTCCTGGGGACAGAGCTCTAACAGTCTGGGGTCCTCCCAGGCTGCTGACGGGGCTGAAACAGACCCTGGAAGATGGAAGCAGGGGTGAGGAGGTATGTGAGAGAGATGGGGAGGGGGAGGGAGCAGCTCCTCAAGTTTCAGTAGTGAGGAACTTTGAGTGTCTGGTGGGTTAAAAATACTGACACCCCAACTCAGGGTCATTTGATATGGGTGGCTGAGGCATGTTAAATCCATCCAAAGGGCTGCACATGGGGAGCCCGGCAGGAAGGGTCTGAGTGGACAGCACAGAGGAAGCATCAGAGAGAAGAGGCCTAGAGTAGTGATGTAGGAGCCGAAGAGGTTAAGGGTGGAAATGGAGCCAGAAAGGGCCCCCGGTGGGGAGAGCTGGCAGCATAGGAGGAGCTGAAGGGGCCAGGCTCACCATGGAGTCCTGTCTCATTCCAAAGGTCTAATTCATGATGGAAGAAATCTAGCGCTCCGTTGTCTCTTCAGACCTTTGCCTCTCCCCAGAACCCTGCAGAAAGGAGGCACCAAGACTGGATCTACTCATGGGCAGGCCTGGGTGGCCTTTGCAGCCAGGGTTGTAAGCTCTGCCTGGCACATCGGGCACTCTCCTGGGAGGAGACAGGATTCTGAGATCACCCCAGCTCCAGTGACATGCTCTGGCCTCCCCTGCTACCGTGACAGCTGCCCCTCTTATACCCACCCCTGCCCTGTTCTTAAGAATCTAAGTTAGCCGCATAAGGTCTGTCATAGGGCAACAAAAGAAGCTATTCTGCTAACATAAGTTCATATTTCTACCTAGATGCAAAATAAACACTATCCTTCTCGAATGAGAAATACCTTGCACAGGGGACAAGGAGAGCTTCCTTTGGTGTGATCTCACGATCCTTGAGCCCCAGTGTGGTTCCTATCTAGTATGAGCCCTAGAAGGTCATAAAAGGGGTCTTGCTAGATACTTAAAGCTGAAGTCAGCTCTTCACCTCCAAGTGAGGTGAGCCTGACATTAGTTTTCACACCTCCAGCTCTGCTGTGGTCTCAGAGTCATAGAATTAACCCACAGTCCTGGGTAACCTTGCACAGGGCCCGACTCTTCCTGTTTAGCTCATGTTGATCTTTCCCATGTTTATACCGGATCATCTGGTGCCTTATGAAAGACATAGGAAGAAACAGTATTTTTTTATTATTAGCTCTCTTTAGAATCACACAGCCTGGACAACCCGCTCAGGCCCCTACGTCCTAGAAACAGAGTCCTGCAGGATCAGGGCGGAGAGCACTGGGAGGAAGCGGCCAAGCAGAATTCCCTTCCTCACAGTGGTCCTTGCCGGCTGAGCAAGCCCAAGTCCACATCCCCACAGGATGGAATCCGGGCCAGCCCCGTCCTTCCCCGTACATTCCTGAGTTAGGACTGGTGACTGAAGCAAAGGAAACTGGCTGGAGTGAAGCCAGGCTTCTGGTCTTGGACTCCGCTCCATCTTTTATTCAGAGAATGATCTCATCCTTGGTCCACATTCTTTAAAGGGAACTGCAGGGGGTTTCTTTCCTGGAGCCTGGAATGTGCTTTTATTGCCCCCCTCTCCTTCATAGGATCAAAGAAATAGACTACCTATGGATGATTGCCAGATTTTAGGCGTCAGAAGAAATCGCACATTTCCCCCCACTTCATCCTCAGCTTAGCCTCTGACCCGAACTGTGTTCACTTCTTCACCTACATTTCTTTCTGATTAGCCTTGTCCTACCCTGGGATCCCCCGTTACCCCTCTGTCTCCCCTCCTCCAGCCCCGGCTTCACTTACCCCTAACTCATCTGGTCTTATTTTTAGATCCGACATCTCTCCCTTTCCCTTTCTTAATATGGCGATGAGCTCTTAGGCCTGCATGGGGCCAGGGGCTGAGGAGCCCTGGCCATTGGGGGAGGGGGAAGGAAGGAGCTCCTGGGAGCCTAGGGAAGAGGTGTAGGAGGCGGGAGGATTCAGGCTCTCATGGAGCTGTCCTGGCCTCAGAAGGTTATCCATCTCCCCTGCCAACCACAGAGACATATTTAGACAGGACCAGGTGGGGACGGAGGGGTGCCAGTTTCAAGGGGCAGCTCCGGTTCCCTCCCCGCCCCTGCTCCTATTGCTCCTCCTGACCCTTTTCCACTTGGCTCTGTCGGCAGTTTCTCCAGGACCCAGCAGTGTCCTCCGTCCACTGCTCTGGCCCACTCCCTACCCCACCCCCACCCAGAGCCCCTAACTCAGGACTCTTGTATCCAGGGGCACCTCCCTATTGCAGCTGACCTCCTCAGGACCAGGAGAGCAGACCTAGATCCCACTACCTCCATGAGAGCTACTGACAGGATGGGGGCCAGGGCAGTGCCCAAGCTGCGGCTAGCACTGCTGTTTGTACTGGTGCTGGGGATACCCAAGTCAGGGGTCCAGGGGGAGGAAGGGCTGGACTTCCCTGAGTACGACGGTGTGGACCGTGTCATCAATGTGAATGCAAAGAACTACAAGAATGTGTTCAAGAAGTATGAGGTGCTGGCCCTCCTCTACCATGAGCCCCCCGAGGACGACAAGGCCTCACAAAGACAATTTGAGATGGAGGAGCTAATCCTGGAGGTGAGTAGAGAATAGCAGGCCCGAGGGAGCATGCCCAGTTCCTTCTGTGAGCCCCGTGTCTGAGGGTGGAGGCTGGGGTCAGAGCATCACAGGGCCTTTGTCTTCACGGAGAGCATGACTGGAATGCGGCCTTAGCCAAAAGAAAAAGACTCAGGAACCAGAGTCCTATGCTTCCTTTGGTAACTTTAGGGCAAGTGCTGTAGGGGTCTGTCTGTGCGGTAGAAGGCAGGGGTCCCAGGTTTAGCTGGGATGGAGGGGGGCTGCGTGCAGGCCTCTGCCATGTTCTCTCCTAGCCAAAATACATCCCCCTCACACACTTAGGGCTTTACCCCCAATACCCAGCAGGAATGTAAACAGGACTGATATTTACCTATGACTGACTTAATGACTATGTAGTTAAATATCTCCTGGAGGCCTCCCACGAGCCTCCCAGCCCAGTCAGTCCCTTTCCCTCCTCCAATTCCTCTTTTGTCCCTACTACATTAAACAAATGTCCTTTGGAAAATTCTTCAGCATGCCTTCCCCATCTTTTCTTTCAGGGAAGAGATTTCTTTACCCCCTCCCCCCCCAGACTTAACCCACAGCAGAGACAGTTAATACAGAGCACAAGGCTACGGGGGCAAGTTGCAGCAGGGAGGTCTTATGATTGGGATACATGGCCACACACCCCTTTAAGGGAGCTGCGATATCTTCATGCTTTGTTTTGTTTGGTTTTTTGTCTGAACCTCTCTGGTCCCTTCTCTGGCTTGGTGATACAAAGAGGCCCCACTTTGTATAAAAACCTTGGAACATTTCAGTGTAAGACACCAGGCCCCAGGCTTGCATTTCTGCGTGCCCTGTCGGGCTCTGGACACCGCTGTCTGATTAATGAGCCAAGTATTTTTATCCTGCGTGCTCAGTAGCCTCTGCCATCCACCTGCCACCCACCCTCCCGTTCCCCTAAGAATCACTGTGCTGCAGGACTGGGCGGAGTGCAGTGCACCCACAGCAGAAGGAGTCAGGGTGGATTGCTTGGGTGGGGAGGCTTGTGGGGGAGTGACCAGCCTGTGACTACCCTGAAGACTGGCTACAAATGCTACAGTACTACAGGAAAGGGGGAGACGGATCTGGAAGAAGAATGCTACTTAGTTTCTGTCCGTGGCTCTCCCTCCTTGGGTGATGAATGGTGACCTCTTGACTCTTGACTTTCTAGACTTTCCCAGCCTTCAGCAACATGACCAGCCGCCCCCACCCACCCCATCTGTCTCAGTTCTCACTTTGGGAGTTATGTGAGGGTCCCAAGGATCCTATATCCCCCTATGCTGAGTTTGGCCTTTGATCAGGATCGAAGGCAGGGCCCAGCCCTTCAGGGAAGGTGAGACTCCTCAGCTTCCCTCAGGAACTTTACAATGAGCAGTCAATACCCACGATCTTTAAAAACATTGCGCCAAAGACAGGCTAGGATTATGGGGTGTTTGGGGATAGTATGCATCTTAACGAATGGTCAAGGTCAAAGCTTAAGTTTCTTGGACCTCAGCTGACCTGATGATGGGAAAGCGTTAAATGGGGAAGGGGGTTAAATTCTAGGGGCTAAGTTTAACCCTGACTCCTTCTTCCAGTTAGCAGCCCAAGTCCTAGAAGACAAGGGTGTTGGCTTCGGCCTTGTGGACTCTGAGAAGGATGCAGCTGTGGCCAAGAAACTAGGTAAGGAAGGGAAGGAGGGGCAAGAAGCAGAAAGGGGATGCCAGAACAGAGATGCCTCAGTGGAGGACTTGGGGGAGATTCGGGGGACTTAGGAGTTCTTCTACCATATCTATTCTGGTGGGGAGGGGAGTCTGAAACTGGGGATACTCTATACAGAGACTTGTGCCTGCTCCAATCTGAGCACGAGATGGAGTGGGACAAGGTGGTAGCCATCTTTATCTAGAAAATGGTCAAGGCTGGACATGAGCAGGGGTATGGTGGCTCGTTCTTAGCCATCTTTATCTAGAAAATGGTCAAGGCTGGACATGAGCAGGGGTATGGTGGCTCGTTCTTGTCCTACTTGTACTTGGGAGGATAAAGCAGTAGTATTGTGGGCCTCCTCAGTTACATAGTGAAACAACCAAAAAAAAAAGTGAATGTAGATACTTCGCTCTGTATACTAACATTATTTAGTTTAAAAAAAAAAACACAAGAGAAGAAACAAAGAAAAAGAAACACAGCTAGATGTTAGAAAAAAAGGGGAAATCAAGAAATACAGGCATAGCCAGAGAGACCTTCTGCAAACACCTTTTCAACTTCTCTCCTCCCCCACCCTCTCCCTCATCCCTCCCCTCCCCCCTCTTAGCAGAGCACAGATGTTACATCACCCGGCCACCAGGCGGCAGCACAGGCTGGACACCGGATGTGGATGGGGGAAGGGTAGTTAGCAACAAGTCATCTGGACAGCCATAGCAGAGAAGCAGCTCCTAGAGTCTTCAGAGACGCTGGCAGGAATATTCATCCCCGGCTATGTAGGCAGAGCAAGGGAGCTGTGTTCCTAGAATCCGCATCTTTCCGGTTTCCTCCCCTCAGACCCTACCTGCTCCCCACAACCCCTCCTTGCCCCAGCTTCTTAGCCTGCTCAGCTGTGAGGTTAGCTCCTGAACTAAATCCTGAGGCATGGACATAGAATGCAGGGTGTAAGGAGTTGTTGAAGGTAGGTGGGGGAGAGAAATGGAGAGGCAGGGATGAGTCTGCTGGGATTATCCAGTGAGCTCTAACCAGAAGTTCGACTCAGGGAAGGCTGGGGTCGCAGCTCACCTCCCCTGTGTTCCTTAGGACTAATTGAAGAGGACAGCGTTTATGTGTTTAAAGGAGATGAAGTCATTGAGTACGATGGCGAATTTGCTGCGGACACTCTGGTGGAGTTTCTGCTTGATGTGAGGACTCTCCTGAGCCTGGCAGCCTTGACATTTCCAATGCCCCTTCGTCCCTACTGATCCACCCTACACCCCTACACACACACACCACAGACACCACAAACCAGACACACATACTACATATGCTGCACACATACCACATGCAACATACAATAGATATACATATTCCACACAGATCAGACACAATGCACACAAAACAGACATATACCATGCATATATGCTCACATGTAACATATAACACACATCATATATATACACCACATATACCAGACACACAACATAATACAATGCACATTCATGTGCAGCACACATGACATACAACACTCATATATCACACATAACATGCGACATACACAACTTTTATCAGATATATACCATGCAACTAGACCCATAAATAAACCACACATACAAAAACATATCACAAACCTATACCCCATGCCAAACAGAAGATACAGAACATACACCTCACACACATTGCACATACATCATTAATAGTGTACAGCACACGGGCCATATGCCCACCCTCTACCACCATCTAGTTCTTTATCCCGAAAAAGTCCCCTGCCTTTCCCTAGATCCCTCTCTGGGTCCTATCAGTGAGGACAGAAATGGTCTTCTCGATGTTCTTGTTCTTCCAGGTCCTAGAAGACCCCGTCGAATTGATCGAAGGTGAACGAGAACTGCAGGCATTTGAGAATATTGAGGATGAGAACAAACTCATTGGCTATTTCAAGAGCAAAGACTCAGAGCGTGGGTAACAGCTCCACTGCTCCCCTCTCTGACCCCGCTTGCCACCCGTCCTCCTGCCTCCCTCCTTCTGCCAGTGGCTCAGCATCTCTGGTTCTGAACTTCCTGTCTGTCTCCTTCCTTCCCAGGGTCAGCTCCTTCATCTGTCCTATCTCCTGTACCCTGGGGCATTCCCCAATCCTCCCCCTCCTCCCGCCCCGCATTCCAGAACTTCCGCTACAATTCAGTTGTATTTTATTCTCAAAGAACTAGAGGTTAGAGGAGATGGGCCTCCTCCTGAGACCCATGTGTCCAGAAAGATCTGCAGAGAAGCCAAGGGGCTGTTTCTTTGGCAGACCCCGAGAATGACTGTCCCTTCTTCCCCTCAGACTACAAAGCTTTCGAGGATGCTGCCGAAGAGTTTCATCCCTATATCCCGTTCTTCGCCACTTTCGACAGCAAGGTTCTCTTCCCCGAAACCGCATCAGCTCTCCCTACACCCTTAAATTGCCCCCAGCCTTCTCTCCCAAATTGATTGGGTCTTGGTCCCATTCTGCATGCCGGCACTCCCCCACCTGAAACTCATCCCTTTCTTCTCCTATACAGTTGAAGGGAAGAGGGGCATTAGATTGTCTACCCCGTCTTTGTCCTGTTAAAGTAGCCCAGGGAAGTTACACCCGCAGACCCACATTTTCTGACTCCTTTCCTGCAGCTCATGCCTCCTCTATACTAGGTCCCACTCGGACCCTGCATCTCCTACTCACGACTCTTGTCTACTTCCTCAAAGGTGGCAAAGAAGCTAACCCTGAAGTTAAATGAGATTGATTTCTACGAGGCCTTCATGGACGAGCCTGTGACCATCCCAGACAAACCCAACAGTGAAGAGGAGATTGTCAGCTTCGTGGAGGAGCACAGGAGGTGGGGACTGAGCAACCCTCTTAGTGGGGGCGGGTTCCTCTTGGGGCTAGAACACCAGTCTGTGAACTGGGCTGGGACACTTAAGCCAACCTGGAAGCCAGTGTCCGCTGGAGATGAATACTCTTCTGGACATTGGTGCTCACTGATACACTAGTAGTTCTGCATTATATTTTGTGCCCCGGATCTTAGCCCTGAGCCCTATACAAAGTCTTCTGTAAATGCATGTGGACTATGGGGCTGGTTACGATTTAAGGACTTTGCCAACAAGTGAGTAGTGATGCCTGTGTTCTGACCAGGGACTTAGAAGACTCCTCCTCTCTATTGTTGAATTGCATCCTTTTATCATTCTCAATGAAAGAGGCGTCAAGGGGAAGAGGAGTCAGAACTGGGATTTAAGCCTTAACTCAGTCCCATGCCTGCTCTCATTCTCAACGGTAGCAGAGGTAGAGGAATTGGTGTGTGTGTGGGGGTGTGCAAGGATTCTGCCTTCCAGTGGTTGTTAGGCAATGTTTCCAGGACATTTTTGGATGTGAGGAGTGTTGCTGGTATTCTAATTGGAGGCCAGAAATCCTATTAAGCTTTCTGCGGTGCACAGGACACCCCTCCCCTCTCCATCAGCGGTGCTGATGCTAGGAAAGCCTGCCCTATACTCACGCATAATTCTCTTCCTTCACGAGACTCCCAACTAGAAATACCCACTCATTAGTCTAAGTACCACTTACTCTCTCCCACTGGCTGCTGGCCTCTTTCATTGGGGCATGACATGTTTGCATTGTTTAACTCTACCCAATACCTAACTCAGTATTTACAATGTATTTCAGCCCCTCCCTGCTCCTGGTACTGGGAAGGGAACCCAGGGCCTGGCACACATTAGGCATGTAATTCTTTTTTTTGTTTGTTTTTTTGTTTTTTTGTTTTTCGAGACAGGGTTTCTCTGTAGCTTTGGAGCCTGTCCTGGAACTAGCTCTGTAGACCAGGCTGGCCTCGAACTCACAGAGATCTGTCTGCCTCTGCCTCCTGAGTGCTGGGATTAAAGGCGTGCACCACTGCCACCCAGTTTAGGCATGTAATTCTATTGAGCCTGGGTTGTCTTTTATTGAATGAGCAAAAAAAAAAAAAAAAAAAAAAAAAAAGACTACCCTGATACCCAGTTTTTACCGTTCCCCCCAGCTTCTCTCTTCCAGCCATCCCCTTCCCACCAGCCATTGTTTTGCAGCCATGCAATGATCTGGGCCTGACACCCAGAGCTTTAGATTTGCAAGCTGGCTTTGTTCTGGGGTACAAGCTGTCTATGGCCTAGGTCTGACCCAGAGGGGGTTTCAGCTGTGAGGACCTTCTGGAGGGAGATGTTCTTCTCACCCACTGAGCAGGGACCCTCTGTCTCTCTTCTAGATCAACCCTGAGGAAACTGAAGCCTGAGAGTATGTATGAGACTTGGGTGAGTGCCTCTCCCAGGACCCGGTGCTTGGGGAGCAGGGGTGGGTACGAGTCTTAGAAATGGCCATCCTTCCTCTACCTTGTGTCTTCCGCTGGGGGGTGGGGGGAAGAGCAGTATCTCGGTCAAGGGGCAAGGTTTCTGTACTGAAGAACACACCTCCGATGGCAGGCATAAGTGAATGAAGAGGTCACGGTAGTCTTGAACTCTGAGGGTAGAGATTACCAGAGCCGGAAGGGAGTCACTCAGAGAAGAGTCACCACCATGGAAATACAAGGTGGCATTCCATGACTCAGACTCAAGCAATGTCAAGGAGGCTGGATAGGAGTAGAGTAAGGTCGCCCCCAGCTCTAACCCTGTTCCCCTCCTCACCCTCCAACAGGAGGATGATATGGACGGGATCCACATCGTGGCCTTTGCAGAGGAAGCTGATCCTGGTGAGGAAAGAACCCTGACGTGGCCTGGGGGAAGCCAGGGGTGGGTGGTGTGATTGCTGGGTCATAGGACTGCGGAAGGCATTCCTGGGAGTTTGCGAGCAGCCTGGGGCGTGCAGTGTGTTGGTGTAGGAGGTGAGGAAACAGGCCTGGATTCCTGTCTCCTGTGTCCCTTTCCTTTCTGCTCCACCTCACTTTTCTCCCTTCTGCTCCCTCCAAGATGGTTATGAGTTCTTAGAGACTCTCAAGGCGGTGGCCCAAGACAACACTGAAAACCCTGATCTTAGCATCATCTGGATTGACCCTGATGACTTCCCCCTGGTAAGAGGCCCGGCTCAAGCACTGGGCTCCTAATCTGGGGACTTGGCCTGGGGCACCTTTTTTGTTTCAGAATTCCTAGCCCTACGTACTTCCTAGTTGGGGACCCAGAATATTATGCCTGCTTCGTGTTCATGAGCAATGTAGACACAGAGGGCATCCTGAGCAAGGGGAAGGGGGATGAGATGTGCTTGCACGGGATGTAGTATGTGATTCCCAGACCAGAGGCGGACAGGTGATTAGTGTGCCAGAGCTGAAAAGCGGTCTTCTGGCCAGCAGCTGGACACAGCACACTGCACATGAATTCAGAAAGTCAGCAGATTCCATGAGCCAGGAGATGGCTCCACTCTCAGCTGAACCCCCAACATCTGCCATTTGTTGTTGAATGAGCAAACAGGAACGTGACAGAATACTGATGATTGCCGGGTATAAGTACTTATGTTAAGACATGCAGGAACTGAGCTGGAGAGATGGCTCAGAGGTTAGGAGCATGCGCTGCTCTTCCAGAGGACCTGAGTTCAGTTCTCAGCACCCATGTCTGGTGGTTGTTCAACTACAGGGGATCCATACCATTTCTGAAGGTATGCACACACGTGGTAAACACTCAAACAAACACACATAAGTAAAAATAAAAATAAATCTTAAGTAGCTGGATGGTGGTGGCACACACCTTTAATCCCAGCACTTGGGAGGCAGAAGCAGGTGGATCTCTGTGAGTTCAAGGCCAGCCTGGTATACAAAGCAAGTTCCAGGACAGCTAGGACTGTTACATAGAGAAACCCTGTCTCAAAAAAAAATCAAAAATAAATAAATATTAAAAAGAGTGATGAGGGAACTGAGGGCTCTGCAAAGAGAAGTGAGTTGCCCCAAGGCATATGGTCAATCATAGGGAGACCAGGAACAAAGCAGAGTTTCTGATCTACTTCTCCAAAGGGAGAAGCTGCTTTCCTCATCTTTTTCCTTTGAGGTTTCTTCTCTTTCACTGATTAGCTTTACCTACAAGCTTGTGGTCCACAGCTGGGCTGTCCCTCCATTCATTAGCACAGCTCAACCTGCCTCCTTTTATCCCTGGCCCGAGACTCGGCCTCTGATGGGCTTGGGAACTTCTAACCTGTATTAAGTTGACGTTTTTGGTTCTCTCCACAGTTGGTCCCATACTGGGAGAAGACGTTTGACATCGACTTGTCAGCTCCACAAATAGGAGTTGTCAATGTTACAGACGTGAGTTCCTTTCCTCATTCCTGGCTATGCAACAGATCATCTCCCACCCAAGTACTAACGGGGCTCGACCTTGCTTCGCCAACAAGATCAGATGGAACTGGGTGTGTTTAGGGTGGTGTGGCCCTAGACAGCAGCAGCTGTCTCAGCATAGCTAGCTCTCTTTCACACTGCTGCTAACAAGCAAGCAAGCACTGCCCAGGAGCAGAAGACACTCTGGTCAAATGGCTGGACCCGTGGGGTGGAGACACGTGATCTGAGCATTTGAATCTTTCACTCGCTGGAATCATGTCATTCTTCAAAGTCCAGTTCAATTTCTTTGTCCTCTACTGAGTTTCTCTTTGGAATCATCCCCTCTACGGTACCCTGGGAGCCACTGGGATTAAGAGCTTCCCTTTAAAGCATCCTATCTCTTCTAGCAGTCTTGGAATATTTTGAAGGCAGACGTCTTCTGGTGACCACATAGTAGATACTTATGTGTCGAGCTGAATTGAGTAGTGCAGCTTTTGCTTTGGTAGTATTCTCAGTCTAACGGAATAGGCAAGTATTCTGTTCATTGTAGGGCTGGCTTTGGGAAGTTTTATAATAGAAATAAAATGCTAGCAAGGCTGGAATTTCTGCTTGAGAGACTTGGAGCAGAGTTTAAGAGAAAGCAGCCTTACGGTGGAGATCACATAGTGTACAAGATTTCAGTAGGAGACAAACTCTCCAAACTGAGAGCCAGGCCTGGTGGTCCATGCCTGCAACCTAAGCACGGGAGAGGCAAAGGCTGGAAGTACTCCGGAGAGTTCAAAACCAGCTGGGGTTACATGGCAGAGTATGAAACCAGCCAGCCAAGGTTGGAAAGCAAGTACACATTTTTTTGTTTGTTTTTATTTTTTGTTTTTGAGACAGGTTTTTATCCATACAGCCCTGGCTGTCCTGGGACTCACTCTATAGACCAGGGTGGCCTCGAAATCAGAGATATACCTGCCTCTACCTCTCGAGTGCTGAGATTAAAGGTGTGATTCATCATCTTAAAAAAAAAAAGAATGAGAAACAAACAAACCAACAACACAATAAAAACAAAAACACAGCAAAAAAAAGTGAATATCAGGTTTGGGACTAGGCAAGTATTTTTTTAAATAGAGTTTTAGACTTTAAGATCACTGAGACTATTACTAGAAAATCATTTTATGAAAACCTTGAATGTTGGCACTTCTGACATTATTCTGTTGGCCATGAGTAACCACTGGTGCTTTTGTATTATGGACGCAATAGAGATGCATGCTTTCAGCAGGTCAGGATGGCAACAGTAAAGGAAGACAGACCGAAGGGAGGTTCGTAGCCAGTTCATCTTGTCTTTCCACTCAGGGCCATCACTATGCTAACTCTGATCTTCACCAGCATAGGCGCTCTGGCCACGGAAGGGACAAAGGCTGTACACTACAGTGAGCGGGAGGACGAGGGCCAGCTCTGCACTAACTTTAGCTCCCATCCCCTACCTGTGCCATCACCTAGGCGGACAGCATATGGATGGAGATGGACAATGAGGAGGATCTGCCTTCCGCCGAGGAGCTGGAGGACTGGCTGGAGGATGTGCTGGCGGGAGAAATCAACACAGAGGATGACGACGACGACGATGACGATGATGACGATGACGACGACGACGACGACGACTAGTTGCCGTGGCAACCACCTACCAGCCCCACTTGCTCTTCACACGTACCTTCCTACCATCCGCGCACTGCCCCAAGCTCCTTGGGACACTAGGTCACTCTCTACTACAGGGCCCACTGTGGTCTATATACAGGGTGCTTGAGGTCCTGGTCTCCCCCGCTGATGAGAAAGGGAGCTGCTTTTCCTCAGATACCAGCCCAGTTCTTTCATCTCTCTCATTTCCATATCTACTGATTCTCTCCTCCCCATACTTTCTGATTCTCTTGCCATCCCTTCTCTGTCCCTTCCATCAATACAGTCTCCCACTTTTCAAATCTTAAACCTTTCTGGCTGTCCTGATCCAGGCCAGGAGGAAGGGAGGTACTGTGTTCAGGGATGTATCTCACCCATCTCTTGTTAATGTATTTGGGTCAAATGCAAGGCCTTAATAAAGAGATCTGGGGCAGAATGAGCAAGCGTCTGTTGTTGACGATGCCTCGCCCTGATGGCAGGAGGGAGGTGACCATCGGAGGGGAGATTTCACTGTGAGTGCCTTGTTAGGAGTGAGCTAGGAGCTGATCAGCAGTTATCCCAGGGAGGGCTGGGTATTTAGCTGCCTCCAGTCAACAAGCCTTTTCTGAACACATGGTGTTTGTCCAGTGCTGCTGCTGGGATCTGGAGGAACAGACAGCGCCAGGCCTGTCCCTGCTCTTGAGCTGACTAGCGTTGCTGGAAAGTTAAGCCTAGCACCCTTAACAGCCGAAGAATACCATAGCAATATGTAATTGATTATGTGGCTGCTTTATAGTGCCCTCCCAGAGGCTCTGTATTTGAACATTAAGACTGAGTCCACTGTTCTTTCTTAGTGAGGGTCTCTCCAGATCCTGGCGGTCCTGCCGTCTCCTTCCGTGGTCCCTGCTGCTGTTTCTGTGTACATACACCTACACCTCTGTTCTTATACTTGATGCACCCTGTTACTGTTCTGCTATTATACAGCCACTAGATTGAGTCCTGAGGGCAGGGATCCAGGCTTTCTCTTTATTTCTATAGGGCCTTGAACATAAAGACTTGCCCCCATGGTAGTTTAAAGAAAGAATGAAACAACAAGGTAGGAGAGGGGGATAAACATGGACTTGGTGACTTCCACAATGGAAGCAAACCTTCTCCAGACCTTCAACTGCAGAATGGGATTTGACGGGAGCCAAAGGAGTTGGGACAGGGGCAATCCAGTCAGTGGAAGCAACAACAACAAACTCGAAAGCATTAGCAGGGTGTGTTTGTCATTTTGGCGGAACCAGAGGTCAGAAAAGTGAAGAGAAATTCAAGTTGTGGCCACGGGATTGGGCAAGCGTAATGGGGTTGGTTTGTACAAGTGTTTGAACTAAATCCTATGAACTGGGATAGAAGGGCAAAAATAGCAAAAACCAGAATCGACTTGGGAAGGGGAGGTGATGCAAAGACAAAGAGCCCCACTCCTAATCAGAAACTGTATGATCAGTGAGCTGGGGAGAATCTGGACCCATGTGGTGGTCATGGCAACGAGGAAGTATTGCCTTTTGAACTAAGAGCATCCCCAGACTCAAACCTGTTAGAGTTTTGTGAAAAAGATTCACACACACACATCCTCCCACCCCCAGGATAGGTTCAGATGGGAGTAAGCACAAGGTTCTAAATAAAGAGACCTTGTTGTTTTTAGATAGGGCATCACTATGTAGCCCAAGATGGGAGTCCTCTTGTTTTAACACTCTGAATCTTGACATGGCAGGTGTATACAACGTTATGCCTCACCCTAGTTTTTGTGAAACCAGTGTAAAGTTAGTGGATGTCTAAGTGTGGAAAAATGAGCCCTGAGATTATAGACATTTTCACTCTCCACGGACAGATCTACCCAGGCAGCGTTCTTAGAGAAAATGGCCATAGTGTATAGAACAGAAACCAAATATCTGTCAACCTATTCACACATAATGGATAACTAATAATTGGGTGTTAGGTTACACCATAAAAGTATGGGGTTTGTTTAGTACAGGTCAGTGAAAGACACCACACTAAACAACTTCCTGTTTTTTTAAGCACCTATCTGGTACCAGTCCCTAAAGACTTTATATTTCTGACTGTAGGAAGAACCTTATATTGGCACAGCATCCTCATTGGCTGGTGGACACTGAACTTGATGAACTTAGAGGAAACAGTAAGCAGGAAGCTCATAGTCTCTGTGTCTGCTGTCTGATTTGCTTCATTTAAATACAACATGTTATACAGTTGCTGAGTCTCAAAGATGGGTCGACAAGATAGATTTTTGTTTCTACGACACAGAATTAGGTACAAAAGCAAATTCTGGGGGGGTATGTTATCTTCAAAGGGGCAGCGGCCAGCCACACTGGGGAAAAAGAGCAAAGAGAAGCCCTGTGAAATTTAAGGTGGCAGGAACATGACCTGCTTCTCCCAGAAGGAACGACTCACTGAGGCTTCTGGAAGGGTCTCCTGCCAAGCTAGAACAGTGGCAAGATGAGACATTCTAGTGGCCTGCAAACACGGAAGGATGGTCATACTTTTCAAGGCCAGACACTTCCAAGGGTTGAGCTGAGATCCCTTATGCTAGAGATGGAGTGGATATCGAAGGCTTCTCCAATTCTCCCTTCCCTCTTTCAGTCTGGCTGAGACTATGGGGGAGGAAAGTCCCTGAGGTGGAGGGGAAGTGAGAATTATCACACTGGGCCTAGGCAGAGGGACAGAGCTAGGAGACAGCTAAGTGTGGCTTTGTTAGTTGTCTATATTTGCATGCTGAGCTCATGGCTTTTTTCCCCAGAAAATAAAATTACATCATAGTGTGTGTGTGTGTGTGTGTGTAGGGGGCGAGTGTGTGGGGTTTATTTGGGAAAGGCAAGGCAGGAGGAGCACAGGGGTCCAGCTGCTATTATCCAGAAGAGATCATGGCTCCAGGCCAAGTAAAAGAGATTATTACCCTGTTGCTGCTCCTCCCCACCCCCATCCCCATTTCTATTCCTAGCATGGATAAACTTGATCATTTTCTACTGCTCCTCTGACCTATAAGGCCAGGAAGGAGGTTTTTCCAAATACCAAAGCAAAGTAGCCAAGAGAACCCAGAGGTCACAGGCCTTCCAAAACCCCCAATCCAAATTGCTTCCGCTTTCCAGGGGTCCTGGCCACCGTGATCATCCAAAAGTCAGAGGGCACAAAAGCGACCCACTGGGGAAAAATTAATCTGAGGACCGTTCCACAGTAGAAGTGGAAGAGGCAGAGTCCATACTCCTGTCCAGTGCGGTCTGTATCTAGGAGTCTTCCAGAACCCCAGCCCACAGTCCATGTCCCCTCCTGCCTCCCCTCCCCCTTCTCTCGCCGCTCCCCGCCCCCCGCCCCTCCCCGGCTCTGACATCACCGGCCAGCCGGGTGGGGTGAGGCGGTGCTGGGCTCAGGCTGTGCTCCACGGGCGGAAGAGGCGGCGGCGGCAGGAGCAGCGGCGGCAGCGGCGGCAGGAGCCAAGGAGCAGGCTCCAGACGCTGCTTAGGAACCGGGGACCCACGAGTGCCCGCACCCTGAGCGCTCAGCTCCGGAGGCGGTGAGAGGGGCAAAGGGGAGATGTGTCGTGGGGAGGAGGTAGATTGGGAGTCTGGGTCTAGAGAGGTCACGATCCTGAACCCGGGGGATAAATAGGGGAGCGTGAGGATTCAGACAGGTCCACGGTGTCAGGCCCCGTGGGGTTTATGCCGGTGTATTCAGAGTCTGGATTGTGCTGCAGGCAGAGTGGCTTCGTCTGCCCATTCCGTGCTGAACAGCAGTTTGGGAGTCCTATGGGGCCTGGGGATTAGGATGTAGCCTGCTTCCCGCCCAGCCGGCCGGGCCAGGCCAGCTCCCGCCCCTCCCTCCTCGCTGTTGCTTCGGACTCGCCTCTGCAGGCGGTCTCCGGGCTCAGCTCAGCCTAGCCTCAGCTCCTCCGGCAGCAGGCAGCTGGTAGGTGTGCTCTCACACCCAGCCTACTGCGTCTGGGGAAAGTGAGATTGGTGGAAGCTTGCCCGGAGGAAAGGAGGTAGGAGCTGGGGGTGCAGAGGAATGATGGAGACTACGTAAAGACCCTAATTTAAAAAAAAAAAAAAATCAGTGTCAAAACCGACAGGGACACAACACACCTTTAAGAAAAAAAGCCAACCACACAGTGACACACACCCATGTGACTTACACACATCCTCTCATACAAACCAAATCACAACATCCCTGCACTACGCATCCACCCACCCACCACAACCCATTCCCTCCCGTGTGGAGTCTCCTTGACCGGTGGCTGTGAGACATCCCTCTTAACAGGAATGTTGAGTAGTGGATGTAAGCAGCGGCCGCTGTCCACAAACGCACCCAGATTTTATGAACAGCTTTAGCAGACAATACCTCAAAGACTGGTGAGCCTGTGCTCTTACCCGGGTGAGGGGCTTCTTGTGACCTTTCTTGCTGACTGCACGTTTAGAGCATGGAGTACCTGGGAGTGGCTAGATTCTGGCATCAATGTGGCCAAAGGATGGAGGAGGGAGCAGAAGCAAGGGAGAGGGCGAAAAGAATGAGTCAGCCACGGATGGAACCCAAGTTAGAGGGAGGGTGGAGAAAAAGAACGAGAGAGAGAGAGAGAGAGAGAGAGAGAGAGAGAGAGAGAGAGAGAGAGAGAGGAATGTGTGAGAGGTAGACATGGAAAAAGGGACAGATCCAGAATCAACCATGGAGAGGAAAGGAGAGAGGGGTGGCCTGAGGAGGAACGGGAGAATGCTGGAGAGTAGGCTAAAGAGGACCAGAAGTTAGGGAGGGTGAAGAAAGCAGGGAGTTAGAAGGAACACGTGAACATTTGTGTCTTGTTTCTCTAGGTTGTGTCTGGCCCCAAGGCTGGATGAGCGATTAGTGTTAATTGCTCTTCCCTTTGCGGTTAAACACTCCAGTGGGGAAGCTGCCAGCATGCCCTAGGCTGCCAGCTTCTCCGGTTGCCTACTACTTATATGACACCTGTGCTCAGCAGGTGTACATATACTTCATACGTAAGGTCACAGACTCACACGACCTCACACACAGATCTTCACATACAATGTGAAGATAGTCTAGCTAGGTTTCTTCACTAGCTAGGCAGTAGCCAACCATCATATATTCCCTCCTGTCAACCTTCTCCCTTTTCAGTGGGGAAGCTGATCCCTTCCTAATGGTAGCTCTGGGTATTTAGGTGGGGACACTGAGTCTCACGAAGTTCCAATGTGTCCATGGCTATCAGCAAATGGGATGAGTGAATCGGGAGAGATGGAAGGTATGAGTGCCCATGGTGGAAAGAGTAAAAGGGGGTTGGGTAAAATTTAGCTCAGTGGGAGAGTGCTTGCCCGGTCCTCCAAAATGGGGCTAAAAAAGGTAGCTGAAAGAGGTAGAAAAAGAAACCAGAACCGACGAAGGAGAAAGGAAATAGATGCGAAGGGACAAAGCTGTGAAAGTCATAAACAGTCCAGAGGGAGAGTCACGGGGCCCATGCCCTGCTCAGTCGTGGAGCCCTCCTCTGCCCTGCCTAATCCAACGCCAGCTATCTTTGGCTACCTCCATCTTGGGCATGGCCCTTTGCAGTCCCAGAGGCAACCTGGTTTTCTTCCTAGGTGTACATTTTAGAGCCGTCCTCCCAGGCTGACCTTGGAACTGTAAAAACCCTCTTTGTTACAGGAAGAAGGGTGGCCGAGCTATCCAAAGTTGGACAAAAAGGTTAGGGGAAGAAGTCAGCTAAAACACTGAAAGAAAGAAACTGCCTGGATTGGGGGCCCAGACATCCCTTACATTACACTGGCTACAGCCCTAGCGCCCCCCTTCCCACCTGTTTCCGTTGATTACTTCCTCCAGCTTCCAGCTCCAGACAAGACCAACTGACTGGAGTGAGTGCCTAGGAATCCCCTCCTGCCTATTAAAGGCACCTTCAGGTCCTTGCATCTGTACAGGATGGCCCCTCCCCTCAACGGCCAGCAGCTGTAACAGATGTGGAGGAAGGGGTAAAATCTAATCCTCAGGCTTCCTTTTTAAGTTTCCTATGTGGAACCAAAATGCTGGGGAAAGGGGATAATCGACCAGACTAGTGTCAGAATGCTCAGAAATAGTTTCGGTGCTGCCACCTCCACTACAGGTGCTTATCCATTTGCGAGGCTTCTCTGAGCAACACACGACTTACTGTCTAGTGCTGTCTTCCCAATCCGCACCCTCAGTGGTCAGGGCTCAGCCGAGAGCCACCTTTGGAGAGGTAGGAAGGAAGGAAGGAAGGAAGGTGTGAGGAAGCAGTGAGCAGAATACAGAATGAGATGGGAGGGAAGGGCACTGACTTCCTGGCAGCCTGAGCTCCAGTTCCTGTCCTGGTATCCTGTCCCAAGAATGGCCTCCACCCGGCCCCCTGTGCTGCTCCAGAGATGAGAATTGCCAGAGCCAGGAAGGCAGACTTCTTGATCAGCCCTTACGAATTCTAAATCTTTGGTGAGGATGAAAGAGGCAAGCTCTGCCAAGCCCCATCAGACTGACCAGCCAGGGATAATGGCTGATTAGTGAAACCCGAAAGTCATGTAGGGAAGAGTCCCTTAACTGCCCTGCTCTTGCCTCTGTCACACCCCGCCATGGGCAAACAGCAACTTCAGATTCTCCTTACTCTGCTCCCTCAAGAGAACCTAGTCCTCTTTTCTGTCCCTTAGCCCTTCCCATACTCTTCCCATTGGTGGTGTCATTGTCCTGATGATGGGGGGTTTTACTCTCAACGGAAGTTGCTATGGTAACAGCTGAGTGGAGGCTGCAGCCTTGTGGACTCTGTGCCTATCTCCCCCCCCCCCCCCACATACACACTGAATTCCTCCTGCGCAGCCTTTCCCAAGGCCAGCTCTCTTCGGTCACATTGTGGGTTCCCTCACCCCTCTGGATTGAGTCTGTACTTTCTTGCATACTCTCAGCTGGTTCTAACACAAACATACATCCCACAGAGGCTCACAGCTAGTGCCCGCACATACCTCCATTACCAGACCATCCAAACACCTACTCTATCTGCCACATACCTGTCTTCCCCCAGGAAAACTCAAGTGCGTGCAAACACATATGTACACACTGCCTCTCACTAGCCACCTTATATATTCCTACCCACATCCCTCTTAAGGGCCTCCTTGTATGTATTCCTCTTGGAAAGCTCCTACCCGCAGCCCCCAACCTTTGTGGGTGTGTGTGTTACACACATTAATCCCTTCCCGCCTACCTCCCCAGCAGATCTGATCCAGAGCCCTAAATCTTCACTCCTCCCGAGAGATTCACACACAGCTACACACGTTCCTCCCACAGCAGCTCTCGTATTTACAAACTCCTCTTCCCCACGACATCAAGGCTGTATGACCCCTTTTCCACTGAGACTTTGGTCCTCGTGCCTCCTTTGGGGCAGGGTCGTCTTGTCTCCATCCTATGCTATCTTCCAGCCCATCCCCCACACCCCCTTTTCTGCCCTAGGATTATCAGTGGAGGCGGGGCTGGGCTCCAGCTTGCTGCTATGTGACCTAGATTTCAAGGCAGAGATGGTTCCTGGTGCTGACAGTCAGAGAGCATTGTCCCTGGCCCTGCCTGGTAGGACCACCACTGGGCCCTTCTGTCTGGTGGCACCTGGTGTGAAAGTAAAAGTGTTTCTGACCAATTCTTCCATGGGTCGTGCTAGCCCTGCTGTCTGGCTTATTGTCTGTTTGTGTCACGATGCCTGCCACCGAGGGAGAGTATTATTCTGAGAGTTTATTTTGGTCTAAGCAGGGGGCTGAGAATAAGGTGTTCTGGGCCCATACTTAAGCAATGCCCATAGCTCTGCCTCAGTTCCCTTGCAAGAGAGGCTAGAAACAAGGAAAACAGGTTTGTCAACCTGCCCCTTTGATCTGCAAGTTTCAGGTCAGAATTGGGTGATGCAGGGGCAGCTCTGGTCAGGTCCAAGGCCAATCAGTTTCTTGCCCACCTTTGGTCTAGCCACAGAATGTTTATGATGTAGTTACTTTTTAATGCTTTAATTTTCAGAATATAAAAATATACTCATTGCAAAAAACAGTTCCTTACTTGAAATAAGATTTTGCTATGTAGTCCAGGATGACTTTAAACTTGCAGCAGTTCTGCCTTAGATTGCTGAACGTTGGAACTACAGGCATAGGTCACTATGCTCAGCCACTTAGCTTACCACTGGCGTTTTACATTTTATCAAATCCATAAAGTTCATTCTAAGGTCTGACCTTTCTTTTTTTTTAATGTACATTGGTGTTTTGCCTGCTTATATGTCTGGGTGAGGGTTTTTGATCCCCTGGAACAGGAGTTGCAGACAGTTGTGAGCTGCCATGTGGGTGCTGGGAATTGAACCTTGGCCCTCTAGAGGAACAGCCAGGGCCCTTAATCACTGAGCCATCTCACCAGCCCTAGGTCTGACCTTTCTATTTTAGCTATTGTCCCTATCTTAGTGAAGGGTGTCCTTGAGTGCTCCCTACCTCAACTAAGGATCATGAGAGGTATGAAGGCCTACAGTAGGTCTAGCCTTGCCTGTAGGCGGCTAGGTTGGAGGTAGCATCAGAGTATGCTGATAAAAGGTTAGCAGCCCCCTTCCTGCCAGATTTCTGAAAGCCACATCTAAGCTCCCCTCCCCCCATCACCCAGCCTGCCTGGGAACTGGGCAAGGGGCCAGAACCAGCCGCTTGGTATTCTTGGGCGCGGGGGCTGCAGGCAGAGCACAAAGGCTAGGAGGGCTGAGTTGGGGCCTAGTAAACTATAAAGGGAGAAAATGGGTTCCACAAAGGTGGGGGTGGCCCACTGCTCCCTGCTACCCTAAGACCTAATAATCTAATGCAGGGGTAAGCATGGTGGGGACAGGGATCCATCAGACCAAGTAATTAGGCATCCATCCAAAATGAGTCATTGGCGGGGTGGTGGGAAGTTGAAATGAGGAACCCTTTGCTTCTGGGGAAGAACGGAAGATGGAATGCACGGGGCTTCAACCAAACATTTTAGTGTCTCGATGTTAGGCAAGCCTGTGACAGGGGGAGGAGTTGTAGCTAGGTGGGGCAATTGGGAGGGGGACTTGGAGACTGCAAGAAAGTCTGGAGAATGTTGCCATGGCAACCGCCTCCTCAGTCAGGGGAGCTGTTGCCAGGGTTACTGTTAAGGGAGGGAAAAAGAAAAAGATTGTGTATGGGGTGTGTGTGTGACTTGTCACTCTAGACTCCATGATGGCTCCTAGCTTTCCTAAGTTTCTTCGTGTGTGTCAGAGGTTTTCCTTTTCTCCCTCCAGATCTGCTCTCCTGAACCTTCCCACTTTAGGTACATACCATCCTGGCGGGACAAAGTGCTCTCTCCTGTGTGCGTGTTGCTGGGGATGGGGATAGGTGCAAAGAGCAGGCGGTAAGTGAACCAGACCCCATACACTAAGCTCAGCTTTCTCTCCCTTTATTACCCTGACTACCAGTCATGGCAGAGTACGGGACTCTCCTTCAGGACCTGACCAACAACATCACCCTTGAAGATCTGGAACAGCTCAAGTCAGCCTGCAAAGAGGACATCCCCAGTGAGAAGAGTGAGGAGATCACTACAGGCAGTGCCTGGTTTAGCTTCCTGGAGAGCCACAACAAGCTGGACAAAGGTTGTGGAGGGGGAATCTGTTCATTTAACAAATAGAAACAAACTAACACAAGCCTCTTACACAGAGTGAAACCTTATGATGGGGCAGGGTAAATGATACACACAAGAGACAACAGGGTTCTAGGGCAGTAATCATTAGACATGTTTCCTTTATGGCCCTTTTTAGTACAAAATGTTTTTCAATACTCCTGTGCTATTGCTACATATATAACAGCACATGAGAATGACTTCAAGTGGTAAAACTTAAAGCCATAGTTCTAATGTTTTCTTACCTACTTTTAGAGGTTGCTGCTTTTTAACAGTAGGAGGGAGACACTGATTAGAGCAGTAACATGCAGCTGGGGCTTGCAGGGAGAAATGTGTGAGGCGGTCTCAAGTGCTGGCAGAGTAACCGGAAAAAGCACTTGCCATGCATGCTCACCAAGAGCTCAGGGCTCACAGTGAAAGAGGGGAACCAACTCCTCAAAGTTGTCCTCTGACCTCCATGTACTTTGCCCACACTCATGCACAATGATAATGATAATAGACCATCCCCAAGGCAAGTGGGATTCCTAAGGTAGAACCCAGAGAACCTTAGCTAGACTTAAAAGATTGGATCTGATTACCTGAGAATGTAAATCTTGAATTAGATGGGTCTGAAAGTGAAGTCAGAGTCCTTTGTATGAACTATTCTGGCTCTAGTATGATAGGTGGCAGGGAGGGACACTAAAGGAGGACTATCACAAGATTACTGCAGCAATCGGGGCAGGAGGCAGATGATCCGATGGCATACACAATCTTCACAAACCATCCTGCCTTTGTCAGTGCTTTCTCTAAGTAGCTTTTCTTACTGGGCACAGAACCTTTGATTGGCTCTAAATCTCTCCTTTTCTTCCACATGTGGTGCCTCGAATTCTCTGATACTCATTTGGAAAGAAAGTGGAAAAAGGACAGGATGGGTGTGGGCTAATTTTGAAGGCAGCTTTTCTATTGTCCCTTCCCAAGGATGGACTTGATATCTAGTCTTTATTTTCCATTTATGCCCTAGAAACTTTCATTGACACCTATCCTAACCTAGATCAGTCCTCAGAACTGCGTGGCTGCCTCAAGCTTTTTTTACTGGCTTGGCAGCCCCTTCTTTCACTGTTGTCCCCTCCAGTAACCAATGTAAGCAGTCAGTGTTGGTTCAAGAATACCAGTTTGACAGGGTAGAAGCTGACCTCTGTCGCCAAGTTCTGACTCAAGCTGCCTTTCTCCAGACAACCTCTCCTACATTGAGCACATCTTTGAGATATCCCGCCGTCCTGACCTACTCACTATGGTGGTCGACTACAGAACCCGTGTGCTGAAGATCTCGGAGGAGGATGAGCTGGACACCAAGCTAACCCGTATCCCCAGTGCCAAGAAGTACAAAGGTAACAGGCCATGTCTCGGGTATAGTTTCACTTCTGCTTTTCCTCTGACTATATTCTTCAGAGTGGAGAGTCACCCTTAATTTGGGGAGTGGAGATTGATGCTCAATGGGCCTGCCTGGTTAACTTCTATCCCTGGACACACCCATCTTTGCTTTTCCAGACATTATCCGGCAGCCCTCTGAGGAAGAAATCATCAAATTGGCTCCCCCACCAAAGAAGGCTTGAGCAAGGGGGAGGAAGAGGAGGAAGGTTGATCTTCATCAGACCACTCCCTTCCCCATCCTCACTGGGAGGGGCTAGGGCACTCCCCCTGCCCTGTACCCACTTACTAACTTGGTCCTAACCCCCTTACTATGCGCGCGTGTGTGTGCGTGTTCACACGCTCTGGCTGTCTGTCTGTCTAGCTCATCTAGTTCCTCCTCCTCATGAGGGGAATGGAGTCAGGGGAGGGGGGGCTTAATTTCCCCACTATAGGGGAGGTGGAAGCTATTTCTATGTAAATAGAAATCGGCACATTCCTCCTCCTCCTCTTTCCTCCACTCTTCCCCCACATCTTTAAAGTATGGAAGCAGAAAGGACCTGCATTTTCCTGCATTGAGGGGTTAAGGTGAAGATGAGGTATGGGAGAGATGGTTAGAGCTAAAGAAAACCAATGGGGAAGGAAGGTAAGAGGCAACTCAACCTCTACCTGGAAGGGGAAAGAAAAGCCAGGATTCAGTGTTTGTAAATCTATGCTGGACTGGCTGGAGTCCAGTTTCCTGCCATTCCTTAGGCTGAAGTCCTGAGCGCCACTAGGCCCTCTTTTATGCCCTTGACACAGGCCTGGGAATGGTATGAGCCAGAAATCTTAATGAGAAGACCACTAGATCCTTTCCTGGCCCCCCAAAATCAAACCCCATGGAGAAGCCAGCATTTGATGTCCCCAACTTCTGCTCTGGAGAGACTATGCTGGGACCAAGCACTACTGAGCCTGAGATAGGAATGCAGGCAGAGACAGGCCTACTTTATACTCCTTTATTACTAAATATAGACTGTTGAATATACTGACCCTGAGCCTAAGGAGGTTGGGGAATGAGATCTGTAGGTTTTAACCTCAACCTGCCCACACCTACAGGGTCCCAATATGGATATTGTAGGCAGCCTTCACACTCTGGAATACCCCAAAAAGAAGTTAATTACAGTGGTTTCCTTTGCGCTGATTACCACCCTAATTCAATCCAGGAAGGGACTTGGTAACCTTTCTCATTTGGGTTTGTGGATGCCGCCAAGCCAAGTCACAGTACAGTGAGTGAACCCAGCCTCCTACCTGTCCCAAGATGCCCTTCCCCATCTTGACCGTGCTAACTGTGTGTACATATATATTCTACATATATGTATATTAAACCCGCACTGCCATGTCTGCCCTTTTTTGTGGTTTTTAGCATTAACTTATTGTCTAGGCCAGAGCAGGAGTGGGAGGGGATTGCCACAGTGAAGGGACTGACAGAGCCAAATTGTTACATAGTCCAAATGGAAAAGAAAGCATTTAAAACAACCACAGCAAACATAAAATTTACATGTGAGCTCAGAGACTATTTAGAGGAAGTTGAAGGTAGTAGCTTCTATGATGTGGGAGTAAAGCTTCACAGGAGGGGAGGCCAGGCTGTCAGAAGAGGAAGAAGCCAGACTGGCTAGCTAGCGCACTCAACTCCTAGCCCAGCCCAGTCTGCCCATCCCCTCTGGCCACTGCTGCAGATACCTGCCTTAACACACACACCTCCAAGACTCCAGTTTTGCCTTAAAGGTCCTTCCTAAGTCTCCCTAGTCCTGTCTGGCTTCTCCTTTAAGAAAATAGAGACTTGTAAAGCTGGGAGAAAGGAACTAAACATAAACCATCCTTCCATCTGGGATGGTATAAGAGCGAGAGTGAGACGGAGCTTTCCTTATTTATGGGAGAAACAGGAGAAGAGAAAGGGTACTTTTCAGCACTTTCTCTGTAAGGCAAAAAAAAAAAAAAACTTTAAATAGACTAACCTGCCCTAATAGACTGACCTACCCTGCTATCCTTGTGCTGCCGTGAGGTTGCCCCTAGCCTGTGCTCCTGTCTGCAGCATGCACGGCCTTGTTCTAACCCTGGAATAAAGGTGACTGACTGTACTGTACCTGACTGATTCTAGAATTTCTGTGGGTCATTAAGAGTTGGGAAACCCCTGAATGACTGGGAGGGGATATGTAGCCATGTTTTCCCTATTATCATTCACTTCAGTATGAATCAAGGGCCTGGAAACACCCCTAAGTAGCACTGGCATAAACAGGCCCATACCACTTACAGGGACTTTGGAAGAATCAAACGTTTATACTGGAAAGAACCAAAGTACTCTATCACAAATAGATGGACCACATACCACACAAAGCAGCAGTCAAGGGGGGAAAGCTTTACTGAGAGAAAATACAACAAATTCCAGAGTGCATGGTTTTAAGCCCACCTCCTACTCCCGCTAGCAGTGAGGACATGAGAGTACCCGCTTCCTCCACTCGTGCCTCAGGAAGGAAGTACAGTAGCTGGATCTGGTCTGAGCTGCTAGGAACGGGGCAGGAGGAAGGAGTATAGAGATACCACCCTCTGCTCTTTCCCCCTTCATCCTGGCCCAGTGTGGTCAAATCAAACCAACCCAGGATACAGGATTCCTGATTGAACCTTGTGAAAACTAGGGGCAAAAAAATAGCAGCAAAAGCATTTAGGGCAAGAATTCAACAGGGACTTTAACACACAGTGGCCAATGGTTAAGACAGGTGTATACACCCCAGTCACCAGAATAATCTTCCAATTACTGGCTTGTCCCTCAGTTCACAGGAAGTTTTCCCTTCATCTTTCCATTAAGAAGGGAGCTGGTATGGAGTTGAATGGCTTAAAGAATCAAGCAGCTAATGGACAGGGGTTGAGTGTGCTTTCTGTCATCCACAGATCCAGGGTAAGGCCTGTAGCAGGGGTGCCCTCCAGAAGTCACACTTCAGCCATGTTTTAAAGACAGGCCAGCCTCCAATGAGAGGAGCAATCTTGGGATCCCTCAAGACTTAAGGGTATTAGGAGACCTGAGGCAAAGTTGAGAGGAATTTCTTGTCTTTTCATACCGCTGCACCAAGGCAGAGAAGGGCACAGCTAAATATTCTTGCATTTTTGAGCCTTGTAAGAACTAAAGGTAAGCTCCAGGCTCTGACAGCCGTATAGAAATGGAAGCTGGCCCCACCTGTCCCTTCTATATCATCACTCTCGCTCATTCTTCCTTTAAGTCCCTTTATTGCATTGTATTCATAGAGAATATATAGGTATTTAAACTTTTGACAATAATTTTAACTTGATACATCCAAGTTTAATTTGCTTTTTAATATATTTATAGATATAAAATTAGGCCTCTAACAGTGATAGGGACAGGGAAATTGCTGCCACTGAACAATTAAAAACAAAACAAAGAGATAACTTCTTCCTGTTTTTTCCACCTCTTGCCCCCACCCCACTTCTCCACAAACTCCACCACAGACCCCCATTCAGAGGGTGCCGGGACGGAGATGACAAAGTGGAGGAAACCTAATCAAGTGCACACACTGTGATAAGTACAGAGAATAAGTACAGTGGAAAGGGAAGAGAAAATACCGGGGTAGTTAGGGTCGTTTAAGGATTTCCCAGAAAAAAGAAAGAAAGAAAATAAAACAGTCCTGGGATGTGGTTGCTCAGGGGCAAAAAAATAATGGAACTGTTCAGATTTCTTTAAAAAAAAAAAAAAAAAAGAAAAAAAACAGGGGAAAAAAAGTGAAAAACCTAAACCAAAGAGAGTGGCATTCCTACCCTCTTCTCTGGCCCCTTGGTACTGACCAGCCAGTCCTTCCCCCACCCCCCACAAAAGAAACAAGGGAGGTTAAAGAAAAATAAGCCCCATTTCCTATCCAAGCCAGTTAACAAAAGGCTTTGTTTCTCTCCCCTAAACAAAGGCTTCAGGGAGAGGCCTGTTTCTATTGAGTCCTTTGCACCTTTCCATGGAAGCTCATACCGGCTGTCTCTCACTCCTAGGGGCTCTCTGCTGGTTCAATCTCCCGTGGTCTGTCCTCAGATATCTTTCTTTTATTTAAACAAAAAGTCCAAAGTGCATTTCTGATGAATATAAGGGCCTGGGATTGAAAAAGAGTTGCCCAGGCAGGATCGGGTTGGCAGCCCCAGCCCATCCCTCCTAAGTTTGGGGCCTCAGGATGGCATGCACTGCACCCGGTCAGGGCCCTCCTCCTCGTCCGATGTGTCTGAGGAGCTGGGAGACTCATCAGAGTCCGCATCTGTGGCCCCAACCCCAGGTTCTCGCCAGCGCTGTAGGATGGGAAATCCTTGTTAGTAATGTCCCCTGGATCAAAGACAAGACCTTAGATCTAGATTTTTTTTTTTTTTTAAATTAAATAACCTAGTGCGACCTGTTACTCCCAATCATCCTAGCTTGGCCTCACCAGTAGTTACTACTGTGCCTGGCTCAGATTTTTTTTTTAAAAGGCCAGACTGTAAATATTTGTGGGCATATGGTCTCTTTTTAGCTCTGCCTCTGTAACATGAAAGCACACAGATAGTACAGAGAACGAGTATGGCTGTGTTTTCAATAAAACTTTGTTGCCTGACCCCTGCTCTAGACCTCTTTTAGCATGAAGTTAACACAGGTCACCCAGAGCAATCAGTATTTCTTCTCTATCCCTCCCACCCATAAGCCTCTGCATATAAGGTGACAGAGGACAAAATCACAAACACCCTCCTCTCTACTAGTTGGTCTAATAGGGATAAAAGGCCAGTGGATGAGACACCCAGCCAAGACCATGCCATTCCTCTTTAATATAGTAAGGAAGTGTGCTTAGGCTTCTTCAAAGGCACATAATCCTTGGGAACTCACTTCCAACGATGATGGCTTACCCGATGATGACGTCTCTGTCTCAGGTGATGCATAAGGAACCAAAGCATGTGACTATCAAACAAGTCAGTGTGATGCAAGCTATCTTCATCCCGTTCTCGCTTGTTCTTCTTAATCACCTGGAACCCAAAAGAATTAGGAGAAGGGATAATAATTAATAGAAACCAAGGCTTGATCAACAAGACTGGTGCTGCTGTTTGCATATGACTATAACCCAGCACTGGGAGGTGGTGATAGGAGGATCAAATTCAAGACCAAGCCTGAGCTACTCATTAAAAAAAGCTTGTCTCTGAGCTGGGCGGTGATAGCGTGCGCCTTTAATCCCAGCACTTGGGAGGCAGAGGCAGGCGGATCTCTGTGAGTTCGAGGCCAGCCTGGTCTACAGGAGCTAGTTCCAGGACAGGCTCCAAAGCTACAGAGAAAACCAGTCTTGAAAAACAAAACAAAACAAAAAAAAAAGCTTGTCTCTGAAAACCAAGGGCTAGCTAGATCGTAGCTCAGTGGTAGTGCATGTGCAAGACCGAGTACGATCCCTAGCACTGTGGGGGAGGGTAGGGGGTGAGATAAGCAGACTGTGTCTTTAATTCCAATAAAACATTCCTTCTGATACCATTAAGCTAATGTAGCACTAGATTTGGAAAGGATGCCGAAGGTCAGTCACTGGCAAGGCTGGACACTTTACCATAAGACAGCTTTTTCCTAGCGATGCTTCCTACCTACTAACTAGAAGCACTTCAGAGCTGTTTTCTGGCTCAGGACTGTCTCCACAGAGGCAGTGAGAGGAAGAAGAGCTGTTAGAGAATGACTTTAAAGAACTGTCCTTCCTGTGACACTGAAGAACAGTAACAGTTACACACATTTGTTTCTACAAATGAATGCCTCCGCCATTCACTTACATCCTTTAACCCTGTCAGCTCAGTGGAAGCTTCAGCTGTGGGTGCCCAGATCTTCACATCATGGTCCAGGCCACTGGTTGCCAAGACAGGTAGGTGAGGATGAGGCTCAAGACAGTTTACCTGGTTTGGGAGGAAAGAAAGCAGTGGCTCAGGAGTATACAGGAGTAGGAATGTGAAAGCGACAGCTGCCTTGAGCCAAATAGTTGCCATGACCTGGCCTGAAACAGGACCACCTACCTAAGCCTAGACCAAATAGTTCTGGATACAAAATCTGCCTGCCTATCATTTCCAATATACAGATGAGGGGAGGTCACATCCCCAGACATAGCCCCAGGAGCAAGTGAATGAAAGGCCATGCATATTGCAGCTTCATAAGGTAACTGAGATACAGTGCATAACCTCATTCACTCCACAGTCTAAAGCTCCAACTTTCCCAAGGCTGAAAAACAAAAAAAATGGCTTTCATCAAGTAACAATTATGGGAAAAAAAACAAAACAACAACAACAACAAACCCTGTACTTCCAGAGAAAATGGAGAACAATTATATCCACTTGGGACTGTATACTAAGTGGAGAATGGGGAGGCTGAGGAGGCTGAACTAAAGGTACAGGGTAAGGGAGATTTGGGACTGTTTAAGAACACTGTATTACAGAAGGCAACATCCTGCTATCTGCCCTACGGCCATAGTAAACTCACTTCAGAGAAGGACAATGTAGCCCGTGCAGTTTCACCATTGAATCAATTTCAGTCACCCTCATTCACTGAACAGAAGAAAAAAACAGTGGATGGCAGACATTTGGTTTCAGACAGTTTCCTTTTGTCTAAAAGCACCCATGCCCTCTGCTGTCTGACTTGCAAACATAAGCTTCCTTAACCGGGCAGGGCAAGGCGGGGCAGGGCAGTTCCCATCCCCACCGGAAGAGCCAGTCCCAGATCTAGCTGCTAAAGCATTTTTAGGCTTTTAGTCAGATGAGGAACAGATAGGAAAAGCACCCCGCCTTGCTTCTGCTCTATAGTCCAAGAAAATAAACCCCTGGCAAAAGTCTCTTCTAGTTCTCTCCGGACCAAGTTGGCTGCTGTTATCTGCACACTCGGACCATAGCTAAGGAAAAGGAAAGGCAGACATAGAGACTTGGATGACTTCATTTTCTTTGAGTTTACAAGTAAGACACTCTCAGAAGGCCAAATCTAAGTCTGAGCCTAAGAGTAAAAGAGAAAGCCTGGTTCTCTTCTGCTTTGATTTCACATGAAGGTTTACTGCAGTTGTTTAGGCTGTGTAGTTTGTAGCCCAAGGACGCATTAGAGAACAAAGTCCAGCACGAAATGTTAGCAACAGATACTCACAACTTAAACATGCAGACCCGACCTTACTCATCCATTTCTTCATGAATCTTGCTCAAGACCTGTACTCTTGAGCTTCCCACAAGTGGAGAAAATAAGACCATAAAGGAACAATTCCTTGGGTGGAACTTAACCTAAGGGCAAAGCCAATGCCAAGAGGACAAGAGAATAAATTACATACAATGCCTCAGTTGGAGTCTGCAGGGGAAGCTGACAGAAAGCTTCTGGGCCAGGGAACCTGGTCACCTCACCAGACCTGTTTAGATTCCAGGGCTTACTTACCCTGTCAGTAATACTCTGGCAGAGACTCTGGCTTTAGAGGACTGGGCTGGGGAGGGGAGGTGAGTGGATGCAGGGAATGGGATAAAGCACCAAGTGCTCTTTGGGGAGTAAGGAGTTGTTCCTTGACATCATTTCCTACTCTTGTCCCTGGGAAGCTGAATGGGAACAAAGGATCCCAAAACAAGAATTAGGAAACCTGGGCGAGGTGAGCAATACAGTCTAAGATCCCTCTGATGCTAACATTCTACTTTACGATATAGAGAATGCTTCTTCTACTCCTAGGCTGGAATCTGGCGACCGCCAATGCTGAAAGATTGTAACAAAAAACAAAACTATCTCAGAGGAAACCAGTAAGAACCACACGAACCATTTGGCTTACATAAAGGGAAGAACAAGTAAAGAAACTGGAAGTGGCAGCCACTACATCTCTTAGAATCATAAAAACTCTGGCCTGGGGCTCACCCAACCTAAAAAGATCTCTTCCCCCGGGCACTAGATTAATCAACATATGCGGAAAGCAAACTAGCCAGTAGAATGCTTCTGGAGAAACAAGTGCTGGCTAGGAAGAGGGCATTTATCCCTGCATCTTTCTGGAAGAGAATGCAAGACAATAATTTCTGATCAAGAAAGAATTCACAGGCCCTTTTTGACTTACTATGTGCCCATTGCAGACTTTTATTAAGATTCCAATGTTTGAACTTGTTAACTACAGGTGACAAGAGAAGTGAGTAACCTTTGAAGGAAAGGAAACACAGGCAGAGAAGACACACCCTGAACTTAAGAGATTCCTCTCACAATACATTCAGGCTACAGAAGCTTATATATATATATATATACATATACATATATATATATAAATACATATGAGACATACATGTGCTAGGTTCAAAAGATTTAGAAGAAACCAGAATTAAATAGGAAATGGCCTCATAAACAAATGAGGAACACTGCACGAAGGAATGGGGTCCCGACACCAAAGGACACTTTGAACTCTACCACTGCTCTCTGGTAAGGCTTATCAAGTCATAGACGATCTCTAAGTTCCCACAGTGTAGAAGAATGAAAAGGATGAGAGCCCAAGCAGTTCTATCATTCCTTACAAGATGTATGTAGCCAAAGCATCTCGGGTAATTAATTTGTAAAGTATAATCTTTCAAACTCCTTTCTTCAGTGGCTCAAAACCTTGTTGTAGAAAGCTATTTAATTCTTTCCTAATGCTGGATCTTAAAAAAGAAAGGAAAAAATATATGGTAAGCTAGAAAAATCATAAGAGCTGACTGACCATTCTTCACTCTTTAACTTAATTTTTATGATTCTTGCGTCATTAACAAAGAGAATGCTTGCAAAACTCAAAGGACAGCCAGATATGAGCACATTACCTAGCAGGCTGTTCAGCTGTTCTTTTCAGAAAATATTTTATTACATTCGCTTTCCTTTCTACATATACAGGTACATTATGTGTATTTGCATCCATTTGACAATAAGCATAGCACTTTCTCCCTAAATACAACATGCATCCGTTAAGTACAATGACATTCTCCTAAATAATACATAAAATACATTTAATATTGAATACCATGTAATTTAAGTTACAAATCATAGCTACTTCCCTGAATGTTCAAAATGTTTTTTCTAAAATAAATAAAATAAATAAATTAATTAATTAATTAAATGTGCTTTTAACTTTTCTCTGCCAATTCAGGAGTCAGCCAAGGACATTGCTTGGCTTACTTACAGCCAAGGCAGTAGACATTGTAGAGGAAGGTCTGTCCTGAACTAATGTTTTCTTTTTTTTTGGAAAAAGCCCATGCTTAAGGTTTGTTCAGGCTATAAATTCTTCCTAAAACCCTTTCTTCTTTTTAATCAACTATAACCTTTTAAGGGCAGAAGGAAATAATAGAAGTATTCCATCAAAATCTCAGCACCCTTAAGGTATAATACCTTTAACTGTATGGAATGCTAAAACATGGTACCATATATTGAAAATTCAGTGGCCTACTGTAAAAACCTACCTTACTGACCTAAGGAATAGGGGCCAGCCACTCCAGCACACCATACTCACCACACCTCCCTTGTCTCCCTCCATGAACTGAATGATCTGGCAAGAGGACTTCTCCCAAAGGAAGATGTGCCCGCAGTCACTACCGCTCACCACAAACTCACTCTTGGGGCCATAGAAATTGACGCCTTTTACTGAAAGGATAAATGAGGGAAGAAACCACATAAGGGCTGGCACTGGGCCTGTATTTATTTACCTCACCGAGAATTTAGTAATTCACAAACTGAGTCAGCAGAATGCCAAATAATTCTTTTCATTTCTACAAAACCAATCAAGGGAGTATGTGTGTGATAGATAATTATAATAAGAATCACACCAGTCCCAGAGACTAATTATAGTTTCCCAAAGAGTTCTATCAGGAGTCTACTGTCCCTGGGCAACACTCTATTCAATTATACTGTATCAAGTACAGGCCCTATCTGTCCCAACTTGATTAATTTCAGCTCTGTACACTGTTTGGCCCTAGGATTATTCTTGGCCTATATTTTATTGGGACTCAGCCAGTGTTTCTTATGTCATCAGTTGACCTGAGGCTGATGAAGGTAGGTGGCACAGTCACCTAGAAGAAGCATCTGATTATGTTCACTACCAGAATTCAGTAAAAGGTCTCAAATCTTTAAAATCTGTATAAGACAGGAGTCCAACTATTAGAACCAGTTTCACATACCAGTCACAATACTGACACCTTTCCTTTTGCTTGCCCACATAATGAAATCCAAACACAGAACTCTGCCCCTCTTTCCTTCTTGCCAGCCAAGAAAAAAAAAAGTAAAAGGTTACTACTGTCTCCAAATCAAATGATAACACACAGCTGAGAGGAGTGGAACCAACAACGTGCCATAATTCTCTGCCTCCTCTACATCAGAACCAGTTAGGACACTAGAATTCCAATGCTCCAGCTGTACCCAGCACCAATTATATTGAATGTGTATGTCTGTGTGTGTGGTGGTGGAGGGGAAGATAGGCATCAGTGCTCTCTTACTAAAGACTGAGGTGAGTCCACTGAGCATCAATGTTTGGGAGCCATAGACAACTAAAACGCCAAACTTCACTGCAAACCTAGTCTAGATATCACTACTTTTGTCCTACTTTGCTTTATTCAAAAGAAGCATTCCCTTTTCTCCCTCTAAAGATACTATCTTACACACATTGTGTTAATTCAGTACCACAGCTTTCCCTGACTTTCAAAAAGGACCTCTGTGCTTACTTTACAGGATCTGAAATCACAGAAAGTAAAGTCTAGCTTCATGCTTAAACCAACTGGAGGCAACATCACCTCAGTAAAGACGCTAATGAGCTCTTCCCCGAATCACACTTTCTGAAAAAAAGAAAATTCCAGTCCAACTAGGCATAACCTCACACTACCCAAGCTGACACATGCAGCCTATTCCTTAGGGAATAAGATAACATAGGTTTTTCAGTGTGACTTGGGTCACAGAAACAGAAAAAGGCAGACTCACCTGTAGCATTATTTCTATGACCTTTATATCTCTTAATATATTGGGCCCCATCACTATGAGAAGAGTTGAAAAGGTAAATGTCTTCATCATTGTAACTAGCCAGGAGCTCTGCCAAGAACAAGAACACAGCAGTGAAGGAAAAAGGCTGAAAAATGCAGAAACCAGGAGATTCAGGAGATGGGGGGTGTCTAGGATGGGGCTTCTTGCTGGTAGTGCATCCTCTTAGCACCCAGATATAGCTTCCACCTTACTTAGTTTGCAGTGACATTGGGTCTATTGACGAAACAGTACCAGCCCAGAGGTAGTAGATGCAGGGGATCACACCCTCTAATTTATTAGGGAATCAAAGGCATTAGAATTTGCTTAGGCTAATAGCCCAGGCTTCAGGACGAGCCTGTGAAAGGTCATCTGAAGCATTTCCAAGGGTCACTGCTGTATCCTCCCACTCCATCCTCGCCATCAGTACTACTCCCAGCTGTCCATGCAGAGCTACAGTGCATGGTGAACAAGGAAGGCACACGCCTCACTAGCTCAGCAGCTTCCTAGACAGGAGGCATGCCAGCCTAGGGGTAGGCCCTGCTCACATACCTGTGCCGTCGTGGCTGTACACAAGACAGGTGATGTTTGCTTTGGACTCACTGTTCACCTGCAATAAGGAGCAGATACTGACTGATGCCCCCCACCCCACCCCATTTGTTAAATCAACTTCAGGAACAGGCTTTTTAAAAGACTCCTCTGTATCTTTCCTCAGAGACACACAAAAGATAAATAGAAAGAGGCAGCGGGAGGGGTGAGAGAGTGAGTGAGGAATCTAATTGAGGAAATATGTCCACCTCAAGGAGTAGTCTTAGGCCCTGTCTTGGTTCTCTTTTGAGTGCTAGCATTTCAGATGCATTATCTCATTAGGCCACCATGCTGGTGCCAATCTTCATTTTGTTGTTGAGAACACTGAGGCAAAAAAAAGTCAACTGGCTACCTAAAATCATAAAACTTGTGAGAAAACCAGGATTAAAATCTGTCTGACTTCAAACTCCAAACTCTTCGCATTATGCCAGTAAGTTTGGAGGCAGCAAAGAATGAAGTCAAAAAAGCCAGAAGCCACTAGTCCTTCAGGAATCTTACCAAGTGATGAGGACAGAATTTCTTAAGTACTCCGTTATTCTCATTCTCGTCAATTTTCCTCTGGTCATAAATCCTTTAATGAAAGAAGCAGTCAAAGTGTCAAAACTTACAAAGTGATCCCTTGCAGGGCTGAAAACGAGGCTCTTCTTTCCTAGTCAAGCTTCTGCTTCCTTCTCTTTCTTCTCTTTAGGAAAGGTGTCCCCTCTGCAATCCAGTTTCAAACTTTGCCTTATCCAGATAGTTTTCATAAAGCAGCAATCCTCAAGTACATCCATTCGGAATGGTTTCTCTCTCAAGTTTTATGTCACCTACTGATTATTTTAGTGGTGATATGTTACCTTGGGTGTCATCCTTTGGAACAGAATTCACATCCTTTACAGCAGGGTTTCTCACTGTTCTGGAGCTCACCAATTATACTAGAGCTGCTGGCCAGCAAGCCCCATGGATACATTGGGATTGTAAGTAAGTACCATCACATCCCACATTCTACAGACTGAACTATCCATCTCAAGCCCCATTTAGGGTTCATTTTCACTGAAGCAATTAATACACACTTTTTATACATATACTACTTATCCCAAAGCATTTATTACTCATGGGCAGAGGCCATTTTATATAAGTAGATCTTAAGTCCTTTAAAAAATTATTTTTATTTATGTGTATGAGTGCCCTGCTGCAGAGGTCAGGAATAGGGTCCCAGACCCCAGAGAACAGGAGTTACAGATGGTTGTGAGTTGTCATGTGGGTAGAAGAAACTGAACCCAGATCCTCTGAAAGAACATCAAGTGTTCATAACTGCTGAGCCATCTTTCCATCCCTCCTGCCTTAAACTTTCATTTGGTTTAGACTCTCTCTTACAGGCCCAAACCAATCTCCTGAAGTTACCTGTAGTCAACTATTCAAAATGTTAAATGAATAAGTCCAGAAAAAAAAAACCAATTTACTAGTTTTAATAAAAATTTCTTTACAGTATTTCTATAACATTCTACTTTACTATTAGTCATTGCTGCTAACCAATCACTGTGCCTAATTCATAAACTATCATAGATATATATGAGAAACAAAACAAACGCAGTACTTTTAGGGTTTATTACTATCCAGAGGTTCAAAGCTATCACCATGGTATGCATTCTTTATAGATTAGGGGAAATTACTGTACTTTCTTTTGATCAGGAAAATCTATTAGCATTTTTTAACTACCACTAGCTCCCTCTATCTGGAAATCTATTTTAAATCTGTGTCTCTTATTCTGAGTTCCAGACTTAACATCTGTAACATCTACTTACCAATCAGATGTTCTAATAATATGTTGTCCAAAAGCAAACTCATTTTCCTTCCAAAACTCTTTCTAAACCTGTCCCTAGCCCTCAATCTGTTAGTGACACTATCCTTAACACAGATGGCCAAGCCACATACAGGTCTCTTACACTTAAAACTTTTAGTTAGTTCTTTGTTAATTTCATACATGTATTGATGTGTGTGTGTGTGTGTGTGTGTGTGTTTAAAAAAACCCATGTTCATCCTTTCATTCCTCCCCAGTCTTTTCTCTCTTGTACAGTTTACTTCTTATCAGTTCCTCTCCCTGGGTATGCGGTTTTGGTTATATCTGCTTTTCCTACTTCCTTCCATCATATTTTGCTTACAAACTGTTGATTTCCTTCTGTTTTTCCTGCTCATGTTGTCATCAGAATTTTATACAAAGTTTTAAGTTCCCATTGAAATCTCCTCAGTAATTACTGAGCACTTTACAGGAAACAAAAGCTCATACATCTGCAGATCTCTCTGAGTTCGAGGCCAGTCTGGTCTACAGAACTACCAGGACAGCTATCACTGTTACCACTGTTTCACAGAGAAGCTCTGTTGTGAAAAACCAAACCAAACAAACAAAAACAAAAACAAACAAAAAACTTCTTAGAATGGGTGCCAATAGCTTCCTGAAGACCCTACATATATACCTTTTACAACCCTAAAATTCAGTAATAATTATAGGAAGCCTTAAGGTTGAGTAGGCTACCTCTCTTTGTAGACTGAGAAGAGGAAACTGTCAGAGACCTCAGTGCTAAAAGGACCTCTACTCATGGAGAGCAGTGTGGCTCATAGTCTGCATATGCTCCTGACAGGTATACAGGCTCCCATCTGCGAAGACATGGGGTGCACAAGGGGACTGAAAACACTGTCCCCCCCTTTTTTCTTTTAACTGCAGATAAAAGAAAAGATCTGAGTATTTTATTCCTGTTTGCTAAAATGCTAAAACAATTCTCAGTCCAATTTTAGCCTTGGGAAATTACAAGCTGTGGAATAGGGCACTGGAACTTTATTAAGATCTTCAGAGTGGTCAATACATTGAACTCAGCCATTCCTCTTTAAATGTCTTGGTCCTAGTGGTTACATTCTCCATAAGATACTTTTCAAGCAAGCTATTTCTCCATGAAAAAAAAACCCCAACCAGAAGTTCAGAGACGCTTCAAGCTTAACCCAGAAAGCTCCAACAATAGTCTTTTTATTATTAACAGCATCTTATATATATAAAAAAATAATAACAGGGGGCTGGAGAGATGGGCCAGCAGCTAAGAGCACCAGCTGTTCTTGCAGGACACAGGTTCAATTCCCAGCACCCACATGGTGGCTCACAACCACCCACAACTCCACTCCTAGGGAATCCAAAGCTCTTTTCTAGCCTCTGTGGGCAGCAGGCACACCATAATGTATACACAAAATAAGTAAATAAATAAATAAATAAAGCATTGCTATATATTTAAAGACTACGACTGAAAGAAACAAATTTTGAAATGAGTAACAAATTATTCAGAACTCTTGAACAAAGTCATGTATTTTCTGAAAACTTATATAACCTCCCTCCCTCCCTCTGTCCCTCCATCCCTCCCTCCCTTCCTCCCTTCCTGTTCGAGACAAGGTTTCTCTGTAGCTTTGGTGCCTGCCCTGGAACTAGCTCTTGTAGACCAGGTTGGCCTCGAACTCACAGAGATCTGCCTGCCTCTGCCTCCCGAGTGCTGGGATTAATGGCGTGCACCACCACTGCCCAGCTAAATAATTTCAAAATAGTTTTAAAAATGTGCTCTCATTCCAAAAGAAGATGTCACTTTTCAACTACCAGTAGAATAGAAAAACAAAACACCATTTTCCTAATTATGCTGTCCCTGTTTTCAAACTGAAAACCCCACAGAACTGTAGTTAAAATACAGCAGCTGGCTAGCTAGAGAATACGGGTCAGGAGGAAAACAACTGGTACAATGGGGACTGAAAGAATGATGTCTGTTTTCCCTTAGGATGTGTCTCAAAAGCCAGTGTTAAAAACAGATGTTCATTGTAACAAAGATATTACTACAGATAAAGAAAAATGGTCCAGGACAACAGAAACAAAAATCCTCAGTTACAGAGTGTTCCCGAGACAATATTTTTTCTAAATCTAACCAGTGCTCAAAAGTGCTAATGCAGAGCTGTCAACCAGGTGTGATTACCTTGGTAAACACACTTGCTGCTCAATGATGCAAGCCTCACAACCTGAGTTTGTTTTCCTGAACAAGAGTTAAGAACAGAATGACTCCACAATTTTGTCCTTGACTTCTAATGCATGTTAACGTGCACTATGGCATACACCCCTCATATATACATCACTCTCACAGATAATACTAAAATTAAATTTTAAAATTATTCGAAAAAGCCAGGGGGTGGTGGTTGCAGTACACATCTTTAATCCTAGCACTCAGGAGGCAGAGGCAGGTAGATCTCTGTGAGGTTGAGGCCAGCCTGATCTACAGAGTAAGTTCTAAGGCAGGCTCCAAAACTACAGAGAAACCCTGTCTCAAAAAACAAAGCAAAGCAAAACAAAACAAAAAAACAATGAAAAGATTGCAGTACAATGTTAAAAATAATAGTGGCATGTATGGGTTTTATGTCTGAGCCACTGTGTGGAACAAATTTATCAATCTTTAAAATGTGATAATCCCTGGGCTGAAAAGATGGCACAGTGGTTAAGAGGATTAGTTCCAATTCTCAGCACCCACATGGTGCCCAACCATCTCTAACTCCAATCCCAGAAGATTCGACCTCCTCCTCTGACTTCCTCAGGCACCACTCATGAACATGGTACCCAATTATACACAAGCAGACAAAATACAAATAAAATATATTAACTTTAAAATATAATCATCTCCATAACATGAAATTCCTCAGATTGTTGTCATAGGGAATAGAATGTCTCAGGTAAAGCATTTCCAAAAGAGTAAAAAGTTCAACAGTGTAGTTAATGAATTCCTACAGTTTGCTAACTTAGCACTGAGTAATATCTGGCAATATACAATGTACCATAAGTCTCAAACTCTGAAAGAGCCAAAGGACTGACAAACTCACCTTACAAACTGGTCTCGTCCACCTACTGCAAACTGGTGGGTATTGGCAGGGTTCACAAAGATTGTATACAGTCCCACTTTCTTCTCCTTCTCTTTTGTCACCACCAGTTTCCTTCAAAGAAAAGACAACAGTTACAGCGTCCAAAAGACCCAGATGGAGCTCAGCGTGAGATCTGTCATCCCAGCACTCAAAAGGTTGACTGCCCGAATTCAGGGCCAGCATAGTTATAGTGACTTCCAGGTCAACCTGGGCTACAGTGAAATGCCCTCTTTTCCTAACAAAACCCCCAAAACTAAAAGACTCAAGGTGGTCACGAGAAGTGAAAAATCAGGAAGTAAATGAAGACATGATTAAGAAATCAAATTCTAATCTGTACCAAAAAGGTTGTTTTTGTTTTGTTTTATTCCGTTCTAAATAACAAAATAAGAAAATACACTATGCTATTTTGAAGACTGGGGGAAAACATGAAGTAATTTTCTAGTGCCTGAGGAGAATAGCTGGAAATTATCAAGATAAGTAATTAAACCAGAGTCATAAAAATATACTGCCTGCTTTCCTCCATGATGGAGTAAGGGAAGAGAAAGTACAACAAGAGAGAGAAGAGGGCTGCCATCATGGCATGTCTGTAAGCCCAGCATTCAGAAGACAGACGCAAGAAGATGAGAAGCTAATGTCATTCTCCGCCATTTAAGGAACTGATAGTCTTGTCTTTACGAAGGAAGAAATAGGAGGAAGACTGAGGGAAAGGAAGATGCTTTATGGAGTGAGGGAAGAATCTAGGTGATGATGATCAAACTATATTACATGTACTTGAGCATGCAATAATGAAGCCATCATTCTGTAAAATAGATGAAATAATAAAAAATAAGCTGGGGATGAAGAGATGGCTTAGTGGTTAAGAGCACTGTCTGCCCTTCCTTCCAGAGGACCTGAGTTTGATTACTTCCAACCACATGGTGGCCTATCACTGTCTGTAACTCCAGTTCTAGGGCATCCAATGACCTTTCTGGCCTCTCCAGGCACTGCACTTATGTGGTAAACAAGAGATATATGCAGGCAAAATATCCATACACATAAAATAATAAATTAAAAAAATTAAACACAAGCTAAAAGCATGTGAATGAGTTAGTTACCATGGTACAAAACACCTGGAGATACAGGGAGTGCTGGAAGAATCATAGCAACAGGGAGCTAAAACGGCCTGGAGATCAAAGTTTATCTCCCAATTTTTAGAAAAATAAAAAAATAAAAATAATTCCCTGGAACCTGGTTTCGGGTTTGGAGAGATGTGTCAGTTAGTGAAGTGTTTGCTGTGCTGAGCTAGAGCTCTCACAAGAAAGGCTGGAAATGAAGATGTACCCCTCTAATCCTAGTGCTGGGCAGGCAGACAAGGGGCCATCCCCAAAGCTTGCTGACCAGATAGTTTTGCCAAATTGTTGAGCTCCAAATTCAGCGAGACCATTTCAGAAAAACAGGATGGAAACTGGCAAATGGCTCAATGGATAAGTAGCTAGCTGTCATGCATGACAACTTGAGTTCCAGCCTTGGGTTCCACAAGGAGGAAGGAGAACAGACTCCCTCAAACTGTCCTCTTTCTTTCACATGCACTCCTTGGCACAAATATGTGTACACATAAGTAAATAAGCAAATGAAGATAACTTAAAAAAAAAATGGGTGCCAGCAAATAAATATGGCTCAGTGGGTAATGGTCCTGAGTTTGATGCTCAGGACCCACATGGTGGAAGAAAAGAACCAACTCCCTCAAACTGGTATCTGACCTGCACATGTGTATTACGCATGCATACACACAAATAAATGTAATTTTAAAATTAAAATACATACACACTTAAAAACCAAACAATTGATTTCTAGAACACAAATAGGCCTAAATAAAACAGTATCCTTTCCCCTTACCTGAAACAAATTCGGAAGAGAATGGATTTATGAAACTAGCTAGTATAAAACTGAAAAGGCACTTCAAAATTACTCTGGTTGTAACACCAAAGTATGAGCTTTCTGAAGATTCTCATGCCATGGGGCCCAAGAGAACCTCTTGATTTTAAGAGTGCAGCTAATGTGCCATAATTTATCCCAAATTAAGTGTAGTTTTTTTTAATATTTATTTATTTATTATGTATACAATATTCTGTCTGTGTGTATGCCTGCAGGCCAGAAGAGGGCACCAGACCCCATTACAGATGGTTGTGAGTCACCATGTGGTTGCTGGGAATTGAACTCAGGACCTTTGGAAGAGCAGGCAATGCTCGTAACCTCTGAGCCATCTCTCCAGCCCATTAAGTGTAGTTTTTACAGAACTTTTCCTAGATCTAAGTGTTAATTTATCAAATATAATATCATGCCGATTAATAAACTTATAGGAAAGACAACTCCAGTTTCAGGGGATCTGACACTATCATATAGACATTCAGGCAAAACACCAATGCTAAAAATAAATAAATCATAAAAAGAGAGGAACCTAACTTAGTTTTTATTATTTAAGCTTTTATTCATTTTGGAATAATGGAAACAAGAAAAAGACAGCAAACATAACAAAATTCTTTGTTAAGAGAAATAATTTTAGCATTCTCTCTGCGTGGTCAAATTATTCCAGTCTTGAACTGTTCTGGAAAACGAGATTTTGATTTTTAAAATCTATACAGCTTTTCATTAAAAGAATACAGATGCTAGGCATGATGGTGCATATCTTTAATCCCAGCACTTGGAAGGCAAAGGTAGGATTATCAGGAATTCAAAGTCATCCTTAAATAAACTGTGAGTTCTAGGCTAGCCTGGGCTACATGAGACCTTACCTTGGTGGGGCGGGGTCAAAAGGCTGGAGAAATGGCTCAGGTTAAGAGCACTGACTTCTCTTCCAGAGGTCCTGAGTTCAGTTCCCAGCAACCACATGGTGGCTCACAACCATCTGTAATGAGATCTGGTGCCCTCTTCTAGTGTTCACACAGACATACAAGCAGAATACTATATACATAATAAGTAAATAAATCTTTCTAAAAAAGTATAGATGCTGGCATAACTGGATATCAACATGAGGAAGAACGAAAATAGACCCATATCTATCACCATGCACAAAACTCAAGTCCAAATGGATCAAAGACCTCAACATAAAGCCAGCCACACAGAACCTTATATAAGAGAAAGTGGGAAGTACACTTGAACTCACTGGCACAGGGAACCACTTCCTAAATATAACCCCAGCAGCACAGACACTGAAAGAAACAATTAATAAATGGGACCTCCTGAAACTGAAAAGTTTCTGGAAAGAAAGGACACGGTCAACAAAACAAAATGACAGCCTACAGAATGGGAAAAGACCTTCACCAATCCCACATCAGACAGAGGTCTGATCTCAAAAATATACAAAAACTCAAGAAATTGGACACCAAAAGAACTAATAATAATAAAAAAAAATGGAGTACAGACCTAAACAGAGAACTCTCAACAGAAGAATCTAAAATGGCTGAAAGACATTTAAGGAAATGTTCAACATCCTTAGTCATCAGAGAGATGCAAATCCAAACAACTCTGAGATTCCATTTTATACCTGTTAAGAATGGCCAAGATCAAAAACACTGATGACAACTTATGCTGGAGAGGTTGTAGGGAAAAGGGGACATTTCTGCATTGCTGGTGGGAATGCAAGCTGGTACAGCCCCTTTGGATGTCAGTGTGGTGATTTCTCAGAAAATTAGGAAACAATCTTCCTCAAGACCCAATAATACCACTTTTGAGTATATGTCCAAAGGATGCTCAATTGTGCCACGAGGACATGTGCTCAACCATGTTCATAGCAGCTTTGTCTGTCATAGCCAGAACCTGGAAACAACCTAAATGCCCCTCGACCAAAGAATGGATAAAGAAAATATGGTACATTTACACAATGGAGTACTTACTACACAGCAGAAAAAAAAAAAAAAGACATCTTGAGATTTGCAGGCAAATGAATATATGTATGTATTACAGGACTTCTAGAAAGGGAAGGAGATATAAACAAAGAAACTGAAATTTAGAAGATTACATAAAGATATTTAACTAGGCTGGAGAGATGGTTCAGCGATTAAGAGCACTGACTGCTCTTGCAGAGGTCCTGAGTTCAATTTCCAGCAACCACGTAGTGGCTCACAACCATCTGTAATGAGATCTGGTGCCCTCTTCTGGCCTACAGGCAGGATACTGTATAAATAAATAAATCTAAAAAGAAAAAAGATATTTAACTAGTAATGACTCGATTGAGATTTGATTTGATCTGCCTGGATCCACATAAGATATTTGGTTTTTCTAACAGAGAGATGGCTCAGTGGGTAAAGGCTTGTACAAGCTTGATGACCTGAGTTCAATCCCTGGAATCCACAGAAAGGTAGGAGAGAACTAATTCTAGAAAGTTGTAAGAATCTCTCCAAAACTTGAAGCTATCTCTTATCATACACAAGCTTAAAGGTACTGTGGTTTGGTGCACCTAAGAGTTAAACATTACCATGACATATGGAACATTTTTAAGGCCAAAGAATAGAATTCTGCAAAGAAAATGTGACCACAAGCTAGAAAGATGGTTCGGAGGTTAAGAGTACACATTGTTTTTAGAGGACCCGAGTTTGACTCCCAGCATCTGTGTTGAACATCTGTACTCATGCGTACATACCCGCCCCCACAGATACACACCTACACAAGATTACAAATAAAACATATCATTACTTCTAGGCCTTTTGGTTAAGAGCAAGTATAAAACAAACCTGTGTAACTTTGACTTTCCTGGAACTCACTCTGTAGACAAGGCTGACCTTGAACTCTCAGAGATCCATACCTGCCTCTGCCTCCTGAGTGCTGGGATTAAAGGCATGCACACCACCACCTGGCTAAAACTAATACAAATCTATAAAAAAGATATTATGGCTAAACTTACGAAGCTGGTCTGTCTTGTCTCAGATCAATGGTGAAGACAACAGCATCTTCACCAGCTGACAGGAACGTACAGGGAGAGTCTGGTTCTAGGGCCAACTGAAGGAGAGAAAGGGAAAGGATGTGGTTTCTAAATATTGAGAGGGAATCTTGTTCACTGACTTACCTTTAAGAAGGGAAGCAATTAAAATGTTTTAGCAGGCCAGGCATGGTAGGTACATACCTTTAATCCCAATTTGGGAGTTTGAGGCGAGATCTTTGTGGTCTACATAGTGAAACCATGTCTCAAAAAAAAAAAAAGTCTTAGCAAGTAAAATGTGTACTTTTTTGCTTTTATAAAACCCTGAAAGGGAAGAAGGGGATTGGAGAGATGGCTTAGCGGTTAAGAGAACTGGCTATTCTTCCAGAGGCCCTTAGTTAAATTCTCAGCAACCACATGGTGGCTCATAACCAACTGTAATGAGATCTGATGCCCTCTTCTAGCCTGCAGGCTATATGCAGGCAGAATACTGTATACGTAATAAATAAAATAAATCTTTTAAAAAAATCCTAAGAAGGGAAATAATTTAAGCTTCACTCACTCTTTTGTGTGAGTTAATAGTCCACTGATTCTATACAGGTAATTTTCTATTTTAACTAAATCACAATGAACGTGAACAGAGACAGCAAAGAAAACATCATTCAGTCAGGTGGTGGTGGCACATGCCTTTAATCTCAGCACTTGGAAGGCAGAAGCAGGCTGATTTCAGTAAGTTCAAGGCTAGCCTGGTCTACAAATTGAATTCCAGGATGACCAGAACTGTTAAACAGAGAAACTCTATCTCAAAAACCAAAAACTTCATTCTAAATTAAGTTCAGTTCAGGCATGCATGTAGACAATAATATTAAAAACTTCTTTCTTCCCTGGATCTTAACTCTAAAAATTAATTACTTAGTGGGCAGGAACTAGACTTAAAAATGAAAGTGAGGAGGGAAAAATCAAAGAGGTGGGTATTTTTCATATTTCTCAAGCCTTCTGGTCTCCAACTTTTCTTAGGTTTTGTAAGAGAGTATCATCCTTTGCATGGCATGAAAAAAACAAACAAACAAACATAATATCTACCTTGAGGCTGGGAAGCTCTCAGCGCCTCCCTGGCTGCCACCATGACTATCCACTGTATAGTCACAGCTTTAAATAAAGTTTTCAATAACATGGCTATTTATAGGCTAGTTGTGAGCAGGAAAATCAGGAATTTTCTTATCAGAAGAACCAACCACTAACACCTGGGACTCATTAAAATGATCTAAAAACGGTTAACTTCAGAAGACACAGGAACTCAAGGGTCTCTGAACTAACTACTCTCCACTTGGGGCTAGGTTTGTTTATTTGGGGGTTCTCAAGACAGTCTGACTCTGTAGCCTAGGCTAGCTCTGAACCCATAGCAATGTTGCCTCAGCTTTCCAAGTACTAGGATTACAGCGATAAACCACCACACCCAGCCAGGGGATAATCAACCAAACTTTGTCAGTATGTGAGCTGAAGGTCTTTCAAATACTTGGTTTTTCAGGAACTTTAGGACAACTGTTTTACTCCCTTCTTAACAAACCTACGGGCTGAATGAGGTAAGGTAGGTGAAGACAACAGAGGACACAAGGGAAAACACTGGTTAAGAGATCCATGGAGGATCTGGGTTCAGCCTTAGGAACAAAGGCTTACTGACCTTGTGAGATGCTCCCTTGTGCTGGGCCACACGCTTTGTGTTCTTGCAGCACTGTGTAGCGGAGAGTTCTGCCACACGGACCTGCCCATCCCGGGCACACATTGCCAGGGTGGAATCACCACTGTTAGGAAGAAACTTGGCCTAGAGTAGTATTAAGAATGAAAAAGGGACACATAAGTAAATTTAAAAGAAAAATGTGTTGATGACCCCTTGCCACCCTTTCCTTGTACAACTGTATGTTTCTTTCCTACTCTTTGTACAGACGGCTAAGCTCAAATCCTTCCAGCAGCAAAAGGAAGAGAAAGGAAGTCACTTCAACATAAAAGTGTATTCTGGAAGGTTCTGGAAGGGTGAATGCTACATGATTAAACACTAGTAAACTGCAATTATGCCCTAAAGGAGGAAAAGCAAGGAATAAACAAGGACATCTTTATCTACCTAACAAACATACTTGCCACAAAGGGAAAGAAAGGAACCTGGAAAGAAGAAAAGGGGCATGCTTATGGACAGGTGGTAGCACCACATGGACAATGGGATTAAGATGTAGTATCTCCATAAAATAAACATTATTAACCAAATCTGATCAAATGCAAGTAAACACCAGCCATAAATTTAAGTGCTTAGTTCTCCTTGCTTTCTTTTTCTTGAGTACTGGAGAAAGAACTCAAGAATCTTAGCAAATGCTCTACCACTGAACTATACTCCATATCCATACACTGTTAGTGCTGATGTGTTACAAGCCCTATTTCATAGATATAGAAACTCAAAGTGCAAGTTAAATAACTGTTCAAATTTACACAGGGTTAGGATCTGAAAACTAAGCAGTTTGGCTCAGGATCCCATGCACTGTATTACACTACCTTGTACTGATATACCTATATGAGTTTCAAGTATCCTATCCATAATGAGATAGGATGTTTCCTTATGTGTCATGGGTCTCTCAGTATATCATTATGGAGTCAAGTCCTGATACCTAATTCTAATCACAACTTGCTACTAGCTTCTTTCTGCCCTTAGCAGCAACTTAGTCTACCTTCCCGCTTGATTTTCTCAAGTTGCTAATTACCTGGAAGACATTACTTTTGTGGCCACTCTCGAAGTCCAGTACTGGTTGCCGCCGCACCCAATCCCATACCACCACCTTCAGGTCATCACTGCCACTGGCCAGCCAGGTGCCACGCTGGTTAAAGTGCAAGGTATTGACACAACCAGTATGGCCCTCAAGCCCATGCTGTAGGCGGAAACGCTGCACAAAGACTCTTGCCCCACAAGCCTCATACACGAAGCGGGAACTTGAACCCAGCTCCCGCTCCCGAAGGGCAGGAAGGGCTTGCCAGCGAGGTCGGGGCAAAGCTGTTGTTTCTGAGGATACCCAGTCTTCCAGGGCTCGCTCATCATCTGATGAGTCCTGATCACGGCTGGCCCGTTTGCGCTGTACACGGTGCCGAGGCTGTTCTTCCTCCTCCTCCTCAGAGTGGTCATGAACTCGGTTCTCATCATTGATGGAATAATGGCCAGTGTCCTCCATGCTGTCAGAGTCCTTGTCTTCACCTGAGCTCTCTGTGTCTGTACCTCGACTTTCTGTGCTGGTGCGGGTGGGGCCACCATCATCCCCAGTCAAGCTCAAACTGAGGTCTGAGGCCTCTACTTCAATACCTGAGGATGTTTCCCTCCCCTCTTCAGCTCCAGACATCTCTTCTGGACTGCTAGACAGGCTTCCTGGACATTAATGGATAGACGCAAAGAAAAAATATGGAAAAATAATTAGGACAGTGAAGACTTTTCACCTTGGTCTAAGAAACTATCACCCTAAAGACCAAGAAACAAATTTTAGTAAATGTGTCTCTTTCCAAATAGTCATCAAGAATAATTTCTAGCCAGGCAAGGTGATGTATGCTTGTAATCCAAAGTCATCTTAAGCAAGTTTTAAGGCCACTCTAGCTAATGTCTCAAAAAAGTGGAATGGTGGAACTTCTGAGAAGAAATCTTGATATGCTTTATTATTTACTTAGGTTTTCCAAGACAGTGTTTCTTTGTGTAGCCCTGGAATTAGATTTGTAGACCAGACTGGCCTTGTACTCAGCGATTTGTCTGTCTCTGCCTCCCAAGTGTTGAGATTAAGGTGTGAGCCACCACCGCCCAACTGATTTTGTTGTTGTTGTGTGTTTTTTAAGATTTATTTATTTATTATGCATTCAGTGCTCTGCCTACATGTATCCCTGCAGGCCAGAAGAGAGCACCAAATCTCATTACAGATGGTTGTGAGCACAGGTGGTTGCTGGGAACTGAACTCAGGACCTTTGGAAGAGCAGGCAAAGCTCTTAACTGCTGAGCCTCTCCAGCCCCCAGCTGTTTGTTTAAAATAAAAGATTAAGATTAAAGCTACACAGGCACTAAACATGGAAGCACATACTGGCAATTCCCATAGTCAGAAAGCAGAGACAGGAGGATTACCCCAAGTTCAATATCAGTCAGGACGACACAAAAAGATCCAATCTCCCAAACCCAAAAAGGATGCTGTGCTGGAATACTATATGAATCTGTGCCTGGAGGTAACTTAGGCCCATAAAGACAAACTTCACATGTACTCTCTCTTATGTGAATCTTAGCTTCAAAATTATAGATTATATGTGTTTAGTTTGGAGTATCTATACAAGTCAGAGGGAGGTGGATCTCTCTGAGTTCGATACTAGCCTGGTCTACAGAGTGAATTCTAGGATTCATAACTAGCAAATCTAGTTTACAGGGCTACAGAGAAAACCTGCCTCAAAACACAGACACACACAGAATAAATTTTTAAAATATTCCTTTAAAAAAAAAAAAGTGTGTGGCCAGGCAGTAGTGGTGTACACTTTTAATCCCAGCACTTGGGAGAAAGAGGCATTTATGCCTGTAATCCTAACACTTGGGAAGCTAAAACAGAAGCTTAGTGAGTTTGAGGCCAACCTAGTTTACACAGCAAGTTCCAGGACAGCCAGAACTTAACTGTTACACAGAGAAACCTTGTCTCGGAAAACAAACCAAAACAAAACAAAAAAGTGTTGTGTGTCTGATGCAACTATCTTGGATTTTGTCCTCTATGTGAGACAGGATCTCCCAATAAATGGCTAGCCTAAAACTCATTATGTAGATCAGGCTGACCTCCAATTGTGGCAAGTCTTCTTTTATACTTCCTGAGTACTGAGATCACTGGCATACACCACCATACACCTGGCTTTATGCTATGTTGCTTGATAGGCACCTACTGATTATAGCAAATAATTAAATTATCTACTAAAAAATTTTCAGTGCTGCCAAGCTGTGGTGGCACACGCCTTTAATCCTGGAACTCGGGAGGCAGAGGCAAGCAGAACTCTGTGAGTTCAAGGCCAGCCTAATCTACAAGAGCTAGTTCTAAAACAGGTTTCAAAGCAACAGAGAAACGCTGCCTCGGGAGAAAAACAAAAAAATTCCAGTGTCAGGCGGTGGTGGCACACACCCTTAATCCTGGCACTTGGGAGGCAGGCAGATCTCTGAGTTTGAGGCCAGCCTGGTCTACAGAGAGTTCCAAAGCTACACAGAGAAATCCTGTCTCAAAAAACCAAAAAAAAAAAAAAAAAAAAACCCAAAACAAAACAAACAACAACAACAAAAAAACCCAAAATAAAACAAAAAACATCCAGCAATAACAAGGCATTATTTCAATTGAAAAAAAAAACAAAACAAAAGAAAAAATATGTAGCAAGAACTACATAGCCACGGTAACTGACAAAAAGCACAATGGCTTATGCCATTTCCCATGTCAAGAAAGCACCTACCCCCTGCTGCTTCACTGCTAACTTTCTCCCATGAAGATTTTTTATTTTTAAAAAATGTATTCATTGAAGGGGTGGGTGTCACAGTGAGCATGTGGCCATAAAAGGACAACTTGGAGGACTGAGGTTCCTTCTTCCTCCATATGAGTTCCAGGATCAAACTCAGGCATCAACCAGGTAGCAAGCAATTTTATCCACTGAGCTATATATAATGCTAGTCAATCTTTTAAGTTCTTAAAACCCAGGAAACATGGAGTTGAAAGATTTTAAGTTGGTCATTATGATCACTTACATAGGTTTTCACTAGCCTCTTTCTAGCAAATGTGTATTAATTTACCTCAATTAGCTACACGCTGGCCTCAAACTCAAAGATTCTGTCTTGGTTTATCAAGTGTTAGGATTACAGGCATGAATCACTAAACAGTTTAGTAAATAGTAATATTTTTTTTCTTTTCTTCCATGTTTTCAGGGATCTAACTCAGCACCTTGTACTTGCTTGGCAAGGTCTACCCCTGAAGCTACATGTCCAAATCTAGCTTAAAATTTTCATACTAAAACACAGATTTCCAGTCTCTTTATTAAGAAATGAAATGGTTTAATTGAGAAACATTCATGAAGTTGGTAAAAAGCACGGCTACTTTAAGTGGTTTTTGAGAGGCTCGGTATACTGTAGGTCTGCTATCTTGGCATTACATAACTGATGACTTTCAGTGCCTACAATTAAATGTTGCATTCTCATCTAGCAAAAAAAAAAATCATTGCAATGAGCTCTTGAGCAATGTTCACACCCAATACAATCACAACTTCCAACCTAAGGTGGTCAGGGTATGGAAAAAAGAAAACAAGAAACGCTTTAAAAATGCTGTAACACTGCTTACTTTTGTCTCCTCTCCGCAGAGGAGTACAAATTCTATCCTGCTACAAGTCAAGTCGGAGAAAGATATACCAGTTGTATGACTCCAGTATAAGTTACTCAGGTCCAATCATGTTTACTGATGGACAGCTGGAGCACTTTATACTGCCTGGTTGTCTGGGCTGGAGTGGTGATTTGTGAGACTGCTCAAGAAACAAGAACTCTTCCCAATAAACTCTTAGAAAAATCCCAACACTGAAAACAGATAAAAGTGTTTTGTTTGAAGTAACAAGAGAAGGTTGAACAACACAAAAGCAATGCACAAAGCGGCATAATAGGAAAACTGGGCTAGCAGGTAGAAGTGGGGGGAACCCATAGAAATCTGAACTTAGGAAGCAGATTTGCTGAGAATTACAAATGCTGAGAAAGTATAACAGATGTGTTTAAGTTCAATTGGGCTAAATCTTGGCATTGATAAGAAGGGACAAAAACACACCTAGGGCTGAGGGTCTAGTTCAATGGTGAAGCACCCTTTTCAGTGTGTACAAGGTTCTGGGTAGATGTTAGGTACTATACCCCTGCACACAACACCTAACAGGGCCCTAGATGCAAGGAAAAGGAAAACCCCTCACATTCTTGGAATTTACTATTAAAATTATAATGAACAAGGACCAGTAAGATGGTATAGTAAATAAAGGCACTTGTCGTTAAGCCTGGTAACATGAATTTTGATCTCCAAGACCAAAAGGGTAGAAAAAGAACCAGATTCTACTAAAGTACCATGGCACAAGTGAACACTAAACAAATAAATGTAATATAAAATTTAAAGTTGTGTTAACAAATTCAGACTGAGAAGGCAGTAGCACATTAATATAACAGACAGAGTATACCAGTAACAGCCTGAAGAAGGGGCTCAGGGGTCACTGCCCAAGATCTACCTTAGGATCTGGCAATTTTTTTCCCTGTACAAGCTCAGATGGTCAAAAGTTGCAGAAGATCATTTATCACTGTCTCAACTACTGAACCTCACCCACACAAAAGCAACTCATAGATACTACATAAATACTATGTTTTGATGGACCCTTTTTTACATATTTGTATGTGGTATGCGCAAGTATATGCTGTATTCGTAGGGGAGGGGCGCCCACGCGTGTGAAGTAGCCGAAGGTTGACATAAGGAGTCTTACTCAATCACTTTCCACCTTACTGAAATTCTGAACCCAGAGCTTGCTGATGCAGTCAATCTAGCTTATGTAGCTTGTTTCAGGACCTCTCTGTCTCTACTGTCTGAGACTGGAATTGCACATGTGTGCCACTATGTCCACCTAGCATCTACACATACACACACAGGCACAGGCACGCTCATAGAGAAAGAGAGAGAAAAATATTAATACCTAAAATGTCTTTAGAATCCTATCCCTTTTGATTAAACACAATGTAAAGGGAGGGAAGGAAGACCTGGTTCTGGATAGTTTTGTTTTTAACTTTTTCCTCTCTTCCTCTTTTTGGCACAGGGGACTAAACCAAGGGTCTACATGCACTCATCATTGAGATACATTCCCAGTAACCTTTTCTTCTTCTTCTTCTTTTTTTTTTTTTTTTTTTTTTTTTTTTGTTTTGAGACAGGGTTTCTCTGTGTAACTTTGGCTGTCCTGGAACTCTATAGACCAGGCTGACCTTGAACTCAGAGATCCATCTGCCTCTGCTTACTGAGTGTTGGGATTAAAGGCATGCACCACCACACCCGGCTTGTAACTTCATTTCTTACCACTCTTTGACACTATCATCTACCATAGAAACCTCTTAGTAGTCATAGAAACAGACCTCTCAGTAGTCATAGAAACAGACCTCTCAGTAGTCTTCCCTGAAACGTCCTCTACCTTACTTTTTTTCCTTAATAGGATTTCATTAAGTATGTCCTTCTGTAAACAGGTTTTCAAAAGTCCAAACCACTTCACTAAAAAGTCAATAAATCTCTGAGGCTAGAGATGGCCCAGCAGTTAAAAGAATGGGCTGCTCTTTCAAAGGACCCAGGTTCAATTCTCAGAATCCACATGGTGGCTCACAATAATCTGTTAACTCCAGTTCCAAAGGACCAAAGGCCCTCTACTGGCCTCTGCGGGCAACAGGCACAAAAGTGGTGCATAGGCATATATGCAGGCAAAATAACCAGACATATAAAATAAAAATTATAAAAGAAATATTTTCTGAAAACAATCAGATAAAATTCAAAGGAGCAAAAGCAGCAGGCAGTCCATGAAGATTGCTGTGTGCTTTCCCATACTCAAGCAACACACGAAGGGCTCCTTGGTTCCACTAAAATTCAGGTCTCCGCTACCCCTTAGGGAAAGTAAAGATAGTAAAGAGTGTGACCTTTTTTCGATCCCTTACCATTAGCTAAATCTGTTCTGCCGTCTGTGCTGCTCCCTTTGCTGGACATCTTGAAAATGATATTTGCTGTATCCAGCCTGGATTGGGGAAGAAGGAAACAAAATAATTAGAAAAGCCCCTAGGAAAGACAATAAAATAGACAAGGACATTTAACAATTCATAGGTTTTACCATTTTCATAGGAATTAACCTTTTGTTAATATTAACTACTCCCAACCCCAACTTTCCTGGATCTAATTCCATAGAGAGACATACTGAGAAGGAGGTCAACTACCAACTCTTTGCCATCTTTCTTGAGTAGCTGATAGTGGTTTTTTTTTTTTTGTCTACATGGTTAAGAAGGATCTGAGATAAAATTTGAAACTGTAGGCGCATATCTAATAACAAGCTGCTAGCTAAGAACTTTAGCACAAAAAGGCTGCCTTCAGCACTGCCCTCGCCCCTGAGCAAGAATAGCCCACCGTAAGTAACACACGTTTCCATAAATTCTGTGAAGCTTCTGTTTTCACAAAACAAATACACGAGACAAGATTCTAAATCTCATTTTACACCACAAATAGACAGAAGAAATCAGGTTCTTGCAAAGCAACCTAACCTCTGGTCACTCAGATGTCAAGCCTATTATGAGTAAAGACACATAAGACTATAAGCAGAGGTTGAGCGATGGTGGTGCACACCTTTGATCCCAGCACTTGGGAGGCAGAGGCAGGCAGATCTCTGTGAGTGCCAGACTGGTCATACGAAGGTATGTAAAAGAGAATTCCCACTAAACCATCTTAGCTCATTTTAACATAGTGGCAAATATTACTTCAGCTAATTCTCCTAATTATCACCAGAATTACCTCTGTAGCAAAACCCTAAGTAGAACTAGGGAATGTATCTTATTTCTTTACTGCGCTGTAACACTCCCACCCCTCTCCAAGGCCTTACTGCCACCTCCAGCAAATTCCAAAGAGCAAAGAATAATATTATTCAGGCTAGAGTTTTGTTTAGCCCTTTCAGTGTCTTGAACAAAAGGCAGTGGTAAAAGACAGGGTATGATTATGAGCTAAGACAGAGTACCCAGGCACCATCCTCCAATCTTTCAACAGCCCTTTATTCCCCTAACAATTATCTTAGAAGTTCACCCTTATCCTCACCCTCTACTTCTCTCCTTTATAGAAACCTACACTGTTTCATAAAAACTGTCCTCTGCAGAGACAGCTGCCCAAAGAATGCTTGTAGCAGGCCACAATGAAGTTAAAATATACAAAAACAAAAACCAGGACTGCGTCTGGGAACACCTAAAAGAGCAGTGATGAAAGACACAAGATGTGAACAGTTGTAAACAAGCTATTTCCAGAGCAGATTACTTTTTAACAGCTGTGAGCCACCACAACTGGCTTCTTTCCCCTCCTTAAATGACGTGTATGTCATTTTAAACAAAGATTTTTTTGCTTGTATGTATGCACGCATGCATGTATGTAGCTATGTGTATCACACATGTGCCTGACTGAGAAGGTCAGATGATGGTGTTGGGTTCCCTGAAACTGGAGTTATAGTTTGTGAGCCACCATGCAGGCACTGAGAAACAAACCTAGGTTCTCCCAAGTCAAGTAAGTGCTCTTAACCTCTGAGCCACCTCTCCCATCCCATTTGGATGAATTTTGGTAAAGCATTTCCCACACAACACTTGGCTTTTGTCTCTCAATAGTCACTACTGACATTCTTTAGCACCTCAGTAACCTCCCCAACCCTGAATCTACAGGTTTAAGATTAATTACTGTAAAAGTCCTATGAAACAAGGAAAGTTATTTCATTACTGGTCATAAAGCAGATCACTGTATCATGGTAAATTAGGAGTAGCAGAGATATTCTTCCACTTCTAGAATTAAACCATCTACTATGTCGCATTCCCACTCCACTATTATTCATTTCAAGAAGATAAAAACAGCAGGTCCTGAAAACCTTTCTCATAACTAAAGAGCATCCTCTACAGGAGGTTGGGAATGTATGAACTTGTCGAATTGCTCTTGAAAAGGCTTACCCAGTCTCTGTGACCTGCTCTGAGAGGCAGGGAAAAGGGAGTCACAACGTTCATTTCATATCCAGAGTTCAAAGGATAGTCTTTTGGGAGAGAAAATGACCTAAGGTTCTTCCAAAAAAGGATCTTCTTTTTGAGATAAAGTTGACAGACCTTATTATTAAATTCAGAAGTGTAAAACTCTGTGAATGCTTATGCAAACCAGAGCAGATAGTATCTAAAGATTAAATTTTAACAAAATCAGTTCCAGACTAAAAAGTAGAAGTTGAAGATCCCAGTGAATGAGTGAAGCCATTAACAGACTGTACTCTGTATATGATGAGCTCATGATTCTTGCTAGACTTTGCTCTTTCCATCTATAAAATCACAGACAGAAGGCTGGACAGAGTAGCACATCTTGTAATCCCAGGACTTGAGAGGTGAAGACAGGTCTATGAGTTCAGGGTTACCTATCCTTAGACAGACAGCAAATTCTGTCTGTTGGTACTGTGGGCTACATGAGACGCTGGCCTCAAAAAGATAAAAAAAGAGTGTCCCTAGTTTGAAGTTCAAATGCCCCCAAATTGTGACACTCTTTGAGAATTAACATGATCCTCAATTAGTTTCAAATTTTAGAGCATTTCAGATGTTCCTATATTTATATGCAAACATTCCAAATCTAGTCTGAAAGTATAGTTTAATGGCGTGCTTGGCCAGCATGCACGACGACCTGGGCTCAATGCTCAATACTGCAAAAACAACAACTACGAATGTGACAAACTGAAACATAAAATAATTCTGGTCCTGAGCAGTTTAAGGAAGGGATAGTCAACCTGTAGCTATCAAGAAGAGTTATACATTAGTAGAATCTTATGTTAAAACCTGTGCAGATGGACTGGAGAGAAGGCTCAGAGCTTAAGAACACTGGCTACTCTTCCAGAGAACCTTGGTTCTATTTCCACCATTCACATGGCAGCTTGCAACTATCTGTGACTCCAGTTCCAGAGGACCTAACAACCTCACACAGACAGACACACATACAAGCAAACCACTGCAAATGAAATAAAAATAATAAAAAAAAACTGTAGAAAGAAGCAGTGATCAAATTTTATTAATGAACTTCAGTGTAAACTTTGGGCATCTACCCCCAATATATATTCATACACTTACAATAGGATTGTATTCAGTATTAAAGTTAGCCAAGCTTAGAAGCACACACTGGTAATTCCAGCACTTGAGAGTTACCAGCCTCAGCGCATGAGAACTCCTAAGAGCTAGAGGCCGACATGGGTTACATACAGATTAACAGCCAGCCAAAGCTACATATGACCCTATCTCAAAAAACACAAAATAGGGGAGCTGGAGAGATGGCTCAGAGCTTAAGAGAACTGGCTACTTGTTCAGAAGACCCAGGTTCAATTCCCCAATACCCACATGGCAGCTCACAATCATTGTTCTAAGGAACAGGATGCCCTCTTCTGGTCTTTAGAAGCACCAAGCACACATGAACTGCACAGGCAGGAAAAACACCCATACACATAATAATAAAATTTTAATTTTTAAAAATATAAAATAGGACTAGCAAGATAGCTCAGTAATGTACCTGACCTGGCACCAAGGCTACGAATCTGAGTTTGATTCATACTCAGATGAGTCATACTTGGGACTCAGATGGTGGAAGGAAAACGGGTTCCAAATTGTTCTCAGACCTTCACACATGTACCGTGGCATACACACAAAATAAGAAAAACATAATAATTTTTAAAAGGTATTTAATTTTTTTCTAGAATATATGCCAAACAAGTATTCAACATCTTTATCTATATACCACTGGATCATCTTATATATCCTTTAATGAAACTATAAATTCCCATTTTGGGAAACTATTTCTCTATAAAATCAAGAAATTATAGATTGAGATATGGTAAGCTCACATCTGTCACGCCAGTGTTCCTAGGAAAGATGGGAGCTAGAGAAAAAAAGAATTCAAGAAACTTATAGTCGAGTTAGTATGGTATACTCAGGCATAAGCAAAGACCCTACCACAAAAAAGGTGGAAAGTGACAACAGTCCCCTGAAGTTGTTGTCTCACACATGCTGTGGCATACTTGTATATCAAGTGTGTGCACGTATTCTCTCTCTCTCTCTCTCTCTCTCTCATATACACACACAAATTATGTCAATACAACTACTCTTGAGAGATGCTATAATTCTCCTTAGTTTCAGTTAAAATTAAATACTAATTTAATTTTAAACTAATTTAATTTAAAACTAATTCAACTCTAGTGCAGAGACTGCAGTAACCACCTACAATGTATATATGGAAAGCATAACTTCCAATGTGATAGCATTTAGAGATGGAGTCTTTAGGATACAATCAGGTGTAGAGGAGGTTATAACAGTGGATAGCCTCATGGCAGGACTGTTACCTTTGTGAGAAAGAGTCCTTTATTTCTCCCTTTTTCTCTAGCATGTGAGGGCACACAAAGAGGCAAAATTCTAGAAGGTGAAAGATATCCGTGGCCAAAAACCATCCACACTAGTACATTACTCTTAGATTTTACCCTCTAGAATAAGAGAATTGAATTCTGTTGTTTAAGCCACCAGTCATTGTTATTTTGTTCTAGCAGCCTGAGCCATTTTAGATAATACCAAACTAAAGCAGACAGAAACAATATAGCTGTGCCCTACAACTTTAATACCATAGTCACTGCAGAATCTCTTCCATTCATTAACAAATATATTTTGATTCAAGCCCCAACCACCTTTTTCATTTTTCAATGCATTACATACCCCCAAACTCTCCACTGTTTCTACTCTGGTCAATTAACATATAAAATATGGTCCAGAACAAACCATGCTGAGCTGAAAGAACTGATGAGATCACTGTCTCAGGTAGCTGGAGGAGTTTAGATTAGCTCTACTGCCTATACTCTAAAAATAGCCATGACTCCTGCCAAACTGAAGGTTAAAGAGTAAACTATTTGAGGATGGGGGGGGTGTGTGGATCCAGGTGTTATTTCAAGTTCAGTAATAAATCCAAGAGATTTAGTATGTTTTTTTTCCTGTATTAATAATAGAGTTTAAGTTTTGTTGTTTTTTTTTTTAGCTAACTCTATGACAAACTATTAACTGAATCTCTTATTTAAAAATTGTTGGTGACCAGGTTTGGTGGCACTCGTGCTTTTAACCCTAGAACTCAAGAAGCAGAAGCAGGAAGATCTCTATGAGTCTGAGGCTAGCCTGGTCTACATGTTTGTTCCAGGGCAGCCAGAGCTACATAAGAAACCCTGTCTCAAAAAACAAATAAATAAGTAAAAATAAAAAATAAATAAAAAGAAAAATTCAGGACTTCCCTACTGATGAAAGTTCTGTATAACAAACCACATGTGCTAGAACTGGCCATCACAACATAAACAACCTTGACCCCTAAACTGCATAATATCCATCAGCAAAAAAAAGAGGTATAGCATGTATAGAGATGTACACAGATGATGGCAGAGCACAGGCTCAGCACACGCAAAGCTCTGAGTTCAATCATAACATCCCTAAAAGTAAATAAATCAAAGGATTCACACAACTTTACAAAGCAAACGATGGAGTTTATCTTAGTAAACTTTGATTAGGTAACTATTTCTTAGGATAGGAAATAACCATAGCTTTAAAATTAATGAAATGGATTTATCAAAGTTAAAAGTCTTTCCAAGAGACTAGACAATGAAAAGGTAAGCTATAGACTCTTAAAATATCTATGAAACAAATGACAAACAGTAATCAATTTAAAAACTCTTACAAAAGCCTAGCCTGATGACACATTCCCTTTATCCACTAAGAAGGCAGACCTCTGGGAATTCAAGGCTAGTCTGGTCTACATGGTAGGTTTCAGGCCTGTCAGAGCTACAGAGTAAGCCCCTGCCCCAAAATAAAAAAATCTACAACAAAAAACTTCTTACAACATATAATGACCACTTGAGGAAAGATTCTGGACTTTATCATTAATTAACTAAAACTACTGAGACTACAATAACCATCTTACAGAGGATCAGCGTTCAGTTTCCAGAACCCACACTACACAGCTCACCACAACCTCGAACTCCTGTGGGATCCAATGCCTCTGGCCTCTGTGGACACCTGCATTCCCCAGACACATACACATAATTTTAAGAAATAAAAATAGTTTTTTTTTTTTTTTTTTGCTTTGGTTTGTATTTTGTTTGCCAAGACAGGTTTCTCTGTGTAGCTCTGGCTGTCCTAGAATTGCTCTGTAGACTAGGCCAGCCTCCAACTCAGAGATTCGCCTGCTGGTATATATCACCACTGCCTGGCTATAAACTGTTTTATTTTTTTTAAGCCACTAAATTCTCAAGGCTGCACCCTTACTATCCCTATTATTACTCTGGCACTTTATTTGGAGGAGGAAGATATTTGTTTTGTTTGAGATAAGTTATTATCACATAGCCCAGGGCAGCCTAGAACTCACTATATAACCCAAGTTGTTCTCAGATTTGCATTGATCCTTCCTTCCACCAGACCAGTACTGGGGTTACACACAGAGCAGCCACCACGGCTGGATAAAGCTATCATTAATATAAATTTATGAACATGGCCAATGCATCACAGCAACTAAGTAAAATGTCACATCTCCTAACCTAAAATTGCAAGTGCTAAATGGATTTGTGCCTCAGATAAAGCATTTATTTATCAGTAACCAACATAAATGGCAAGATGAATCCAACATAACATAAAGAACCTCTAACTTTACTGTTTTGGTGAAAACTAAGAATATTCTGCTAAAAACTCAAAAATGTATTTCTAGCAAGTGAGCTAGATCCTTACTGGTGCTAGAAATTGAGCTCAGGGCTCACACAGGCATGATAAACACATACCACCACTGAGCTACACCTCTATCGCCTCTATGTTGACATTATTTTGTTTTTTGAGACAGGTTTTCTCTGTGTAGCCCTCCCTGGCTGTCCAAGCTGGAACTCCATTTGTAGACCAGACTGGCCTCGAACTCCGAGATCTACCTGCCTCTGCCTCCTGAGTACTGGGATTAAAGGTGTGCGCTACCACTGCTCGGCTGACATTATTTTATTTTAACTTTCCTTAGATTCATGTTAAATCTTTCAGTCTAGGGCCTATAAAAACTAGTCTGATGACTTTACTTTATCTTGGGCCTGACAGAAACATCTCAATAACATTATGGCGGGTGCTGTCCTTGATCCTTTTACTAAGAACTTGCTTTTAGTCAGTTTTTTTTAAAAAAAGATTTATTTATTTATTTTTATTTTTTTTAAAAAAAGTAATTTTATTAAAAAAAGATTTATTTATTATGTATACAGTATTCTGCCTGCATGTATGCCTGTATAGATGGTTGTGAGCCACCATATGGTTGCTGGGAATTGAACTCAGGACCTCTGGAAGAGCAGTCAATGCTCTCAACGGCTAAACCGTCTCTCCAGCTCTTTAGTCATTTCTTAGGACTTCTATTTTTCCAGCATTCTCTCAGGACAATCCATGTTTCACTCTGCTATGCAGCTAACTCTCCTACATAAACATCTATATTTAAATGAGGTAAGGTTTTAGTTCCCACTAAAGACATCTGCTTTTCTAGATCCCATCATCATCTGGAATTAGTCCTCCTTTCCTTATTATCAATTCTTGTTTCCAAACAAAACCAGCTCATTTAAAATTCATTTTCTTCTGTCTCTTACAATCTGCTCTCCACCAGATGATCCCTAAGCTTTAGGTGCTGGAATTGTATTGTAGATGTTATCTGCTGGAATGGGGCCCCACGTGATCACCTGTTCTCTACTGTGAGGTTACATCTAGAAATTAAAGAAGCTACACCCATGAAGCCTCATTGTGGCTGCCTAAACAAGACCTGAAAAAAGGATAACACCAATAGACAAGCTAACATGGAATGGGAACCCTCACCAGGCCCCAGCCCTAGACAAAGAAACATTGACAGGGGAGAAAAAGACAATGGGAGAAATAGTCTTCCCCAGGGAAAAGAGCCCTAATTCATTATCCAATACCAAGTGATCAGACCTGAAATAATATACATACAAGTGATATTAAACAGACTGAACTGGTTATATTTATATATTTAAAAGTGTGTGTGTGTGTGTGTGTGTGTGTGTGTGTGTGTGTGTGTAAAACAATAATTAAAGAAAAAGAGACCAAGAATTTGAGCAGAGGAGTACAGGGAGGCATTGAAGAGAGAAATCAGAGGGGAGAATATATGTAATTATATTTTAATTTCAAAAACTAAAGATACTATCCAGGTGATGGTGGCACACGCTTTTAATCCCAGCACTTGGGAGGTAGACAGGTAGATCTCTGAGTTTAAGACAAGTCTGGTCTACAGATCAAACACCAGGACAGCAACAGGCACGGTTACACAGAGAAACTCTATTTCAAAAACAAAACAAAACAAAACAAACAAAAAAATAGATACTTTAAAAAATAAGTTAAAAAATTTTTAATTTTTCTTTTCTTTTTCTTTTTTTGGTTTTTCAAGAGAGGGTTTCTCTGTCGCTTGTCCTGGAACTCGTTCTATAGACCAGGGTGGCCTTGAACTCACAGGAATCCACCTGTCTCTGTCTCCTGAGTGCTGAAATTAAAGGTGTTACTACCGCTGCCTGGTAAAATTAAATTATTGACAAGAGAAAATATTCATTTTCTCGCTTTAATATTTTTCTTCCTCATAACAAATAATTCTCCAAGCCAATTTTCTAGTAATACTGCCAGTTACATTATTATAGTACACTATTTACTATCCTATTAGCACTGAAATACAAAGCAGGAGATTCACACTACATAAATTACATTTATGGGGCCAGGTGTGGTGATGCACACCTTTGATCTCAGCACTCAGGAAGCAGAGGAAGATGCATCTCTATGAGTTCCAAAACAGACTGTCTACATAGTTAAAGTTCCAGGGTGGCCAGGATTATGTCGTGAGATCTTACCTCAATAAATAAATAGATAAATAAATAAATAAATGGAAAAAAAATAAAGTGTTTATGGGAGGCAGGACTTTGGGTGACTTTCTATTGCTAAATACTTGGATGGAATGAATAACCATTTTCTCCTTTTGTATACTGGATACAGGAACAGAAGGAAAACTGAGTATTTTGGGATCAGGGCATCTATTTTCCACTGTGCAAAATTCTGACAGCACAAAACAACCCAACTGTACAGAGGTGTTGGGTAATCCATCCACATTATAAGACTCTTGAACTACCGAGCAGTCCATCTGAGACAAGCAAACTGGTAGGCATCAATGTACCAGTCAATAAAGCTGAAAATATATTATTATTATTTAAATAGAGTCTCAACATAATTTGGGTTAGTCTTGAATTTACAGAGTTCTGCCTGCCTCTGCCTCCCCAGTACTGAGATTAAAGGTGTGGGCCACCACACCTGGCAGAAACTATAACTAAATAATACCTCTATAATCCCTTGTATAGCCAACTAACCAACTGGGGAAAGTTAACTATACAATTTTAACAAAAGGATACAAATACCAAGAACATTAAAAATATATACAAGAGACCAAGGCTGGAAATCCTAAGTCATAAAACCAACCTGAGCTACACAGTGAGCCTGCCTCAAAAAGAAAACAAATTAAAATAAAATGTTACAATTAAAGAAAGTAAAGTGTCTGGTGGTGGCACATGCCTTTAATCCCAGCACTTGGGAGGCAGAGGCAGGCCTATGAGTTCAAGGCCAGCCTGGTCTACAGAGTGAGTTCCAGGATAGCCAAGGCTACACACAAAAACACTATCTCAAACAACAAAACACAACTGAAACAAACAAAAAAGGATTTATGTTTCCTCTTACTTCCATCACTACAAAGAAACATTTGTATACTACGAAAAGGTTCTGAGAGTGAGAAGCTATTCTAATGGAATTACCTAGGGAGCTTATTTGGGGGGGGGGTGGCAATTGAGACAAGGACTTATTATGTAGCATATACTCACCTGAAAACTTGCTATTTTAGCCCAGATTTGTCTCAAATTCAAAGTCACCCTCCTGCCTCAGCCTCCTGAGTGCTAGGATAACAAATGTATGCCACTGTGCCCAGCTAGGTGACTCTGTTATTCAAGGACTCAGCTATTTCTTTTCCGCATCCAAGGATCATAAAACACTAGGATTCGTCGGGCAATGATGACGCATGCCTTTAATCCCCGCACTCAGGAGGCAGAGGCAGGTGGATCTCTGTGAGTTCGAGGCCACCCTGGTCTACAGAGTGAATTCCAGGACGGGCTCCAAAGCTATAGAGAAACCATTGGAATGGGGAGGGGTAGGGGGACCCCACTAGGATTCAGTTAACTCTCAGTCAAGGCTGTACCGATGGCTCACAACTGCATCTCCAGCACTTATGAGGTGGAGGCAAGAAGCTCAGAAGTTCAAGATCATTCTCAACTAATTTGAGGCCCAGACTAGACTACATAAGAACCTATATTTTTTTTAAGGGGAGGAGGTGAGAAGCTGTTTATTCTATGGATTAATGTCCCATTCTCTATGCTAATAATACCAAATGCCAGGGCTTATACTTTTAGGATTTGATTCTAGTGGCATTGCTTTGGAGCACGTTAAGAATGCACTCTAGGCCTTTAAATCCAGCATTCGGGAAGCAGAGGCAGGCAGATCTCTGTTAGAAGCCAACTTGGCCTACAGAATAAGTTCCAGGACAGCCAGATTGTCACAAAAAACAAACAAAAAATTTTTAGAACAGTCAAACTCAGTTATCAATTTAAGTGATAATAAAGGATCATCAACTCCCAGTGTTTTCATTCCGATTTACCTTTCCTATCAGAATTCTGTCCCCATTAACACTGTTGGTCATTCATACTTCCATTTTCTCTTACATCACTGAACTGTACAGAAATTAAAAAGTGTGACTCCAAAATATTACTTAAAATAAAAAAAACAGGCTTAAAACAACAATAAGCAGGGCATGGTAGTACATTTCTATAATTTCCACACTCAGGAGGCTAAGCAGAATGACTGTTTCCAGCTTAGAAGGTACACAGAATATAGCCGCACTGGGCTGGCCTGAACCACATAGAAAGACCCTCTCTGGCACCAAGGCTTGCCTGAAGTTCAGAGATTAAAATAGCCAGCCACTGACTCTTACCTCTACCTCAGTTCAAAAAAGCAATCCCGCCTCCAGGAATCTCAGAATGAGACTGTGAGTGAGAGCTGTCTCTTCCGGTCTTATAGTCCTCTCTAGGGCTGAGATTAAATGTGCGCACCATTACCACCTGGTTTCTATGGCAAACTTGAATCTGGGGGGTGGTGGTGCACACCTTTAATCAGTATTTAACATGTTTAACTTGGGAGGCAGAATCAATGAAGGTCTCTGAATTCAAGGCCAGTCAAGGACAGCCAAGGCTACACAAAGAAACCCTGTCTTGAAAAACCAAAATAAAAAACAAAAACAAAAAAAAAAAAGGAAAAGTCACTATACCTGTCTGGAAATTATTTCTGTGTCTGTAAATTACCTCTCGCCTATATTCCTGCAAGTTGGATTCTGGTGGTATCTATACTTTAGTCTGTGATAGGCTCCCTATCTGAGGTGAATAGACCTGTTGTTTCTCCACAGGAAAACTTGTCACACACACACACATGAAAATAACATAAAAACAAATAAGCCTTTAAAAAATATATACAAGTTCAGTGTGGTGTCTTTCTGATGGTCCTTTATTAAGCACATCTCAGAAGCCACAGCATAACACTCTTGTTCTTTTCTTTGGGGCACGCAGGGTGCGCACACTGCCCTTACAGTCAAGATTCTCCTGCCTCAAAATGGATGGAACTAGAAAACATTATTTTGAGTGAGGCAACCCAGACACAGAAAGACAATTATCACATGTACTCACTCATGGGTGGTTTTTAAACATAAAGCAAAGAAAGCCAGCCTACAAAGCACACTCCCTGAGAACTTAGACAATAATGCGGACACTAAGAGACTTACATAGATCTAATCTACATGGAAAGTAGAAAGTATAAAAAGACAAGATCTTCTGAGTAAATTGGGAGCATAGGGACCTTGGGGGAGAATTGAAGAAGGAGGGGAGAAGCAGGGAGGGGAGCAGAGAAAAATGTAGAGTTCAATAAATATTAAAAAAAAAAATCAAGGAAAAAAAAGATTCTCCTGCCTCCTGAAATACCAAATACCTGAATATCTGGTATTTCAGGCATATACCTACCTTTACCTTACTGAGAATCTTCCTTTTTTCATTTAAAGGAAGCACTTACAACTGCTCTTCGTAATTTGAGTTGCTGACAACACCATTCTTACATTTAGGGGCCATTTACTTGAAGACAGACATTAATACAGCACAAGTGGTTTGATAACAGGGAATAAGTTGATGGAGTAAGTCACAAAACAAAACAATCCCACGCAAACTCGGAATTAAGATTAATAAAAGGGTTATTTATTTAAAAGGAAAAACTTACAGATCACCGTCCTAGACAACAGCCTCCTGCAGGGACAGGAAAAGCGTCTGATAGTCAGAAGCGGAATCCGAAGTAAGCAAGAGAGAGCGAGAGGCTGCGGCCGGCCGAAAGACACCACACCCCACCCCAGTGGGCTGGTACCTCAAAGGCTATTGGTTGAAGGAGCAGAATTAACTCCCGCAGCACCTCCCCCTTTTGTTTAAGTAAGAGAGTTCTAAACCTACTACAAAATTATGTACAATAAGAACAAATATCCTATTCTAACTATCCTAAGTCTTGTATAATAAATAACTTGGCCAAGTGATGAGTGGAAAGTAGCTACATTTATCTAGTCTTCAACCCCATTGAAGATCTGAGAAGGGAAATAATGTTACCTTAGTCATTAGGAAGTGCAATAAAACAACTTCCAAAATATGCAACAAATCACAGAGGCAACTGGCTACCTGGGCAATCACCCCAAGTTGCGTCTGCAGCGTTGAAGCAACCAACTTTGGCTAAGGCCTAACGTAACTGACATACCATTTTCAAAGGCAAGAAACTTTTCAAAACTATCTTACCCTGTCTTGGCAGGATATAACTAAGAGATGGCAAGTGAATGCAACTCAGATACAGGACCTGAAATGATTTAGGACCCAGGAAGTTGGGGTAGATTCCATCCTGCTACTCAGGAAAGCATACAATATAAAACTTATCAATAGTTTATTCTGTACTTTGCCAATTAATATTTTTATCCCATGGTTGACAAAAAAAAAAAAATCCCAACTACAAATCATGCAGCTCACTGTACACTCGGTTCTAAGACTTCCAGGCCTGCTACTGATCTCATTCACTCAGGTGCTTGGATTCTAAATAGGGGAAGGGAGTAACAGATTATCTCACGATTTACTGATAATCTATTTAAGAAAAGAAAAAGGCAAATTCAATTCTAAAGACTCAAGAACTCCAAAAATAAATGAATAAATTTAAAAACAACTCTAACACCAATGCTATATAGTAGAAACTTCAGACTGGATCTCTCTCTCTCTCTCCCTTCCTTTTTTTCTGACAGGGTCTCTCTATATATAGCTCTGTCCTGAAACACACTGTGTACACAAGACTGGCTCCCAAACTCAGTGCCTCTCCTCCTGAGTGCCAAGATTAAAAATGTGCACCATGATACCCAACACTTTGGATCCTTGCTGCTTTTTTATAACTTAGCCATTTCCTAGTTTAGTGTAACTTTTATACAGCAAGTACAATATAGTAGTAAATCTACCAATAACATAGTTTGACTAGTCATTTGATTTTAACAGCCTCTAATCTAAAGTCAGGCATGGTCACCCATACCTATAATGCTAGCACTCAGGACATTGAACAGTGGTGGTGGTGGTGGTGGTGGTGGTAGTAGTAGTGTGAGTTCAAGCTCACTCTAAGCTAGTAGTGAGCTCAAGATGAGGTCCTCTCAAAAAAATAAAATCAGGATGGTGGTACATGCTGTGATGGCATTAGGAAGGCAGAGGCTATCTAAGACTGGAAGTTCAGGTCATGCTCAGTTACATAATGAGTTTGAGGCCAGACTGGGCTACATGAGAGTCCATCTTTAGAAGAGAGAGAGAAAGAAACAACAACAAAATCCCTATTCTTTGGTAATAATCGGAACACTAAAATGTCCTTAGAAAGACAAGAATTTTACAGCTGTGATAAACAGACTAAAAAATAGGATCCAATGTACACCAAGATGCTACCTAAAACCTTTCCTGCAGGTTTTGGAAGAGGGTGGGGGTGGAGGGTCCTTATCCAGTAAAAAAGGCAGTAAAGGGTAGTCAAGTTATTCTTTCAACATATTTCCTTTTCTCCTCCACAGCCTTCATGCAACAAAAACCTCCAATCTCATAAAATACAAATGCCTAACTCATGACCACTGCCAAGAGTCCTGATATTATGATAGGAAATCTAGCCCCAGGGTAGTGGTAATAAAAGTTAACCAGCCCTAAAACAACAACAACAACAAGTCATCACTGGCTTGAAAGTGCCTACTTACTGTACTGTCATCAAACTTCAACTTTTATAAACCCTTGACTTTTCCAAAACAGATGTGTTAGAAAAACAAACCAAAAAGGCTTAAAATTCTTTATCTATACTGTCTAAAGATAGTGTAGATTCTTCCTTTTTTTGTTTGTTTTTTTTTTTTTTTAATTTGGTTTTCCAAGATAGGGTTCCTCAGTAGCTTTGGGGCCTGTCCTGGAACTCGCTCTGTTGAACAGGCTGGCCTCAAACTCACAGAAATCTGTCTGCCTCTGCCTCTGCCTCTGGAGTGCTGGGATTAAAGGCGTGCACCACCATCGTCTGGCTGTTATCACATTCTTAATCATCTGTTGGTGAGGTCCACCGCAGGGCTCATCATCTTGGAGAAAATTATCCCTTTTTTGCATCAAAACTGAATCACATAGGGGACAGTTACACATTATAGCAGAACTGAATACTATAAGGTATGTTAACAAACCAAGAGGAAGAAATCAATGAACAAAGAAATTATTGATGGCTGGCCAGTGGTGGTTCACGCCTTTAATCCCAGCACTTGGGAGGCAAAGGTGGATCACTTTGAGTTCAAGGCCAGCCCGGTCTACAAAGAGAGGTCCAGGACAGTCAGAATTATTAAAGAAGAAACCCTATCTTGAAAAAAAACAGAAACAAAACAAAATAAAAGAAAAGGAATTATTGATATTCGGTTTAAGAATGCATTTAGAGGGGCTGGAGAGATGGTTAGAGGTTAAGAGCAGCGGCTGCTCTTCCAGAGGTCTTGAGTTCAATTCCCAGCAACCACATCTGTAATGAGATTTGACGAACTCTTCTGGCCTACAGGCATACATGGAGACAGAATGTTGTATACATAATAAATAAATAAATAAATCTTTTTTTTTAAAAAAAAAAAAAAGAATGCATTTAGAGCCAGGCTGGTCTACAGAGCAAGTTTCAGGACAGCCTTGTATGGTGATGGGGGGGACAGAGGCAGAGATATTTAGAAATACATATATACAAACATTCCCTAGTCTTATACTCAGAAAACAGTTTTAAAAGATACCTCACATGAGCACTTACAAAGCAAACATCTGATATGAACAATTAAAACTAAATTTGAGGGGACTGGAGTTGGCTCAGCAACTAAAGTGCTTACTTGTCTTTGCAGAGGACCTGAGTTCAATTTCTGGAAATCACACGGCAGTTCACAACAGGTTGTAACTTCAGCTCCAAAGTGGCGCCAAAGTGGTGCCTTCTTCTGTTTTAGCCTCCATAGGCACTGCCCTTACATGCATAATTTCCCACACAGACAGATACATAAATCTTAAAAATGAATCTGAGGCTGTGACTCAGTAACAAGAGTTTACTTAGTATACCTAAGACAGGACCAGTTTTGTTTTTTTGAGACAGGGTCTCACTATGTAGCTCTGGCTGTCGTGGAACTCACTTTACAGACCAGGCTAGCCTCAAACTCAGAGTTCTGCCTACCTCTGCTTTCAAGTGCTGGAATTAAAGGTGTGCACTACCACCACCAGCTTAGGCCCCAATTCTTTTATAACAAACAAAACAAAAAACTAGAAGAAACTAGAAAGATGAGTGCTAAAACAAAACAAACACATGTAACTACTCCTGTGCACTGGGCCCCACATCTGCACACAGCACTTGGGAAACTAGAGAAGACTTACAGTTTGCAAGGTGAGCCTGATCTACACAGCCAATTTCAGGCCAGCCCAGGATAGTGAGTCCCTGTCTCAAAAATCAAATAAATGGGCTGGAGAAATGGTTCAGTGGTTAAGAGCATTTGCTGTTTTTGGAGAGGACCCAGATTTGATTCACAGCACCCATGGCAGCTCACTATCTATCTGTACCTCCAGTTTCGGGGTATCTGACACCCTCTTCTGATCTCCTCCTGTATCAGTTATGCAAGTAGTGCACAGATAACTGAAGGGTCTGAAGACAAGAATAAAAATATAGAAATAGAAATATAGACACTAAAGATTAGAAGGTAGAAGTTTAGGATGTAGGAAGAAGGACACATAAAGCTGTAAACCTAAGTAAACTATCAACAACTTTCTCAGCAGATCACAGATCAATCTTCACAGGGATTACTTTCTCGAATGCCTGGGAAATCTCCATCACGTTAGCTATTTACAACTGACTTTTTATTACAAGGCCAGAGCATCTCCCTGTAAACTGAGGGTAGTGTCTTGACTGTCCTTAACAAACAGTAGGTGTGAACTGAGTTTAACCCTTAGGAGACAGAGATATGTGACCTCTGAGTCAGACACTGTCTCTGTTATGGGAGACTGGCACTACCAGAGGAGAGGCATGACCTCAGTTTGTACTCGGGGATACCAGGAGACAGTGGATAAATAAAAGAAGGTTTTAATAAGCTCTGATAATGAAGGTTGTAAAGTATGGCAGTCAATTTACCTAAAAATAATATGAAAGACTTTTCTTCTAAGTTCTCAGTCCAAGAATCCTAATTTATTAACCTTCTAGTGTTACAAGCAGCCCCCTTTCTGACGAATTGCTAAAGATATCTGTTTTCTTGCAATTAGTGAGTTTCGTTGTAGTCTCTCCTAAAACATATTTCATGATGGCTGCCTAATTACTCATGGACACTAGCACTCACTCCCCTCTTTAGGGTCTCCGCTGACCAACCCAAGGGTCAGGGCAAGGTTGTAAAATTCTTTTGTTCAGGGATAATGCCTGGTGCCCCTGCTATAAAAAGTAGGTTCAAAAACCAGCCGTGGGCCACAGCCTAACAAACACCATTTCTGGCTGTGGTCTCAGCTAGCTGATAAGCTTCTGTGCCCCGCGGTGTTTTATTTTTATTTTTTATTTTTAAGTTTGCTTCTGGTTTTCCTAGGATCTGGTTTCTGGAATAAAGTTTGCTTCTGGTTTTATTAGACTTGGTGGTGTTCTCATCTTTGTGCGACCCCCCCTGGACCCAACAATAACCATGCAGGTAAAACACCCATACACATAAAACTAAATTTTAAAAGCTGTACTTTTATTCTTAAGGTTTTTTGTTTTTTGTTTTTTTTTTTGCTTTTCGAGACAGGGTTTCTCTATAGCTTTGGAGCCTTTTCCTCGAACTACCTCTTGTAGACCAGGATGGCCTCAGACTCACAGAGATCCGCCTGCCTCTGCCTCCCAAATGCTGGAATTAAAGGCATGCGGCATCACTGCCCAGCATATTCTTAGATCTTACATATATACATACATCATCACTAAAATTTTTATTTTAGTACATAATAAACATTTGCTGGCTTGGGAATCATGTGGAATAAGACTTAGCACAGTCACTCTCAAATTTTTAGTACTACAAATCATCAAGATCCTAAGAACTGGTCAGACTACTTCGCTTTTCTATTTTCTAGTAAGTCTTATGAGTCTCAAAAACAGTTCTACTCCGTACTACCAGAAATCTAAAAGCCTGGCAAAAACTACATTTACAACTGTGTTCCAACTCCTTCTGTGGCTTAGCCCACTTTGATGAAAGCACATGATGCTGTTTCTACTAATCAAAAGTTCTGTAAGCTAGCTACAAAAGGAGATACTTTTAACCAAATATTAACCACTGTGTTTTGAAAAGCCAGACCTCTGAGACTATCTGGACTTAGAGACCAACTAAATGGAGAATCACTCTTTACTCCTATGGCATGGATGATAACTTCTGGGTCTGGGAGAAGAGATCTGAACGGACAAAAGGCTAATTGCCTTTAATCCCAGCACTCAGGAGGCAGAGGCAGGCGAATCTCTGTGAGTTTCAAGCCAGAATGATCTACAAAGCAGGTTCCAGGACAGCCAGGACTGTTACACAGAGAAACTCGTTCTCAACGCCCCCCCCACGAAAAAAAAAACTAAACAGAATTCTGACAAACCCATTCTCAATTTTTAAACAGTATAAGACATGATCCACACAACGACAAAAACACAGTGCAAATGAATTAAAACCAAAAGAAAAACAGAGGCAGAGTGCTCACTCTAGGCTTAACTCAAATCATTTGTAGACACACAGCAACAGTTTAGGGTAGCAGGTCAAAACACAGCCAACTAAGTAATTTAATCAAAGCTGGAAGAAAGTTACAATAGCCAAACTTTTGGAAACCATGGTAAATTTGTTAAGAGTTTAGCGATCTGCACTTGAGCATCAGGAAGAGTCTGTCCTGGATTGAGGAATTGAATGTCTTCAACTCCCACTCACCTTTCCTCCTTTTGTCACCGATGTAAGGCTGGCTCCTGAGAAAACTGGTCTGGAGGTCCACTGAATAACTGAGAAAAGTTAAAGTTTACATGGCAAAGGTGTCTCTTCTTCTCAACTTAGTGAAAAAATTTATGACCACACTTTACTATTTTCTAGTCCGCCTCAGAACTATTTAAAACCAAAATAACTTACTTAATTCAATTCTGACTACTGTACAAACCAATACACGGAACTTAAAATACAAAGAATTAACACGAGATGTAAACGTCAGGCAAGTTATCTCCCAGCTCCACCAACACTAAGAAGTCATTTATCAGGAAAACCTGCATCTTTTCAACTCTACACCAAACCACCTCTCATCCACAAGCTACAGAGTGGAGGGGGGAGGGGGAGGACCCAGGGAGAACGTGATAGCGCTAGTGCCGGTTTGTTTACAGACTCTACCAACAATCATATGAGTCAGAAATTCAAGCCACCAGATGCTTTCCAACTAATAAGGACCAACTGGGGCCATTCTAAGGTTGTACTAAAAGATTTCGGGACAGGGGGAGGTACACTAAGAGAATCGTATCACAAAGCGTACAAGACCAGACCTCAAGTACAAACTGCCAGTTTCTTGGACCTTCCGTACAAGGTGCTGGGCCTGAGAACTTGGGAGGGGGGAGGGGGCACACTGCGCGGTGGCCCTGAAGTGACAGGGAGACGCAGATAGAACCGGGTCCTCAAATTATAAAGAGAGAAATGAGAGCATACAGATGGGTCACGGGACGAACGAGAAGTCCCCAAGAATTATGGGGGTTAGCTCTCGGGGGCAAAACCCGGGACTGACCTGGGCAAAGGACAAGCAGTCCTCCCAGCACTGACCCAGGTGAGGGGAGCAGAATCTAAACCCTGGGAGCTTAGGAAAGGGATAGGGCCCATCCTGCGGGGAAGCGGTCAGGGAGAGGGGGGGACAGGCCGAGCCGGAACGAGACACGGACCGGGTAGGTCAAGGGGAGGGCGTCCGGCTGGGACAGTTACAAGCACGGGAGTCGGCGAGGCTCGGCGGCCCGCTTCCCGTCTTGGGTCATCCTTCTGCCAGCGGATGCTCCGACTGTTCCAGGCCCAGCCGCCCCGTCCACTGCCGCCACCAACGCCGCCGCCATCTTACACTGGCCAGCGGCAGCCACCGCCGCCGCCTCGGGTCTCTACGCCTGCGCCTGCGCCGTCACGCTTTCCGGCCGCGTTTGCGACGCTGTGCTGGAGGAGACTGAGCGAGAACAGTCGCGCGAGCCCTCACCTCCCAACCCTCCCGGTGGCCGCGCAAGGGGCGGGGCTTACGGCCAACCGAAGCCACGAGGGGCGCGTGCGCGCTGCGGAGGAGTCAAGTTGTTTTTGTGGTTTCAGAGTGGTGGATTGGCTCCGGGTATTCAAAACACATGTGACTTAGGGGCTCCTTAGCGTTGTGACGGAAAATTAACCTCACTTTCCAAGGGACTGGCAGGCAAGTCACTAGACACCTCCAGTCCTGAGGTTCTAACTCTTGACACATTTTTTTTTAAATCTTTTTTTTGGGGGGTGGGGTTCGAGACAGTTTTTCTTTGTAGTTTTTCTGTCCTTGAACTCACTGTCGACCAGGCTGACCTCAAACTGAAGAGATACACCTGCCTCTGCCTCCCAAGTGCGCCACTGCCGTCCGGTTTAAACACAGTATTGACCCTCAAAGCACACATTTTTGTTTGTTTTTCTTTAAACAAGAAATGTGAGCCAGGTTTCAAGCTGGGCATAGCTAGCACTTAGGAGGCTGAAGCAGGAGGTACACAAGTTGGAGGGCAACCTAATCTGTAGTAAATTCTGGGCTAGAATGAGTCCTTCTAACAAACACAACATATACACAAAAATAAAATAGTAGATTTCCTTGTGGTGTTTTCTTTTTTTCTTTCATTTATTTATCTATTTATTTATTTTGGTTTTTCCAGACAGGGTTTCTCTGTGGCTTTGGAACCTGTCCTGGAACTAGCTCTTGTAGACCAGGCTGGCCTTAACTCACAGAGATCTGCCTAACTCTGCCTCCCGACTGCTGGGATTAAAAGCGTGCGCCACCACCGCCCGGCTCCTCATAAACTTATTTGTGTCACACTTGGTTCTTATTGGTCCCCTTCCACAATAACCTTCTTTCTCCTTGTTGGATACCTTCAATTGGTTACCCTTAGCTTTCACAACAAGTGTATATTTCACTCCTTTTCGTTTGTTTTTCAAGATAGGGTTTCTCTGTGTAACAGCCCTGGCTGTCCTGGAACTCGCTTTGTAAACCAGACCGGTCTCGAATGTGTGCCACCACCTTCAGTTCCCTTTCATCTCCTCTTCCATTCCCTCCCATTATAATCTCTTCCTTGCCTCTCAGGCTCCTTTGTATTCCTTATTAAATACGAATAAGTATGTGTAATGTGTATGTATGTGCCAAGCTTTGGACTTGTAAATGCAACCAAGTAAATTACAACTTTGTCCTTTTTCTTTTAACCAGAAGGTCAAGGTGCTAGGTTCAGACTCCTCAACACTGATCCATATCAATACCATTCTTCCCTCCCTCCCCCACTTCAGATCTTTGTTTTTTGAGACAGGTACTTAAGTATCCTAGAATAGCTTTAAATTTATATAACTACTGTCTCCATCTCCTGAGGGTTGGGCATGCACCACCATGTCTGATTTTATCCAGCAGTGGGAATATAACAGGGCTTCATGCATACCAGGGCAAGCACTCTACCAACTGAACTATGTTCCCAGCCACATTCTAGTCCAAACCATCTGTTGCTTAACTACCTGCTGTGTTAGACATGTGATTAATACTGTTAACTTGACAAGATTCATAATTATTTAGGAGATACACCTCTAGCACACCTGTGAAGGCTTCCCTAGGTTAGGTGAACTGAGGTGGGAAGACCCAGCCTAAGCAGGGGTGGCGCCACTCCGTGGGCTGGGGATTTGACTGAATAAAAAGGAGAAGGTGAACTGGGCACCAGTACTCATCTCTCTCTGTTTCTTGACTATGAACACGATGTGAGCAGCAATCTCATTCATACTCGTTGCCATGCCTTCCCCATCATGATGAACTTCCCCTCAAACTATGAGCTGAAATAAACCCTTGCTTAAGTTTCACAGGTCCCACGTTCTGTCCATTAGGAAAGCAACCGGTACAGTAATTTGTCTATTTCCATTAGTGCCCTGATGCCCTTAAACATAAGACAGTCAGAGTGTCTTTTAAAATATAAGTCACGTCATAGTTCCCTACCCAAAACATCCAAAGCTTTCCCATCCCATACTAAAAATCAGAATTATCTGAAGTGGAGAGATGGCTCAACAGTTAGGAGCACAAACTGCTCTTCCAGAAGATTCAGGTTCAAGTCCCAACACCCAACAAGGTGGCTAACAAAATCCAGCTCCAGGAGATGATGCCCTCTTCTGGCTCTGTAGGCATGTGCACAAAAGTGGTACATAGACACAAGTGCAGGGGTGGTGCACCCCTTGAATCTTAGCCCTGGGGAAGCAGAGGCAGGTGGTTCTCTGTGAATTCAAGACCAGCCTGGTCTATAGAGATCCAGGACAGCCAGGGCTACACAGAGAACTCTCTTGAAAAAGTATTTTTATATATACATAATAAATAACTCTTTTTAAAAGGGAGGGCGGAGACATGGCTCAGTGATTAAGAGTACTGGTTGTTCTTCCAGAGGTCCTGAGTTCAATTCCTAACAAGATGTCTGGCGCCCTCTTCTGCCTGCAGGCAGGTATGCAGATAGAACACTATACATAATAAATCAATCTTTTTAAAACTGTTAAATCAAAATTATCACAGACTTTACATCATCGGTACTGTCTTATTTCTGATTTTATCTCTTTCCTGGTTGCCTGGGTCTGTTTTAGCCTCATTACCCCCATTGCTATCACAAAACTCACAGTATGTGTCAGCTCCAGCTTGGTGTTTTACCTTGGAATATTTAGCTATGAAGTTTATTAGAAAGCATCTTTCCTCTTAAGTTAGGTCTCTATAAAACTGGTACTTTCAAAGAGAGGCAGCTCTTTTTTTAATATTTATTTATTTATTATGCATACAGTATTCTGTCTGCAGGCTAGAAGAGGCACCAGACCTCGTTTCAGATGGTTGTGAGCCACCATGTGGTTGCTGGGAGTTGAACTCAGGACCTTTGGAAGAGCAGGCAATGCTCTTAACCTCTGAGCCATCTCTCCAGCCCCCAAATCAGGGTAGCTGTGTTTGCCAGTTTTCCTCAGACAGTCCTAATTGATGTCTGTTCTCCTGACACTGTTATTATCAGTGCTTTCTTTTGCTTATTATGTACACAGTGTTCTGTCTACATGTATGCCTGCAGGCCAGAAGAAGGAGAGGCAGCTCTTGACTACTGGAAATAACACTTCACTATCTATTCACCTCTATCCCCATTCTGCTTTTATTTATTTATTTACTGACAGGGTCTCACTGTGTAGTTCTGGCTGACCTTGAACTCGAGTGCCTTCTGCCTCCTGAGTGCTGAGGTTAAAGGCACCGCCACACCTGGCTCTGCTTTTATTTTAAGAGAAGAGGCTTCACAGGTTGGGTGTGGTGGCCCATACATGCAATCCTAGCACTTGAGAGGTGGAGGCAGGAGGATCAGTAGTTTAAGGCCATCCTTAGGCTTATAGGATCCTATCTGAAAACAAAAAAAGGAGAAAGGCAGGTCTCCAGCTCTTGGACTCAAGTGATCTTCGGCCTCAGCCTCCATAGCAGAAGAAAAGATGCACACTACTGTACCCAGGCTGCGATACTTTTTCATAACATATTTTATTTTAAACACTTAACCTATAGTTATAGGCTAAAGTTAATGTATGGATGGGCACCACTGGGTGAGTGCAGTGCCTGTGGAAGCCAGAAGAGTGCATCAGATCCCCAGGAACTGGAGCTACAACTGATTGTGAACTGCCATGTGGATGCTGGAACTCAAACCGGGTTGTCTAAGAGAAGCCAATGCTCTTAATCACTAGGTCACCTCTCTAGTCTCCAATTACATATTTTAAATCTAACTGTATTATTAGAATATAAGTTACTGAAGACAGGAATTACCCCTTTTTCATCTTTGTAACCTTAACACCTATAGGAAGTCTAGTGAGCCAAGTAGTTAAGGTCCTATCACCCTACTGCATTCTTTCATCAGTCAGCAACTACTTCTGATTACATGAGAGGCTGCGATCTTGGCACAAGAGCAGTGAATAAAATAAACCAAGACTCTTTTGTTTACATAACCTTTGAGTGAAGGGGGAGGAGAGATACATAGACAATAATGTAAAGCTTGAAGATTGTTGTGAAGTTTAACAAGGAAAAAGCAGGTTTCCAGGTTACCAGGGTGGGTGTGCTCTCTTATCCTGGGAGTTCAGAGAAGGCCCCTTTGCTGAGGTGTGCTCAGAATAAGAACTTGAAGTGAGAAATCGAGCCATACACACCTGGAGAAAAGTGTTCCAGCCCAAAGGTTAAGTATGCTTACGTAGTAGGAAGCCAGGTAGTGCAAGAGGATATAAATAAATTAATAAATTATTTTTTTAATTAATAAATGTGGCATGATTTGATTTATAACTGAAGCTCACCCTAGCTGACTTCTGTAACTGCCTTCAGGGAGGCACAACAGAAGCTGACAGACTCGTTAGGAAGGTTATGGCAAAAGACCTGCAGGACTAGTACTGCAGTCCAAGTAGCACAAGCAGCCACACTGAAGATGCGCTCTCGAATGTGGTAAGGAGGTGAACTTGCTAATAGATTGAACACAGATGTGAGATAAGAGGAAAAAAGCAAGGATGTGAGAGTTATCTTAACTGAATAAAGAGCAATGCCTTCTTCTGAGATACATGTAGGGGAACAGGAGCAGGTTTTTTTTTTTTAGGGGAAACATTCAGCTGTCTGTCAAATCTCAAAGCATGGAGGTTTTTTGCTGCTGTTGTTGTTGTTGGGTTTTTGTTTATTTGTTTGTTTTTCAAGACAGGGTTTCTCCATAGCTTTAGAGCCTGTCCTGGAACTAGCTCTTGTAGACCAGGCTGGCCTTGAACTCACAGAGATCCGCCTGCCTCTGCCTCCTGAGTGCTGGGATTAAAGGTGTGCGCCACCACCACCCAGCAGCATGGAGTTTTATGCTACAGAAATAAACAGCCTTACTTCTCATTGGCTAAGACCGGAGATTGTAATGGTTCCTATTTTGGTTAATGTGTTTGAGCCTCGTTACAATGATTTAAAATTCACAATCCAAAAACACAGTTCCTTTTGCATCAACCTATTAAGATGGACCACCCAATCTTATGACTTGGTTGGTGTGACAATAACCAGCTGATTAAATGGGGATCTGTTAGAGTTTTTCAAAGGAAGAAACGATTTATTTTGGCTTATGATTTCAGAGGATTCAGCCCATGGTTGCCTGGCTCCATGTGCTTGGGCAGAACATTACAGCAGAAGGTGGAGTAAAGGTTGTTCTTGTTCTTGGCAGACAGGAAACAGAAATGGGATAACAAAGGAAGAAGTCATCCAGGTCTATAGCCACAAGGGCAGGTAGTGACCTACTTCCTCCAGCTAGAGTCCCATCCACTCCCAATAATTCATCATATCATGAATACAGTAAGTGAAAACTCCATTGATTATATTGGAATCCTCAGGATCTGTTTTTGGAAAGCTATGGTATTTCACTAACCCCAAGGTATTTTTTAACATTTTAAAAATATACTTTGATCATGTTTTCCCGTCCCCCAACTCCTCCCAGATGCTCTCCACCTGCCTACCCACCCAACTTTATATCCCTCTCTCCACTCAAAAAACTCCCAAAGCACAAGAAAAAAAAGAGTGAAAATGGACATGTTCAAGGTTTAAGACTGTGAATGACTGTTACTGATCCCTCACAAATACAAACTACTTCTGATACTTTCTGATGGGAACTGAAAGAGCATACATTCCCAACTGGGGATTTATGAACTTCAGTTCCTAAGCATTTTAGGCTTTGCAAGCCATACTATCTGTCACTACTCTACATGGCCAAGGTAGCACAAAAGCATTAAAAGACAGTACATAAATGATCAAGAATGCCAATAAACCTCTACAAAACCTGGAAAGCAATTGGCCTGTGATGGCTCAAATCTTTGGGTAGATATTGGCTAATAAAGGTGGAAGGAGAGAACTGATTCCACAAAGTTGTCCTCTGACTTCCACATGTTTATGGCCTCACCCCATATCTCTCTCTCTCTCTCTCTCTCTCTCTCTCTCTCTCTCTCTCTCTCTCTCTCACACACACACACACACACACACACACATGAAATAGTTTTTAGTTGGGCAACTGACCACATTTGACTTATAGGCTATAATCTGCTGATCCCTATATAGTTGTCACATAACCTGTTTGAGGACCACTACTTGGTTAGCTTGCAAGCTGTCCACTGTGATCCACCAGCCAGTTTCTGCAAAAGCCAGAAAGATTAAAGTAAATGAGAATCTAAGGTACCCTTTAAGGGTGAACTAATCCTTGCCATTTCCTTCACAACATAACATTATTTTTATCTTGATAGAGGTGGGAATATAGTCGCAGGAGTTTCTACTTGGTCTTTCTGCCAAACGCTAGGCATCTTCACTGGCAGGTCATACAGACACACACATTTGGATATTGCGGAAATCATCAGAAGACAGAATCTGTAGATCCACTGGAAGGCAGATTTGGTCTGGCATCCCACTTATTTTGTATCCCATAGTTTCCTAAATGAGGAAAGTTTGAAGAGACACTGCTGTGGTGCTTTGAATCTACGGACATGAATGCCTACAAAGACCTGTAATCTGTGTGTGTGTGATCTAATTTTTAATTTTATGCCTGTGTGTAACTGCATACATGCAATGCCCACAGAAGTCAGAAAAGGGCATCAGATGGCCTGGAATTGGAGTTACAGAAAGCTGTGAGCCATCATATGGACAGTGGGACCCAAACTGAGGTCTTCTGAAAGACCAACAAGTACTCTTAACCATTTGGTTACCTCCCAATCACATTGATGGCTTATCTTGATGTTCCTTTATTGGATGTGGAATCAGCCAAGAGACACTGTGGGCAGGTCTGTGAGGACATTTCTGTGAAGGACTAACTGAGAGGGCAAGGCCCTCCCCCAATAGGAAGAACCTTTCAGCTGAAAGTACTGTTTGCCTGCCTGCCTTCATGTTTTCTGTGTTTTCAAGACAGGGTTTCTGTTTAGCCCTGGCTGTCTTAGAACTCTCTGTAGACTAGGCTGGCCCCAAACTCACAGAGATCTATTTAGGCAGTGACTGCTCATCCATTTCCCAGCCACCTGAACACAAATAATAACGCAGAAACTATAATAATTACAACAGTGCTTGGCCAATACCTTAGGCTTCTTATTAACTAACTCTTACATCTTAAATTAACCCATTTCTAGTAATCTGTATTTTACCATGAGGGTCATGGTTTACCAGTAAGGTTCCAGGGCATCTGTCTCCTTCAGCAGATACATGGCATCTCCCTGACTCTCCCTACTCTCTATATATCTCTGTTCAGATTTCCTGCCGGCTATATCCTGTCCCGCCATAGGCCCAAAGCAGCTTCTTTATTAACCAACAGTAATAAAACATATTCACAGCATACAGAGGGGAATCCCACTTCAGATCTGACTCTGCTTCCTGGATGCTGGGATTACAGGCATGTGCCACCACCACCTGACTCTGACTTGATTGTTTTTTGAGACAGGGCTTCTGTAGCTTTGGAGCCTGTCCTGGAACTCGCTCTGTAGACCAGGCTGGCCTCAAACTCACAGAGATCTTCCTGCCTCTACCCTCCAAGTACTGGAATTAAAGGCCCGCACCACCACCACCCAACCTCTGCCTTGATTCTTTTTATTATTTTTTAAAAAGATTTTATTTATTTATTATATATATAGTGTTCTGTCTGCATGTATGTTTGCATGTCAGAAGAGGTCTTATAGATGGTTGTTTGACACCATGTGGTTGCTGGGAATTGAACTTAGAACCTCTGGAAAGCTGGTCAGTGCTCTTAACTGCTGAGTCATCTCTCCAGCCATCTGCCTTGATTCTTTTAAGTATGTCTGACCCATTAATGTTACTGCCATTAGAACCCAGCTCCTTTTGTGTCTCAAAGTTTCTACTCTCCAGAAACCTTCTAAGTAGGCCTTCACCAGACTGGGGCTACTGAGGCATCTAGCCTCCTTAACTGAACATGTTAGTTCTCAGTCTGTCCTTCAGATTAACAACCACTGCTGGACTACTTAATCCATGTATGGAAAGCAATCTAATAAATTCTCTTTGTAATTTGTAATATATTCATTCCATGGGTTTTGTTCCTCTAGAAAACCCCTATTAACAATGTATTACAACTTCTTTGGATGTTTTCCTGAGTGTGTTGGTAACTAAATGGATCTTGATAGTTTGTAACTCACACGCTGAGCAAAACTTAACACTCTTCTTTGACCTCGATTTTGAAGGTCTTATTTGTATTTCTTGGTTGCTTATCTGTCCTGCTCATAAGATCACCTGGGCTTTATTATCAGTCTCTACTCAAGCTGTTTCCCTGTAGAAAAGCTTCCTTCTGCTTTAACAGTTAAGTGCTGCGTTTGCCTTCCAAAGGAACACAGTGAATTTTTCAGTTCAACAGCAAACACTGCATGTCCACTTCCTGAATCCTTTTTATACATTTTTGTCTTACCTGTCATGTCTACTTAATGTGGGACAGTGGTTAAGAGCTACTTGCTTTTTCAGAAAGCCGGTGTTCAGTTTCCAGCACCCACATCTGGTGGCTCACAACCACTCATAACTACAATGCAGGGGATCAGAGGCCCAACATACACATACACACAGATTAATAATAAATCTTAAAAGGTTTTTATGTCAGATGTTTTAATTTTTTTTTTTAATGTGGGCCATTTTCTCCAAACTCCCCAAGCTTCCCAACAGCCTAGTTCTAGTCTTTGGGACATTGAAAGCATGTCCTAGGGTCATAGGAAAAAGACATTATCTTACATCTTATAAAAACTTGTTTCTTGTTTCATGAATCCATCTATCCAGTCAGAAATTTGTTACCCGAACACACAGAATTTTGGAAGAGAAGCTCTTATGAACTTTGAGAACAGTTTAAATATCTAAATGCTGATCAGTTCCCACAGGCTACGTGCAAGCACATTTCCTTCCAGAGAATGTGTGGAATATGGGATCTTTAAGAGTGACTTTAACCCAGGAGGCAGGGAGGATGTGTCAAAGTGACTTAAATGATAAATGTGAATTTGTTCTTGCAAAAGTTATTTTCCACGGGAGTGGATATGATCAAAATACATTTCATACATGTATAAAATTCCCAAAGAATTAATAAAAAACATATATTTTAAAAGTTATTTTCCAAGTGAATCAGTACAGCTAGGTAGGCTAAAAAGAATATCCATAAAATATATGGCAACCATGGTCCTTAGACCTACTGAGGTCATTTAATCCTAGGTAATTTAGAAAACATGTTAACAACATATCATTAACATCAACTATAATGTAAAAAGTTAAGAATGAACTACCAAGGAGACGAAGACAGTATCCTTTAACCAAAGGAAGGGCAGCCTGAGCTGGAGGGCGGGGCTATGGTACAGCCTAGCATAATATTATACAGAACTATCTCCTAACACTTCCCACTCTGCAGCTTCGAAGCTCAGGAAGATTAGAAACAGACCTGGATGAAAAATAACCCACACATGCACTCAGAATATTTATTAGATACTGTCCCCTGGGACTTGCAGGAAAAGAGACTCAGGCTACACCCCTTTCCCAAGCACCTTCCTGAACCAAGGATTCTAGGGACTCTGATATCAAGTAACCAGAATGTATCTGGGTAGAATGGCCATTCATTTACCAGATCTGACACTACAATTATGTGTTGGCCAGGGAAGGGAAGGGTCTAGTGAGAATGGTACAGGTACTAGATGAAAGGAAACAAGATTGGCCTTCATTAATCAAAACGTTGGTTCAGAGGGGCTGGAATAAATAAAAATCTAAAGAGAGGAGGTAAGAGGACAGCCAGGCAGCAAAGGAAGGTCAAGAGCTCGGTTCACCCAAATCAGAGAGCTGTAGAAAGAACCAGGGTAATAACTTGAGTTCTCAGGAGGAAAGGGGAACTAAGGGCGCAGCACCTAGGGACAGAAAAAGCCCAGGGCTTCGCTTATATCCTGACCACAGGTAAGTGCAAAAGTCCTTCCCCTTCAGAGAGTTCAAAATGAAGGCAAGGAGATGTGTTGCCAAACCTACAGCCCCAGGGCAGGCTACATTTCTCCCCATTCCCAGAGGCTCCGCCTATTTGAAACACAAAGTCTTAGGACTCAGCTCCTGCTCCCCAGATCCAAGAGAGGAAGTAGAAACAAGGCACGAAGTCCCTGGGAATAAAGGGGAACATGAGTACAGCCATATATAACATTATTTCTGGGACCGGGAAGGAGTGAAATGCTCCAAAAAGGATGCCTTCCTTCACCTGGCAATTAATTGGCCTGTTTCTACCAGCAGAACTCATGATGGAGTAAGGCTCACAGAAATGCCTACAGAACAGACCCTCAGCTGGTATGGCACAGTCTTGAATGGGATGTAGTGTGGGGCAGCCAGCTTCCAGAGACGACACTTCTGCCTCAGTTCCCAATGGTTCTGCTGACTCCAGATGTTCCCCATGGCTGGGACTCAAGGAAGAAAGCGAGCTGTGTTTCACATGACCAGACACTGTTCACCATTGGCACCTAGTGGGCCCGATAGATTGAGGGTATCCAGGTCAAAGTTGAGGCCAGGAGGCTGGAGAAGAGATGAAGGGACTGAGAAAACCACTCATATTTCAGGTCAGAGCTTCTGAAGGACCATCCCCAGCAGCCACAGTTATCACCTTATGTGGATTAACTGGGGGTTACTGGAGTCTGCAAACTGGGTTAAAATGTGAAAGGCATACTCACCATCTCCCCAGCCAGCTCTTTTGGAGGATGGCCTAAGTCTTGTAACTAGAAAATAAAAATATGAGATAATAAATAAATATCACAGGGAAAAAAAACACAAAAAAAGTAACAAAAGGAATCTGATTTGTGATCTGGATTTCTTTTTTTGAGACAGGGTTTCTCTGTGTGACAGTCCTGGCTGTCCTAGAACTAGTAGACCAAGATGGCCTCGAACTCACAGAGCTCCACCTGCCTCTGCCTTCCGAGTGCTGGGATTAAAGGCATATGCCGCCGCCACCACCCGTCATGATCTGATTTCTTCTGACCACGGTATATAGATTTTTTATGCTCCCTGCACACAGGTTTAGTCGTATAACACCCTTTCCAGACATCTCCTCCATTCAACACCCAAGTGGACAGCACCAGGAGGAAGGCAGTGAAAGGTCTTACCTGCTGCATAAGATCTAGCACCATCTCAAAACGAGCCCTTTGAGTAGCCTCGCTGTCCGTGGGTGTCTCTGCCTCAAACTGCTCACATATTTTGCCCATGACCCTGTGCTGCTCCTGATACTTTTCAAACTGCTCTGGAGGAATAGATTCCTGGTGACTCTGCAACCATTCCGGATACTAAGGAAAGAGAGGGAATGGGTGGGAAAGAATTAAGTGAACAAGGAGAGAAGGTGCTTAGAATGTGAAGAGAAGAGGACTAAGAGGAAAGAAGGCTAAGAAAGCAAGTTCACTGTGGAAAAGACAAAGTACGGTGACTCCAACAGACTACCTGGATATACTAATGTTTATGGTAACTACAGATTAGTAAACTCTGTCTGTGAAAAGCAAGAAAGTAATCATTTTATTTAGACTCTGAGGATTGCTCTAGTTTCATTCCTGTGACAAAACAACAAAAACAACTTGGTGAGGAAAGGGTTTACTTTATTTCATCTGATACTTCCAGGTAACAGTCCATCACTGAGGGCAGGAACTCAAGCAGAGACCATGGAGGAATACTGCCTACCGGCTTACTTTCTTCTTTGAATTTTTAGCTTTCTCATATAGTCTAGGCCCATCTACCTAGAGATGGTAGCACCCACAGTGAGCTATGCCCTTCCACACCAACCATCAATCAAGGTAATTCCTCATACACATGGTCACAGTCCAATTTGATCTGGGCAATTCCCCAACTGAGACTCCCTCAAATGACTCTGGGCTATGTAAACTTGACAGTTGCAGCTAACTAGAACATGGGTCACATGTGGTCTCTGTTGAACATTGTTCTCTGCTGTTTTTTAGATTTATTTATTTTTACTTTGTATGTAGAAGTAGTATATTACCTATATGTATTTGTACCATGTGCATACCTGGTGCACTTGAAGGTCAGAGAAAGGGGTGTCAGATCCCCTAGAACTACAGTTACACATGGTTATGAGCGACCCTGTTAGTGCTGGGAGCCAAACCGGGACCTCTGCAAGAGCAGCAAGTACTCTTTAACAAGCCCCCTCTAGCCGGGTTTTGGTGTGTGGGGGCATGGCACGCGCCTTTAATCCCCAGCATTTGGGAAGCAGAGGCAGGCATATCTCTGTGAGTTAAGAGGCCAGCCTGGTCTACAGAGTGAGTTTCAGGACAGCCAGGGGTGTCACACAGAGAAACCATGTCTCAAAAAGCAAACAAACAAACAACAAATAAAACCACATGAAAACACAAAAACAAGCCCCCCTGCTTTTTTATAATTTTTTAAAATTGTGTGTGTATACATATATATATATATATATATATATATATATATATATATATATATATATATATATATATATTGGTTTTGCAAGACAGGGTTTCTCTGTCCTGGAAACTAGCTCTTATAGACTAGACTGGTCCCAAACTCACACAGATCCGCCTGCCTCTGCCTTCCGAATGCTGGGATTAGGTGTGCACCATCACCAACAGGCCGAAATTCTATTAGTTTTTTATATGAATGTTCTGCCTGCTTGTATGGCTGTGCACCATGAGTGTCTGGTGCTCTCAGAAACTGGAAGAGGACATCAACCCCCCTGAAACTGGAGCCACAGTCCATTCTGAGCTGCCATGTGGGTACTGGAAATTGAACCTAAGTTCTCCGGAAGAGCAGTCAGTACTCTTCTTTTTTGGGGGATGGCAGGGAAGGGGTCTGGTTTTTTCGAGATAGTGTTTCTTTGTGTTAACAGTCCTGGCTGTCCTGGAACTCACTTTGTAGACCAGGCTAGCCTCAAATTCATTAAGATCTGTCTGCCTCTGCCTTCTGAGTGCTGGGATTAAAGGTGTGCACCACCATCATCTGGCGAAAGTCAGTGCTCTTAACTGTTGAATCTCTCTCCAGTCCTGTTGTTTTTAAACTTAAAAATACAAAAACCAGGGCTGAAGATGGCTCAGTGGTTAAGAAAACATACTGCTCTTGCAAAGGACCCCAATTCAAGTTCAATAGCCAGCACTCATGTCAGGTGGCTCACTGCCAGCTGTAACTCTAGTTGGAGGGTGGTCTGACGCCTGTGGCCTCCACAGGCACCTGAACTCATGTACACACACATGCACGCACATGTATGAACACCCACACACACACCCCTAATTAAAAGTAGGTATTTTTTTAAAAGAATGTAAAAATACTCTTGGAGTTGGACTTAGGCTCTGCAGACTCCTGGTCTTGTTACCCACTTCCCACTCAGGCACAGGCTGCCCTGTAATGCTAAAGAGCTTCTATTTCTCTACTTCGTTTCTCTAGGGAAACGATAAGCTTTTTAAGAGGGACTATCACTTCAACTACTCTCAAACTGCTCACAGCACCAGCACAAACCCTGTGAGTTTTTACTGGAGAAACCAATAAAAATTAGAGATACAAGAAAAAGCAGACCAGTTAGACTCACAGTCTTGAACTAATTTAGAGAAAACTAAAGCTGAAGAATTTGCCCCAGCATGAACGAACGATCAGATAGATCACCTATGTACCTTTATTCTCAATAACTTCTTCTACCTCCAACTAAGATAAGTTTGAAGAAAAGTACTTACTCGAATTATACTTTTATTATGCACAGTCTGGGCAAAGTAGCCCACAAGTTGATGCAATGAAAAGAGAAGAGGCAGAAGTGGAAATTCACAAACCTTTTCCGTGATCTCCTTCAGGGACGGGTACAGAACATCCTTAGACAGCAGGTTCTGCATGATACTCTGCATGATGGGGAAGATGTTCCCCTCCCCATCCCCTTCATCCATGCCCAGCCCTTCCATGGCTTTGGTGAGCTCCTCTTCAGACATGCCCGAGTTCTAGACAAGACCAAGGAGAGGCAAACAGGTTACACTGCACTTTCATTTGGGTGGGAAGAACTATCTAGATGTGCCTGTAACAACAATTAAGGCAGGGTCAGAGTCAGGGAGATCCCCTAGAGCATCTCCTTTGTGAGACTGCCCAGGAGCATCTGGGAGTGGAAGTACCTGAAGGTCAGTAGCATTTTTGGCTAGCCCACTTAACGTCTCCTTTAGGCAAGAAGTAAATTCTTGTTGCGAGTTTGCATCACTGCCTAGGAGAGACGAAAAGAACCAGGATTACCTAGGATGTTAACTGTCAACTTGTCTAGACTGACCTACTTACTAGTCTGGAGAGAAAATATTTATTGTCAAACTACTACCACTTCAAAATCTTAACTAGTCTTTTGGTTACCTTCATGGTTATGCCATAAATCTATATAATGTGTTAACAGTTCTCTACAGTAAACTCGCAACCCTGGCCTTTAAAACGGCTGTTTTGGGATAATCTTGTTTATTTATTTACTTTTGAGACAAGGTCTCATTATGTAGTTCTAGCTGTTCTGGAACTTACTAGGTAAATCAGGCTGTCCTGGAACTCACAGAGATCCACCTGCCTCTGCCTCTCAATGGTTAAAGGAATACACTATTATACCTGGCTGAAATATTTTTTTATTACTTTCCAAAATATATTAACCATTTCTTTCAGTAAGCAAGATGTCCACACCGCTTTCTCCTGCCTTGCCCCACACTCAATGGCTGTGACATTATGACTGTCAGTAATTTCACAATCCTGGTATTCTCAGCAATAAAGAGGTCTATCCAGTATTTTTGGTTTGGGGTTTCCTCACCCACTCTCCCAGCTGCCTCTGAGAGCTTTTGGAACTGTTCCACCAGGTGGGGCTCTTCTTCTGCCAGTTCCTTCATTGCCTTCTCAAACTCTGCAGTGGCTTGGGAAGCCAGCTCACTGTCAAACAGTTCCTGGAAAAATTTCTCTTGGGAGGCGAAGAGTGCATCCTGCAGGGGAGAAATGGACAGAATTCACCTCTTACAGCACCACCCTGAGTCTAGCCTCCTATAGGAGCTCAGATTGCGGTTTTGGAAAACGAAACACCTCCCCCACAAACACCTCTACTGAACATTCTACCTGTCTCTTCTTAGGGGGCAGCAGGCAAAGAAGCTGGCCACTGTAGGAACAGTATGAGGTAGCATACAAATCCAACCTCTTAAAACGGCTCTTTTCTCAAGTCACCTCCTTGCTATCCCTCAGTACAACCCTAGGTCCTTGTTTCACAAGAACTGAGGCCTGGAGGAACACTCAGCAGTGTGAGGCAAAAGTATCCTCCCACCCAGCCTTCTGGCCCATAGGGGGCCTGCTCCACCCCTGCTCTGAACTCCATACCCATACCCCACCCCTCCCTTAAGGGGGTAGAACTTATACTTTGGCAGTGTCTCCTGGCGATCTCTTCTGGGGCCCTGATGCATCGGGGGCCGAGGAGGTAGGAGGGGGTGCTGGGGAGGGTTTGGCTTTATCGAAGTCATCAAGAGCACCTTTGGAAACAAGAGACATGGTGGGTATGTTGGGGATGGATAAGGCTAGACAGCTGTGTGTTCCGTGCCAATTCTCAGGAAAACAATCACATAAAATGCCAGCTTTCCTGAACTCACTCTCTTTTCTTGGCGTCTCCCTTGCCTGGTCCACGGATCAACAGGTTTCCTACCTTCCTTGGGAATCACCTAACTTACTGTGACAAATTGGGAAAACAAAAAACAAAAAAACTTTTACATAGAACCAGTGTTCATCTCAGAACTAGGAGGAAAGGGTTAAATAAGCCATGAAGAGAAATCTCTATATGCATACTATAAAATTCCCTAAAAGTCCTACACAGTTATCTAACATGAATAGTGGGGAGAGAGAGAGACATTTCTTTGAACTCACTCTGAGGCCTGAAAGGCAAGAACCTCTCATAATAAAGCACAGGATAGCCCACTCAACATTGCACGGGCCCTACTACTAGTACAAACTCCACACATTCTATAGGAGGGCAGCAAATTCTTAGATTCTGTTCCAATTTAGTTCTCCCTCTGCAGGCACCTACAGGTTCCCTTGGCCTGATGTGCAGTAACCCTTGGCCAATCGAGTCACTGGCACGCCTCACCAGATCTGCTCATTTTCTGCCGGCCTACATCGCTGTGACTGAGTAACAGATAAAAGGTTCACCTCTGCCCTGAAAAGCTTGCCAGGACCCAGTGAAAGGGCACTGGCCTCACTCTGGGCTGGAAACCAGAGTGGAGGGCAAGAGCAAGCAAGCAAGCAAGATCCACCATCATTTCAAGAAGATGAAGTGTTTCCCTCACCGCCCCCCACCCCAGGGACTGGCTCACTCTCAGTTTCTCCAAGGGATGAAAAGGATGTCAGGCATGGTGGTGCGCTTTTGGTAATAGGCCAGAAAATCACAAGTTCAAAACCATCCTTGAGTCTGACGGCCAGCTTCGACTACATGAGACAGTCTCTCAAGCCAACAATAACTTTAGGAGTGGTTTCCTTGAACTGCTGACACGAAAGAACTAAGGGCCTGGTAAAAGCATAGGAAAGACTATGAGGTAAAAGGAGTTAGGAAAGCTACGTTGATATGATCATGGACATAAGGACTCTTGGAGTTAAAGGTTATTCTGTCAGTGCTGCTGCTAATAGGAGAGGAGATTTCAGTAATTTACTAAAGCCGGTCCTGGAGGCTCCAGCCCTTCGCAGCACTCCCAGAGGCTTCGGCAGGGAGGCTGTCCGGGAGTTCAAGGCCAGGCTGTGTTACAGGGTGACGTCCTGCCTCAAAACCAGCCCGACAATCTAAAGCAAGAGAAGTTTGGGGCGGGGGTGGGCCGTGAAACATCTCATTACAGTTAGTTTTCTCCTCCGCTGGGAGATTTGCGGTCTGGGCTGATCCGTGGCCAAGGTGACACCTAGCTCCCGCTAAAGAGAGCCGGGGTCGAAGTCAGACCACCTCCCCGCCAACTATTGGAGGGATTCTCCCGCTACTTCCCGAAATCTCAAGTTCATTTAATCGCCAATGGGTTCTCGTCCCCGACCGCTCTGGCCTTTCCCACCATGGGCTCTTACTTTCCAGAAGCTCCTCCAGTTCCCGGTCCGCTTCGACCCCTACATCGCAACCTTCCTCAGCGGCCGCCATCTTGCTGCCTCCGACTTGCCGTAGGAGGTGGAACCACTAAAGCCACCACCAGTCCCGCCCCTAACCCCGCCCCCAAGACTTGTGCAGCCAATGAAATCGTTCTACTGTGCAGGACCGCCATTTTTAAAGGGACAGGAAACCGTGGGTTTGTTTTTGTTTTTGTTCTGGAAATCTACCTAGGCCCTTATTCCTACTAAGCAATCACTCCACCCCTGGAGCTACACAGCCGCAGCAGTTGAACTTGGGCTAGAACTTGCGCAGGCTGTTCTAGAAATCGGGCTCCTCCGGTCTCTGTTTCCCAAATGCTTGACCCACCAGGCCAAGCTTGATGTGGGGGTCGAGATGCGGGGCAGAAGACGTGAGAGGATTTCTTTGCTTTCGTTGTTTGTTTATTTTCCCTTTCACACGGAACTTTTAGTCTGAAGAGGTTTTGTTTTCCTATTGCCTCCACCTCCCAACGGCAGAGGTTACACCACAAAGCTCAGCTAAATCTGGAGCTATAAATCCCCTAGTAACGCGCATTTATTTTTTAAGGCTGAGACAGAATTGCCAAGTTGAGGCAATCTTGGTTTCATCCCCAGAATCTGTATGGTAGGAGACCTCCACCGTGTGCTCTTATACAAACACAAAACAGATAAACAAACAGATTACCAAACCTATTTTTAGCGCATAGTGAGCATCTACTGTTGTATACAATCTTATTCTGAGAAGAATGAAATATGCAAATAAAATCACTGCCTCTAAGGGTTAACTTGAGGTAGAATTGGAAACATGAGTGGTAATTAATAGAATTAAAACAGACCCAAAAACAAACATAATTCTTTCTCTGTGGTCTTTTTCTTTTGTGTGTGCATTTGTTTAGTCTTGTTTTGTTTTATCAAGACAGGATTTCTCTGTGTAGCACTGGCTGTGCTGGAACTCACTCTGTAGACCAGAGTGGCATGGAACTCACAGAGATCGCCTGCTTCTGCCTCGAGAGTGCTGGGACTAAAGGCACGTGCTTTCTGTTCTTACTGTTGATAATCCTAGCCTCCTCCCTCAATGCTGATTTACCCCAAATACTCTTTCTGACTTCCTAATATATAATGAATACTGATAAAACAGTATTTTATAGAACCCCTTTCCCTTTCTTGCTTGCTTGAAGGGGCTCGTTTAGTGCAGGCTGGCCTAGAACTCCTCATCCTGTTGCCTACACACCAAGTACTAGGAATACAGATATGCACTATCATGCCTTGTTCTGCTCATAGCATTCTTTTCATATCAGTCTTATTGAGGGAGTTCATGGCTCTCCCCTGCTTATTGATTAACTTCAGATTCTTGACTTACAATTATTTCATATATATCCATTCTTATTTCCTCAGTTACATAAGTACAAGAAGCAAAGATTGTCAACTTTGTTCACAAAACTCACTTTAGAATGTTTGAGTACAATTTTGTAATTTAAATTTGTAAAATTATTTTTTAAAAAGAGACCTTTTGCAGAGGCAGGTGAGGCTCTAAAAAATAATATTTTCCTAAAAATAGGGGCTGTCTAAATAACCTGAAGATTACAGTTGGGTTTACTTTTTTATTTTTTTTTAAATTTTTTGGGGGGTTTACTTTTTTATTGAGAAAAAGATTTTAATAAAATTATTTTAGGTTTCAAAAAATATGTATATGAAAAAAAACTTTAAAATGTGTCAAATGAACAAAAAAATAACAAAGAATAATAAGTTTCTGTCATGTATAAAAGGGAAGTGGAGAAAACAAACGTATATCTGCTCATAAATATAAACCATAAGGCAACCAACTGGAAACTAGTTACCTGTTTGGGGAAAGGTGATAGAAACTGAGTGACTAAGGGAAAAAGGTACACAAGATAAACTTGTCATAATATAGTTGTTTTTAAAACACAATTTAAAAACATTTATTTTGCTTGAGTGTGTGTGGGTGGGCAGACACACTATGATGCCTGTATAGAGATTATAGGTCATCTTGGAGGATCCAGTTCTCTCCTTCCACTGTGTGGGTTTCTGCGACCAAACTCAGGCTGTCAGGCTTGACCTTAATGCCCTTACTTTCCAGGGCATTTCACTGGCCTGACAGCATAGTTCTAAATATTGGTGTTTGAACTACACGATTAAAGGAAAAAATGAATTTAAAATGGATTAAATGAAAATTTTGAGTAATTCCAGTACCAGGAAGTGGAAGCTGGAAGATTAAAAGCTCAAGGTTGGGTCTGGAAAAATAGCTTAGGGATTAAGAGCACTGGCTGCTCTTCCAAAGATCTTGAGTTCAATTCCCAGCAATCACTTGGTGGCTCACACCCATCTATAACAGGATCTGATGCCCTCTTCTGGCATACAGAACACTCATACATAAAATACAAATAAATAAAAAAAGTTAAGGTTGCAGAGCAGTGGTGGTACAGGCCTTTAATTCCAACTCTAGGGAGACAGAGGCAGGTGGATCTCTGTGAGTTCCAGTCTAGCTCCAGAACAGCCAGAGAAACCCTGTGTTGAGAAAAGACAAAAACAAAATAAAAAAGTTTAAGGTCATTCTTGGCTATACAGTTCAAGTCCTGTCTCAAGAAACAACGCAAAGAAACTGTTAAATACTTTGTACCTCTTTTTCCTGTGGATATAGATAACTCAGCAGTGGAAGACTTGCCTATCATGAGCAAACCTGGGTTCAATACCCAGTAACTAACTGAACAAAATTTCTACATTTATCTAGTTTTTGAAAAAGTTGTGTGCTACCATGTGTAGTACTAGGAACTAAATCCAGAATTCTGTACATACTAAGCCAGCACTCTACAATGGAGCATCTCCAGCTGTGTGTTTCTATGCAGCTACATGTGGGTTTTCATATGAGTGCAGGTGCTCATGAAGGCCAAAAGAAAACACTGGCTCCCCTGGAGCTGGAGTCCTCAACCACCTTGCCTGGGTGATCGGAACTGAACCCAGGAACTCTGGAAGAACAATATGCCAGTAGTCAGGCATCTGTACTGGTCTGCCCTTGAGGTTCTGACAGGACACGTCCTTAGCTGCAGCCACTAAGAGCATCTTCTGTGTACATTTGCTATGCTCCCTTTTAAAAGGTGAGCCTTGCCCACCTCCCCTCCCTTTTCCCCCATCTGTTCCTCTGTTTTTGCTTCTCTGTTTGTCTCTGTCTCTTCCCCAACCTCTCTGCCTGTTATAGAAGACTGCTTGTTTGTTCCCAGCTGCTCGCCCCAAAATAATCACATAGAAACCATATTATTTGCAATACTCTTTGACCAATAGCTTAAGCATATTTCTGGCTAACTCATATCTTAAATTCACTCATCTCCATCAATCTGTGTATTGCCACGAGGCTTACAGGTGAAGTTCTGGCATCTGTCTACGGCGGGGCTACATGGCTTCTCCTCCTGACTCTGCCTCCTTTCTCCCAGCATTTAGTTTAGTTTTCCTTGCCTAGCTCTGCTCTGTCCTGCTCAGCTATAGGCTCAAAGCAGTTTCCTTATTAATCAATGGTATTCACAACATACAGAGGGGAATCCCACATCACCTCCCTTTTTATGTTTAAATAAAAAGTAAGGCTTTAACTTTAACATAGTAAAATTACATATAACAGAACAGGTATCAAGCAAGAATTACAGTTAGAATATTTATATCTACTTTATCTTTTACTATAACTAAGGAAAACTATAACTATATATTCTTCAACTCCATCAAAGACTCCAGAAGGATATAATATTACCTAAGTAAACAGGAAGTATATCGTAAGCAACTTCAAAAAACTAGAATTGACAGAGACATCTTGCTGCCTGAACAGTCACCCAAAGTTCTTCTGTATTGTTGGAGCATCCATCTTCAGCCTACAGGCCCATAGTATCCAGCAGACTTTTCCACAAAGTAGGAAATTTGAAGATCTGTTCTGCTTTGTAATGGTAAAGTCCATCAGTTGATTTCTTCTGGGTCCTACAGAATGTCTGGCAGATTATTTCATGTAGCAGGAACCCCGAAGGACCATCTCACCTTTAGGCAAGTTCAGCAGTCATTATCTGTGGGTCCTGAATGTCCAGTTTATACAGTATAACATCAAGCAGTCCAGGCGGGAGTAGTTTCTTGCCCAAATGACTAACCAACTCCCTAAGAAGCCTCTTCGATGCTCATCTTCCTCTTGAAGTAATTTGGCGCTTCCAGGAGCACATGTGTCTCATTGTCATGAAAAGTCCTAAGTTCTTAAAACATTTTAAATGTCATATTCTAGTCTTTGAAAGGTTTGAAGAATGCCTATCCATCTGAAATATATCTCTGCACATGTAGAAAATGTAATTAACATGACTACAAGCTTGACTATTATAGATGATTATCTATTAACCTATATTTCTTAATTATACATTTTTAGATGAGCTGCACAAACACAATATCTTAATCAAGAGCAGAAATACACACACACACACACATATATATATGTATATATAACACAAAATTGACTTTAAATTTGTATCAATAGATCAAGATCCATACCAATGCAAATCTCTATATCATATCCCCCTTTAAATGTAAAGGAACATTTATAAACAATAGTTGGGAATATGGGCATAGTTCTTCTCCAAATTGCTTGCTGCTTTACATTGGGCAAAGTTATTTGTTTGAGGGGTATTCAAGGCAACCTTTCAGGGGTTCTTGTTCCATCAAACCATGTTAGTCTGGAAGGATTTCATAGGTTCTTATCCTCTGTGGAAACAAAAGAAGAACCTCTTTTCCAAAGCAACATATCCTTAGACCCAAATTTAGAAGTCAAGATACCTTTAGAGTATATATGCTGGTTTAGTTTAACAGTCTGTACAATGAAATGTCTCTCTATACTTACCTCATTCACAGTCAAAAAATTTAAAGAAAACACAATAGTATACATAATCCAGACTCTGTGTATGTTCCATCTTTGCATGGCTTATATTTTTCTTATTCTATTACTTTTTCTACAAGTTTAATATTTATTTTATCTTTACTCCTTTAATCTGTGACTGCCTGTATTCTTTTATATTACATTTACTGTCTCTCACTTTTTTCTTCCCTTTCCCAAGCCTATGTACATTTTTTAAACACTGTGTCTCAATTAAAGATCTTTATGTCTGAATCTGTCCTTATTGCCTATCTGTAATCCTTTTCTGACCAGGATGGCTTCTTAAAATGATAAGCAGCTAGGTTGCTTTGTCTTTTTGCTCCACTCAGTCCAACATGGTGGGGCGGAGGTGTGTTTAGCACGAGCCATGTTCATAGCCCCATTTTCAGGCACATAGCATGTCTATATTGCCATTAAGCAAGTTGTAGCACTCTACTCACAAACCCTATTTAAATGCTCCATAGCTGGACCTCATCAGATTTTGTACTGGCAGTAAGGCCCATGAAGTCACCATTTCAAAACCAAGTGGCTTTTTCTCTGCTACTACTAAATCAGTAAGACATCTCTTAAAGGAGCTGCAGCATGCCACCAGCAGCTGGGTTACCAAGAAGCCATGCTTAACTCTGTTCTTTTGCATCTAGAATTATTTTCTAAGCTTTCTGAAGTTTTACAAGGACATAGTCAACGATGGTACGCCAATTTGTAGTATGAGGCTGCTTGTTTGTTTCTGGCTGCTCAGTACCAAAATAATCACACAGAAACCTGTGCAATTCTGTATGGCCAATAGCTTAAGTGTATTTCTGGCTAACTCATATCTTAAATTAACCCATCTCCATTAATCTGTGTATCGCCATGAGGCTGTGTCTTACCCAGGTAAAGTTCCAGCATCTGTCTCCAGCTGGACTACATGGCTTCTCTCTGACCCCGCCTTCTTCCTCCCAGCATTCAGTTTAGTTTTCCCCACCTAGCTCTGTTCTACCCTATCTGATCAAGCTAGTTTCTTTATTAACCAATGGTATTCACAGCATACAGAGGGAAATCCCACATCACCTGCCTCTCTCCTCTTCTGCCACTTCTGAAACTAAAAGTTGGTCCCCTACTCTTCCCCATTTTTATGTTCCCTTTCCCCAAATTAAAAAAAAAAACAACAACAAAAACAACAACAAAAAAAACCAAAAAACAAAACCGGAGCTGGAGAGATGGCTCAGAGATTAAGAGCACTGACTGCTCTTCCAGAGGTTCTGAGTTCAACTCCCAGCAACCACATGGTGGCTCACAATTACCAGTAATGAGATCTAGTGCCCTCTTCTGGCATGTAGGTGGAACACTGTATACGTAATAAATTAAAAAAAAAACCTCCATGTGAGCTCTGCCATGTGGCATCTTTCTCTCTTGTGCTTTTTAAATCACAACACAATACTTACTCTTAACTGCTGAGCCAATTCTCTAATCTATCTTGTTATTTTTGAGATAGGGTAGCCTAGGCTGGCCCTGAAATAGCTGGGGTTATCCTGAATTTAATGATTATTGTGTGGTTGAATGTTTTGATGAGGGTGTAGGTTTGTGCACCATGTACGTTTAGTACCTGTGGTTACCTGAAGGGTGAGTTAGATCCCCTGGAACTGAAGCTATGGATGGTTGAGCTACCATATGGGTATTGTGGAGTTGAAACTGGGCACACTGAACAGCAGCCAATGCTTTTAACTGCCAAGCCATCTCTCTAGTCTCTGATATTTAACTTTTTTAGGTTTTTGGAGATAGGATTTCACTATATAGTGCTTGGTTGACTGGAACCCATTATGTACACTGGATCAGGTTGATCTTGAATTCAGAGGTTTGACTCTGCCTCCCAATTACTGGGATTAAAGGCATGTGCCACCAAGCCTGGCTGCTCTTAAACCTTCGGTTCTGTTTCTACTTTGCAAGTGCTAGAACAGATGGAGCCATCAGGCTGGGCCTGAATGTATTTTAAATCAATGGAGTAACATATCATTTCCCCAATTATTTAGAAAATATTACTATTTACAATAGGCAAAAATGCCCTATTGACAATTTTGATAGTCTATATCAATTTGACATAATCTAGAATCACTTGGTAGGACCTCTGAGGGGGCTGGAAAGATGGTTTAGTGGTTAGAAGCATTATTACTCTTCCAGAGGACTTGGGTTTGATGCCCAGTACACACATGGTGCGCACAACCATTTATGGCTCCAGTTCCAGAACATCCATCCAATACCTTCCAATACCTTCTTCTCACCTCTATGGACACACATACACAAATAAGTAAGTAAATAAGCAAGTGGGTCAGTGGTAGCACACTCCCAGCACTCAGGAGACAAAGAAAGGCAAATCTCTGTGTTTTGAGGCCAGCCTGGTCTACAGAGTAAGTTCCAGGACAGGCTCCAAAGCTATACAGAGAAACCCTATCTCAAAAAACTGGAAAAAAAAAATTTTTTTTAAACAAAAGGACCTCGGGGAATGTTTGTGAAGAATTATTTAATTTAATTAATTGATAATGGAAAGACCTGTCTACTGTGGGCAGCAGCATTTGCTGGGTCTGAGGTCCTGAATTTAAAGGAGAAAGCTACTTGCTTCTGCCTCCAGAGTGTTGGTATTGAAAAGAGGTAGATGTCTCCTTTTTCTTCACTCCTGTCAGTTCAGGGTCCGCCAGGTCTACATAGCAAGTTCCAACCCAGCTAAGTGAGACCCTGATTCAAAAACAAAACACAAAAAAAAAAAACAAACCAAGAAGAAACCTCTAGTTGAGTACTGGCAGGAATCCTTGAATTCACTGCCCTCTGCTCTCAACGGTGGCTGCTTCAGATTCCAGCCACCTTCACTTCCCTGCAGTGACGATTTAAGCTGGAATTGTGAGTCAAATTGATCTTTTCTCCCTGAAGTTGCTTTTGTCAGGGGATTTTATCGTAGCAATAGGAAAAGATGCTAAGACAACTATGTGCTTACTGTAAATATATACAACAGTGATGGACAGATAGGTGCTCAGCAAATACTGGCTGTAATTAGCAATAGATAAAAAATTTGCAGAAAAAAATGGAACAGAGAACTCTTTTTTTTAAAATTTTATTTTATTGTGTTTTGCCTGCATTTATGTCTCTGTGAGTGTTGAATCCCCTAGAACTGGAGTTATAAATTGTGAGCTGCCATATGGGTGCCGGAACTGAAGTTGGGTCCTCTGGAAGAGCAGTCAGTGTGCTTAACTATTGTGCCATTTCTCCAGCTCCAAGAGAACTTTTTTTTTTACCATTGTCTAACAATGTAGAACTAAAAAAACAGTATCATTTTTCTCCTTGCAGCGTATATAATGAGGGTTGAAGAGATGGCTCAGTGGTTAAGAGCACTGCCTGCTCTTCCAAAGGTCCTGAGTTCAATTCCAAGTAACCACATGGTGGCTCCCAGACATTTATAATGAGATCTGGTGCTCTCTTCTGGCCTGCAGGCATATATAAAGACAGAACACTATACATAAAAAAAAAGGTTCTCAAGCAAAGAATCTGTTCTTGTGAGAGAGCTACAAGGATGTGAACAGCGACATGAAAGTAAGTGTCCAAGAAGAAAACAGCAAACCAGGGAGCTCTCTTAGAAATTTATTTTATTTAGTGTGAGCAATAAAACACAAGAACAATGGTTATAAAGGACAGAAACAAATCAGTGAGAAATGGTACACATTTTGCAAAATAAAAAAAAAAAGACTTCTTTTCAGACTGTAAGCATCTGGGCCCACAGAGAGCAGGAACCTATTGATGACCAATTAAATGCCCAAGAAAAATACAGGATTGTTAGGAATTTTGTGTGGCTGAGGAAAAATGGCAGTTTTTACATTACACTGTTTTCTAGTGGAATGGAAACAAAGGTGATGGGTAAGAGAGGAATAAATACTGAAAGAATCTGCTAAACAAACGTTCAGCACAAGGTTTTCATTTGTCCCTTGCAAGACCCAAGCTGCAAGGCAAAGTCCTCTATGATCACAGCCACAGTCACCTTCAGGAGAGAGGTCTGCTGTACTAGCCAGAAAGTCAGGCTTGGAAATTCTCATTTGCCATAGAAGAGAAGGACATGAAATTTTAGGGAGAACCAAATGTCAACAAGCTGAAGTGTGAGTGTAAGGGGAAAGTGGGAGGTTGGAGGCTAGACTCTGAGGGAACAGTATGTGATTAACCCAAGGGGTCTTAGCGGAACTGAAGAGGACTGATCCTCAGACCAATCACATCTTTGCCAATCTCTGTCACCTGTGGAAGTGGAAAACAGGATCAAGTTAGAGATTAATAAGGCGGAAAACCCCAGAAAGGTTATTCCCTACACCCCACAAGGAGCAGTCAGATGGATGGTTGGTGCTGGGAAGTGAACAGTGGGCAGAACCTCGAGCTCTCCGCAGTATCGCTGCCTCAAGGAGCCGGGGCAAATATAAGGCGAGAAACCAACCACTATGTTTCCTTCTGCCCCTCCCCTCCTAGACACATTTTTTTTCCCCCCGAGAGAGGGTTACTCTGTGTAGCTTTGGAGCCTGTCCTGGAACTCACTCTGAAGACTGGCCTCAAACTCACAGAGATCGGCCTGCCTCTGCCTTCCTGGGTGCTGGGATAAAAAGCGTGTACCACCACTGCCCAGCTCCTAGACACATTCTTGAGGATGGTACTTACTGTAGTGACCCTGCAGATTTGCCCCTTGAACTCAGGGGAATAACAGGCTCCACTGAGTGGACACTTCTCCACTGGTTTTCCACGGTAGATGGGCCGGTAAGATGCAGCACAAATGTCAAAGGGGTTGTGCATGTCATAATTGAGTTGGCAGGCATCTGTGGGGTTCTTCTCACAGGCAGACAGGATTTTCCTGGTCTAGAAGAGGGAAGGAACATTTTATTTAAGAGGACAGAAAGCAGCACAAATAATCTCTGGGCATGATGGTCTAAATCTACAATGTCAGTATTTAGGAGCAGGAGGACCTCAAGTTCCAGGCTGGCCTGAGTTACATACTGAGACCCAGTCTCAAAAAACAGAACACAACAACAAAAGTAACTGTACTACAGGAACACAGGCACTGTCCCGTGTGTAGGATGTATGTGAAAAATTAACAATTGCCATTGCTTCTCGGTAGCACTCAGAAGGAGGCAGAAACAGGATATTCAGGAATTTGAGGGCAGGTTTGGGATACACAGTGACATCTTTCTCTTTCTCCACATGGCTCCATTGCTCTAAAGTCACAATCTAACAAAGTCTGGGGATTAGATTATCAGGTTTGGGCCCCAGAAAGAGTTAAAACAGATTTCTATTGCCCAAGAAAAATGTTTTTAGATGGCACAGATAATGGAATCTGTATAAGTACAAGAGGTCAAGATGTGCCACCTGGAGCTTAAGGACTGATGCATTATCCACAGGTGCACTGTAACTTAAGGATAGATGCATTATCTTCAGGTGCACTAGAGTTTAAGGACTGATACATTATCTGCAGGTGCACTGGAGTTTAACAACTCATGCATTATCTGTAGGTGCACTGTAACTTAAGGATAGATGCATTATCCACAGGTGCATTGTAACTTAAGGACTGATGCATTATCTGCAGGTACACTAGAATTTAAGGACTGATACATTATCTGTAGGTGCACTGTAACTTAAGGATAGATGCATTATCTGTAGATGCACTGGAGCTATTTAGGTTGCAAAGCGATTGAGCAGTAAGATGTAGCACAAATGTCAAATTAAAAATTAAATCAAGCCAGGTGTGGTGGAGCATGTTTTTAATCCCAGCACTTGGGAGGCAGAAGCAGGCAGATCTCTGTGAGTTCAAGGCCAGCCTGGTCTACATAGTGAATTCCAGGACAGTCAGGTCTATATAGAAAAAAAAATTGAGTCAAATTTGGGTAAGGTATTTTATTTTTCTGTATTGCTTTCTCATTACTAAAATACAGGTAATTATAGGCTCTACTCCATTTAAATACCTATATAGAGTATTTCAGAATGTCAATTACCCAATGCCATATCTGAATAAATTATTATTCTAGTTTCAAGGTTAAAGGTCGGTAAGTGGTCAGAGGGTGACATTCTATTGTTTTTTTTTTCCTTTCTTTCAGGTTGAATACTGTTGTTTTGTTTTAGAGACAATGATCTTGGGCCTCTACTCCTTCCATCTGATCCCCCTAAAGTCACTGATGGAATTCTACTGTACCTGCTGGGCCACTTCAGGCTTGGGCCCAAGTTCTAGCAGGCGCCGGGCAAAGGTGGCAGCTGTCTTGAAGTTCTTGAGCTTGAAGAAAAGGTTGAGGGCTGTCCGCAGCACTAGGATCATATGCACAGGCTGCAGGTTTGAGTGTGTGAAATAGGCCGCCATCTAGTGGACAGAAAAGAACACAAGGCAGACTGATATTCAGCTGTTTATAAACAGGTACACAATCATAAAAGAACACCACAACAGAAAGCAAACATGATAGACTTTTAAACAGAGATTAGTTCTACCTCTTAAAATATGAGAACTGATGATCTGAGAAACAGGGTGGAGAAATGGAGTACCTCTTCAAGGAGATGAACTCCATTTTTCCTTCCTCTCCAAAGCCAATAAAGTTCTGAACCAAACACTTTAGATGCAACTAGATGTAACATAGGAGGGCTATGGGGATGGCGCCTTTGCAGCGCTGGTTCCACACATCTTTACCTCGCAGATGCGCTTCTGCTGGTCCAGGCTCTCCTTAGGCAGCTTCTTCCTTTCTATCTCCATGCACAAACCCACAATATATTCTCGGCAGATGGTGATGAGCTGTTGGGCCTGAAGAGGTTGCAGAAGACAGTCATGACACAGACAAGGCTATGGAGGTGCCCAGGGATTGAGCAAGTGGCTAGACTCTCCTACCTCTGCAATCTCCTGTTTATTGTCCACGACAAGAAGAGGCACACTGAGCAGGATGGAACGGAATTTTTCCACAGCTTCCTCAAACTTGCCAACTGTGGTGAGCTGGTAGCACAGCTGCAATCGTTGGATCAGGTCATTAAGCTTTAGGCCCACAGCTGGTACACCATTCTTTAGCCCTGCATCCTTCCTGGAAAGGGAAAATTATGAAGGAAAATAGGATAGTCAAGAGCCAAGGACTCATGTTCCTAGAAACACAATCACCAACAACTCTATTGTGAAAGTAGCTCGGAACAGAATGGCAGCTGGTAAAACACCAAACTCCAAAGTAACAAGCCACTGATCCTTTCTTTTGGAAACCTTAGCTCTGGGGCAATTCCATGTCACTGTGGCTACCATTTGAAGTGTTTACACCACTTGGAGCAGGTAGCAGGGAGTAATGAACCTACCAATTGCGATTAGGGTAACTATACATGGATGGCAAGCAGGGAAGGGCTTGATAGGTGGTGCGGCCTCGAGCATATGTCTGCAGGAAAAGTTGCTTATAGGGGCCAAACTGGATTACTCCCACCTGGTCATGAAGAAGCTAGCAAACAAGAAAAAAGAAGAAACACAAGGATTTGTTTTCTTTCTTTCTTTGTTTTTTCAGGATAAGGTGTCTCTATGTGGCTCTGGCTGTCCTGAACTCTCTCTATAGACCAGGATGGCCTTGAATTCACAGAGATTCTAGAGTACTGGAGGATTTGTTTACTACCAATTATAAATTAAGTTAAACTTGGGCAAGGTATTTTACTTCTCTGTACTTTTTTCTCATTATTAAAATACAGAATCTACTCCATTTAAATATCTACATAGAGTATTTTTTAAAATCCATACATAGAGACAATAAATAATCATTGATATAGGTGTTATTGTCATTATAACATTTGATACCAGTGTGCAGAAGAAGAGGTGCTGATTTTACTAATGTAAGCCAGAAAGCAAAATGGCAGATCTCTGTGAGTTCAAGGTCAGCCTGGTCTACAGAGTGAGTTCTGAGATCCAGGACAGCCAGGACTATACAGAGAAACCCTGTCTACAAACAAACAAACAAACAAACAAAACAACAACAACAACAAAAACCACTCCCATGTGGTTAAATAGATAATCAACTATTCTCCCTGGAACTCTGGAGAAGACACTCGGGAGGGCAGGCCAAGATTTTTAAAGACTTACCCGCATGGCTGTTTCAAAAGAACCTGCCAGGATGTGATCAACTGGAAGCTGAGAGTTATTGCACCAGATCTAGTAAGAAACAGAAAACCTAAGCAAAATGAAAAATTTCCTCTTTCCAATTCTCCTCCTCCATTTCTGTTAAAAGTAGCCAATATTTATTTATTTATTTTTTACACAGTAACCAAATATTAACCAGCTCAGAAGCATTCATCCATGTATAATTGTGTTTTTCTGCTTACCTGAGTTGGGCTTGTTCCCTTGGTTGGGGGCACAAAGAACCCATCTTCAGCACCACTGGTGACCCCAGAGGGTACATCCTAAAAGAAAAGAAAGAAAGAAAGAAACAAACAAACAAAAACAAAGGCTTTATTTATTTGTCTGAACAGAGTCTGACAAAACCTCAAACTTTCCATGTAGCAAAACTAACTACTCCTGCCTCAACCTAGTGCTAGGATAATGGTCATATGCCACTGTGCCTGATTTATGTATTGTGGGGATCCAAACAAAGGCTTTGTGCACGGCAGGCAAGTGCCCTACAAGTGACTTATGTTTGCAAGTCCCAAATTAAGACATTTAAAAACTGTCCAGGTACCGGTGTTCTAATGAATCAAAACAAAACCATTTAGATACCTACCTCTGCTCAAGAAAAGATGTGATGGTTATGGGAGAGAGACAATGGGAGCCATCTCACCAAGGACAAAAAAGATACAATCTTTTAGATGCCTACCTCTATAGGAGAAAGGTGACATTATAAGAGGGATAGAATAGGGAACCACCTCACCAAAATGAAAGCAACATACCAAAATCTCCAACTCAGATTTCAAACACTCCCCTCTTTCAAGTGGAAGACAAGTATCAGATAGAGGGAAACTGCATCCCCTTCTCTTATGCTTGTTTCTTATGGAAACAAGGCCACAGACTCTGGCTCTCCTTTACAAAATATATACCAGAATGTATCAAAATATACCAGAATAGCATGTTATTCTGGACCCCCTCCTTTGTGGAGACTTCAGGATAGGCACCGTGTGTGTGTGTGTGTATGTGTGTGTGTGTGTCTGAGAGAGGGAGACAGACAGACAGACAGACAGAGAGCACACCCCTCTAGTTTTCATAGGGTGAAAAGGAAAGAAATTCCAGAGCTGGAACTTTACATACCAGCTCAGGTGGGAGCTCCAGATCTTCTTCTACATCCCAGCCACCTCCTTCTTCTTGTCCCTTGCCAAGAGCATCCTCTCCCAAACCTTCTGGAGCCTCCACAAATCCATCTGTAAGGAAAATTCAGGATCAAAATAGATTTGGGTGGTAGCATAGTCAGAAAAAAAAGCAAAATATTAGGGTCCTATTAGTCCATGAGTTAGAAGCTTACAGATTGCTGCACAAATAATTTCCACCCATGGAGTGCTGTGAAATAACCCCTTTATGCACTGCAAAGATTTGTTGCTGTGATTGGTTTAATAAACAAGCTGACTAATTAATAATTGAACAGAATAAGGTTAGGCAGGAGAGCCAAACTGAGAACGCTGGGAAGGAGAAGGGTAGAGTCTGGAGTTGCCAGCCAGATACGAAGGAGCAGGAGATGAACATGCCAAGCTAATAAAGGGACCGCATGTGGTAGAGAGTAAATAAGGAATATGGGTTAACTTAAAATGTAAAAGTTAGTAATAAGCCTGAGCATTTATAATTAATAGAAGTCTGCATGGTAATTTAGGAAGCAGCTGCCAGGTACTTGGGGTCAGGTGGTCGGGACAGGAAAGGTCCATTTACAATGGAGCCTATCATCTCAGAGCCCTAAAACAGCATTCTTACCTTCATCTAGCTGCAGTTCTGCATCCTCTCCCCAGCCTTCAGTACCAACAGTGTCAATGTCAATGTCAGCAGCCAATGCTCCTCCCTTCCCTACCAAAGGAAGGACAGAAGGGAGATGGTTAGAGACTAGCAAGTCTCAAGTCTGATCTCCTCTACAGGCAAGGCGCAAGCTTTCAAAAGCAGTTTTTCTGGGCTGTGTCATCAGGAGTGTGTGCTGCCCACTTAGAAAGTGGTAACTCTGAATGTCAGTAAACATGCATTATTGTGTTGTTAAGTCTCAAAACAAAACAAAACAAAAAAAGTCAACCAAGAAACAGTAACTGCGTCCTGTTCTGCCCAATTTTCTTTTTTTAAAATGTGTGTATATGTGAGTGGCTGAAATTCCAGTGTTGGGAACCCAAACTCAGGTCCTCACTCTTGCATGGCAGGTACTTTACTGACTAAGCCATTTCCAAAGTTGCCATCTGTTATTCTTTTGTCCCTTTAAGGGGAAAGCCACGCCCACTCCCAGCGACCCCTGACCTCTCCCCGCCATCTTGGATCACACACTCTTACTGTTCTCCCCGTTTCCCTTCCTGTCTCTCTCTGTTTCTCTTTCTTTCTCTCCCTCTCCTTCTCCCTTTCTCTCTCTGCCCCCCTCCCTTTCTCCTCCATAACCCTCTGAATAAATATTTCAATCTCACTCTACATGTGGTATCTGTCCATGTCTCCTGTCTCCCGAACCCGCCTGGGCTTCCACTGCTCTGTGAGCTCGCAGCCTGCTCACATGGCTCCCAGTCGTCTCTGCCTTGGGACTAGGGTCCGCCGCCTGCCTACAGCTGCCGCCTGGAGCACGCCATCATTTTTTAAAGTATAAAACCATCCATATATTATGTGGTATTGTTTCTGTTGTACATATGTTATGCTAACTTGCAACAGGTTCCACAAAGCGAGGAAATGGGACAGATAACCAGAGGTTGCTGTAGTTCAGTGGTAGAGAGCTTGTTTGTTATGCATGCGGCCCTGAGATCAATCCCTGTTGAGGTAGGAGAGAACTAACTCCCTGTTACCAAAACCTGGCTGTCGCTGGCTGCCCACTCCAAGAACTTCTTCCTGAAATATTTGTCCACAGACACACACAGCCCACAATGAACAGGAAACAGTGAGTGGAGATGACTGCAAGCACGGTGAACTTCACAGATGTCAGGGCAGCAGAGCCACCCACCTACATCATTTTCTAAATTTCTTTCCTTTTTGTTTTTTATTTTATGTATGTAAGTGCTCTGCATCAATCCCACTACAGATGGTTGTAAGTCACCATGTGGGTGCTGGAAACTGAACTGTGGAAGAGCAGACAGTGCTCTCTACCACTGAGCCATCTCTAGCTCCTAAATTCTATTTTGTTTGTTTTAGGTGTGTGTGTGGTGGTGGTGGTGGGGGAGGGCTAGAGAGCCAAGAAAGGGTTTCATGTGGCCCAGCCTGACCTTAAGCTAGTTATGTAATCTGTGATGGCTGGCCTTGAATTCTTGTCTCTTCTACATCAACTTCCTAATTGCTGAGAGTATAGGTACGTGTCACTGTCACATCTGGCTCACATTCTCTTTAATGCTCTCAAAAAACTTTTCCTCAGTTTGTGAGACTACATCCTAGCCCTGGCTAGCATTTCAGAAATTGAATTCAGAAACTTCACACAGCAAAAAGAACAGATGAAACTGTTACTTACTGGTACCTTCTAAAAATGTTTTTTGTTTGTTTGTTTTTAAAACATGTTCTCATGTAGTTCAGGCTGTCCTAAAACTGACTATGTGGCCAAGGATGACCTTGAATTTTTTAATTCTCTTACCTCTACATCCCTAGCTGGTATTGCAGGTGTGTGTCAGTTATGTGTATAATAGTAGGGACTGAACCCAGAGTTTCACATGCTAGGCAAGCAATCTACTAAGTATATACTCAGACCCATTTAGGATAGCTCTCTATAAAACTAGTAACAAGAGTGCTATCGGAGAAATGAGCACTCACCCTTGCTGGCAATGGAGCCTTCAAAGAATCCTTTGGACACAGTCAATAAGGGCCAATTGGTATCCAATGGCATGATAGGTGCAGGAGGCTGGAGCAGCTTGGCATTAGGATCGATCTCTGGGATCTGAGAGGTGGAATAATGGAGACATTAAGAACGAACAGCTCTCAAGCTCTCGACAGCATCACACAGAAAAGGTTATGCTGCTTCCTGTAGACATCTCTCAATAGTTTGCTGAGTAAAATTTATGGTTTTAAATTATCCCAAGATAATTTGAGTCCTGTTATCAGAGACACATGTGTAAATACTCACTGTCTCCTTCTCGGGGTCAAATGTTTCCTTCAGACTCTCAGCTTCCTCATCTAAGCCATGTGTAGCAGCTGTGAGATAGGCCAGGGATTCTAAAGAAAACACAGGCTTTGTGGTATAATTACAGTCCCAGTACATGAAAGGAGAACCAACTGCCATAAGTTGTCCTTTAACTTACACACACACACACACACACACACACACACACACACACGATAAATAATAAATAAGTAAATAATAAAAAATTTAAGAAAAAATATAAAATCTGGATTGAGAAATTTTGTTTTTGTTTGATTTTTCAAGACAGGATTTCTCTGTGTAATTGCTCTGGCTGTCCTGGAACTCACTTTGTAGACCAGGCTGGCTTTGAACTCACAGAGATCTGCTTGCCTTTGCCTCCTGAATGCTGGGATTAAGAATGTGTGCTAACACTATCCAGCTAAATTCAGAAATTTCTAAGCATTGTATTGACATTTAAGAAGTTGGATTTTAGCTAGTGAGTTCCAGACTGGCCAGGGTTACAATTGTTTGGATTTTGAAGCATTTCAAATTTTGGGCTTCATTTAGGAATATTTAATCTACACCAAGTTTTTTTTTTTAATTTATTTATTATGTATACAATATTCTGTCTGTGTGTATGTCTGCAGGTCAGAAGAGGGCACCAGAACTCATTACAGATGGTTGTGAGCCACCATGTGGTTGCTGGGAATTGAACTCAGAACCTTTGGAAGAGCAGGCAATGCTCTTAACCACTGAGCCATCTCTCCAGCCCCTACACTAAGTTTTAAGGTATTTTTTTTCCCAGCACAGCTCATTTCTTTCTAATTTCTAAAAATTAATTTTTTAATTTTTTTTTTATTGAGACAGTTTCTCTGTGTAGCCCTGGAAGTACTGGAACCCCTTCTGTAGACCGGGACAGCTCTGAATTCAGAAATCCACCTGCCCCTGTTTCCTGAGTGCTGGGATTAAAGGTATGCGCAACCACTGCCTAGCTTGGGCTGGTGATTTCTTACAAAGCAATTAGTTCATAATTAATCCAGTTATTTATCCTTAAGCACCATCATCAATGCTAGTAACAGCCTGGGACTTATCCCTGATTCCTCTCTATCAAAGCCTATATCTAGACTTAGTACTTAAATTTTTTTTTTACTAGAGATATATTTTATGTGTGATTTGCCCACACGTATGCATATACATCATGTGCATGCTTGATGCTCATAGAAGTCAGAAGGCATTGGATCCTCTGGAACTGGAATTAAGTACAGTTGTGCTGGGAACTGAACCTAGGTTCTCTGCAAGAGCAACAAGTTCTCTTAACAGCTGACCCACCTCTCTAGTCCTTTGTTTTTTGACACAGAGTCTTATTAGCCCAGGATGGCTTCAAACTCATGGAAATCCTCTTGCCTCAGCCTTTTGAATGCTAGGATGGGATGGGAGTCAATATTCTTAGAACTTGGTTAATAGATCTCAAATTCTAGCATATTTGGTATACAATGAGTTGTCAACAAACAAACAACAGCAACAACAAATCAAGTCCTGTAAACTGCATGAGTTTAATCTACAGTGCAAGTCAAGAAACAGGACTCCTTGTCTGGCTCCACCACCATTTGGTTTGGAAAAAAAAATTTAAACATGCTATTACTTCACACACACACACACACACACACACACACACACACACACACACACACACACACAGTGTACAATAAAGGGCAATTCCCAAAAAATACTTCCAAAGGTCTCAAGGAGGTTGGTGAGTCCTGGGTAGATACTTACTCTGTCCACAGTTCTTCAGGATTCGCACTCTCTCTGACACATCACCCAGGTATAGGGCATTCTGATAATGGCCACTCATGTCCTTTCGGATCTCAGCTGCATCAAGTCAATGAGAAACCAACATAAGCCTTCTCTCTAGAGATCTCTCTCTATTTACCTTCTTCCTTCCCCACAAGTTCCACACTTCCCAACCTTAGTTTTACAGGAACTCACCAATCTTCATCATTTTACGAAGTTTCTCCAAGTTGCCGGTAATAAGGTACAAGAAGGAAAGTTTGTCAAAGTTTTTGGTACGCTGATAGCACATTTCAACAATCTGGTGATTACCCTGTAGCAGGGCCACTTCTCCCAGCTTCTCCCAGCAGTTCTTGTCATCCAGGGCTTTCGCTGCTTCTAGAGCAATCTAAAGAATTCCCATGGTCAGTGTTTAGTGTGGGCTATGACTAAAAACCAGGGGAGTCTCAAAAGTATCGCCAAGAATTTCCCAAGGAATTCTCTACACTTGCAATCACTACTTCCATTCTATTTCTATCAAGAATTCTATGTACAATGTGATTTGGGTCCACCCCAGTGTTCTCGTCCTCTGAAATTTATTTGTACAGGACAGTCACTATCAGTTGACTATCTATCCACGGAGACAGACCTTGCTTATGCTATCTTATTTCCTATCTGCTAGCTCTAAAACTCCACAGGGGCTTTAGGGAAGGCAGAGCAAATAGTAAGAAGAGAAGAATAGGAGCTGAAAATCAGCTTTCCAAGGTCCTTTCCTCCTTGAAACAATGTTTGTACCTCTGTGCCTCAACAATCCCTAAGTACTTCATCCAGCAATACCAAGCACCAAAGAAAACAAAGCAGATTCTTGGGCTTCAATACTAGAAGTTCTTCTTCTTTTTTTAAATTGTGTTTTCCAGACAGAGTTCCTCTATGTTTCAGTCCTGGCTGTCTGGAAATTTACTTTGTAGACCAGGCTGGCCTTGAACTTGGAGATCCAGCTGCCACAGCCTCCCAAATGCTGGGATTAAAAGGTATGTGCCACTACTGCCCAGTTTAGAAATTCTTGAATTCAGTTTGAAAATAGTAAAAAGAGGCCATTTCATCGGGCAGTGGTGGCACACACCTTTAATCCCAGCACTCCGGAGGCAGAAGCAAGGCGGATCTCTGTAGTTCAAGGCCAGGCTAGTCTATAGAGCTAGTTCCAGGATTGGCTCCAAAGCTACAGAGAAACCCTGTCTAAAAAAAAAAAAAAAAAAAAAAAAAAAAAAGGCCATTTCCTGAAAACCCAGGAGAGGACCTGGCCAGAGTTCACTCTCCTGGCCAGTATTTAATTAAAGCCTGCTTCAACTTTGACAAAAGAAAAGAAAAAAAAAAAAAGAAAGGAAGAAAAGAAAAAGAAGATAATCACGAAAGTGGAAATACTGTGGCAGAAGAAGAGACGGAAGAATCAGAAACAGAAGAAGAAAATGGCTCACTTTAACTAAAAACATCGTAATTGCACTCTGGCTAAGGCACAAGGCTAGAATACCACTTCTGGAGAACAGTTTTCCATCTAGCCCTCTTTTACATTCCACTAACTGGAACTCTCCCTTTCTCTACAGCCACCTGGGACAGGATCGTATCCCTCTCACCTCGATGTTTCCGCACTCCAGAGCTAGGCTGAACCGAGTTTTCTCATCCTTCACAAAATGCAGGGCCACTTCAGGATAACCTTTCTTCTGGAGATACGCAATGATTGACTGGCCCACGAGTTTGGCATTCCTCACCATGTGCAGAACCTAGACATTTGGTTTGGGAAGCAGGAAGCAGAGGCTGCTAATAAGGAAAAAGGAGCACTGCCTCTTAGCACTTCCCATTAGGGCTTCCTGCCTCAATACCTCATCATACTTCCTGTTGATCAGGGCCAGCTTGAATTTGAACTCGGTGGGGTCAATGGTGAGTACCCGAGGACGACACTCCCTGTCCAGGCAGTATACATTGTTGCCCTTCACTCTTGTCACATAGATGGGTAAGTCCAGAGTTCGGATGATCCCATGGTCCCTAGGAATAGGGGGGAAAGGTACAATTTTCAGGAAGTGCAAGGAAACTCAGCTTCTTCTTCTTTTTGTTTTTTTCTTTTTGGTTTTTCAAGTTAAGATTTCTCTGTGAAATAGTCTTGGCTACCCTGAAACTCACTCTGTAGACCAGGCTGACCTTGAACTCACAGAGATCTGCCTGCCTCTGCCTTCCAAATACTAGAATTAAAGATGTGAGCCACCACCACCCAGCTGATGCTATCGACTTTTTATGTTTTGCAGTAAAATGGACTGAACCTAGAGTCTTGACCATTTTTGGAAAGCACACTACCATTCTAGGAAAGCACACTACCACTGACCAGTCTCCCTTAAAAATGTAACAAATCATTATTATATATGTGAGCACGATACATTGCATGTGTGGAAGGCAGAGGACAGCTCTGAGGAATCCGTTCTCTCCCTCTTTCCACCCATACAAGGGTTCTGGAATCAAACTTGGGGTGCTAGCCAGGCTCACACATAAAGCATTTTTGTTTAGACCTGATGCACCGTCTCACTGGCCCCTCCCAAATCTTTTATAATTTTTTCCTGAAGTTTTGAAAAAAATTTTATGTATATGTGTTTGTATGTGTATATAATGCGTGTGTTGGGTGTTGGAGGATAACTCTCAGAAGTAGTTGGCTCTCTCCAGCCACTTGAAGGAATCTGGGGCTTGAACTTGCCCGGTCTGTGAAAACCTGCCTCTACACACACACACACACACACGAATGTCTTTAGCACATATGTGCCCTGCTAGCTTTTTCATGGAGAATGTTAACAAAGAAATGCAGTTATATCTCTTGAGCTAGCACAGTGATTTCAAGAAGATACCTTCTCCTACTGTGTCCCAGATAATTAACTTACCCAGTGGTGACGGCATATTTGATGTGGTTGCTTGTGGTATAGATAAACACCCCACTCTCATCCCAGGCCCCACTCTTGACACGAATGTTCTCATGAATGTTACACAGAGCATCCAGCTTGCGGTTACAGATCACAATCGCTGTAAGAGGCAAAGGGCATGAGTGCTCTGTCGGACAGGGTGAGTGCAGCAGACTGGCAGGGAGGAAGTGGGTTCTAAGACGGTGGATATAATGAAGTCTTACCATGTTTGGCCAGTAGTGCTACATGAGACATGTCTGCTGACCAGATAACGTATTTCACCTTGGAAATCTTCACTGATGCTAGAGTCCTGGGACAGCAAGAGAAAGGTAATCACAAACTGGCCGAATTCCCTTGTCTCAAGCTAAGACCTATGTCTTTTCCATCTTTAATTAATGTAAAACTCAACTTCTCAATGTAACACCAAGGAAACATTGCCTACACCGTAGGTCAATGAGCTAAAATGTTCTGGCTCACACTCTGCACTGCCCCCTTCCTCATTCTTTGTCCCCTATTCCCTCCTATAGGCACTTACACCTATCAGTTTCACTACTAAAAGTATAAAATTCTTTAAGGACAATAACTGTGCTATTCAACTTGTATCCTTCTCACTCTACGACCTGAAAGCATTTGTCATTCAGGTATGATTATAAAAATACCTAACTACATAGCCTGTTGTTATACTGCTAGAGTGAATGCGCAGGATGGTGGAATTGCCATGGAAGGAGAAAAAGAACTACAGACAGTCTTGAAGAGTATAAGCAGCAGCTATGCCACACAGTAAGCTTAGGAAAAAGCTCCTAGCTAAGATTTCAACTTTCCCTCACTACATCTCTGTCTGTCAGAGGTCTCTGCCATGTTACCGCTTCTGCTGGACATCAAAGAGTGTGATGGAATCTGCATCCCGAAGCAGGAGGTTGCCAGTGCCAGCATAGAAGATTTCATCACAGTTGGGCACCTGAATTTTTTTGGTGATTTCATTCTTCAGATTCTTTATCAGAAGCTGAAATGAGTACAGGTGGAGTTATGAGAGGTGAATAAATCACATAAAGACTAATGACGTCCCTTAGCAATTATTCTTTCAATAAAGAATCTTTTTCCCTGTCCAAGCCATCATGCTGATTGCTCCAAGACTGTCTCCAGGGCCTTATTAACCTCTGTCTTGTCTCACTTCTTCCCCAACTCGCTCAACATTTATGCATATGTGGGTACACACAGACCATGGTGCCCATGTGTAGAGTCAGAGGAAAAAGTGAAGAAGTAAGTTCTCTCCTTCTACATACGGTTCCCAGGGATTGAATTTAGGTCATCTACTTGGAAAGGGTCCTTATCCACTGAGACATCTCAATGGCCTCTCACCTCTCTCTTAAAAAAGAAATCCTAGTTGGGTGGTGATGGTGCACGCCTTTAATCCCGGCACTCAGGGAGGCAGAGGCAGGTGGATCTCTGTGAGTTTGAGGCCAGCCTGGTCTGCAGAGTGAGTTCCAGGACAGCCAGAGATACACAGAGAAACCCTGCCTCAAAACAAAACAACAATAACAAAGAGAAAGAGAGACAGAGAGAGGAAGAAAGAAATCATGAGAGGCTGGACCTTGTTCTCGTGGTGGTGCAGGTTTATAATCTCAACCACTTGGGAGGCTCAGGTAGGACTATAGAACTACGAGTCCAGTCGAGGTTAAAGAGTGAGTTCATTCCTAGTCTACACGGATCCTCACTAGTCTTAGTGAGGTGCTCAAAATTACACAACACACACACACACACACACACACACACACACTTTAGAAAAAAAAAAGCTTGGGATATAGGTAAGTGGCAGAGCACCTACCTTGCATGAACAAGGCCCTAAATTCAATCCCTAGGACTCAAAAATCAGCAAACAACAAAAAAAGATATTCACCTAAATTTGATTTTCTCAATTAGTTGGAAAGAAACCAGGCAGGGATTAAGCTTTAGTTGAATATTTTATTGGGAGACCTTCACTTATCCTAAATTGGGCCTATCGTATTCATTCATTCATTCATTCACTCTTTCATTCATTTATTTATTTTGAGGTAGGGTTTCTCTGTGCAGCTCTAGCCATCCTGGAACTTGTTCTGTGGACCAGGCTGGCCTCAAACTCATAGAAATCTGCCTGCCTCAAGCCTTAAATATGTGCTACCCATGCCCGGGAATCTAAACCTATTACATTTTAAGTACTGATAAGGGGAGTGGGACAGGGAGGAAAATCTCTGTATATAAATGATATTTTATTAAATTAATTAAAATCTGGTGGTCTTAGCTCCTCTAAGTTCAGAAGCCCAGAGCCCTAGTAACATCAACCCAACAAATCAACTTTTCCTCCCCAGGGATTAGTCTAGGGCTAGAGCTAGAGGGAGACCCAGGACCCCAGGACCCCAACTGCTCTGAAGAGACCAAGGAAAAGCAGTGCTTGCTCTTCACTGTGTACTGCTGTCGCACTCCCTAAACTGGTTGCCACTTTTAACCTTAACTCACCGAATGCATGCGATCTAGGACAGCGAACCGATTTCGAGCAACCCAAACTGCTGTCAGGCCTGAGGATCGTTTCCCTTCAGGGGCTGAGAAGAACAAAACCAAAGTATGAGAGCATGTGGTGAGCCACTAGCAGGTGACAGAGTCAGGTGCCATGGAGCTGCCATTTTGGCTTCGCCAGTTCAGCTGCTTCCTAACTAATTCAGCCATAACCTCAGGCTACTGTCAGTGACTTTTCTCCACCAGTTCCCTCCAAACTCCAGCCCCCACCCCTGCCAACCCTCTTATCTCTAGGCCAAGTGGCTGCGTTTCAGCCAGCACCACATCCTGGCAGAAATGCTGCCCATCTTGGGAGACAGCATACTCCATCAAGCTAACGAGCAGGGCCTTCCTGGCCAAGCTGAGGCACAGCAAGCAGCCTGTCAAAGTCTAAGACCTCCTACCTAAGCAAGCTGGAGAAGTGACAGAACCCCACCCCAGGACGCAGCTGCTCGGCAGCTTTTAACATGCTAATGCTGGCCCCCTGGTCGAGCAGGGTGGGACACTGCACTTCCAGCTAAATCTTGACAGGCTCAGTGCTGGGCAACACAGCATCAAGCTGTTGCTCTGTGAATGTCAATTCAGCATTATCACCCTGAGGAGAGTTATAAAATGTTCCTCACTTTGCAGCTGATTAGAATTTTGAAATGGATACTCCACTCTCTGAGAAACTTGTAAAGAATATATTCAAACAGTCTTATCTGTTATAGTAATGGAAAACAGACCAGAGCATGCTGGCCAGCCTTGCTTTGTACTTTTCTGGTACCTGGAATGTCAAAGAATTTACAAAACAAATTTCTACCACAACTCATACTACATGAGCTTCTACTTTCTCTCTGATGTCCACCACTGGACCACACCTTTATAATTACTATCCCTCTTAAAGGATGGATAATAGAAGTTCTACTGATTGCTAACAGATATGGAAAATGAATAAAACTATGGTGGGTTGGGAGGCACCAAAATGTAAGTTTACTTAGGAAGACTTAACTGACTAATTTGTGAGGGAGACTTGACTTTATGGATACATACATACATACATATATATATATAATCTTGTTTCTTTCTTTCATCATCTCAGCCTGAGCATTTAAAAGGGTAAAGGGAGGAGACGGCATAATGTGTAATTCCAGTATTAAGGTCAACTATGAGTTGAGTTCTAGGCTTCTCTGGGTTATACAGTGAGACCCTCTCTTATGCGCACATACGCACTCTCCAAAACAACAAAACAAACAAAAGAGAATATTACAATGATAATGACCTCTTGGCACTCACAAAAGGGACAGACCTAGCAAAACATTTCTCAGAACTTTGGAGGGTATAAAATATCAAAATGTATTAGTAAAAGGCAGGGCCTGTGGAATAAGCTTTAGACTGTTTAAGGCCTGTAAATCCATTGGAAGAACTGCACTGAAAAGAGCATAAATGAGATTCCAATCCATTCTGAGAATGTTTTGTCAGCAAGTTCTAATAGTAAGGACATCAACAGGGGATGGTGGTGATGAAAGAGGCAGGCAGGGGTCTCAGCTGGATTCTGGGATCCCAGGTGGGTCATGGGGCTGTTAGCAGCCTCATCTTTCTGACATGCAAAAGAAAGCAAATCGGATCTGGATATAGAAAGGCAAGAATAAATCCCCAGGCCCAGGATGAGACATTGCAAGACTGGAGCCACATTTTTAAATAAATGAAACTACCAGGGTGAGAGTCACATCAGCTGACAATAATCTAGGATAACATGCTGTGCTGAAAGAGAAAATGGAGAGTTTCTAATAACCAAATTATAAAATATATATATCTAGCTGGGGTAATAAAATGGAGGCAGAACATGAATATTTCACACCACAATTGCCTCTGGTGCAACTGTCAGCAGCACCTGCCAACAGACATGAGTGATGTAGCCACGGTCTGTGGATGGGATATGAAAAACTTGAAAAGAAGTGATGATATTGGTGAGGAGAGCTGGAAGCAGAGTGGAGGAGACAAAGAGCACCCACCATCAGGATTCTGGGAGTCTGCATCTTTGGGGATGGTGTATAGATCATAGGTACTATTCTCTAAATTGCTTGCTCTCTGTAGGGAAAAGGAAGACATGTTTAGGAAGCAGCATTGAAAACACTGTTTTCTGACAGAGAAGACATCACTGCAACACAGACAATACTGAACTCATACTTCCATTACCTGTACCCAGAGGGTGTTTGAGTTATTTCTATATGTAACAATTATAACGCTCTTAGCCAAATAACCAAGCACTGATGGTACTATTTTCTTTATCCTCTAAAAATGCAGATATTATCTGAATAGACACAAAGATTTCTCTCTATTCCACAAATTAAAAGATGAGGAACCTGGTGCTTCATCTGAATAGACTTGTCAACTTAAAAGTATACTTGAAAAAAGAAAAGGAAAACAAAACAAAATCAATCTAAGAAGACATTCAAGAAACTGTCAGAAGAATAAGGCTGTGTGAGATACTAAATGAGCAAGATTACATATGAAAAGTAATATAGGAAAAGCAGTTTTTATTCAGCCACCAGTATACTAAAATTAGAATGTCATTTCTTCATTTTTTTTTTTTTTTCAAATTATGTGGCAGGAAACGGGGAGGGCCCTGAAAACTCAGAAGGTGATTCACTGGAGAATCAGCTTCCAACACAGGTCTTCTATGTTCACCTGAGCAGAAGGGACAGAAAAGGCACCTCCTGTGCACAACAAACAATTCAAACGTTCCTTCTGACCACTTCACAAACCCTTTGTAGGTTTGTGATCAACCTACATGATCATTTAGTGTGAGCTTGAGTATCCACTGTGTCAGCTCTTACAAAACATCCATTAGGAGCTCTATCAGGAAAGGGTCAACTTGCCCACCAGATTTACTTTTCAGTACTGAGGGGAAGGGAGGAGCTTTTAAGAGGCAGTTAGAGGCCGGGTAATGGTGGTACAGGCCTTTAGCCTTTAATCCCAGCACCTGGGGAGGCAGAGGAAGGTGGATCTCTGTGAGTTCAAGGCCAGTCTGGTATACAGGGTGAGTTTGAGGACAGTCAAAGATACACTGAGAAACCCTGTCTCAAAAAAACAAAAAAAGCCATTAGTGGCTCTCTAAAGGCAATAAGATACTCACAAAAACTGAGGAAAACCTAGAGAGATGCCATAATTACTTACAGTGCACAGCAGGACTGCATTTTCTGCTGGATTGTATGACATGTTGAACACTGGAAACTTGGAACCACTACATAAAAAAGGGAGAAATAGAATAGGTGTAAGAATAGAAAAGAAGGCTGGGCGGTGGTGGTACATGCTTTTAATCCCAGCACTCAGGAGACAGAGGCAGACGGATCTTTGTGAGTTAGAGGCCAACCTGGTCTACAAGAGTTAGTTCCAGGACAGCTAGGGCTGTTATACAAGAGAAACCCTGACTCAAAAAAACGAAAGATAAAAAACAACAGGAAAGAAAAAAAGAATTATCCCTTCAATGTCTACATGGCCACCCGATACACATATGTTCACTACTTCTATACTGAGGAAAAACAGATACTGTGTTTTTTTCTCTTTCCATTAAAGCTTGACTACTTAGTCGTCCAGTCAGCAAAGCACAAGCCACATTTCCATCAGAAGGTGGTAAGGGGGACAGTTCTGCCTGGTACAAATTCCTATGCATAACTGCAGTGGACACCACAGTGTAACCTGATGTGATTTCTCTGCCTGTTTTCTTCTGTCCCTGGAACTGTTCACAAAAACCCATTTTTTTGTCATAGTGAAGCTAGCGGGTGGTTATCACGCCTGCATGCCAGTGTTTGCTGCCATGAATGTTTCAGCATGCTGCAGCTGGCATTCAAAGCACAGGTCCTTTGGCCAGGCATCCCAGAGGTTATCATATCTTCAGAACTAACCGTTCCAGAGACACAGTTCTGCCTTTTAGGGTTGTGGCATTTTGCTGTTTAAAGGTTGAGTTCTGATATACAGTAATTTTTAAAAAATATCTTCCCTATTTTATTATCCTGAACTGTAGTCATTTAGGTTTATCACCCCACTCTGCCACAAGGTTCCTCAAGGCATAAATGAAAAAGGCCAAAATTTGCATTACCAAATTGGGTTACTTTTTAGCTAGGAGCTTTCTGTGATCTGCAAGAGATTTTGTAGGCATTAGTAGAATGTCCTTGCACAGAGTCATGAGCAGTCTCAACAGAAGACCTCCCGTTCATGACACCTCTGTATCTGTCATTATGGGATTTAAACTGAAGAGGTTTGTTCGATGGGAATCGATGTCTGATAGCTGAGACCCAAAAGGTTGGTTAAATAGCCCTGCTTGAGGAAGTGCAACAGACGAAAGGGTCTGGAAAGGAGAAGCCAGACTTGCCTCCTCAACTGCATCACAGCTACATCTTTGGAGCTGTTGAAGTCCAGCTGGCGCAGGAATCGGTCCTTTACATAATGCAGCATATTGCCATGAACAGCATAGGCTGGACGCTCACGTTCCAGCTTAAATACAATCATTCCACCATCATGGCCTAGAGAACAGAAGGAAGAGAGGAAACAATCATCTGTAAGCAAAAGGATGGTTAGAAATAGGAGATAAACAGATGAATATATTCACATGCTAAAAGGGTAGAGTGCATCTCCTATGGCTTGGAGATGGACTGTGCCTCAAGAGTTCACGTGTAGAAGCTTAGTGCGAGATGCTGAGGTGGTAGAATCTCCAAGAGATGAGGCTTAGTGAAATGTCACTAGGCCATTAGAGCACCCTAGGGAGAATGTTGCTATACAAAGAATAACCTGAATTCTCTCTGGAGTCTTCCCTGGTCATGTGATCTCTCCCTCTTGATCACTACTATCAAGATGCTTTGTGTCATACTGTAATTGAGCCAAAGGAATCCTCACCAAAGGACAAACAGTAGGGCTGCTCAATCTCAGATTTTCAACCTCTTTAATGGTGAAAAAAAAAAACCCCTTTTCTTTTTCAGATCTATATTATGTCTACATGTGAGTATCTGCATTCAAATTATATGTACATTGTATACGCCCGGTGCCTAAGGAAGCCAAAAGAGGGCATCAGATCCCTTGGAACTGGAGTCACAGGCAGTTGTGAACCACCACATGGGTGCTGGGAATGGAAACTTAGTCCTCTGTAAGGGTAGCAATTACTCTTCACCCATGAGGCATCTCTCCAGTCTAAATCCCTTTTTTCTTAAAAAGTACCTAGTGTACTATAGCTATAGATAACAGACTAACATCTAAATGTGTTCCTAAACTCTCACAATTCTTAGAATCTTTTTCCAAGTAATTTTCTGTCACTCATCTCCTTGCCCTTTCTTCTTGAACCCAGGATCTCGAACAAGCTGGGAAAGCACTTTACTAATGAACTATATTCCCAGCCCTGTATTTAAGTACACCCTTCTGTGTATTCCCTTAATACTTTGTATAAACCGCTGTTAGCATTCAAGTGTCTCACCCCCACTATTTCACATGTTCTTTGAAGACAGATTTAAATGATTTTTCATTCTTCCTCAGTCTTTAGCAAGTAAGAAAACCATAAAAACTATCTGCTTAAAAGAATGAATGTTTACTTTTTCTACATTTATTTGTTTACCGGGGGAGGGCATACAGTTTTATGTGTTTGGAGGTGGGAGGACTACTTGTGAGAGTCAGTTTTCTCCTACCATGTGGGTTCCGGGAATTGACTCAGGTGGTCAGGCTTATTGGCAAACACTTTTACCAGCTGAGCCATTTTGCCTGCACATGAAGTCAATTTAAGAAGCCTTTATGAAACAAGTAAATAAATTAAAAACAAAAAGCGAAAAATCTTTTTGCTTTGTTCTTTTTTTTTTTGAGACAGGCTCTCTCTATTATTGTAGAACTCACTTTGTAGACCAGGCTGGCCTCGAATTCAGAGATCCTCCTATCTCTGCCTCCTGAGTGCTGAGATTAAAGGAGTGGGATACCGCTGCCCAGCCTAACGAAAAACACTTTTATGATTGTTTTTAAGAAAATGTTTCCAGGTGGTAGTGGCACACACCTTTACTCCAAGCACAATGGAGGCAGATGCAGTCAGGTTTTTGTGAGTTCGGGGACAATTAAGGCTACATAGAGAAACCCTGCCTGGAGGGGAAAAAAAGTTTGTATTCTCCCAATTAGCATCATCCATTCCTTAAATAATCTCATTTTTATATTCCAATTGCTTGCTCTCCATGTACAAACCGGCTTTACTTTCAACTCAAAATCTTCCAATGGCTTCTTTTAAAAACTTGATCGATTTTTTTTTTCTGTGTATGAGTGCTTTGCCTACATGTATATCTGTATACCACATACGCGCCTCCAGAGGTCAGAAGAGGGCATCTGATTCTCTGGAACGAGAGTTATGGGTGGTTGTGTTACTGTGTGGGTGCTGGAAGTCAAACTGAGGTCTTCTCCAAGAATAACAAGGGCTCTTAACCACTGTGCCATCTTTTTAGCCCCTTTCCAGTGGTTTTTAATTCATCCAAGTAAATTTTGTTTGTTTTTTTGAGACAGGGTTTCTCTGCACACTCTAGCTGTCCTAGAAACTCACTGTGTAGACCAGGCTGGCCTTGAACTCACAGAACTCCACCTGGCTCTGCCTCTCAAGGGCTGGGATAAAAGGTGTGTGACACTGCCACCCAGTCAGAATAAAATATTAAGTTCTAGCCATTATTATGGAAAATGAGTTTAAGATGTGTTAAATTTGTTTATGCTGTGGAATATTTGTTTAATGATGTAAAGATGTGCTGCATTCTTTTATGTTGCATTTGTTTAGCTCTATGAAGCTGTGTTACTTTGACTGCCTAAAACAAACCTGATTGGTCTAATAATAATAAAGAGCTGAACAGCTAGGCAGGAAAGAGATAGGTGGGGCTTTCAGGGACAGAGAGAATAAACAGAAGGAGAAAAAGAGAAAAAGGAGAAAAGGAAAAGGAAAGGAAATCAGGGGCCAGTCACCCAGCCACCAACAGAGTAAGAAATAAGAAAGACACCTAGAATAGAGAAAGGTATAAACCCAGAGGCAAAAGGTAGATAGGATAATTTAAGTTAGAAAAGCTGGCTAGAAATAAGTCAAGCTAAGGTCAGGTATTCCTAATTAAGAATAAGTCTCCATGTATTTACTTGGGAGCTGGGGGGCAGGCCCCCAAAGAACAGAGTAAAAACAATCAACTACAAGCCATAGTTTATAAAACCAAGCAAAATCTGATGTGGTTTTACTTCCTACTATCTAATACCATATACTATGTTCCCACTGGCATTTTTAATATTCCCCTATCATGCTAAGAACTTCTCTTTTTCATCCAGTTCATGTTCTTTGCCTATGACAGTCTTCCTTTCTAATTCATTTTCGTTTTCCTGAACACTCAATATAAACCAGTAGGACACACACCTTTCTTTTTGCTTCATTTTTGTCCAAAGCGTTTTCAAACACATATCATTTTATATACTTACTGTTTACAGTCTATTTCCCTTAAAGTTCCATCAAGACAGGGACTTTCATGCACTGCTTTGATATCAGCACTCTAATATTTATTATATATTTGACAAATGAATGAAATAGACTGACTTCTATTTTCTCAGTGTGAGAACTCTTAAGTGTTCAATATTAGTCTCCTATGAGCTCCTAGGAGCACATCCAAGAGAATGAGCTTAGGGTTAAACAGATCTGGGATGAGAACACTAAAGAACACTTTCCCCAGAAGAGAGGTAAAAATGAGAAGCGCTTCAACTAGGTGGCTCTGAGAATTCTGCTTCTTTTTGTTATCTTATTACCACATACTGGAGACAAAACTAATGAAAACCCACTTTCAAATCTTATAAATGTTTAACTAAATCAGAGGGGTGGGATAAGAAATGGGTCTCACCTGCTGCAAACAGGTTAAGGTTGGGGTGGGCAGCTAGGACCCAGAAACGATCATGATCCCTGCGGAAGGTCTGAACCCCAGTCCTAGGAAATGAAAAGGTACACAAAGAAAACTGTTAATTCTGAAACTTCAGTACAGCATACACAAGAGATCGGACAGAAAGCATATAAGTTGACTTTGAAAGTGCATTAAGCACACAAACAGTACAGATGAAGTTGTGTGTCAGGATAGTCTTCAAGGACAGAGTGATCCTATTACTGCAACTTGTCAGCTTCTCCCTTATCACTTCCTACGCACCTCACTTCCCAGTTCTCACCTCCTTAGCTAAACATCCAAGAGGGAAAAAAAAAATCACATTAAAGTTTAGAGGAGAAAAAAGAATGCACAGAGATTTCTATCTAATAAATATGTGTTGATATTTCAGTCTCTAAGGGTTGTTTGCTTATTTATTTATTTAAACAGCAGTGCACATTAAATTTAGGGTCTCATGCATGATAGGCAAACACTTTTACCACAAAGAACTATACCCTTCAAATTTTCATAATGTAGGGTTTGATTTTTCTTCATGCTAAAGAGAAAGAAATATTCTAACTTTTCCCTTTCCTTTAAAAAAAAGTATTAACATATACGGTGTGCACATGTGCACATGACCTACTCATGTCAGAGGACAACTTGATTTTGGGAGATGGTTCTCTTCTTCTACTGCAGGCTCAGGGGTTAAAGCAGGTCATCAAGCTTGTATGCAAAGTGGTTTTACCTGCTGAGCCATCTCACTCATTTTTTTTTTTTTAAATTTTGAGACAGGGTTCCACGTAACCTTAGTTGGCCTTCTACTCTCCATACAGCAGAAGATGACCCCCTGCCAACACAGAAGTGCTGACATTACAGGTATGTGCTACCATGGTTGGTTTCTAATCTAATTTTCAAAGACAGAGAATAAGAAAGTCACGTAACATTAATAATTTCCTTACCGCTTAGACATATCCCAGACTCGGATACTCTTGTCCTCAGAATTGCTGAGGATCAACTCTTGGCGGGGGTGGAAAACAGCACAAGACACATTGTTGTAATGGCCCCGGCAGGTGTCAACCTCCCATGCCTTTGACTCTGAAGAACAAAAGGAGTTATTACAATTCTCTATAAGTCTGGCATCTATAAATCCAAAAACCTTTAAAAAAAAAAAGATTTTATTTGTATTTTTAATAATGTGTGTGTATCTGTGTATGCATTTGTGCATCTAAGTACAGTGCCCGTGGAGGCCAGGACAGGGCACTGGATCCCCCGGAGCTGGAGTAACAGGTGGTTGTGAGATGCCTGACATAGGTGCTATGTCAGGAACCAGAATCAGGTCCTCTGAAGGTCCACTGAGCTATCGCTATAGCCCCAATGTTTTGAAGAGACGAGGTTTTGCTATGTGGCTCAGGCTGGTCTTGTACTTGTGATCAACATCATACATGCTGAGACTGTAAGAATATACCACCATGTCTAGCTGAGATACTCTTAATCAAGTGTTAAGTATGATTGTAAAAATACTAAAATAATTTTTCCCCAAATGGGGCAATGATTTTATGTAAGTCTTTTCCTCTTTATGTATTGTTTGTCTGTGTGGTTTTGTTGTTATTCTGTCCCCAACACCCTCTTTTCTGAGGAAATACAGTTTTGCTGTATTGCACAAGCTGGCTTTGAACTCCTAGGAACAATATGGACTCAGCCTCTTGAGTAGCTGGAGCTCCTATCACATGCTATCTCAGCTCTAAACTTCCTAGTTTTTATGCACATCTCTGATCTTTTATTCTGAGCCCCTATTGACTACAATACCTATATTAAAAAATTCTATAAGCTTTTATTCTATTTTATTCTCTTTGTATGTATTACTAGCTGACATTTTAGAACAATATAAACTTTATAGCATGGAATTTTCTACTCACAATAATATAGAGTCCTGAACACAATCTGAAACAAAACAGTTACTATTTGTTAAATGATTGCATGTATTTTTTACTCTTAACTATGTTCATATCTCTTAATAAGGTAAAGCCATGAGGAAAAAAGGAAGAAATAATGACTAATCACTTAAAACTAGCAGGAAATAATCACCCAAGGAAGGAAAACAGATCCAAGTTCAGAAGACCTGGCTACTTTCCCTCGCTGGCCAGCAGTCCCTTTCTTGGATATGGTAACACCACCACAGCCTTACTCACCATTCATGCGCCAGATCTTCACTTGTCGGTCGTCTGCCCCAGATACAATAAGGGGCATGGTGGGGTGGAAGGCGGCCCAGTTTACTCCACGATCATGACCCTGTTAAAAAGACAAGGTGGGTCTTCCAAAACAGCTCTAAAGACACAATTCAAAGCAATCACGCTGGTATTTCTTTTTCTGCAACATGAGCACTCCATCTCAGGGCCTTGGATATGCTAAGACAGCATTCTACCACTGAGCTATTTCCCCAGCCCTCTGAAACACTCTTCAAGTAAAAAGACTCAAGGGACTGTGCCACTTTAAAGTCCATTTGTTGTTGTTTTATTTTCATTTGATATGGTTTTTAAAGACAGGGTCTTGTTGTATAGACTGAGTTGGGTTTAAACTCTAGACCTTTCTCCTTCAGTCTTCTGAAGTACAGGTATGTGGCATTATTCATGTTTTCCATAGGATATATGATAGGTGATGACATCATTGCTCTGACAGTTAATGAGATGTATGCTGACAGAGCCCATCTTTTTAAAGACCCTCAGTCTTAGGCTGGGGGTGTAATTCAATTCAATGGTAAAGCATCTGTTTACTATGTGCAAGGTACCAGGTTCAATTCCTAGCACAAACAAAAAAATAAAAACAAAAAACAAGGGGCTGAAGAGATGGTTCACTGGTTAAGAGTACTGACTTTTCTTGAAAAGGACCCAGGTTTGGTCTGTAACTCCAAGGGATCTAGTGCCCTCTGATGGCCTCTGAAGGCATCAGACATTCATTTGGTACAGATAAACTTGCAAGTAAAACACTTAAAAGTTTTTTAAGTAAAAATAGATTCTTCTCTCATACAACACATCCCAACCAATTTCCTTTCCCTCCACTCCTCCTTGTTCCCCCCAAAGTAAATCACTCTTATACATAAAAATAAAAAATCTGCTTCATTTAAAATATGGCTAATATTGACAGATATAAACTCTTGAGAATTCCTATATTCCTATGAAAGTTTAAGAATGATGATTCAAGATAGCCCCTATTCTATTTACATAGTTGTACTTCATTCTTTGACAGAAATATAGACAAGGCAGCTTTGATTCAAATAATATGTATTTAAGTGAGTAGTTATATGGTTTAGACTTTTTTTTTTTTTTTTGAGACAGGGTTTCTCTGTGCTACAGTCCTAGCTGTCCTGGAACTAGCTCTTATAGACCAGGCTGGCCTCAAACTCACAGAGATCCGCCTGCCTCTGTTTCCTGAGTGCTGGGATTAAAGGCATGCGCCAACACCACCCAGCTCCACCACCGCCCGGCTCTCACTGACTTTCTTTAGGAGCCTTCCTTCCACAAGCCTAATAATGGGTTCTGCTTTGTGACAGGGATGGAGCACATGTCCCGTTTTTTCCCTTGGTCCCCACTGGGTTTATAAGATGGCATATCTCTCCCTTTCACTGTTGGTTTACTTACAGTTCTAGTCTCCAAACCTCAAATGGTGCCCAATACTTACATATTTGCTGAAAGAATGAAAAATCGTTGGCCAGCAAGATGGCTCAGTGGATAAAATGCTCGCTCCCTAAGACACAGTTCAAATCCCCGGACTCATAAAAAGATGGAACCAACTCTACAAACCTGTCCGCTGGACTCCACACACGTGTTGAGGCTCACACCCACACACAGCACACACCCATACAGAGATGAAAATAAAACGAACAGCATACTGAGACTTCTCCCTAGCGGGTAGCACATACTCACCAACGGCAACAGAGATAAATACCTCGAGTACATGCTTCACCACTGCATCTGTAGTCCCAAATAGATCAACCCCGGTTATTCCTCTCACATCCGACTCCACAGCACCAGGAGACAAATTTTTTTTCCTCAGACCTTTGGAGGGTTAAGGAGTGGAATGAAAGATGCAAATATAATGTCATAAGAGCAAAGCAGCAGAATTGCAAAAAGGTATATCGAAAGACTAATATTTCAGATTAATAGCACTTTCCATTCTTCAATCTTCTCTCAACGTGGCCTCAAATGGCAATCACTCAATGTCTACTACTTTTAGGGTCATAAAACCTGTAGCAACTTTTTTCCATCATCTTCAAATTTTATTTTTTTACTTTTTAAATTTTTTTCAAAAAAATGTATTTTATTATTTGATGATAATAATGGGGGTTTGCCTGCACGTATATCTGTGGGACCACATTCATGACCAGTGCCTGCAGAGGTCAGAAGAGGGCTTCATATCCTCTGGAACTGAAGTTACAAATATTTGTAAGCTGCTAAGTGGGTGCTGGGAACTGAACCCCCAGGTTCTATGGAAGAGTGGTCAGTGCTCTTAAATGCTGAGCCATATTTCCAATCCTCAAGATAGAAGTAATTTGAAGAAATGCCCCGGGGGAGTTTGCGCTTTAGTGTTTTAGTGCTTCCCAAACTGGAAGCAATGTGCAGAGGTGTTTCAGATGCACTGCAGAACTACACATATTAAACAAAACAGTTATCTAGTTTAGAAGAACTATTATAAATACTATGAGAAGATACAGCAATAAGGTACTAGCAAAAAGTGTACTCACACCTACTTGCCTCTTGGACAAGACACCAAATAACTAGAACTGTTTGATTTCTCATGTTCTTGCATAAAAAGCTGCTTGTACATATAAATATATGTATTTTTGCATTAAAGCCAACAGATGCTACTTTCACTGGGGAGAATTATTAGCTGATAATTTTTTTGTTGTTTTTTGTTCTTCGAGACATGGTTTCATTGTGTGGCCCTGGCTCTCCTGGACCTCACTCTGTAGATCAGACTGACCTCAGACTCACAGAGATCTATCTGTCTCTGCCACCCAAGTGCTGGGATTAAAGGCATGAGCTGCTACCGCCTGACTGATAATTTTTAAATGATAGGCAAAAGACACCAGGACGAGAAGTGTCTTTTTTGTGTACAATCATGTTTGCAATTCATCTAGAAATCTTTAAAAGATAACTACTTGAAGTAAGTTGTGTTGGTTTATACATGCAATTTTAGCACTCAGAAGTTAGAGGCAGGAGGACTGCCACAAGTTGAACCTGGGCTATGTAGTGAGTTTCAAGGCTAGCCTGGGCTATAGAGCAAAGTCCTATTTCAAAAAGCAGTGTGGGCTGGTGGAAAGCTGACTACTTGTGTTAAAACCAGAAGCAAGGCTGGGCCCAGGCGGTGGTGCACGCCTTTAATCCCAGCACTCGGGAGGCAGAGGCAGGTAGATTTCTGTGAGTCTGAGACCAACTTGATCTACAAAAGCTAGTTCCAGGACAGGTTCCAAAACTACACCGAAAAACATTGTCTCGAAAAACCAACTTAAAAACAAAAAAAAAAAAGAAGCAAAATTACAGTACAAAGTATCAGTATCAGTTTTAATTCTGAAAACAACCCTTAGAGAGAGGTAATAATAATCATGTATACCATACCGAATTGTACACAACAAAATGAAATAGGAATGAAAACCCTTTAAAAATATTTGGAAGAAAAAAAATGGTAAGAAAAAGTTACTTCATATTTGTTATTTGTTAAATTTTTTAAAACAGACAGTATTTTAAAACAGGGACTAAATAAAACATATAATTGAAAATAAAACCTAAGAAGCTTCAGACTAAATGTGGTATCTGTAGAGAAAGGAAAAAAAAAAGTTAAGCTCAATGACTGAATTAATCGCCATTGTTTTAAACTATACTGAATTTCTTCTATTAGAATAGTACCTAACATCAGCATCAGAGAATGGTTTTAATTTAATAACTTAGCTTATGCCTAATTCAAGAGATTCTTTGTAGGTATAGAGACATAAAAGTTATGAAAAAAAGCACTCTCCTCAAGTTTCATTAATACACGGTCGCAAGTATGCTTTTGACTTATTTCATTTGTTCCTTTAATAGGGTCTGTCAACTTTCTCTAACGAGGCTTATGTATGAAATACGTTCAAAGACAGATACAAAAGCAGACAGCTGTGAGGATCTTCACCTCCAATAACCTTCAACAAATACATTAAAATGAGAGCTACACAACAGAATTAGTCTTTGTTGCACTTGCCTGTAATGATCCAAGAAAAGGGGAAGGGCGAAACAGATGAACAGTGACAGGCAGTGAAAAGATACTTAGAGAAGAAATATTTGAGCCTTTGACAAGCCACTCACTAGGACTGAGCGACAGATGGAAAATTTCTACAGCAGCTACCCAAATCCAGAGGGAGAGGAGAACACTCTCAGAACGGACCAGTTATTATATGCCTCCCAGTGGGGACGAGAGGAAGCAGTAAAGAGAGAGGAATGAGCAAAGGATTTGGCAGCATATTAATATATTCTAGTAGATATTTCAAAGAGTGAGCCTGAATTATATGGAGTTGACATGCAAAGGTGTAAGCATATTAAAATAATTTAACTGACAGTTTACTTGGAAGCACAAGCTGAAACCCATCTTCCACAGCTAGCTTTTAAACTGTTCCCCTAAAAACAAATGATTGTTTTCCAGGCTCACAGAATATTCAGGTTCTAGTAAGTTCCAGGGGGTAAATCCACATGGGAAAGATGTTAAGGGACTGCTTTGCCTTTAAAGCGTTCTACATTCTCTTGGTGTTACCTATTAATTTAGAGTGTTCTTTTCAAGAGAATCAAAATAATCAGAAATGTCACAATCCCCTAAATTTGGGTACATTCATTCCCTTAGTCAGAAGATCCTTTCCTGCCTTGGAAATGTTATCGTCAGTCCCTAAGAGACCAGAAAGTTGGTTTCTCTTACTGTTTTCAGACTAACCGGAACTAAAGCAAAATGGAATTCTGAAGAGTATGCTAATTTCGAGGACAGGAAAATGTTAAGTGTAAAAAGTCTAGCCCAAATGCTCTTCTACTTATTCAAATACCAAAACATTGCCTTCCACTCTAGTTAAAGGATTACTTTAAGTCAGCAGAGTCAGTAGAGAAATAGTAGATGCATTCACATTAGTATAGCAAGTTAGTACAACATTCTCACTACACCATCTACAAATTACAGCAACTGCAATACCACATAGCAATCCATGCAACCCACACATTCAAGAGCAACACAAAGCCCACTAAGGTCATACTCTCCCTTACTCTTCTAATCTAAGGTCCTTAACTTTGATATAAACATGCTTTCTGCCTGCAAAAGGTGAAGAAAGTACTTCTTGCCCTGGGCATTTCACGGTCACAAATGAGAACCTAGCCACTTTACTTCCCCAAATTGCTTCTTATTTTAATTAACAGATTTTTAAAAATGCATTTCCCAAGTCACTTTAGCTAGACCACAGGGAACATGCTGTGCTAGCAGCAGATGGCACAGCAGCACTTTTAAAGTGGCACGTTACAGGGCCCTTCTCAACTCAGTGTTCTGGGGATGAACCCCTAGGACCTAAAAACAACTGTGTAGGTATAAAATTAACACATATTCTAGGATAGAATTAGCTGTACACAATTTACTTCTTCCAGCACCTTTCTCACAGAACTCAAGACTATTCTACATAGCTTTCCCTGACAGCGGGGACAGCACAGGCTGGGAGCCGACCTCAGTGCGTATATCCCGAGCAGAGAGTGTGTCTTGAATGTGAGCATGGAGAAACCGTATGGAAAGCCACAGCCAGGTTACTGCAGAGTGAATGCTAAGCTCCCCAGTACTGGCAGTGAGGAGAGGGCACAGGCTCACAATGCCTGTACCGAGCTCCTCCTGTTGGCATGGCTGGTCACATCTGGGTGTACTTCAAATAGCCTAGTCAGTCTGACAGAAAACTGCAATGGCAAAGACCTAGAGGATGAACATAATGGCTGTATCTCCCAAACTGTCTTGTTTACACCACTGTCTTGCAATTCTAAGCTTTGGAAAACTGCAGAGACAGCATGATACAGTGATCCTACTCTCCAACTGCCCTCTTTTCTCCTTGACTTGTTTGGGTTTTGTTTTTTGTTTTGTTTTGTTTTATTTTTCCTTTGGTTTGGTTCTTTGAGACAGGGTGTCATATAGCCCTGGCTGGCCTTAAACTCATTATGTAGTCAAGAATGACTTTGAATTTCTGATCCTCCTGCTTCTACCTCCTAAGTGTTGGGATTATAGCATGCAAGACCGTGCCCAAATTCCCTTGGTTTATTTCTACAATAAATAAATTGCAAATGCTACTATAACATTCCAATCATTGCATTCAGGAATCCAAAGTCTGCACTTGCTGTTCACCGACGGCTTATAAAAGCAGCAACTCCTAAATGGCCCTAGCCTAGCACTGTCAGAGGAAGCTGAGTAGTTACCACTTTAGCACTTTATAGAAAGGGAAAGTTAACTCCTTCACTTCTACAGAGAAGCAGGTAAAGGCCCACAAGGGCTTTCCTATTTAGGGAAGAAATGCTGTTTTGCAGTCTCACATGACTTTCCTAAGAACCCAATCTCAGAATTTCTAAAGTGGCAAATAAAGATAATTCAGTGAGTGAGGTTTTTTGTTTTTTTGTTTTTTAAATTTAACTGAGCAGAGAAGCACAGTATTTAGAGTCTCGGTTCCCTATTCCAGCAAGAAGCCCCTCCATGCATGTCATAGACAGCATTCTCTCTCAGTATTCTCTGTGCAGCAACATTTTAGATCTCTGTTTGACACTAAAATTTCAATCTTTATCTCAAAAATCATTATATATAAATTACGACAGGAGGACTTGGCCTAATTATTCAAAGGGCTCAGAAAGCTTGTTTTTTTTTAATATTTATTTATTATGTATACAGTATTCTGCTTACATGCATGCCTGCAGGCCAGAAAAAGGCACCAGATCTTATTACAGATGGTTGTAAGCCACCATGTGGTTGCTGGGAATTGAACTCAGGACCTTTAGAAGAGCAGGCGGTGCTCTTAACCACTGAGCCATTTCTCCAGCCCTCAGAAAGATTATTAAAAGGTATTCTGAATACAAAAGTCACCAATTCCTTCCCATTCTATGTTCCTTATTATAGAAGAAATCTAATAGACTTTTCTATTTATAAATAAGGCAACAGGATTCACAAATTCCATTTACTTACATATTCTTGTTTTTGTAAAATATGTATCTTACTTGAGTGGAAAGCTTGGTTCTTAATCAAATAATTCAGATGTACTTTTTTTTAAAAATAACTTATTTAACTTTATTTTATGTGCATTGGTTTGATGGTATCAGATACCCTGGAACTGGAGTTACAGACAGTTGTGAGCTGCTATGTGTGCACAGGGAATTGAACCTGGAACCTCTGGAAGAACAGCCAGGGCTCTTAACTGCTGAGTCATCGCTCTAGCCCAGATATACATATTTAATGAAAATCTGAGGTAACTAAAGAAATCAAATTAGCTTCCTAGAGTAAGTCGCTTTCATAGAAAATACTGCTAATATGAACATCAAAGCAGATTCAATACCTTCAAAAACAAAGATATTATACAGAAATGGAAATTCTGAATTTTGTTGTTCGAAGCCAAATACCCTTGCTGTTTTAAGCAATTGCAGTTTTGCGCCAGACGTGACTAGATTGTCCCCTGAACTTGGGTAGCTCACCAGAAATATCCCAAACGCGGACAGTCTGGTCCAGGCTAGCGGACACCACCAGGTCTTCAGAGGGGTGGAACTGGGCACACATTACATAATGGTTGTGTCCCGTTAACACACTGCAAGGAAAAAACATTCAATTAAAGGTAGAAATCAACAGGCTTCTAAGCTAAATGCTTTCTTCACAGTCAGTGGATGCTTTTCTCATATTTTTATGGAAGCAATGGAAGCCATCCTAACAATTCTAAACTAGTAATAAGCAATGACACCCGTGCTAACAGTGGCTCCCTTTTTGTTTTGTTTTGTGGTTCTTTTAATCCCGAGTGCTGGGATTAAAGGCATGTCCAGCTAATAGCTCCTTTTTAAAAATATATAGTTTTTGACCAGGCAGTGATGGCACATGCCTTTGACCCCAGCCAGAAGGCAGAGGCAAGCAGACCTCTGTGGGTTTGAGACCAGCCTGGTCTATAGAGCAAGTTCTAGGCTAGTCAGGGCTACACAGAGAAACCCTGTCTCAAACAGACCAAAAAAAAAAAAAGTTATCTTCTTCTTAGTACAGCGGCAACAGTGGGTGCCATATAGTCAGTTTTCTCCTTCCCCTTTACATGGATCAAACTCAGGTCACCAGTTTTGCATGGCACCTTTTTGCTTTCTTCAATAATTCTCTTTCTAACACTAACTGTTTAATATTTAAATATTACTAATTTCATGGAACCAAGTTTACTCTCAGATTAAAGACTTATAAAAATATGGCAATTCATATAGGAAATATACTTGACAGATTTTAATAGAACACCTTTAACGGCTGAAGTTGGAAATTCTTATGGCAATTCTACTAGAGGACCAGCCCAAACACTAAGTGAGACTCACTGTCTATATTACAACTCCAGTTTTATGGACATAGTACTGAAAAAGGATCTAAATGTTCTACTCCAAAGGTCTGGTTTTATGGCCTATTCTTCTTAAGACATCACAAAATCTAGGCTGATATTACTATATTTAAAAGAATCCTACAAATATGATCAGTAATTAATCAGCAGACATGGCCTGCCTGGGAAGGAGGAAGACTGACCTGAGAAGAAGCTGACTGTAAGTATTTAGAAAGAATGAGACCCTTTTTTGAGGCTACTGCCTCTTGGTTTACCAGACACAGGTTCTAGATTGCCAGTTCCACACACGAATTGTTTGGTCATCTGAGGCACTCAAAATCCAAGGATACTCCTGAAAGACATTTCAGACAGGGCTAGAACAATCTCGTTCTGTCAGGCCAGACCCTTGTGTACGCTTGACAAGTGTTCTAGCATCACTAAGTTACACCCCAGCCCTTGTTTTTCAGACAGGATTCACTATGTAGTTTAGGCTAGCCTTAAGCTATGCAGACACAAGTGCCCAGATTCTTATTCACAGCCAGAGCTCTAGTGCCAGGCATAGAGATTACTATGGAGAAATTACAGAATACTGAATAATGAAGGTCAACAGCCACTTACATGATGAAAAAATGTGGTACGAATATAATCCAAGTGCCCAAGCAATGTGAAGAGGCAGCGCCGAAGTTTGTAATTCCAAACCTGAAAAGACAGAAATCAACCACGGAATAGGACATAAATACCTTGGACTTAAGAAAGTCTCACTGGGTTCCTTTTGTTTGTTTGCTTGTTTGAAACAGGAGTTTCATATACATAGAAATTCCTACACTCGCACTTGCTATGTGGCCAACAATGACCTTGAATTGCTAATCCTGCCTCCAATTCCTGAGTGCTGAGACCCAGTTTTATATGGTGCTAAACTTCAAAAACATTAGGTAAGCATTCCACTTAAATGAGCCACATCCCCAGCTCTGAAATCTAGTTTTGGAGATCCAAAGTTGCTGCACTGTATTTTACCGTTAGAACTGTCTGCATTCTGTTGACTATCTCACCTAACGTTAAGGTGTTACTATTACTAATAAACTCCTTACTCAGCAATCTAGAGGCTTCTTCTTCATCTGGATCTTATTCTGACGACTTCATTTTTCCCTAAACTTCCTTCTTCCTTAGCTTTTCCTTGTTTTATCTCCAAACTATAAAATTACTCTTTCCTATTCAGCTTTTCTTCTTTTTCCCGTCAAGTATAGCTGGTGTTTAATACAGAAAACTTAATGCAGACTTAAGCACAAGGGGTAGAGAAAGAGAGGACTCAGAAGAAAGTAAGGCACACCCAAGAGCACGAGTATAGGCTTCTCACAGAAAAGCTACAGAGTGTAAGACATCTACACATGGGGATGGGCTCACGGGGAAGTTGTCTCTCTCTGTCTTACACTATCATTTGTCTAGCATTCAAACTACTCCCTGTGCAGCATCTTTCACACTACGGCTTTAGCTCTCTGCTTACTACTGACAAATTCCAAATATCTTCAGTGAGTCTCCTAGGTACTTCAAGCACAGTAGAGCCAATACGGAATTATTCATTCTCCAAAACTCCACAAAACTGTACCTACTGCAGACTCGTCTTTCCAAGTTAGTGACCTTCTGTTAGGGCTGGGGATGTACCTGAGCCATAGAGTACTTGCCGAGCACATACGAAGTCCTAAGATCAGTCCCCAGCAGTGAGGGGGAAAGTACCACAACAGAATCTCATTCACATTTCTTTATCGTCCCTCTGACGCCCATCACAAACAACCACTGGTTTTTTTCCTTAAGCTTTCATATCCATCTACTTCTCTCCATTTCAGATGGTATTGCCTAAGTTCAGGTTCTGTTCTTCTGTTCACTTTCCCCAAGCATTTATAAAATAGTTTCCTCATTGGTATCTATGTCTTCAGTTCCTCCCAATTTATCCAATCTTTTATTTACTATTATTTAAGGAAAAAAAAATTTTTTTTTTTTTTGGTTTTGTTTTTCGAGACAAGGTTTCTCGGTGTAGTCTTGGCTGTCCTGGAACTCACTCTGTAGAGCACGCTGGCCTCAAAATCACAGAGATCTCCCTGCCTCTTACTCCCAAGTGCTGGGACCACTGCCCAGCTTCATTTGAGAAATTTAAAAAATAAAATCAATGTAAATCTTCTACCACTCCTCTATCTAAGCCCCAGTATTGGCTACACGCTTGTGTAATAACACGAGAACCCCTGAGCACTGCAAACGTGCACTCATGATCTTATCTACCTTCTAGATCTCTCTGTCTTCTGCCCTCTTTCACTGTCTCTAGATTTTATCTCTCTAAAAGGAACTAGAAATTCCCAAACACATCCAACTATGCATGTCCATTTCTGTACATGGACTGTTCTTTTTCTATTTTGAGTATTTATTATGTCATTCAAACTATTTGTCTTAGTTAGGGTTTCTATTGCTACAATGAAACACCATTGACCAAAAAGCAAGTTGGGGAGGAAGGATTCATTAGGCTTACACTTCAGCATTGCTAGTCATCACTGAAAGAAGTCAGAACAGAAACTCAAACAGAACAGAATCTGGGAGGTAAGAGCTGATGCAGAGAGGTCAGGAAGGAATCCTGCTTACTGGCTTGCTCCCCAGCCCACTCACCCCACCCTCTTATAGAACCCAGGACCACCTGCCCAGGGATGGCACCACCCACTATGGGTTGGGCCCTCCCTCAATGATCACTAAAGGAGAAAATACCTTACAGCTGCATCTTATGGAGGCATTTCCTCAGCTGAGGCTCGTTCCTTTCTGATGCTTCTAGCTTGTGTCAAATTGACATATAAAACCAGCTAGTATACTATACATGCTATTATTTGAGTGTACGTTTATCTCTTGTGTTAGAATAAAGGCTCCTGGAGAACAAAGGTTACTTTGTACTCATCTTTCAATTCCCACACAAAAGAAAAGTTTCTGATAAATTCAGTAAGTGTTTGTTGGATAAGTGCTTTGGATAATGTTAGAAGTCCAAGTCCTCTATAAATGAATTCTCCTGTCTTTCAGTTCCTTAGTTCCCAAACCTCACCATTCTCCTGTTATTCCCAGCCATGTACCTTAATCTTATAGTCATCTCCTCCAGAGACGAACAGTGGCTGCTGCTTATGGAAGTCGATGCCTCGCACTGGACCTAGGGAAGAAGGCAGGCCATGTATGTGAAGGAAAGTTATCCTCTTTATTTGTGTCTGTGTGGTGCACATGCAGAGGTCAGAAAACAAGTTGCAGTCAATTCTCTTCTTCCACCATATGGGCCACGGGGATGGAACTCACGAAACTCAGGCTTAGCAGTACGTTTACCCTCTAAGCCACTTCACCAGTCCCCCCACCCGCCTTTTTTTTTTAATTTTTATTTTTTGAGTCTTAGCTGTACTGGACTTTGCTTTGTAGACCAGGCTGGCCTCGAACTCAGAGATCTGCCTATCTCTGCCCCCAAGTGCTGGGATTAAAGGTGTGAGCCACCATCCAGGTTTAAGATTCTTATTTGTATAGACCAGGCAATGGTGGCACACGCCTTTAATCCCAGCACTCGGGAGGCAGAGGCAGGCTGATCACTGTTTGAGGCCAGCATGGTCTACAGAGTGAGTTCCAGGACAGCCAGGACTGTTTCACAGAGGAAAAAAAAATTCTTATTTATAGCTTTTGTTTGTTTGTTTCTACCTCTTTCCACAAACTAGGATTCTTATTTGAGGGATGATTAAATCACCCTATATAATGACAAATACTTGGCCTTTAAAAGTATTCATTTTTGGGCTGGAGAGATGGATCAGCCATTAAAAGGCTAGGCTCACAACCAAAGAATATAAAAATATTCATTTTTATTATGTGTATGTGCACATGTGTTCACGTGCTAGTGGCGACCAAGAGAGAGTATCCGATCACCTGGAGCTGGAGTTCCGGGTGGTTTGTGAGCCCTGGATTGATGTGGATAGGAAATTGAACTCAGGTCCTGCAAGAACAGTTTTCGCTTTTCACTTCTGAGTCACCTCTCTAGCCCCAATACTTAAATCTTATAATGTCCCCTAGAAACTAACTTACCATCATGTTCATCAAACTTGTCGATTAGAGTGCACATTCGATAGTCCCATAACTGGATGACCCCATTGTGTAAACTGGTCAGGATCCAGGGTCTTTTGGGATGGAAACTTAGGCCTGGAGAAAGGTGAAAAGCAGAAAATTACACAATGAGATAGGGTCCCTGATGTCTTCTTTTGTCAAGTCTGATAAAAAGGAACAACTAGATTAACCAGAGGCTATCTATTTATTCCTTCAACATGCTTGATAGCTTTCTCCCTAATTTTTAAAGTGTCTTTGTATGGCCCTGGCTGTCCTGGAACTTACTTTGTAGAGCAGACTATCCTGGAACTCACAGATTCGCCTGCCTTTGTCTCCTCGAGAGCTAGAATTAAAAGGCTTGCGCCACCACCTCCAGGCTGATAGCTAGCCTTTTATTGGATACCAAATACAATAAGCCTTATTGTTAGATATTTCTTTTTTAAGCATTGCTGGGCTTTGTTCTGAGGTGTATCTTAGCTGGAATCAGCTGACAGATAGGACCTAAAGTTTTGTTACTGTGGGTCTATAGCTGCCTTTATAGTCTAGGTCTAATTTGAAATCACTGCTAAGGGAATACCCACCAGAGGGTCTCTATAGGATGCTCAATAATGTCAGGAAATCTTTCTTTAACTGCTGAGCCATCTCTCCAGCCCCACAAAAAAATAAAATGAAAACCAAAAAAGACCCTTTCTATTTGTCTTATAGGAGCACAGACTATTTCCACCTTTGTGTGAGCTCCAGGGATAACTGTTCTGCTTTCTATTTCCATTCTTTATTTAAAAGTTATTATTAAGGGCTGGAGAGATGGCTCAGAGGTTAAGAGCATTGCCTGCTCTTCCAAAGGTCCTGAGTTCAATTCCCAGCAACCACATGGTGGCTCACAACCATCTGTAATGAGGTCTGGTGCCCTCTTCTGGCCTGCAGACATACACACAGACATAATATTGAATACATAATAAATAAATAAATATTTGAAAAAAAAAGTTATTATTAAGATTTGTTTTTGCCAGGCAGTGGTAGCGTATGCCTTTAATCCCAGCACTTGGGAGGCAGAGGCAGGCGGATCTCTGTGAGTTCAAGGTGAACCTGTTCTACAAGAGCTAGTTCCAGGACAGGCTCCAAAAGCTACAGAGAAACCCCGTCTCGAAAAACCAACCAACCAACCAACCAACCAAACAAACAAACAAACAAAAAAGATTTGTTTCTCTGGGGCTGGAGAGATGTCTCAGAGGTTAAGAGAACTGGCTGCTCTTCCAGAGGTCCTGAGTTCAATTCCCAGCAACCACATAGTGGCTCACAACCATATATAGTGGGATCTGATGTCCTTTGGTGTAAAGGTATACATGCAGATAGAACACTCATATATACATAAAAACAAATAAAAAAATTTGTTACTGTATTCTTTTTTAATTATGTGTAGGCGTGTGTCTGTGTGTGTGTATGCACTCATAAGTGCAGGTACCTATGAAAACCTACGAAGGCCAGATGTGTTGGATCCTCTGGAACTGGAGTTACAGGTGGTTGTGAGCCGTCTGCCATGGGTTCTGGGAACTGAACTTGTGTCCTTTGGAAGAGCAAGTGCTCTCAACAACTGAGCCATCTCTGCATCTCTGGAGCCCTCTATTACTTTTTTTTTCCTCTTTTTAAAAAAGACAGACCTCATTCTTATGTCTAAGCTAGCCTAAAAAGTCACAATCTTTCCATCTCAGCCTCCCAGTGCTCAGATTACAGGTATGTATAACTTCTAAAATTATCTATCTATCTATCTATTTATTGCTTTTGTTTTTTGAGACAGGGTTTCTCTGTAGCTTTGGAGCCTGTCCTGGAACTCTCTCTGTAGACCAGGCTGGCCTCAAACTCACAAAGATCCACCTGTCTCTGTCTCCCAAGTGCTGGGATTAAAGATGTGTGCCACCACTGCCCAGCTATCTCGTAATGTTTTAATATACTTTTTAAGTGTATGAGTATTTTGCCTGTATATGTCTATGTGCACCACATGCATGCCTGGTGCCTGTGGAGGTGAGATCCCCTGGAACTGGAGTTACAATGGTTATGAGCCACCATAACCACCAAGATGCTAAGAACTGAACCTGGGTCCTCTGCAAGGGTGCCAAGTGTTCTTAACCACTGAGTCATCTCTCCAGCTCCACAACTACCTCTTGATGGCTTTTTCTTAAATTTTGGATTTTTTTCTCACATGCATGTACCTATCAACACTCTAAGAAAGGTCCAAGGGGACCCATAGATGACCTCTGTCATTTCTGGTATTTTCCAAGCACATTTTAGCCATCTTTGTTGCCCCAAATGCTGAGCTCTTATTCCTGTGCTAGACTACAGGGTTTTTCCTTCTTCCTTCACTACTGCCTGGAATCTGTCTCTAAGCACTAATCTAAACAAACATAGGACTCACCCTATTTATTTACCTTCCCTCAAGGAATAATTTCCTGTACTCTTTGTAGTTTTGTTTAGTTGTTTAGTGATTTAAGGCAGGAAAACAAATCTATCCCTTGTTACTCCACCAGGATGATAAAAGGACAAACTAGAAGAAAAGAATTGTTAACAGTTTGGAGTGTGTCCAGGTTCTTAATGCAGCTACATATAAACACAGGCCTTACTATGTTATGGGCATGGAATTATACAATGCTATTTTGCAAACCTTTCTCACTTAAATATATGACATAAATCTTTTTTACACTTAATGGAAATTCATTCTTTTTTTTTTTCAACTGTAAGGAACAAAGGCACCGAACTTAAAATTTTTAATTACATTTATTTATTTACTGTGTGTATGCACATGTGTTCTCGTGTAGGCTCACATGTACCATGGTGCATGTGTGGAAGTTTGAGGACAATCCATACATATGTATATATGTAGGCTACATATTGAGACATTGCCTTAAAAATCAAAACAAAACAAAACAAAACAACAACAAAACCTTGCAGGTGTCAATTCCCTTCTTCTACCATATGGCCTTGCGACTGAACTTAGATCATTAGGCTTGGTGGTAAGAACTTTAACCACTTAGTCATCTCACTCGTCGATCACATTTTAAACTATCTTTGAATTGGAGATTTACTTCAGTGAGAGAGAGGTGGCTTGCCTGGGACTCAGTTTAGTCACTAACGCGCGCGCGCGTGCGCGCGCGCGCACACACACACACACACACACACACACACTCCCAAACTGAGCATGGTGTCACACACCTGTAATCCTGGCACCTATGAGGCTGAAGCGGAAACATCATGAGTTTGAGGCCCGCATGGGCTATATAGCGAGACACTGTCAATAAACAAACAAACAAACAAATGAAAAACCCACCTTACTCTTAGAAAACATTTAAGTTTCACCTCTAGTTTCTGGCTATCAAAAGGATCAGCTGAAGCCAAGTGGTGGCACATGCCTTTAATCCCAGCACTCAGGAGTCAGAGGCAGGCGAATCTCTGTGAGTTTGAGGTCAGCCTGGTCTACAGAGTGAATTCCAGGACAGCCAGGGACACACAGAGAAATCCTGTCTCAAAAAAAAAAAACCCAAAAAAAAAATCTACTGAAGATAGGTTTATATATAATCTAGACCAATTGCCTTAACAGTGCTTTAGGCTAAAAACTTGAAAATGGAACGGCTACAAAATAGAACACGTACATTAAAAAATTTGCACTACATTTATCTGAGAGTGTATATACATCTTTGTGTCCACATACACACATGCCATGTATATGTGTGTGAGAATCAGCTCTCTCCTTCCATGTAGGTCATGGGGATCACTTGGTGAGAGGCACCTTTGCCCACTGAGTCATCTCACTGGCTTAGCACATGTACATTTAATATTCTGGTAAACGTCTGGGTTTTAGTTTTTCAGAGCTAAGGTTTCTTTGTGTAGCCCTGGCTGTCCTTGAATTCACTGTAGAGACTAGGCTGGCCTCAAACTCTGCCTGCTCTATGCCACCACACCCAGCAATGTTTGGGGTTTTAAAACAGGGATTCACTTTGTAGTTTAGGCTGGTCTCAAACTTGCAACAAACCTCTCGCCTTAGCCTCCCATGTACTGGGATGACAGGTTGAGGGCCATCACATCCAACTCCAGTAGCTATTGCTTAGTTGTAAGAACACTGTACGAATATGCTCTATCAGCAAGTTTACAAAGACACCTATTTTGCATGGTGTTTGTTTTATTTTTATGGTATACTGTTAACATCTTTCTTTTTTTCTTTTGGACAGGTCCCACCATGTAGCCTCCAATGCACAGCAATTCTCCTGCCTCAGACTCTCATGTGCTGGGATTTACAGACAGGAACCACAGTGTCTAGCTTAGCACTTACATTTTTTTTATTTTTAATGATGTATATCTGTGTGGGGATTGTGTGCACATTAGTACAGGGGCCTGAAGGGGGACAGAAGAGGACACTGGATCCTATGGAGCTGGAGGTATATATAGGTAGTTGTGAGCCATATGACATGGATGATGGGAACCAAACTCTGTATGAGCAGTACGCAGTTTTAACTCTGATTGCACAAACTCTCAAATACTCACTCATTCCTCCACCCCTTCCTACTGACCAAGAAGATGTCTGAAAAGAACTAAGAGGAAACGAAGACTCACGTCATCTACTCAAGTACCGGAAACTGGTTTTGTTTGTTTGTTTGTTTTGAATTATGCTCAGGCACACCTGAGCTCAGGTGCACACAGAGCCCAGAAGAGGGGACCAGATCATCTGGAGCTGGAGTTACAGGTGGCTGTGGGCTTCCAAACATGGGACCTGGGAACCCAATACAAGTCCTCTGCAAGAGCAGTAAATTCTGTTAACGGAGTCATCTTTCCGGCCCCAGAGCCGTTTTTTGGAAGTGTCTCACTGTAGCTTTGACTGGCCTGGAGCTCAGTGTGTAGACCACACTGGCCTCCAACTCACAGAGATCAACCTGCATCTGGCTCCAGAGTGCTGGGATTAAAGCCACCATGACTGTACCAGAGATGATGGGTCTTTCTTTTTATTGCCACTGAGACAGGCTCTACATAACCATGATGGTAGTAGAAATTTTAAGGGTACCTTTCGTGATCAAATTTCTCACGATACTTAGAAACTGCTCAGAATATAACCTCACATTAAACAGCTTCTAGTTTTTGAGTTACTGAGTCTGGCCAGGCTTTATTATAACATATGCAATATACTTTCTCATTTTAATTCTCTTTATAAAAGAATGTTAATTACCCTTAGTTTTAAAAATAAGAATGTAGAAATTTAGAGATAGGCCGACTCAGGTCATGTAGTTTGTTAGTGGATGTTTCAGAATTCCTAAGCAAGACAACTTGACTCCAGAGAACAAATTCCAAACTACTCCACTATAATTCATTTTAGAAAATATTCCAGATATATCTTTAACCAGATTTCCGTAGACTTAATTCTGTTTTTCTAATTTCAACATTCTAAAAGACTGTGATCTCAGGCCTCTGTCCTTCAAAAATTATTACCAAAAAATTCTATGTCTGACATTCAAATCTAATACAAAGCATCTTGTATGTATCGAACAATCTTGCCAGTCTCCGGACTTGATGGGGCTGTAGGCAAGTAGGCAGTAAAGTCCAACGGAGGCACTGGACATCGAGATGTGCAGACAGGCTAACGGCGTAGCCAGTGCCTGACTCCAAAAAAGCTACAGTGACAGAGGTGTAGAACCAAACGCCAGAGGTACTTCGTATAACACGGTCATTAAAAATGCATAAAAGTCACAAGGCCTTAAGAACATAAAGAATAAAAGTAGGAGCACAGCCCTAAGAAGAGGTGGATGGAAATAATAGGAAGCGGGCCTAAGGGATCTCCTTCAATGCAGGAACCATTTTATAAGTAAGTCAAAGTTCCAGGACTCACTAAGAAGCGCAGACTGCAGAGACTCCACTAGACCTAACCCGCCTCCCTCGGGTATTCCTCCCGGTTCAAGCGGGCCCAATTCGGTCAGCGAGTCCGCCCATCCTCACTCCCTTAAGTGACAGCACCGCCCCTAACATCCAACCCCCGTTTTTCTCCTTTTCTTCTTCTTCTTCTTCACTACCTTTGACCCGCGCGCTCTTGGTCTCGAATTTGGTTAGCATCCTTCAGGCCTCCGGTTCCCAGGTCCGATTAGCCGGTACGGCCGCTCCCGGTTGTGGTTGCCTTTCCAAGGCCTCCACGTCAGCTACCCGAGGTCGTGGCTCCCGGAAGCTCCTCAACAGTAACTTCCGGTCTTTGGAGCGCTGGGCTACAGAGACGGCGCCGGTGGAAGCCTAGAGAGGCCGATACGAGACTGGAAGGGACCCGAGGCTTCCGCCCTGCGGAGAGGCAAGATGGCTACGACTAGGGGCGGCTCTGGGCCTGACCCAGGAAGTCGGGGTCTTCTCCTTCTGTCTTTTTCCATGATACTGGCAGGTGAGGCCACCCCACCCTCGGGCTCTGCTCTGTAAGGAGAACCGTCCGGATCGGCCCGTCGCCGAGCGCAGGCGTTGCCCTTCTGGTTCCCATTGCCCCTCTGTCCCCCCCGCCCTGTAAATCCGTCTTGTCTTTCGTTCCCATGACATAAGTTCCCCCTTTGACAGGACCTTCGTTTCCTATCTCCCGAGGCACGTCGTTTCGATCAGTTCTCTCCAGCCCTTATCTGGGTTTCCAGTTTGATTCTCTTATACCTTATTCGCATGCCTCGTTTTCTTTAAAGCCCCAGCCACTCCACCCACAACCAAAAGGGACAGGTGTAAAAAGCTCAGCCTGATTTCTTTCTCTGAGTTAGTATTTTTGAGACCAAAAGTCTTGTTTTGTGGGAGCTTTTGCAACACTGGGGTGTAGGGGAGTGGGGAGGTGGGGAAGAGCCCTCATTTCCTCCTGTTGATGGCTGTGTACTAAATATGTGTTCCTTGTTTCCTTTACTTACTAAAGTGAGGGTAACCTGGGCTTGGCTGCTTTAAACTGTTAAGAGGGAAGTAATGAGTCAAGGACTTTTAGACGTTTAATGTATATGAATATTTTCATTTTTTTCGATTTAATATTTATTTAGTAATTTCGCAATTACGAATTACAATCACTAACACATCAGTAATTCTTTATAGTGGGTTCAACTAAGAATTGAGCAAAGTGTAAATATTTCTTTATATGGTTATGGCTTTCTAGTTAAGTCTTAAAATGCAAACATTCCAGTGTATAACCATGACTAAATTGTCCCCTCCATTCACATTGTTTTCGACCTTCTTCAAGGAAGAAAGGGTAGCTGCCACATACTCTGGCTGTGTACACAAATGATCTGATGTTTGATCGAACAGGTGTGTGGCATAAGGTTTCTCCTAGGCCTGTTCAGATTCTTAGCTGGGTTTTGTTGTTGAATGCTTTTCTTTGTTTGGTTTTGGTAAGCTATATTCTCAGACCAGAGGTTTTTTGCTAATGGTAATATACATACAAGATAGAAAAACAGAAGTGTGTACCCATGCAACCAGACACTGACACAGCTCAAGTCAAGGACTTTTGATAAATCATTCTTTAGCTTTATTGTTAATTGGTCATCATGGAGTTTAATAACTTCCTAAGATACATAGCTAGGTACTCTTATACAACGCTTATGTTCCAATCATGCGACCAAGAAGTGAAAACAATAATCATTAATTCCATGTTAGAAAATATGACAGTGAATGATTTACCATGAACCAAGCTAATGATGATGGAGGCTAATACCAAATATCTTTCATTTTTATCTAATACCGTTTATCTTCTGGTCAGGATTGTGTCGGGGAAACTCAGTGGAGAGGAAAATCTACATCCCCTTAAATAAAACAGCTCCTTGTGTCCGCCTGCTCAACGCCACTCATCAGATTGGCTGCCAGTGTAAGTTGAAATTGCAGTTTATATTTGTGGCCACTAATAACTCAGTTTGCATCCTGGATATGCAGAAATCCTCGTATCCTGCTTAGGAATCTTGACATTCAAATCAGAGTGTTTCTATAGGAGGTGATTGGCATCTGTCAAACCAGGCAAGATAATAAGAGCTAAATTAGTAAATGCTGTTTCAATGTGTGCATTATATTTTTACCTCCACATCAGTCCCTGTTATTAATATTGTACAAACAATTGGACTAAAACTTACAGAAACTGCTCAGCTTTCCCACCATTATCGTGATAATAAGAGATCATGCCAGGATCTGAACCCTGGTGGGACTCTTAACTATCTTATCATAGAGTTCTCTAAGGAAGAAGAAATCCCATATTCTATGGAATCTAACCATCACTCCAGCATCTGAGTGATCTTTTTTGAGCCAAAGTGGCCTTTTTTTTTTTTTTTTGAGCAGAACCTTACTGTGCATCCCAGTCTGGCTTTAGCCTTCTGCTGAGTTCTGGGACTGCAACCATGCACCCCTATTTGTCTGAGCTTCTCTTGTTTTGTGATGCTGTTGATTGAATCCCTACCCCCAAGCTAGTATCCCCAGCTTCCAAAAATCAGCTTCTTCATGGGCAGTAAACTAGCTGAAGAAAAGGCATTAAAAATGCTAAGCAGGGGGCCGGACAGACGGTTCAGTGATAGAGAGGTTCAGTGATAGAGAGCGTTCGTTGCTCTTGCAGAGGGCTGACTTTTGGTTTCCAGCACCCACATGGTTGCTCTCAACAAGCTATTACTCTAGTTCCAGGAAATCTGGTGATGTTTCTAACCTCCACTGGCACTGAACACATGTGTGGATGCACATACATACCTGGAGTCAAACCACTCATGTACATATATAATTTTTTCAAAAAAAAAGTCTTTATTTTTATTTATTTGTTTTTTTAATGACAACTAAGGGCTGGGGATGGCTCAGTAGGTTAAAAAAAAAGCTCTTGGGTATGAATTTGAATCTCTGGAACCCACATTTTAAAAAAAGCTAGAGGCATAATATGATTTCTTATAATCCTGGCATTCCTCTAGAGAGACAGGATGCAGAGACAGTAGAATCAGTGGAAACTCACAGGCCAGGTAGTCTGTTGTGTACAACAGAAAGACAACAAAGAGATCCTGCCCCAAATAAGACGGAAGACAAAGACAGATAGCTGATGTTTTCTTCTATCAGGCATTTGCACATAGCACACACATGTTCACACAAATGCCAGATAAAGGCTGGGGATGTAAGTAGTCGGCAGAGTGCTTTCCTAGCAAATACAAAGTCCTGGTTTAAGTCCATAGCACCGTATAAATTATATTTAGTGGCACTGCTGTCATAACAGCCAGGGGGTAGGTTGCCAAAGCCAGCCCAAGATAGAGACCCTATTGCCCATGCCATCGGTCAAAAGAGAAATAAGTGAAGTATTTGGACTATCCTTGTACTTTGTAAATGTGTTCCAAAACAATACCATGAGAACACTATCACTCTCGGTACTGTATAAATTGCTGGAAGGGTAGCTCAGTGGTGGAGCACTTGCCTAATATGCACAAGGCCCTGAATTCTATCTCTTGGTACTACACATATTAAAAAAAAAATAAAATAAAAATCACAGCTGTTTTCTGCTTGAGCTGTCTGTTATCATCAGATTGTAGTCTTCCATGAACAGTTTCTCTGTCAGGATATATTTTTGCAGATAAGCAGGGCCTGATCTTGGCTTTATCATCAAATTGATCACTTTCTGAATTTTAATTTATCATTTTATTAATGGCTGGGATAGTGATACACAAAGCTGAAAGTCAAAGTATCTTTTTTTTTTCTTTTTCTGTTCTTTAAGACAGTATCTAATTATATAGGCCAGACTGGTCTTGAACTTGTGATCTTCTTCTCTCAGGCTTCCTAATGCTGAAATTGTAGGCATAGTCCTCCACTTCCTGCTTCAAACACTTTTTAAATAAGCGTCTATTGTTGATTTGGAGTAAAGTATCAAACAGTTTCATGTGATTGCCTTCCATCTTGGTTAAAAAGAAACTCAGTTACTAGAAAGTAAGGAATTTTCTCAGGGAGGTAGTCTATGCTTCTCTACCTATACTTCCGTGAGCTATACTACATAAAGTCCATACAGGAACTTCCGTTGCCCATACAGGAAACACCGCAGGTAGATTCGTTGGTTACAGACAGCCTTAAGGTTTTTGGATTTAGTTTCTCTTCTGAGTTGTAAATGAAGGAGAACTAGGTCCAGGGTAGGCTGAAATCAGACTGCTGGACATGTCAGAGCCTGACCACAAGGACCCCATCCTCCTGAAGCAGGGCTCTAAAAACTCTCCTTTGGAGATGAGTCACTGCCTTGCGTGTTCTCCGGGCAGCCCCGTGGGAAGCAAAGCAGCAGCCTCTGGAGATAAAGCCAAAGCCAGTGCAGAGAGAAGAGGGAGGGGCTGGACTCTGGCCACTTCCTCATTAGGATCGCGTTTCCCTTCCAATCTACTTACTTCTGAGTCTTGCTTCATCACATCTGCACATTCCTTCACAGGCAACACCTTGTAATTAGGGTTGGAGCATAATGAAACTGAGGAGAAAGATGAGCTCTAGATTTGATTTTCTGACTAATATGACCCACTTATTGGGTCCTTAAAGTGCTCAAAGAGAGCTACGTGTAACTGTTTCCCCTCCATCCCCACTGTAGAAGATGAACAGGGATAAGAAAACTGTTCCTTCCTGAAAATCCAGAGAAAGCAAACACATTACTTAAAACTCTGCAGTCACCAGTCAGGACCTGGATGGGAATCCAGTTTCTTTAGTTCAGCATCAAGTTTGTCTCTTCCCTGTCCTCCTTAGAGCTGGTTACCAGTTACCTTTATTTATTTCTTCTTAATTTACTACACTAACTTTTCTTTTTTTATGTTTTAAGAGCTTTAGCAAGTAGGAGACTGTTTTCTCCTTTCTATTGTTTTACTTAAAACCTTTGTAAATATCTGGATCTTAACTAAAGCCATCCCCAGCCCCGCAATTCTTCCACTACGTTTTATTGCCATGGCTATGATCCTGTTAATTATTTACTGTATATAAGGCATAGACAAATGTTGTAGACTCTTCACTTTATTTACTGTTTATTAGATGTCCAGGGAGACGAGTTCTCTTTAGTTAACAGTTGAGAAGTACTTGATGGTTTCCAGTCTTCTGCCAGTTGCAAGTCGATTTCAGTGCTGAGGTCTAGAAGCATAGTTCTTATGTCTGACTGTAAATAGCCAAGAATTACATCTGATAATTTTAGAAAATACATATATCCAGGCTCCACTGAGAGAATGCCCAAGCATTTATACTTCTTAAAATTCCAGTGGCTACGGGTACAGCTCATTGGTAGTGGGTGTTGTCCACAAGGCCTCTGGCTCAGTACCAAAAAAGCAAAGCAAAGAATACTTCTGCTGTAATTGTACTCCACAGTTTTGTGAGGGCTAGGTCTAAAGTAACTCTCAAATAGCACATCTAGTCTTCTCTAGGATGTCTCCACATGAATCCCTAGAGACTCAGGCTATCATGTTAAATTCTAGACATCCTGGACTGTGGATCATTCGTTCTCTGAGGCAGTACTTCCTAGTCTTTTTCATAATCATGAGATGCATAGAAATATTGGATTTGGCATCCTAAAATATAAAAATGGGTATTATTCATGGGTCATCCTGGGTAAATGAAGAGTCTGCTCTTGTTTTTGGACAGTTGAGGATCTTTTGAAACCCTAGATTCCCAGAAGGGAGTCAGTGATTATCAGCATGTCTTCAGTCCGTCCCAGGCCTATCAATTGGGAAGTTCTGCACTAGAGAGCTCAGAGTTCTAGATTAAAATCACCTAACACTGGCCAGGAGCAAATAAAGATATTTCCAGAGGAGGCTGGAAAATGGCTATTGAGGCCACAGAATCTGTGTCTTTTCAAAGGAAGATCAAATCTAGAAGTCTGAGCTGGCAATAGAAAGTCTGGCATTTTCTGGAGGAAAAATCAGATTTTTGGAACTTGAATGTCTAGTGTTCTAGAATCTTGTTATATGGTTAAGTGAGATTTTTGGAATTGAGTTAAAAAGAAAAGTGAAAATTTCAGTCTTTCCAACATCTAATGAAAAGGGCTGTAGAGGCCAGCAAGAAGACCCAAAGGTTTTATAAAAGCACTTGTTCTACAATCCTAATGACCCAAGTTCAAACTATAAAAAAAAAAAAACAGAAAGACTTCTAATGAGTCCTCTTGGGCTTTGTTCTCCTTTTCTTCCTTCAAATGGAGCTGGGGTAATTCAGCTCTTCTAGTCTAGAAGTGGCAGTGTTTACTCTAATATTTTGTGACATCTTTAGAGATAAAATCTACAGAAGCTGGATGTGGTGGCCTTGAATCACAGCACTTGGAAAACAGAGGCAGGAGGATCACTGCAAATTCAAGGCCAGCCTGGTCTACACAGTCAGTTCAGGTCAGCCAGGGTTACATAGTGAGACCCTGTTTTGTTTTGTTTTGTTTTAAAAAAAAAAATCTGCAGAATTATCAACCATGGGAGCTTTAATTTGACCCATTCTGTCCCGACAGCTTCAATTAGTGGGGATACAGGGGTTATCCATGTAGTGGAGAAAGAAGAGGACCTGCAGTGGGTGTTGACGGATGGCCCCAACCCCCCGTACATGGTTCTCCTGGAGGGCAGGCTCTTTATCAGGTAAGAACTGTATGTGTCGTTCTGGAACTATATATAGAGAAAGAAGAGATCTGCTCCTTGTACTGATGAGTGGCAGCTGCTGTTGCACTGATCTGGTGTGGGATAGGAAGCTGGGTTTGTATTCAGAAAAGAGGTAACATCAAAAGGAATCATCTTATTGATTTCAAAATTAGACCCTTCTTCAGGGAAGAAGGAGGGTTGTCCAAAATCATGCAGGGACAAGGTAAATGAAACCCTGAACTCAGGTTGGACCATAGTCCAGACTCAGAAGTTAAGCCCCAAAAGAGAAGAAGTAAGTTGGAGTTCTGAGTCCCTAATTCTCCAGTTGTTTCTGTCTTGAGTATTAGTCTCCCTGATACCTTCTTGTCTTCTCTCCTGTCCTTGTCCGTTCTAGAGATGTAATGGAAAAGCTGAAGGGGAAAACCAACAGAATTGCTGGTCTTGCAGTGACTCTAGCCAAGCCCAATTCAACTTCAAGCTTCTCTCCTAGTGTGCAGTGCCCAAATGATGGGTTTGGTAAGAGCCTCAAAAGCTCATGAGAACCTTCTGTTGTACAAAGCTAATTGTTACATCAGCATCAGGTTTCAGGGGCAGGGGGCATTGTCTGTGTGGGCTGTGTACAACTGACTGCTCCCCACTTCCTCTTCCACCATTCCTTCTTGTTACATGATCAGATACCTAATCTGCCAGCCTAGGCTTCCCTGATAGCAGTTTCTATCACTATCTAGTGGGGCTGGTGATAGATGCATGACTCTTAGAATCATTGTCTCTTTCTGTACTCTTAGCCCCAGTCCTATGATATCCTAACCTTCATACTTCTCCTGCTCCCTAAATACTTGGTGCTTCAATATACCCTTCCCTGCCTCCTTCCCTCAGGTATTTACTCCAACTCCTATGGGTCAGAGTTTGCTCACTGCAAACAAACACTGTGGAATGAACTGGGCAATGGCTTGGCTTATGAAGACTTTAGTTTTCCCATCTTTCTTCTTGAAGATGAGAACGAAACCAAGGTCATCAAGCAGGTACTGACTCTGCCAGCTCTGGCAATTCCAGTGAGAAACAGGATTATTTTTCCCATTGCTGTCCTGTTTGGTGGGTGGCTTGTTCTGCTAGTGCACACCTTGAAAGAGGTCAGCCTGGTCTGCAGAGCTAGTTCCAGGACAGCCAGGGCTACACAGAGAGACCCTGTTTCAAACAAAAACAAAAAAGAACCACATAAAAAGAACTTTGGACCAAGTGTGATGCCTCATGCTTAATCCCAGGCACAGGCAAGAATAGGTCCGCCTGGAGTGAGAGCTCGTCTGATAAAGGACAGAGCAAAAACAGAAAGAGAGAACATTGAACTAGGGGTTGAGCAGTTGAGTTCAGTAAATCCCTGAGGTTCTCTCTGTCTGTCTCTGTGTGTGATAGGTATGGATGCAATGTGTATACCTGACTATTTATGCAAAGGCAGAGGAAGGCATCAGGTATCTTGCCCTGCCACTCTCCACCTTACTCCCTTGAGACAGGAGACTGCACCTAGACTGGCAGCCAGCAAGCTCCTGCAGTCCTCTTGTCTTTTCTCCCAACATCACTGGGGTTATGGGTTCATGCTTGGCTGTGTCCAGCGTTTTACATGGGTGCTAGGATTGGAACATAAAGCTTCATGTTTGCACAGCGAACACCCTTACCCCCTGAGCCATCTCGGATGAGTTGTTTACGGCTCTGATGTCCTTGTTCTGTCTAGTCCAGCGTCTTCACTTTAAGATAAATTGAGAGATTTGTCTTTAGAATGACAAAGTGAGTTGCTGGCCAAGCTGTCCTGAATTTTTATTCTTTTTTTCGGAAGCCAGCACTGTAGTACACACCTGTACTGTCAATGCTTGTGAAACTGAAACAGGATTATGAGTTTGGGGCCATTGTAAACTGTGTAGCAAGACCCTGTGGTGGCTGAAGCTTGGACCACACCAGTTAGAATTGGATAAGTTTATCTGCTCCAACCAGTCTCTTGAGTCCATGTTATTTGTACTGATTGAGGAATTTTTCTCTTTGACCTTATATGGTTATCCCAGGACACCTGTAGCTTGGGGACTTATGTCTCCCAAAAGGGAATGGCTTAAGAATGGAGCTGGGCCTTCCTCTTCCTGGAAAGCGAGAGAGGGCCTCCACAACTAGCTGTCTCAGTGGGGTCCATCTCCTCTCCAGTGCTATCAAGATCACAACCTGGGTCAGAATGGCTCTGCACCAAGCTTCCCACTGTGTGCTATGCAGCTCTTCTCACACATGCACGCCGTCATCAGCACTGCTACCTGCATGCGGCGCAGCCTCATCCAGAGCACCTTCAGCATCAACCCAGGTAGGCAGAGAGCCAAGCCATGCAGGTGGACTGCGGTGAGCAGGGTGGACCCAGCCGGGGAGGTTGGTGAGATCATCCAGGGAAGAGTGGGCCTGGGGAGCAGGCACTGGGTGGGAGAATCTTGAAGACAAGAGGCAGCCTGCACCTGAAGTGGACGGTGGCAGAGAAGCAGAGCTAGAGCTGTTGAAAGTGGAGAAAATGGTCCTCGGAGTTTCTGGGGACGGAGTCTAAGCGATCTTGAAGGCATTCTCTACAACTGCCTTCTCCCTTAGTACTATTGATCTCTCGTTGTTTGTGTCCTACTCAGAAATCGTCTGTGACCCCTTATCTGACTACAACGTATGGAGCATGCTTAAGCCTATAAATACATCTGGGGCATTAGAACCTGATGACAGGGTTGTGGTTGCTGCCACCCGGGTGAGTGTTGCCCCTGTGCAGCATGGACAGGGCTCCCCCTTAGATACATCTGATTTCAGAGTGAGCACACTGGGGAGCCTTAAGTGGAGAGGGAGCTGGGCTGTTGGACTCCTTGGCTCTAGTACTTGTCCCACAGAGAAGGTGCTTACTTGGCTCTAATGGTCCAGTTTTAAAGTACACCACCCTATCTTGTCTTCTGCTATTCCAGCTGGACAGCCGGTCCTTTTTCTGGAATGTGGCCCCAGGGGCAGAAAGTGCCGTAGCCTCCTTTGTCACTCAGCTGGCTGCAGCTGAAGCTTTGCACAAGGCACCTGATGTGACCACCCTGCCCCGCAATGTGATGTTTGTCTTCTTCCAGGGGGTAAGGGCTTTTTCCTAGGGCAAGATGGCAATGAGGAAGGGGATGGTAATGGTGGGAGAGGAATTACTGACCTGAGCTGTTAACCAGAGTTTCTGCATGCGTCTCTCTGTTTCCCCTTTGGCATCCTCTGTTTTAGGAAGTTTAGATTTCCTGAATTGATGTGTCCCCTTCCATCCCCCATTAACAAAATTCGTTTGAGGCTTCCTTTTGTGTTTACTGTCCAATCCCTGTGGTGTTACAGCTTGGCTGAAGTGCACGGTAGTAGAAGCCAGAGCTGTGGAGATGGTGGAGAATCAAGAAGCAACTGTAGCAGCTGGTGTTTGCTTCTAGCCTTTACAAAGGCTGCTTTCCCCACTTCTAGGCTCAAAAATCCCGTGATACATGCATGTGAGAGGCAGCTGGGAGGTTGTGTGGGGGGGTAGATCTCGTGACTGTGAGATGACTGTCGACTAAGATAACCCAAGAAAGCAACCCACTGTGTTGACCTCAGACTGCCCCATCCCTTGGGAATCTCTCCTATCTCCACTCCTCAGGAAACTTTTGACTACATTGGCAGCTCAAGGATGGTCTATGACATGGAGAACGGCAAGTTTCCCGTGCGGCTGGAGAACATTGACTCGTTTGTGGAGCTGGGACAGGTGTGAGCCTCTATCCTCCACCTCTTCCTTGCACTTAAGCACCCTGTTCTGCAGCTGTCACCCATCCCTTAACGTCTGTCTCCCAGACGTGGGTCACAGCAGGAGACAGATATGCATGGCGCTCTTCATCCTTCCCAGGTGGCCCTAAGAACTTCCCTAGAGCTCTGGATGCACACAGATCCCATGTCTCAGAAGAACGACTCTGTGAAGAACCAGGTAACCCCATAGATAAAAGAAAGGATAAAATTAGGTGTTGGCTAAAGTTGAACATCACTGCTTTGTGAGAAGAATCGTAGAGACAGTGGTATCTCATTGATTCCCTGGAGTAAGTAGTTCTCTGTGGTCATTCAGCACCTAAATACTATCACTGCTGACTCGTGAGTGGCTGCTCCTTCTTTCTCTTCTCTTCCTTCCTTCCTTCCTTCCTTCCTTCCTTCTTTCCTTCCTTCTTTCCTTCCTTCTTCTTTCCTTACTTCTTTCCTTTTTTTTTTTTTTTTTTTTTTGTTTTTCAAGACAGGATAGCCCTGGCTGTCCTGAAACTCTGTAGACCAGGCTGTCCTCGAACTCACAGAGATCCTCCTGCCTTTGCCTCCCAAGTGTTGGGATTAAGGCGTACTTTACCACCACCTAGTGTGACTTGCTCGTTCTGTTCTAGTCTTGATGTCCCATGGACCCAGTTGTCAGAACTGCCTGCTGGAGTCCTGCCCGCATCAAGCACCTGCCCAAATTGCCTTCCACTTTATTGTGTGTGTGTGTGTGGATTTACAGATTTATTTTATCTTATATGTATGAGTATTTGCCTGCATGTATATTCACCATATGCGTGTCTGGTGCTCAGGGTCAGAGGAGGGGCAGATCCCCTAGAACTGGAGTTACAGATGGGTATGAACCACCGTGTTGGTACTGAGGATCAAACCTGGGTCCCTGCAAAAGCAAAAGCCACAAGTACTCTTAACCGCTGAGCCCTCTCTTGCCTCTGCCCTCCTCTTCTTCATGCTTATTCATGACTCTTCTGTCCTACCAAGTGCAGCTGTGTGCCTGCTTTTCTCCTTGGAGTGCTCTTGTTGCCGCTCCAGCCTTTGCTGTCATATCTGCTCTGGACTCCTGTAGCTCTTAGCGAATGACTTACATATTTGGCATTTTGTTGTTGATTGGCCCCTCCAGTTCTGCACAACAAATGATACAGGAAACACCCACTGAGGATAAGGCAGAGTCCTGAGGACAGAACTTACCTATAAATGTGGAAAAACCAGGCCTCTTTGTGATCTAATTTCCTAACTGTAGAAAGAACCATGGGAACTATAGGGAATTCAGAGTCTTGGTTTCAGGGCAGTTGAAGAATATATCTAGGAGAGCATAGGCTGATAGAGCCCTCCCACCACCCCGCCTCTCAGCGGTCTGCTTCTGTTCCTTCCTCAGGTGGAGGACCTCCTGGCCACTCTGGAGAAGAGTGGTGCTGGTGTCCCTGAAGTTGTCCTCAGGAGACAGAATCAGTCCCAGGCCCTCCCACCATCATCGCTACAACGATTTCTTCGGGCTCGAAACATCTCGGGTGTGGTTCTGGCCGACCACTCTGGTTCCTTCCATAACCGGTAAGTCACCTGGGCCCGCACCTTCTTTGTTCTCAGAGACAGTCTAGTCTGTAGTCTGGGAGGAAGATGCCGTCTCTTCCCACCCCATACACTTCCATCTGGGTGTTCTTCACCCGGTAGCCTGTCCACAGGAGGCCTGGACCCTGGTCCTTAGCCTTGAGCACTCCCAGTGCAGTCATCCTCTGCTGTGGGTCCACTCCTCCAGGTTCTCCTGGCACCTGCGCTCCCAACGGCTGCCGCAGAGATCTTCATCTCAGGCCAAAGCATGGGAAGCTAGAAAGGAGTTCTGTTTGGGGTCCACAAGCAGTGTTCTTACTCTGAAATGTAACATGTTCTCACCACGTGGTAGACGCACGTGGCGGAGCGTAGGAGAGGCCTCTGAAGATAAGAAGGCACCATGTCTCCACTCCTGGTTCTGGAGAGATCATCACGCTTTCCTAACTTGAGCCCAGGGATAATGGGGTTCTCACTCTCACTCAGGCTAGATGTCTCTCTCTCTCTCTCTCTCTCTCTCTCTCCAGCCTTGTTGGACCCAAATGAGTTTTTAAATAAAAATGTTTAAACTTTGATTCTCTGACCCTAGCAAAGATCCTTTCTCACTCACTCAAGGGGGTGATGGTTCTAGATTACTGTCACTATCAGCTTTTTTTTTTCCCTATGGGGTAAGAGATAATTCACTTGATTGTGTGACTTTCTTGGCTCTTTCTTGGGGCAACAATTCATACCTACATAAGAGGTATTTGAGTAGGAAGGCTAAGGGTGCTCTTTAAAATATGTTTCCTTGGCCTCACGGGGACAATTACAGTGATCTGGTCCAGAGTGTCTGTCTGTGAACATCCCTGGTTTTAGCCCCGACAGCCTCCCCTCTGTCATTGTGAGCATTTGTGGGAACACTCATATAGGGAGATAGTTCTCTGAAAAGCCAGGCAGTCTCCTGTGTGTCCAGAGCCGCCTTCTTCTTCTTCTTCGTCTTCGTCTTCTTCTTCCTTCTCCTCCTCCTCCCCCTTCTCCTCCTCCTTCCCCCCTCCTTCTCCTCCTCTCCTCTCCTCCTTCCTCTTTCCTTCTTCTTTTCTTCTTCTTATTTATTTATTTATTTGGTCTTTCGAGACAGGGTTTCACTGCAGATTTGGAGCCTGTCCTGGAACTCACACTGTAGACCAGGCTGGCCTCGAATTTACAGAGATCTTCCTGTCTCTGCCTCCCAAGTGCTGGGATTAAAGGTGTGCGCCACCTCCGCCCTGCTGTCTGGCTTATTTTTTATACTCTGTCTAGCATCAGAGGCTTTAAATTGCTTTACCTCACCATTATTCCTACTTCCCCATTTCCAATACTTTTTAAATAATGAAGCCTGATTTTCTCTCTCCTTTTCCCACTGGACAATGAAAAACAAGATAGCAAGTTCCCACATAAGGACATTTAGATAGGAAAGGGACAAGGACCTGGCTTCATATAGCCAGGGCTCATGCTGACTTTTCTGGCAGGTATTACCAGAGCATTTATGACACTGCTGAGAACATTAACGTGACCTATCCGGAGTGGCAGAGCCCAGAAGAGGATCTGAACTTTGTGACAGACACTGCCAAGGTAGCACTGACCTGGGCTGGGTGGAAGCATTGGAAATACGGCAGAGATGCCCCAAGTGAAGCCCTGGGCGACAGGTGAGCCATCCAGCCCTTCTCTTCACTCGCTGCAGGCACTGGCGAATGTGGCCACAGTGCTGGCTCGTGCATTGTATGAGCTCGCAGGAGGAACCAACTTCAATGACTCCATTCAGGCTGATCCCCAAACAGTAAGAAAAGATGGGCCCCTAGTCCCTCCTGTTTCTGTTAACACAGGCCACCACCCCCACCCCCTCCCCCGCCCCCGTGGTCCTTGCCAACTTTCTAAACTTTGGAATTTAGCATGCCTGTTCACGTCTGCAAGGATGATACTTGAGAGCTCTTGAGTGGGCTTCATCTACATCCTTGTGAATTGCCCACTGTCTCCCAGCACCGGGAGACGTCCTGTCTCATAACTGATCTCTGCTCGTTGTTTTGCTGGTCTTACTAAAAGTCACAACGTTTTTCTTTTCTCTGTGTCCCAATCATAGGTTACACGTCTGCTTTATGGGTTCCTGGTTAGAGCCAACAACTCATGGTTCCAGTCTATCCTCAGACAGGACCTAAGGTCCTATTTGGGTAAGCATCTGCTCTGAGAGGGGGTCCCTACCCGACAAAATGTGTAGAGAAAAAGGCGTCACTTTGGTTAATCTTTATCCTTTCCCTTTCTGCTTTCTTTCCCCATTTTCCTTTCTTTTTCTTGATACTTATTTTCTCTTAACCTGTTCTCTTCTGGCTCCTGCCAATTCTGGGTTCTTTCTGTTTCTGCCCACCTTGACCTCACCTTCCAAATCGTCCTTTCCCTTTGACCTGCAATCAGATGATAGGCCTCTTCAACATTACATCGCTGTTTCCAGCCCTACCAACACGACTTACGTTGTGCAGTATGCCTTAGCAAATCTGACAGGCAAGGTGACCGACCTCACCCGAGAGCAGTGCCAGGATCCAAGTAAAGTCCCAAATGAAAGCAAGGATGTGAGTGGCGGTGGGTGTCGGAGGTGTCCTGGGGCCTCTTTCCCTTGGAAGAGTTGGAAATCTGCTGGGCAGACGCGGGAATGGGCACGGGAAGGTAGAGGGATATAGTCTTTGAACCTGCATGTTGAGGAAGCAGTATCCTGAGTGAAACTGGGCCACCTGTGGGATGAAGTGTCAACCAGTTGGTGGGTTGGAATGTGGTTGCTAATAGGGAAGCAGGGAGCAAGTGAGAAGACCGTCACCTCAGCCCTGTGCTCTGACCTGTTTTATTGTGCAGCTGTATGAATACTCATGGGTACAAGGCCCTTGGAATTCCAACAAGACAGAGCGGCTCCCCCGGTGTGTACGCTCCACAGTACGACTGGCCAGGGCCTTGTCCCCTGCCTTTGAACTAAGTCAGTGGAGCTCCACAGAATATTCTACATGGGCTGAGAGCCGCTGGAAAGACATCCAAGCTCGGATATTCCTGATTGCCAGCAAAGAACTTGAGGTAAGACTGGGCTGGAGGGAGGTGGTAGAGTTCCACTGGGATCTTCTTAGCTATCTCTCATCTCAGTTCTGTTAGGCTCCTTTCTGTTGTTTCTCATTTGTCCTAGATTTACAGCAAAACCAGTGCAAATCTGTGCCTGGTCTGCTATTGCCTCCCTTTCAAAGGCCTCTCTGCGCTGATAGTGTGAATGCATGCTTATTTAGGAGAGCCCTGTTGTTCAATCTAATAAGTTCTGTTGTGTCTCCTACTCCTGCCTAGCACCTACTTTATGGCATAGCTGGGAGGAGTCAGTCGAATAGTTACTGAGCCCCTGTTATAAGTAAGTCATGAGATAAGTATAAGAGGACTGGAGCCTGAGTCCTGCCTACCTTCAGGTCACCTAAAGAACACAGACACCACTCTTTTCACCTAAGGAGAGCCCAGGCTGCTCATTCGCATGATGCTGCCCATGCTGGTTCTTGGTGCTTGAGTCTACTGTCAGAATTCTGATGTCATTTCTTCCTGAGTTACCTAAGACTGTGGCATCTGAGAACTCTTCCTTTCCTGCTCACACTTTCATCCTTGCAGTTCATCACCTTGATCGTGGGCTTCAGCATCCTCATCTTCTCTCTCATCGTCACTTACTGCATCAATGCCAAAGCCGATGTCCTTTTCGTTGCTCCCCGAGAGCCAGGATCCGTGTCTTACTGAAGAAGACTCCAGCTCTCCCTACCAGCTTTGGACTTCATTTCCTCGATCAGTTGTTCCACTGGGAACAAACCACTAATTTATCACTGGACTGTCTCTGGGTCTGTCCTAGACTGGAATTAACACACGGAATGAAACTGTGAGTGGAGATGGGGAGAGATGGACAAGCTGCCTCCCCTTCCCCGCTCTCCTTTCCTGTTTGCTCCCCCTTCTCTAATACCAGGGATTATGATAGGAACTTCCTTCTGCTTAACTCACCAGTTGCCCACCCTCGTCTGCCCTTTCTTGGGGTACCTCTTGTCTTTCCATCCTGCTCTGTACCTCTCTCTGATCCTGCTGTCACCCTACCCCACCCCTGTACCCAACCACCTGCTGGACAAGGAAGAAGGATGTAAAGGATTGAGCATCAGATTCAAACTGCCCTAACCCTTGGGGAGAAGAGCGGGTTCTCTGGCTGAGCCAGCTGTGTCTTTCTCATAGTCCTTTCTCCAGGTCCCCAGATGACATGTTAGGGTGGGCATGCCGTTAGGTGGGTATCCCACCTCTAGCCCACAGTGCTCAGTTGTACTTTTTATTATTAAACTGTAATATCTATTTTTGTTGGGTTTTTTCCTTTTTTTGTAAATATATAAATAGCAAGTTTCATTAAAATTATCCCATACAATGTGTATTTGTTCCTTTGTATTCTTCCCAGATCACTTTGTTTGGTGACCCCAGACTAGAGAACTGTGTGTGTAGCCTTGCCCTCCAGAAGTAAGATACTGTTACAAAACAGGTGAAATGCAGTGCTGGGACAGCCCCAGAGCCCCTCTTAGAACAGTATTAGTGGAGTTTCTACATATTGTATCCACTCTGAGCAGATGCAACCCTAAGCCTTGAGCTTAGGGTTGGAGTGAGAGACAAAGACAGCCTTAGAACCGGACGTACTATTGAGTGTAATAAACGGAGGCGTTGTGGTGTGCTGCAGATGGGAGTCAGGGTAATGAACATGACCATGAGTTAGGATTAGAATTCCCCACATGCAGAAGCCTGTGTCTGGACCATGGTAAGTGTACTCAGTGTGCATGAACCATGAGGGTGAGCAGGTGGTGAGGCTTGGGCCACACCGCAAGGTTCTTGGGTAACCTGCTAAGGAGTTTGGGCCCTGCACTGATGGCAGACTTTTTGTCGCTCAACACAAGAGTGGCTTGGGGGCTGCTTCAGGGAGACCCTCAGCTCTTGGAGACCAAGTCCCTGTGTCTTCATGGAGGTACAATTGTAGAGTAGAGCTGAGCAGAGCTGCAGTGATTGTGGGCCGAGGCTGAGTCAACAGAGGGTGGGGAAGAGAGCCAGCAGGGGTGGAAACCTGAGTGGGGCTTGCTCTCCTTGCTGCTGGCCAGGAGGCCACTGCTCACACGCGTCTGAAGACCAGCAGAGATGGAGAGCTGGTGTTTGCACAGTCCAGACACCGTTCCTTGGTTGAGCTGTTTACCTCTTCGAGAATCCTGCTGAGAGGAGATGATTTTCCTCCAGGTTTCTCTCCAAGCTCCCTGGAGGAAGCATGTTTAGGGTTCTGAGATAGGAAATATACCCTGCTGCTCCCCTGCCAGCCCCCAGTTGGAGCTGGAAAAGCTGTGTGCTGTGCTGGCACTGGTGGGAGCTGAGCACAGCTGCCGCCTTCGGCTGGGCCGGCTCCATGCCTCCCTTGGCCAACAGGTCTCCCAGCGGACAGAGCAGTAAACTCCCTCATCCTGCTGGCAGCTTCAGGAAGCGGGGACATGGCTGGGTACCAGAGAGGGGGCTAAACAGAGAAACAGAGGCTTAGGCAAAGTCAAGGGATCGGGGTAGGAAAAAAGAAGAGGACAAGATATTTCCTGGTCCTAGGGAAGAACACAGAATACAAGCTCATCTGTCCTCCATACTGCCTTGCTCCATGTTGCGCCATTCTTTATCCCTGCCCCCTGCCAGCAACAACAGAGCCCAGTTCTTCACGGTCTTTGCAGAGGCCAGACTCCATGGAAGGAATATAGCCACTGAGACCAACCCTCAGGGACTCCCAGACCCTCTCCCTCTCTCAGACAAGTGTGCTGGACTCTAAAGAGGTTACCCCTTGTGCCCTAAAGACCAGCTGGCCTGCAGCATCTTAGGACCCACATTTATTATAATCCCTTAGTCTTCCTTTGTCCCCGAGAAGGTCTGCACCTTCTGAAATGTGTCATTTTCTAGCCCCTTTCCCTTCCCCCAGGGCTTCTCTCTCACACTACTCTTTGTTAACTCCGTATTAGCCCTTTTCTCTGAGCCCAGGTAGGAAGTTGAATGAATGACCCCCTATGTCTCGATACCAGCCTGTCTACCCACTGTGATACCTTATCCCTCAACTCTAGCCAGGAGGCCTCCCTCCAGCCAGTGTCTTCTCCAGTCTGTTTGAATAGAGATTGCCGTTTTCTCTTTTTAACATCTTGGTGGTTGTTGAAAAGCACACCCTAGGAAGAGAAACTTCCTTTTGTGTATACGTGTGTGCATGCACGCACATGTCAGAGATGTCAGAGCATGTGTGTGGTCAGAGGACAACCCTGGGGAGTCAGTTCTCTCCTACCATGGGACCCAGGAATCAAGCACTTTGACTTGCCTAGCCATTTCTTTGGTGCTGTGCCCTAAATCCCACCTTACTCAATAGAACTTTTTGCCCTTGAGGGAAATTAATTAATTAGTTTTGAGGTAGGGTTTCACTATTGTAGCCCCAGCTAGCCTGGCACTTGCTATGTAGAACAGGCTGACTTCAAACTCACAGAGATCCACCTGCTTTTGAGAGGTAGAATTTAAGGAGTGTGCCACAACCAACTTTTTTTTAAAAAAAAAAATTACTTTTTTTTAAATTTAGTCATTTGTATTTTATGTACATTGGTGTTTTTTTCCTGCATGTATGTCTGTGTGAGGGTGTTGGGTCCCCTGGAACAGGAGTTACAGACACTTGTGAGCTGCCATGTGAGTGTTGGGAATTGAACCCGGGTTTTATGGAAGCGCAGCCAGTGCTCTTAACCGCTGAGCCATTTCCAGCCCTGCCAACTTATTTTTTTAGTTAGCATACAAAGCAGCGAGTTTCATTATGGCATTTTCATACATATGTGGCATCTTCTCTTCCTCTTCCCCCTTTGCTTTTTCCCATACTCTCTGCATCCAGGGACTTATAATTTCTAAGACCTTAGACTTAGAAATCACGTGTATTTTTTCCCCTCTTTTTTTGAGACCAAGTCTTAAACCCAAGTGAGCCTCAAATTTAGTCATTCCTGCCTCAGCGTCTCGAGTCCTGGAAATACAGGCATATGCCTCCATGTTCAGACGCTCAGCTCATTTGACTGATGAGCAGGGGAGACTAGCCCAGAGGCGTGATGCTGCTTGCACAGGGTCATCCTATAAACGAGAGACAGAGGGGGAGCTAGAACATGTCTCGTATCTCTGCCGGCAGCCATGGAAGTAATAAATATTTGCTGAGTGTGGCTACCGGGGAGCCGCTTTGTCCCCATATGATAAAAGCATAAGAGATATTGCGTCTTTTCTTGAAGATTCCAAAGTTTAGATGCAGGGAAGGGACGTGGCGCAAGATAACTCAGCAAGGCTGTGTATGCTCCATACTAGATCAGTCTCAGAAGGTTCTACCCAAGTTTGGAGGACAATGTGTTTACTTCAGGCAAAGGTCAGTGGAGAGGAGCCTCATGTTGTGGGATGAGCTCAGGAGCAGAGGTTTTGGTCTGCTGCCTGTGTGACCCTGGGAGGAGCATTGCCCTTCTCCGGGCTCCAGTGTTCTCTCAAGAGACTGCTCCAGTCCACACTGGCTCTGTCTGGTTCTGTGAAGGAACAACTGGGGTTCTAGTCTCTTCCTTTTCCCTAAGTTCCTCGGGGCAAGGACCATTTGAAAAAAATGATCAACTCATGAACTCTCAAGATAGCATAAGGATCAACTCTAGAAAGGGACGCTATTGTCTCCTAGCCCAGGAACAGGAGAAAATTGACAAATGTGGCTTCATTTCCTCAAAAGAAATAAAAAGGAAGGGAGAGAGGGAAGAAGGAAGGGAGGAGACAGAGGATAGAAGGAAGGAAGGAGAAAGGAAGGACAAAAAAGAAATAGAAGAAAAAATAGAGAAGGCTGTGGTTATGCTGGAGAATCTGAAGCCCGTGGAAGGCCAGGGTCAATGGGCTTCTGAATAAAATTTTATTTCTCATGAATTCAAACTCAAAAGGTATGAGAGCTTCACCTCCCGTGGTGCAGAAGGGCTGTGTAAGCCCTGGGCCAAACAGGGAAGCATGGAGCAAGAGTGGAGGGTCATCTCAGGGGGCCTGAGGAGAAGTCATTCACCTGAGGTGATGCAACTGTGAGCCAACATTACCATCCTCTGTCCCAACTAAGTGGTTGCTCAGGGCTTAGGGGCTGGGACCCTGGAGTCCTCACTCTGTCCCCAACTCACAAGTCAGAGGGGTGGAATTAAAACCTGAAGTGAGAGAAGACATGCTGGAAAAACAAGATTATGAAAGGAAACAGGGGAAGTTGGTTTCTTAGTAGGACCTAAGGAGGAAGGGGAGGGAGAGGGAACTGAGCCCAAGGGGGAGAAAGGCCAGGCGGGTGTGGCCAGGAGGGGAGTAGGCCCAGTGCTGGTGGTGACAGATGGAAAGACACAAAGAGGAGGGCTTCAGGGAAGACAGATGGGTGGGGGAGGGAAGGGAGGAGGTTGGGGGCTGGGGGTACAGTGGTTGGAGGCTGAGACTGTAATGAGATTGGAGATGGGCTCTGAGGTGAGTGAAGAGGAAGAAGAAAGGGGAGGCCGCCTTAGGAGACAAAGGCGATAAGGCCTAGGGGGCCAGGGGCAGAGGGCTAGGGCTGGGTGCTGGGCACGGGGCTTCCAGCTGGGCTGGCAGCGCAGAGAGTGACAGATTGTGTGGTTAGCCAGAGTGGAGACCCGCTGTCACCTTCTAGAGGCACAGAGAGGTAGAGGCAGAAAGACTGACAGAAGCCATGTGGCAACCAAGAGCAGAAACTGGAAGATAAAGACACGCTAAAGCGCTCCTGCCATTTCCAAGTGACAGCACCTCCTACTCAGGCTTCTCCTGCCTGCCTCTGTCTCTGTGACCCAGCACACCTCCAGTGGCTGACAAAATGACACTCTCAGGGAAGGGTCAGGCAGTGCAGCACAGCAAGAGTTAACACTGCCTGCTCTCCCTGCCAGCCATTTGCCTGGTTGGGTCCCCAGGGCTCCCTACATATGTCACCCCCTCTCCTGCCAAGCCCACTGCTTCCCAGCTTCTCCAGGCCCTCCCCTCACCCTCAAGGACCAGCCCCAGCCCCTGTGTCTAACCTACCCTCCAAACTCCCTCCTCTCCTCAGAACCTCATAGCCTGCCTAAGGATAGAACGAAATTTGTAATCCACAGTCTCAAAGAGTAGATGCCTATAAAATGCAAAATAACAATAACCCCCAAAGGTATAATCATTTTCTCCATCCCCAAAGCCTGCTCCTCATGTCTTCCTTGCAGGGAAGATAGCCCTACACAAGCATCAAACACACACACACACACACACACACACACGCACGCATGCACACATACACACACACACGCACGCACGTACGCATGCACACATACACACACATAGACATGCATGCACGCACACGCGCACACACACACATGCACACGCACGCACACACACACACATACACACACATACACATGCACGCACACATACACATGCACACACACACACACACACACACACACACACCCATAGCTCCCTCAGATTCCCTCGGTCATACTGCCTTACATACATATATGAATGAAACTTCCTATATCCTTTTAACCACCATGCATATGTAGAGAATTGGGGTGAACACTCCCCAGTTCACTCAGTGAGCTCCCACAGACTGTTTCACTGGGTGTCACAACAGCCCTATAGAGAAGGCAATATTATGCCCATGTTACAGACTGTGAAAAGAATCCATTGAAGGTTATGTGACTTGTCCAAGGTCACAAGGACTTGGCCCCAGGTCGAACAGACTCCAGGTTGAGTAGACATCGTGCTTTCTATGGTTCTAGGCTATTAGTTTCTCTTTACTACCTGCCTGTGTTCTTTTTAGCTACTGCCCTAAAAGGTAAAAACTGAATTCCTATATGAGGCCTGGGACTGGGACTCCCCAGAGCCTAAGATCTTGGGATGACAGATGCAGAGGAGGAAGAAATAGTCCCCAGAGCACGTGGGACAGCTAGGGCAGAATGCTTCAGGGACAGGGCTTGCAGGGCTGAAAGTATCTGAGCTAAATAGCCTGCAGCGGGGAGGCTGGCAACAGGAGTTTGGTTCCCTCCTCCAGTGTCCCTTCCCCACCCATCATTCCTCTCTGCTCTGTGGTCTCTCAAGACTCTGCTCCTGTGTTCCTCTATGCCTTACTCTTTAGGATCTGGGTCCCCATTTTGGTGACACCTTAACACTTGATGTTCGTGTCTCCCTACTTTATCCCATGATTTTTCTCCTCCTGACAACTGTCTGCTCTCTGCTTTCCCCTTGTCTACCTCTCCCTTCTGTCTGTGGCTTCTCTCAGACTTTCCCATTCCTGAGTCCATCCCTCCACACCTGAATCTCCATAACAGTCTCTTTTCAGATCCTCCCCCCAAGTTGTTTCTCCCTTCTTTTGCGAAGACTTGGCAACCTGGCCCCACCCTCTCTCTCCACCTCTGTCTCCCCTATGTCTCTGTCACCTGTGACTACATCCTCCCTCTTCTCCATGTCTCCCCGCATCTCAGCATCTCCTCTACTCTCCTTCATCATTTTCCTCTGCTTCTCCCTCTCTCCTATCCTCTCTCCCATGGCCCATTCTTCCGAGTCTCCGGCTCCCCACTCCTTAGATGGGTTGGAGGGCGGGAGGGTGGTGGAAGTAGGATTGTTGTTGCTGGGGGCTCATTAGGTAGAGATTGGTTTTTAATCAGCACCATGGCAATGATGATGCAAGAACCAACCCGCCACCTGATCCCCTGCCCCCCCACCCCCTCCTCAGGCCTTCTTTCCCCTCCAGCTCAGCCCATCTGCTGGCGCCTGGGCACCTGTCTGGGCCTGCCCAGGTGGGAGTTGGCACCTCCCAGGCCTGGGGGTGGGAAGAGGAGGGTGAGCTTGGGGAGGAATTATAGGATTCCCTATAGGGAAGGCCTAACCCTGGAGAGAGCCCAGAAAAGGTTGAGAAGGTACAGTGAAGTGGTAAATCTCTCTCACAGTGTGGGCTCCTACTAGGGTCTATGCTTATTACAAGCATTATCCACTTTGATCTCCATGGCAACCTAAATAGTTATAATTTACCCCATCTTAAAGGAAACAGACATTGAGGCCCAAAGGTCATTGCTTGCCCAAGGTCGTGCACTAACAGAGCCCCTTTCGCTGTCGCTCACTGTGTCTGGGGTCTCTCTAGTCATGGTATGTTCTGATTCCGAGGGTCAATGGATGCGTCCTGCAGCTGAGTACATGGGAGAATTTCCACGCTGAAACGCAGCCCACTGCTTCTCTGCTTCCCTTGGCCCCAGAAACTTGCTCCCCTCTCAGGCTACCCTGCAGCACACCCACACAGACACAAACACACGCATACGCACAGGCACAGACCCTGGAGGCGGCTGAGCTTTCCAAGTGAGCGTAATCAGTGCTCATTTGCACATGATTTTGTATCTACTTTTCTTGATGCTCATTTGATGGTCTGCACGCTCAGGCAGCCTGGACTGCCCTGCCCTCCTCTCCCAGAGTCCTTCCCATCTCTGTTCCGCCTCTCTTGGATCTCCTCCTTTCTCTCCTATTAGCTCTCCCGGCTTTCTTCCCAAGTCCCTGATTCCCTGTGGATCAGCTTGGGCTGACCAGTCTAGAATAACTCCCCGGGCAGAGGGGTCTCTATCTAGAATCTGGCCCCACTCCAGCCTGGTGATGGGGTAAGTGGGAGAATGGGGTACTTGAGTCCCAGGATGACAAGAGCTCGGACCTGAACAGTAGCGAGAAGCAGCCTGCCTAACTGTGCATCCTGTGTGTATGAGAACTTATTTACGGGGAGGACTTTCAGGTCCTCCTCCACATCTTAGTTCTGCTCTCTTAGTCTTTTCATAGTTTCGCTGTTAGTACTAGGGAGAACCTTCTTCCCAGAAGGGAGATATGGAGAACGGGCAGTCAAAGCCACTCTGGAACTCAGAATGGAACTATTTTAAATCCAGCTTCTTTGGAGACCCTGCCCTACTACCTCTAGTGCAGAGACTGAGGGGGTTCATCTGTGGTCCTGCCCTGGCTCTCGCCCCAGCCCCACCCCTTCCCCAGCTCTCTATTTCTTGCTTATGAAATATGCATGGAGAACAGATGTCCCTGCTCCCCCACTCCCCGCCCCCCTCAGGGCCAGCCCCCGCCCCCAGCTCCCAAGGGGTTCCCAGATCCCTCTGCCAATGGCTGCCTGGCCTGGCTGTTTAATATTGATGAGGGGGCTGCCTGGGCCAGCCAATGGAGAGCTAGGGGTGTGTGTGTATCTCCATATATATATACACATAAGGCTGGGCCAGTACAGGTGTGTATGTGTCTGTGAGTGTGTATGAGTGTGTGTATGAGTGTATGAGTGTGGGTGACTCCAGTGCTTGACTAAGACCCCTCTTTTGCCTAGGCCCCACATCTCCACCATGTGTACTCCTCTCATCCGTCCTGGAGCCTGTTCAGCCACAACAAGCTATCCCTAAGAGCTCTAGAAACTGACTACTAACTTTGCAGGCAGATGACCCTTGAGCAGCCAGAAGAGACTGGAGCGCTCTACACTGTACCCCTCGTTTGCTGGGTTGGATCCTTTGGCAGACTCCTTCTAGGTAAGGGGAAACCATGGGCTGGAAGGAAGGGTGGGCATGCCACTCCCAATCTCTGGTTGGAGTCCCCTCCTCCCAGAACCTTCCCCTAGCTGGGTCTCCCTCAGCCTCTGCCTCTCTCTCTCTTCCCCGGTTCTCTGGGATTCTTTGTGCAGCCTCTGTCAACTGCAGTTTGAAGAAGTAGGGTGGGAATTTCTGTCTTGGATGCTTGGAATTGTTGCGTCCCTGCTCCTTGGAGCCTGAAACTTTGAGACCAGACATGGAGGAAAAAGACTTGATGGGAAAATAGAAGCTGCTGCCAGGACTGGAGGTGGGGAGAAGGGAGGGGCAGGTGGAGATGGGTTGTGACAGATGGGGAGCATGAGAGAGAGAGGGAGGGCATCAGAGGGTGATGGAAGATGTGGGAACATAGGGATTGGTCAGGGAGGGAATCCAGTTGTGATAGATGTACTGGGAACTCCAAGGCTAAACTCTTGGTTCCAGCCCACCCTGGGAGTGGGGAATTATGGACTACTGGGAACTGCTCTCCCACCACCCCACACTATTTCTCCCCTCTCTTCTTTCTTTGGACCCTGTTCAGAATTTCAGCTTTAGTCAGCTTCTGTTTTATGGTGTGGTTGGTGTGTAGGTGTCTCTCCATCATCAGAAGCTAGTGATCTAGTGTCCCCTTAAAGGCTTAGTAACTGTTCTGGTCTCAAACCTGTCTTCTGTGTGGTGGGGTGGGGGCAAGCCTCGGAGAAAGAGTGGTCCTGTGAGACTGTCCGTCAGCTGGAAAGCCAGGGCTGGGGATGAAGGGCATGGTGACTGGGAAGGAGTCTCAGTGCCTCTGTTTCTGTTAAGGCTGAGCTCACTGTGAAAGACCCAGAGATTCTGGGCCAAGTAAACTTACCTGGTCTCCATAAGGGTAGCTCCAAGAAACTCCCTGTGTCCTCCTCTGCAGACCGTGTCGCAGGTGCAGGCTGTGGGTGAGTGTCCCCCGTCTACCTTGAAGGTTTTCCAAGAGACCATGAAATGGAAAGGGCTAACTGTGCTAAGGACAGAGCTGCAGAATTTGGCGGTCCTGGGCAGCAGGACGTGCTGAGGAGAAACAGCTTTCCTTGGTTCTGATGGGCAGGGTGGCAGGATCGAATGTCTCCAGCCGTGGTACTGAGAAAGTTGTACCAGGCTTCATATACCCCAGCATATGCAACAACGACCAGTCTCTGTGTTTGCTTCTTCTCCCCAGCAAGGAACAAGAGGACAGAGGGTCCCAAAGCCAAGGTTTAACAGTCCTCCCTTCACTGCTGGGAAAGGGCTAGAATTATATCCAACTTCCCTTGGGGCTATTTCTCTGTCTTTTCCCTTATTTATTATTATGTGAGCCCCCACCTGGCAAAAAAAACCCCTACACACACACACAACAAAATTTGCAATCACAGCAAATGAGGTTAGAACCCGAGAGTGTTGAGTATATTCTTTTATGTGGAATTGATCTCCAGAAATTTTTCATCTTTTGAATGTGAAACTCTATGATCCTTATAAAAGAACTCCCCTTTGCCTTCCCTCCAGCCCCTGGCAGCCACCACTCCACTTTCTGTTTTTATGAATTAGACGACTTGAGAAACTTAAACTAGTGGAGTCATAGTGCTTGTCTTATAGTGTTCTCAAGGTTTAATCGACGTTGCAGGATGACAGGAGTCCCTTCCTAGTCGAAGCTATAATGTATATATTTATATAATTTTATGTTTATTTTTGTTTATATAGAGATATATGCATCTATAATGTATACATCATATTTACATTCTGTTTATCCACTGCTCCACTGGTGAAGATTTGAGCTGCTTCTGCTATTATTATGAGCATGGGTGTGCCAATATCTCATGAATGCTAGAACACACTGTATTTTCAGTTTCGGGTGTTTTGTTGTTGTTGTTGTTGTTGTTTGTTTGTTTTTTTTGAGGAACATCAAGGCTGTTTTCAATAACAGTTGTACCACTCTACAGTCCTATAAACAAGGGTTCCTATTTCTTCACATTCTTGTCAACACTGATTGAGTTTTAGGTTTTTTTTCTTTCTGTTGTTTTGTTTTTTGTTGTTTTATCTCTAGTGAATGAGAGGTGATATTTTACTGTGGTTTTCATTTGCATTTTTAGTGACCAATGATATGCCATGTATTTTCATAAGCACGTTGGCCATTTGTACATCATGTTTTGAGGAATGTTTGTTCAAGCCCTTTTCCCACTTCAAAATGAAGTTATGCAATATTTTCGTTGTTCTGTACTTTCCTCTTTTGAGACTGAGTATCACTATGCATCCAGTATCAAATTCACAATCCTCCTGCCTCAGTCTTCTGAGTGCTAGGGTTACACAGACATATGCTGCCACACCTGCCTAAGAACTTCTTTATATGCTCTGGATATGAACTTATTACCAGATATATGGTTTGTGACTGCTTCCTTATTCCATAGGTTGAATTTTCACTGTGGTAATTATTCTTAGTGTGCTACAGTTAAGTTTGGTGTACATTTCTTTTTCTTTCTGCTTATGCTTCTAATAGTCAAGAAAAATGAAGGCCAAGTCCAATGTCTCAAAAGATTTCCCCTCTGTTTTCTTCTAGGAAGTCAGCGGTTTTAGGTCTTCAGTTCTCTTCTTCAGTGTCAGCGTGCCTGCTGTGTCTTCCCTAGAGCTTTCTCTTTCCTCCGTTTTTCCTCTCATTCTTTTCTGGCTGCTGGTCTCTCTAACCTTGGACAGCTCTGACTCCAAGTTTCCACTCTGTTCCCAACTCTGAGCCGCTCATCCCATTCAGCAGTCAATTCTTATTTCTCCTTCTCTGTTTCAGGCTCCAGGCTCGAATCCTGACCATGGAACCTTGAAGCGACTCTGCTTTCCTGAGCTTAGTGGTGGACCGCAGCGCTCCAGACCCTTCCTGCCTCTCCCACAGCCCGTTTTCAAGCTCCGAGAGGGAGGGGTAGGGGGTGATCCGGCTTTCACTAAGCTGGGGGTTTCCAACATGATGCTCAACTCTGACACCATGGAGCTGGACCTGCCTCCCACCCACTCGGAGACCGAGTCGGGCTTTAGCGACTGTGGGGGCGGGCCGGGCCCGGATGGTGCTGGGTCGGGGGATCCCGGAGTGGGCCAGGTCCGGAGCTCAGAGCTCGGAGAGGCCGGCCGCAAAGACCTGCAGCACCTGAGCCGGGAGGAGCGCCGGCGTCGGCGCCGAGCCACGGCCAAGTACCGCACAGCACATGCCACGCGAGAACGCATCCGCGTGGAAGCCTTCAACCTGGCCTTCGCCGAGCTGCGCAAACTGCTGCCCACTCTGCCCCCAGACAAGAAGCTTTCCAAGATTGAGATCCTGCGTCTGGCCATCTGTTACATCTCCTACCTGAATCACGTGCTGGACGTCTGAACTTAGCCCATCTCCCACCCTGGATTCTCCCCTCCTCCTGGGGCCTCTTCTGAGATCCCTGCCACCATGCATTATTTATGGTTGTCTTCTTCCCATCCCAGAGGATAGGGCTCACACCGCTGGTCCTGAAGGCCGGTTTCTTTTCATTGACCTGGGCATGTGAGCATGGGTTCCTTCAGAGAGTTGTTAGGGCGTAGCTGATCAGAGCTGCTTGCCTGAGTGGTCAGAATGGAGCCCTTGCTGGATTTACCAACTCTAGCCTCTGCTCAGCTGCTGCCTCTTCTGCCCTATGTCCAAGTTTTCAGAGACCTTAGACCCATATTCTCTTCTGGCAATGGTGGGATTCAGCATCAGAATCCAAAGGGAAATGACCAGTGGGAGAGTGAGGAGTGGGTTCCTAAGTCCCAGACTTCTCCAGCCATGCCTGGGAGAAGAACGGGCTCTTGGGACAGAAAAATGAGTGAGGTGACCCCTGGGTAGTCAGGGGCTATAGAAAAAGCCTGCCTTTCCTTTCCTATCTTATTCCTGAGGCTTAGAATTATACAGACCTCAGATCTTACTTGGTAGTGAGTGCCTTGCCTTCTCTAGGAGTTGTCTGACCGCTCCGCTCCCCTGTCTCTTCCCACTTCTGCCATTCCAATTTTCTCCTTTCCCCTGTGGCAGCTAGCAAAAGGAAAACCTCAGTCCTGGGATGAAAACGTCGTCTCCGAATAGCCCAGGGCACCTTGCAGAAGGCCCAGGCCTTGGGTGGGGCAGCTCAGCAGCAGCCGCTTCGGTCCCAGGAGACCTTGAAAACGTGCAAACCGCGTCAGTTCCTCCCTCAGATGCAAGGGGATGCCTGCTACGGCCTCCTGTGCATGCTCTACGGCCTTCTTATTATATCCTCCCCCCCACTTCCTTTCTGAAGCTGCCACGGAAAGGAAGGTGCCCCTCCCATGCTGCTGAGCCCCGCCCGTGCTGCTGAGTCCCGCCCATGCCTCTGAGCCCCACCTGCCCTTTGTAGTCTGTGCAACATGAGTCCATGGGTCTTAGAATCCCTGTAGAAGAGATGAACTCACTGCTTCTCCATGCTCCATCCACCCTCACAGCAAACTCCTAGCTCTACAAGGATATTTATTTATGTATTTATGTATTTATTTATTCATGCATTTATTTATTTATTTATAAATATTACTATTTATTACTGAGTTATGCACTTTGGGGTATGGTGAGGGGGGCTCCCCACAGCTAACTCTTGCTGGGACCCTCCTTTCTCCCTGGTACCTTCTTTCCTTTTCTTGCTCCTTCTCCAATGCAGGGATGTGTGGGGATCCCTTTACCCAGTATATCAGCACCCCTTCCTCAGCTCCGTCTGTCCCCACCCCCTTTCCTCTGGAATAGTGCCCCTCCCCCAGCCTCCCACCTTCTGGTGTTCTCTCTCAACCCCTCCATCCCTGGCAGTCCTGCTCCAGTCCTAACCACCTCCATTCCTTTTATTGACTCTGCTTTTTCCAGTACCACCAAGAGCAGACCCCAGAGTCCGGATCTGGTGTCCTGTGTGTAAGTCTTTCTCTGGTTACACTGCTAATTTCTTACAAAAAGAAAAATTAAAGTGACCTCGATCTAGTACCAGATATGGTTGTGGCTGCTTTGTGTTGGGAAGCTGGCCTGAAGAATATAGCCGGGCGGGGGTGGCGCACGCCTTTAATCCCAGCACTAAGGAGGCAGAGGCAGGCAGACCTCTGTGAGTTTGAGTCTGGCTTGGTCTACAAGAGCTAGTTTCAGGACAAGTCCCCAAAGCTACAGAGAAACCCTGTCTCGAAAAACAAAAAACAAAAAGAAAGACAGAAAGAAAAAAGATTAATGTAAAGTGGACATCGAGGGTCCTAGGCACTGAAACCTCTTCAGAGTGTCTGTCTGTATCATGATGAGAGCTTCGTGTGGTAAATAAATGGAGACAGAGAAGAGGGCCTACAGGGAAAAGAGCTTGTGCCTAGGCCCCAGGTCTCCTACCAGAAATCCCATACCTTCCATTTTAGCAGTCATGGAGTGAGGCTTTCTGCTTTGCAAATCTTTCTCACTATGGCCTTGAGAAAAGGCAGCTGAACCTAAGTTAAACCTGTGTCTGTAGGTCCCTGCTGCTGGAGAAAGCCATGGTATAAAATCAAGGCATTACCTTTTCTTTGAACATCTCCAAGCTGATCAAAATTACTTGAAACAGCTCGTGGTCTGTTCTGTGCGCTGCAGCATTCGATACAGGATGGAGCGTGATGGAGGACGTGATAGTGAGAGAATGAGAGGAATTAAAAAAAATAGAGTGCTGAGTGGCTGAGTCTGTGAGACTGAGGCAGGCAGTCATGGGTTCAAGTCCAGCCTAGAACCTGCCCAAAACACCAGAGCGGGAGGAGGTGCTGAACCGGCCTCAGAAGGGTTCTTCTTCTTCCTCCTCCTCCTCCTCCTCCTCCTCCTCCTCCTCCTCCTTCTTCTTCTTTTTTTAAAAAAACTTTATTTAACCTTATTTCATGTACATTAGTATAATGATGTCAGATTCTCTGGAAATGGAGCTACAGACAGCTGCGAGCTGCCATGTGGGTGCTGGGAATTGAACCCCAGTCCTCTGGAAGAGCAGTCAGTGCTCTTAACCACTGAGCCATCTCGCCAGCACCCAGAAGGATTCTTAAAAAAAACTCTAAAATCAACTTATAAGGAACCCAGAGCCAGAGAGCACCTTTCCCAAGGTCACAAACTTATTAGGGACACAGTTAAGACTCAGACTTAGAATCAGCTTCTTTTGAGGGGGAGTAAGTGGGTCAGTTGAAGACAGGGTCTCGTGTAGCCCAGGCTGGCTTTAACCTTGACAGACACACAGTCTAGGGCAGTCTTAAATTTGAAATCTTTCCACCTGCTAACCTCCCAAGTGCTGGATTACAGGTGTTTCCTGCTCTATCTGGCCTCCCTAAAGGAAGCCAACCTGCCAGGTGGTGCTCTTTGGACCCCCCATTTTTAAGAGGAACACTGATAGAACAGAGAGGCCCATCACATGGTTGAGAAGGCGAAAGGTCTGGAGACCACGCTACAAGGAAAACAGAAGACACATTTGGGGCTTTTGTTTTGCTTTTGCTTTGATGCTGGGAATGGGACCAGAGGCCTCACACATTGTAGGCCAGTGCTGTACCATCGGGGTGGGAGGGCGGGTGGTGGAGGGGGGACAGGGAATGGGGGACAGGAATGATGTTTGTCTTGATAAGAGTATATTTAGGGGCTAGAATATATATATAATATTTATAGTATAGTTAGGGGCAGTTCAGTTGGTAAAGTACATGCCTAGCAAGCACAGAAACCTGGGCTTGATCCCTGGCATTGCATAAAAGGGGTTGGCTGCACCCCCTTGACCCTGGCACTTCAAGGCAGCAGCAGTTGGATCAAAATTATTCTCAGCTACAGTTGAGGTCACCCTGGAATATGTGTGAGAGCCCACATCAAAGAAACAAAGCAAGCAAAGAGTAGATTTAGAGATAAAACCATCCTTATCTTCAAATACTAGATGAATGAAGAAAAATGGACTTTCTATATGTCTCCAGGAGCTAGAATCATGATCACTGAGTAGAGGCTATAGCATAATAGATTTTATTTCCAAGAAAAACTTGCAATTTTGTAGAGTCTGGAGCTGTCCACTTGCCCCATAAGGAGAAATCCAGGCAGAGGGGCTGGAGTATCTATCTAGTCTGTAAAGAGACACCTAGAGCACATTCCCACTCCAGAAGGATCTCTGGAAGAGCCTTTCCTAACTTAGGGCCACGCGAGATAGCTGAACTTCAATCATGGGAAGGGGCTACTGAGACATCCACCCTCTGGTTCAGCACAATGCAGTATGTACTACATACATCCCAGGGTGACTGCAGAATGCCATCAGCAAGAGGGCTTTGGATGACGATTGGAAAGGAACTCCTAAGATGTGACGTCTTCTCTTTTGCGGGTGATTTAAGGGAAATATTCTATGCCCAGAGCCTGGCAAGAGGGCAGGCTGAACTGAGGCCAGGGAAATTTGAGCGCTGTGTTGGAAGGACCTTGGAAGATCCCAGCGTTCAGCTCCCCCCATTCTTACCTCTCTTCCTTTTAAATGTTTTGTTTGTTTGCTTTCAAGACAGGGTTTTTCTGTGTAGCCTTGGCTGTCCTGAAACTTGCTTGCTCTGTAGACCAGGTTGGCCTTGAACTCACAGAGATCTGCCTGCCTCTGATTTCCAAGTGCTGGGCCCTTATTTATTCATTCATTTATTTATTTGTTTGTTTGTTTATTTATTATTATACACATACCAAAAGAGAACACCAGATCTCATTACAGATGGTTGTGAGCCACCATGTGGTTGCTGGGACTTTGAACTCAGGACTGGAATTAAAGGCACCACTACTGCTTGGCCCTAATTTAATTAATTAATTAATTAATTATGTATACACATACCAGAAGAGAGCACCAGATCTCATTACTGATGGTTGTGAGCCATCATGTGGTTGCTGGGACTTGAACTCAGGACCTCTGGAAGAGCAGTCAGTGCTCTTAACTCTCCAGACTTCAGCCCTAATATTTTTTTTTTAAAAAAAACTTGATACCAGGTGTAACTATATAACTCAACCTGGCCTCTGACTTGCCATTCTCCTACCTCAGTCTCCCCAGGGATAGAATTACAAGGGTGCAGCACTGTACATGACCAACACCCTTGGTCATTTATTTATCTACTTATTTTGATACAAAGTCACATTAAATAGCCCAGACTGGCCTTTAACTTAGCAAGCACCTGCTTTTTCCTCTAGAAAGCTTGGATGACAGTTGTACCCCGCCTTGCCTGGGTGCCTGGTCACACCTTTGTTTCAAGGACAGCTGCTTCTCCAGAAAAGTGTCGTGACTCACGATGACTCCCAGGATCCTGGGTGTGAGCCCAAGCCTTAGCACTATGCCTCTGTACTCAGGGACCATCTCCTTCCCTCCCTCCCAGGCTGGAGAGCAGAAGGGTTAGGGGCCCCTCCCCTCGCAGGTCCCTCAGGGCCTGAGGGTGGTGAGAGAGGGCAGCTGCAGCTGTTGTGCTGCTAACTCCGAAGTTCTTCAGATAATCAATTGGCCTCGGCTGCCGCTCTGCTCTGCATGGCAAGACAGGGAAGGAGGCAGAGAGTGAGGGGAGGAGGGGGACAGGAGACGGGAGCGGGTGTGTGTGTGTGTGTGTGTGTGTGTATGTGCAGTGCGGGAGATGGCAGTCCCAGGGCTGAGGGAAGGAGAGGAAAGGGGAAGCTGCAAAGCTAACAGGCACTGAGAGAGGGCAGGGAGAGAACAACACAGCTCATTTCACAGGGCTCCAGAACCCGGCTCCAAAGCAGGACATGGTGACTCGGCTTGGAATCCCAGCACCAGGAAGGCAGAGACAGGATGATCCCAAGTTCGAGGGCCAGTTTGGGCTATATAGAGACCAACCAGGGTTACATAGCAAGACCCAATCTCAAAAAACTGAAAGAAGAAACAAAATGAAATCACAAGACTAAGAACAAAACCCAGATCCAGAGCCAGCAGGGTGTGAGTGAAGGGGGCTGTCGGGTGAGGGGGAGGTTACTTGGAGATCCAGACGAGGGACAGTCCGACACATCATCCCTTTCCTCTTCCAGCGCCCATGCACATTGCGGTCTCTTGCAGTTGTTCATCCCCTGGTGGCCACAGGCTCTAATCTTCTAGTCCTGCCTGCTATATAATTGCCGCCCTGCCTTCTATCTCAGAAAGCCTTAACTCAGTGACAGCAGAAGGCAAGGCCCCAAGGGCTTCAGAATGGGGTCTCTAAGCCAGTCCTCTCTGCACACACACACACACACACACACACACACACACACACACACACACAAACACACACACACACACACTGAGGTCGACTGGCAGACATATGGCTTCTTTGTGCCCTCACAATGGAGTCCCTGTTTGTGCCCCTTTACAGCCTGGGCATAGAATGCGGGTGCTTCTCTCTCTCCCACCCCTCTTTCTCAGCTCACCCACCCCTTCTTCTCCAGGCTCCACAGAATGCTTGCCTCCTTTGCCTCCTCTCCTCTTCCTAGAAGGCCCCAGCCTTTATCTTTCTGCTTCTTTCTAATGATCTTTCCTGTGCTTTCGAATCTGACCAAGCATGGAGGGTGAGTTAGCAAGAACGTCATCACTGCAGGTCATTAACACAGGAGAGGAACACACAAAACCATTCGTCTGTAAGATTGGGAGGCATGGGGTGTGGAGGGTGGGGGTGGTGGGGGTGGAGAAACAGGGCCATACAGCCGCAATGCTGTGCAGAGGGCGAGAAAGCCCAGCCCATATCGGACAGCCAGAGGACTGGTGGTGACCCAGTTCCCTTCCCTCTCTCCCTGTCTTCCTTTCCCTCCTTCTCTCCTTCCTAATTAGTATTGTTGAGATAGAAAACTTGCTGCCATCCTCCTGCCTCAGCTCCCTGAGTTCTGGGAATACAGGTGTAGGCTTTTACTTCATCTTTACTCTTTAAACTGTAATAAACAAACTGTCTGTTATGCTGTCAACTTCTTCATCTGTAAAGTGGGAAAACAATTAAAGGCCTGTCAGAGTGCTAGGGGGATTAAATGAGATTTGCATGAAAGTGCTCCATATGCCCGCCAGTGGTGGCACCTGCTCTTAATCTCAGCACTCAGGAGGCAGAGGCAGGTGGATCTCTGTGAGTTTGAGGACAGCCTGGTCCACAGAGTGGGTTTCAGGACAGGCTCCAAAGCTACACAGAGAAACACTGTCTCAAAGGTCAAAAGAGAAAAAGAAAAAGAAAAGAAAGAAAAAAGCAAGCAAGCAAGCTGTGAGATATACTAAACTAAGACTGGAGAAATTATAGCCAGGGAAGTGGGGGTGGGGCTAGGGTGGGGGCTGAAGAAATACAATAGGGATTCAGAGAAATAGAAAAGAAAAAATGAAATGAAAGGGGTCTGAGAGCCCGTTTCTTTGGTTTCCTTTTCCAGGCCCAATTTCTGCAAACGTTGACCATTGCTTGTTGAACACTGCCCCCTGCTGGTCACTAGCAGAGATGGTCTTCAGACTTCGTCTAAGAAACCAAAAAAAAAAAAAAAAAAACAGAGGAAACTATCAGACTTGGGGACAAAGAGCAGAAAAAACGCTGGTGCAACCCAGGATTTTGTTCCTGGACGATAAGGGAATGTGGGATGCTGACTAGGTACAAAGACTAGACTTTGTGTTTTATTACACCTATTCATTGACAAGAATTTCAAATCATTTTTGTCTGTGGCTGTATCATTTGGTGTGGGTACACACCTGTGCCTTGAAGCTTGTTTCTTGTGGGTGCACACACACACACACACACACACACACACACACACACACACACACACACACACACACCAGTGCAGGTGCTAGTGGAGGCCAGAAGTGCTGGAGTCCTGATGTGGGTGCTGGGGATCAAACTCTGGTACTTTGCAAGAACAGTGTGCATTCACATGCTCTGAGCCCCTGTCCAGTCCCTCTGTGCCTTTCTTTATGTAGGAATCTGGGGGGCGGCTGTTGGATAGGCAGCAAGAACAAGGCACTGTTTTCTGCTCTTTCTTGGAGGCCTCTTCTTTCTCTGAGTTTCACTTCTCCCTTTTGAAAGGCTCTATCATCCACGTGGCTGCTTGCATGTTGCAGGTTTTGTTTTTTTCTTGTTCCTGTCCTACTTCATTCTCAGCCCAGACACTACTTGATTTTCTCGAACACGAAAGGCTTGGATCTTCCAGGAGAAGCAAGGGGAGAGATAAGGGTCTGAGAACACAGTCTGTCTGCAAGCTACCTCTTTTTTTCCCTTTCTTTTATCCTCCATGACATTCAAGTCCAATTTTTCCATTTATTTATTTGTTTATTAGTTTTTTCGAGACAGGGTTTCTCTGTGTAGCTTTGGAGCCTGTCCTGGAACTCGCTCTGTAGACCAGGCTGGCCAAGAACTCAGAGATCTGCCTGCCTCCGCCTCATGAGTGCTGGGATTAAAGATGTGTACCACCACTACCCGGCAAACGTTCCCTTTTATAATCTTAGAGGGTTCTATTCCATCCAGTGCAACACATATCTACCGAAACTCCAAGTGCATCCAGCAGGGCTGCAGGTTCTCATACAGGATCACAACCACCTGTAATGAGATCTGGTGCCCTCTTCTGGCGGGCAGGGACACATGCAGGCAGAACACTGTATACATAATAAACAAATAAATCTAAAAAAAAAAAAAAAAAAAGAAGTGGTGTGAGGAAGACTGCTGAGGACGGAACAGGTAAATCCGAGCTGGGTTCTGAAGGTCAACAGCCTCTCAGGTCAGTAAGGTGATTAAAGTGACTGCTATAGCCAGGAAGCCTTCTTCATTGGACAGAGGCACTTTCTTCCTAGGTGTAGGCGTGTAGGTGTGGGTGTGCTGACTCACAGGTGAGTCTCTCCAGGACGTGCCTTGGGAGGAAGACAGCTCTGGTTCTCTCCCGAGGGCATCTGCATGCAATGATTGGCCGGTGTGGGCTATCCCAAGCCTGAGAATGCTTGTGGGATCACCAGAGGCCTCTGTAGCCACCCTGTCATTACCTCACACCTGAACCAAGTTCACTCCTGGGAGCCCTTGCCTGCGTTCAATGTCAGAATCAAAGGACCCTGTTCCCACCGTAGGTGTGTTTCAGTAATAGAATGTTCACTTACAATGTCTGCATGAGGCCTTGGGTTCAGTCTCCCACAGTGAAAACAACAAGCAGAAAACATAGAACAAAACCAAAACAAAACAGTGTTTTAGCACGGTGTGGATAATCCCAGTGCTTGTGAAGCTAAGCAGGGAGAAACAGGAGATGGATGGACAATGGTCAGTAGGTAGGTAGTGTCCAGTCCTTTGCTGTTCACGGGTGGGAGAGCAAACAGTGGACAGGCTCTAAGTGCGGTACATAGGTGCCATCATCATTTCATACCTTAAAAATGTCACTTTAAGCGGCTGGGCAGATGGTTCAGCAGTTAGAGTACCTACTGCTGACTTCAAACTCTACTGCAGAGCTACAGTGCTGAAAACAGCCTGGTATTGGCATAAAAACAGACAAGAGGACGAATGGAACCGAATAGAAGACCCAGATATTAATCCACACACTTTTGAACACCTGATTTTTGACAAAGAAGCAAAAAAAAATCAAATAGAGAAAAGAAAACATTTAACAATGGTGCCGGCATAACTGGATATCAACATATAGAAGAATAAAAATAGATCCATATCTATCACCATGCACACAACCCAAGTCCAAATGGATCAAAGACCTCAACATAAAGCCAGCCACACTGAACCTCATAGAAGAGAAAGTGGGAAGTACACTTGAACGCATTAGCACAGGGAACCACTTCCTAAACAGAACCCCAGCAGCACAGACACCGAGACAAACAATTAATAAATGGGACTTCCTGAAACTGAAAAGCTTCTGTTAAGCAAAGGACACGGTCACCACTGCCTGGCTCCCTTCTTGGTAAAAAGAGCTAGGTCTCTTTACCAGAGATCATTCCAGAAATCTCCAACTCTACATGCCCTGAAGGAGTTATTTTATCTTCTTCCTGCTCCCTGACCACAGTGAGGCCAGCACACCCCCAGTGCTCCATTGCCCTGGCTACCACACGTTCCTTCTCTCTCCTCCCTCCCACCTATGTCGTTTCACCTCCCCAAAGCAGTTGTACCCGAATCTACTACTGTTTTAGCCGGAAGTGTCCTTCCGCAGTTACTGGCCTGTGTCCCACCAGATCCGCCTCCTGCTGTTGCCATAACCAAATGTAGTTCTAAACTAAATCTCTATTGTTCTATGTATCAATAAGACTCAGGAGTCGGAGGCTGGGAAGAAAACTTGCTAGCTCAGAGAGGTTGAGGAGCAGCTAATTGAACTTTCCTCTTCTCAGTTGTCTTAGAAGGGGAGCCTCCTTCTGCTCTGCTAAACCAAAAAAGACCACCACGCTCAAAGTCCCTCCCTACTACTTCCTGTGTGTTTCTCTATCCATCTTCCAGAGCACCCCCCTGACTCTCTATGGTTACTTCCTGTCAACTAGTTGCTGACTCCGCCTCCTGACCTAAGGTTGATTTCATTTAATTAATGCAAACTCAAGCTCAGGGTTTATAGTGTGAATATCCTGTAACACCTGCAGCCTGTCATCACAGGCTACATTTTTACCTCTTAAATGAGGCTTGAACCATCTTGTATATCCGTTAAAACCTCTGTTTTCTTTCCATAGAGCTTTAGCGGTTGCTTAGATGCCCACTCCTTACCTCCCAGGCCCCTCTTCTCGAGTCCACAGTGCAGCCTGACATCACACTTATCCAATCACAATGCAAATCTAACCAGGATTCTTCTGGATCAGGTCTTTCCCCTGGCTCTCCATGATTTCCAGAAGAAAACTCATTCTTCCACTTGGGATGAGACCTCCTTCACGGTGCCTCTTCTGCCGTTCTGCCCAGCCTCGGATGCCGTTCCATCCTTGTGCTTTAGGGTCTGGCAGTTCTCGCAAGCTCAGCATCCTCCGGCGTATTCCATCCAAAGCATTTCCTACTTCTGTGTCTACACTAGCACGGTTCTCTACTTGTCCTTTACCCAGGAGTTCCTGTGTTCTGTCTTTCAACCGAGATCTCCCATGCTCTGCGCATCCTCTGTGGCTTGCTCACCTTTCAGGATAACACAGATGTCTTCATCTCCAAAACTCTCTCAGCAGGTGTGTGGTCCCCCAATAGCCCCAAGCCAGACCCTGCTCCACTGTGCTCCTTTTCTGTGAACGCCTGTTTGCATGGTTGCCTTCTCTCTTAGGGTGTCTATTGCTATGAAGAGACACCATAGCCACAGCATCTCATCTAAAGGAAAGCATTTAATTGGGGCTGGCTTACAGTTCAGAGGTTTAGTCCATTTTTGTCACGGTGGGAAGCATGATCGCACGCAGGCAAACATGGTGCTGGAGAGGTAGCCGAGAGTTCTGGATCGTCAGGCAGCAGGAAGAGAGAGAGAGAGTTACACAGGGCCTAGTTGGAGCATCTGAAACCACAAAGCCCGCCCCCATTGTCACACTTTCTCCAATAATGTCACACTTCTTAACAGTGTCACTCCCCATGAACCTCTGGGGGCCATTTTCACTCAAATGCCACATTCCACTCCCCAGCCTCCATAGACTTGTGCCCATATCATAATGAAAAACTGCATTTAGTCCAACTTCAAAAGTCCCCATAATCTGCCACAGTCTCAACAATGTTTCAAAAGTTCAAAGTCTCTTCTGTAATTCATACAATCTCTTAACTGTAATTCCTAGTAAAAGCAAAATAAAAAGCAGACCACGCAGTTCCAACATACAGTGGTGCAGGATATATATTACCATTTCATCAGGGAGGAAAGGGAGCATAGTGACCTGGGTCAAAGCAAGACCGAAAAACCAGCTGGGCAAACTCCAAAGTCTGCATTTCCACGTCTGATGTCACAGCACTCTTCAGATCTTCAAGCCCTTTCAACTTTGTTGACTGCTATACACTTTTTCTCTTAGGCTTGTTCCATCCCTGTTAGCGGCTTTTCTCTGCAGGCATCCCAGCTTCCTCCTCTGGCATCTCCAGTCTCTTAGGATCTCCAAGGCTTCACCTTCACAGCTTCACACAATGATCTCTCTAGAACCTTTGTGCAGGGACAGTCCTACATAGGCTTTCCTTAGTTGCAGAAGGAGATTCTATAACTACTTTTATGTATCCTTGACTCTCAGCCAGAACCATGTGGCTGAAGCTGCTAAGTTCTGCTGTTTCCTAGGGCTGGAACATGCCCCCTTCATTTAATTACATCTTCACCAGCTTTCTGTCTTTTGTTGCCTAAGTTTGACTGTCTTGGAACTTGCTCTGTAGACCAGGTTGGTCTTGAACTCAGAGATCTGCCAGCCTTTGCCTTCTGAGCTCTGGGATTAAAGATGTGTACCATCAAACCTAGCCCCAAACTTTTCTTTAATTCCTTTTTACTTTTCTTTAATTCATTTTCACAAATTGGAAGCTTAGCTCGGTGGGGGTCTCACCCTGAGGTCACCACTCCCTTTATTCCCTTTAACACCAGGGTTTTCTTTCTTTAGCTCCTTGAGGACAGATTTAGTTCCATTCCTCTTCCTGAGGCCCCTTTGCTCTTCAAACTGTACATTTTGTGTTCTTACTTACTTAACCTGTTCCTTTTCACTATAGATCTGCATAAGAGTGAACACTAATAGGGACATGACAGAAATCTTACTGGGCTGTTTTGAGCTTTGCCTCTGCCAACACAGTTAATCCAAAACTATTCAGTTCAGCCCCAGACAGACTTTTTGAACAAGGGCAAAAAGCAGCTATTTTTTTTCATCAAAATATCACATAACAGTCTCTAGGCCACATCTAAAAATTTTCTCCTCTGAAAACTCTTGAGTCGACCCCCACCATTCAAACTACTCTAAACACTACTATCGTTCATGCTTCTGCCGGTATGGCCCACTAAGCCCTGCTCAAAGTGTCCAGTTGCTTTTCTAGTTCAAAGTCCTAAAGTGTTCCATTGTTCTCCAGGCAAAAAAGGAATTCTGCCTGTCACAACAAACCCCCACTCCTGGTCCAGCTTCTGTCTCAGCTAGCATCCCTACTGCTCTGAAGAGACACCATAGCCACAGCAACTCTTTCAATTTAACAATTTAATTGGGGCTGGCTCACAGTTCAGAGGTTTAGTTCATCATTGACATGCCAGGAAGCATGATGGCATGCAGGCAGATATGGTGCTGGAGAGGTAGCTGAATGTTCTACATCTGGATGCTCAGGCAGCAGGAAGAGAAGGGACACTGGGCCTGGTTTGAGCATCTGACACCTCAAAGCCCACTCCCACTTCCTCCAGCAAGGCCACACTTTCTGATAGTGTCACTTCCTATAAGCCTAGGGGGGCCACTTTCACTCAACCGCCATACCCTCACCACGTGGAATTTTATGGACATCACCTCTATACTCGCATGTGGATTTCTGTGTGAACCAGAATAAATTATTTAAAATCTCTGTCTATTTCCTTACAGGAGATAACATGTTCAGCCCTATGCTGGTGCAGAACAGTGCTCAACAAATGGCATCTGTGTTAGGGTAGTTAATGCTTTTACTGTCTAGTGTTTCAGATGACATCTGCCTGTTGTCATCCACCTTGAGAATATGGGTTTGTTTCTCTCTTCCAACATTCATTTCAGATGGGCTTTCATAAGTTATTTCCCCAGAGCTCTGTTTTGTTTTTTCCACTTCATTGGAATCTACAGGATCTAGAGGGATGAGGATTTTCATCCCCAGTTCTAACAGAAGGCGTGTAAACCGCCATGATTGCATACGCCTACAGTCTCAGCGCTTGGGAAGCAGAGGCAAGGGGCAACACTGCAAGTCTGGTGCTGTCCAGCGCTGCATAGGGAGACCCTGACTCAGAAAAGATAAAATAAAATACTGTTCTTTTTGAGGAACCATTGTCACCACCTATCAAAATTTTAAACGTGGGGTCAGGGAGGTGGTTCCAACAACACGGCCTGGTGCTTTGAATTCAATCCCTGGAATCCACGGAGAAAGCTGAAAGTGGTGGCCCAAATCTGTCATCCCAGCACTGCCTGAGCAAGATCGGAGGCAGACTCAACCTGGAGCGTACAATACAGCAACAGAAATGCGACAGAGTCTGCCTCAACAAGTTGATGAAGAGTTGTCCTCTAACTCCACAAATGTGCTGTGTCATGTGAAGGCCTGCACGCACGCACTCACACATACACATAAACACGCACACACACACGCACGCACATATACACATGTATACACGCACAAACAACTAAATTTAAAACTTTAAATATACATTCTGTGGTGGTTTGAATGGGAATGGCCCCCATGAACTCATGTGTTTGAATGCTTGGTCACCAAGGAGAGGCACTATTAGGCAGTGGCCTTGTTGGAGTAGTGTGTCATGGGGGGCAGGCTTTGAGATGTCAAATGCTCAAGTCAGGCCCAGTGTGGCAGTCTCTTCCTGCTGCCTGCCAGTCTGGATGTAGAACTCTCAGCTCCTTCTCCAGCACCGTGTCTGCCTGCACACTGCCATGTGTCCTACCATGATGATAATGGACTAAATGTTTTTCTTTATAAGAGTTGCCATGGTCATGGTGTCTCTTCACAGCAATAGAAACCCTAACTAAAGCATATTCTCTTTGGGCAGTGATGACGCATGCTGTTAATCCCAGCATTCAGGAGGCAGAGGCAGGCGAATATGTGTGGGTTAGAGGCCAGCCTGGTCTACAAAGCTAGTTTCAGAACAGCCAGGGCTACACATACGAACTGTCTTGAAACCACCACCCACAAAAAGACACATTACACCCTTATGTTATTGTGGCATTTTGGCCATTGTTGTGGTTCAAAGGTGTCATAACTGGGTAGGACTGTTGGTTTCTTCTCTCTTTTGGAGGCTTAGATGACACATTCTGGTACCCTGAAAGCTGCTCTTCAGGGAGGAGACTTTCAGGTCAGATCCAGCTCAGGTCCTCTGAGTCCTGTGTCCAAAGTGTATATATCTTCAGCAATTGGGACTTACCTTTCATCTCTGGGAGACACCCAAAGGCAACAGCAAATAGTCAATAATGTTTTGGAAGTCTTTTGGATGGCTCTGACCAGCAATTCAAAATGAACCTTGTAAATGGAGACTTTTCTCCGTCTCTCCCGGCCCCACTAGACCAGTTTCTCTCCGCCCACCAGTCCCCACAGCCACTTATGAAGTAACCTCTCGAGGCTAAGATATTAAATCTAATTGTTTGGCCAGTGGCTGAGGCTTCTTACTGGCTGGCTCTACCTATAAATTAACCCATTTCTACTGATCTATGTATCATCACATGGCGGTGATGTTACCTCTGTTCAGGCTGCTACTGGCATCTCTCTTTTCGGGTGCCTACATGGCATCTCCCTCAACTCTGTCTTCTTTGTCCCTGTATTCACTTTGGCTTTCCTGCCTAGCTATATTCTGCCCTGCTGTAGGCCAAAGCAACTTTATTCATCAACCAATAAAAGCAACACATATTCTCAGTGTACAGAAGGGCATTCCATGTCAGAGCCTCTCAGGCCTGCTGTGGAGGTTTTTGTTAGTCTATGGATTTTTCAATTGATTTTTATTGAGCTCTACATATTTCTCTGCTCCCCTCCCTGCTGCTCCCCTCCCCTTCCGCCCTCTCCCAATGCTCCCAATTTACTCAGGAGATCTTGCCCTTTTCAATTTCCCATGTAGATTAGATCCATGTATGTCTCTCTTAGAGTCCTCATTGTTGTCTAAGTTCTCTGGTATTGTGATTTTTAGGGTGGTTTTCTTTGCTTTATGTTTTAAAAACTACTTATGAGTGAGTACATATGATAATTGTCTTTCTAGGTCTAGGTTACCTCACTCAATATGATGTTTTTAAGCTCCATCCATTTGCCTGCAAATCTCAAGATGCCATTATTTTTTTCTGCTGTGTAGTAAGTATTCCACTGTGTACCAGTACCTTATTTTTTCTTATCCATTCTTTGGTCAAGGAGCATTTAGGTTATTTCCAGGTTCTGGCTATGACAAACAAAGCTGCTATGAACAGGTTGCTGACTCAGCCCTACCTCCACAAATATCCTTGGTCTAGATCCACTCCTGCTCCCATGGAGTTCACCTTTCCAGGCCTGTTCTGGCCTAGGTTGCTGGCTCAGTTCTAGTATATGGATCTTGAGGAGAACATTATTAACCCAACAATTCTCTTTTTATACAGATGGAATTTCAAATGTAACGTATGGCATATAGTTCATCTTTTGTATCTATATATACTATGTATATGTTCTGCAATCTATCATAGAAGATTTCCCTTATTTTCTTCAATAAACACCCTTGATTATACTATTTTGTATGTCATTCGCAGGGTAGTTAATAATATATTCCTAAAAGTGGAACTGGATCATAAACTATACACGTATTCAATTTCAATAGATACTTCTAAATTGTCCTATAAAACACGCAGATTTCTATCCACACCAGTAGCTCATTTGGGGTTCCATTTCCTTGGTAGGAAGACTTCATTAACATTTTATATTATTCAACTATTAAATTTTACTACTTGGGTAAAGTGATATAAAGTGAAAGGTATTATTTTTCTGTTTGGTTGTTTGGAATTTTCTAACTCATTCTAAGCTCTTTAGGATTATAAAATTGCAGGACTCACAGGACTATAGATAGTAACTTTGCCATGCCAAATTTAGTTAGGTAATGATTTATGTGTTGCCAGGGATTAAAAGCAGAGGTAGACAAGCGATGTGAACTAGATATCCAGTCCTATTTTTACTTTCTATTTTGAGACAAGATTTTAGCAAATTGTCCAGACTCCACTTAAACTCACACAGCCCAGGTAGGCCTTGAACATGAGATCTTCCTGCCTCAGCCTCCTGAGTAGATGGCATTGTAGGCTAGGGTCACCAGTCTCAGTTTAGGAAGAAAATGGTTGCATTTTGGGTCTTAGTTTTCTCTGCTATAAAATCATAACAGAAAAAACCCTACATGTTCCATTATAATTATTATGGTTTAGCTGTTGTTCTTGTCCTTTGGCACTCGGGGAGGAACCTAGATCTTTAAGCCTGCTAAGTACGTGTTCTACCACTGAGCTTCATTCTCAGATCTATATGAGCTCAGATCTCAGATCTATCTGTATTTCATTAGATGTAAAATCCAGGTAGCAACGCAACTTTATTTTCTCCACAGGTCACCCAGTTATCCCATGCATATAATAAAACATCAACACTAAAAAAATATATTTCTTCCTTTGTATTTTTTTTAATAGTTTTGCCATTTTCTAGCTTCTCAATTTAGTTTTTTGGAGACAGGGTCTCATGTTGTCCAGGTTGGTCTCTAATTTCCTATGTAGTCAAGGATGCCCTTGAACTTCTGATTCTCCTGTTTCCAGGCCAGTGCTGGGATTATAGGTGCACAGAGCCATGCCGGTGTATGCAGTGCCATGGATTGAAGCCAAGGATTCATTCACGCTAGGCAAGTACTTTACCACCTGAGCTGCATCCCTAGTCCCTGTTTTAGTTTTGGGACATTAAAAAATGTTTTAAAAGTTTTAAATATCTATTTGTTTTGTATGTATGTGCACGCACGCGCACACACACATACACACACATGTATGTGTACATGTGCCACGGTGAACATGTGGTAAGACACTCTCCTTCCACTCTCTCTGTTTCCATCACATGGGTTCCATGAATCAAACTCAGGCTTTGGCAGGCAGTAAGTTCCCGTGCTTCACTGAGACGGGACTGTAAGCAACCTTGTAGGGCATTTTCTTTATTAGTGACTGATATGGGAAGGCCCAGTCCATTGTGGGTGGGGCCATCCCTGCCTGGGCTGGTGGTCCTGGGTTCTATGAGAAAGTAGACTGAGCAACCATGAGAAGCAAGCCACTAAGCAGCACCCGTCCATGGCCTCTGCATCAGCTGCTGCCTCCAGGTTCCAGCCCTGCTTGAGTTCCTGTCCTGACTTCCTTTGATGGTGAACAGTGCTGTGGAAGTGTAAGCCAAATAGACCCTGTCCTCCCCAAGTTACTTTGGTCATAGTGTTTTATCCCAGCAATAGGAACACTAAGTGCTCTTACTTGCTAAGCTGTTTCACTGGCCTTTAAGAATTACCGCAGTTATATGCTCTGTTAAATGTGCTCTTCACCTCTTTTCTCCCTAGTCTGCAGCTGAAGTGTCTTGATCTCAGCACTCAGGAAGCAAAGACGGACAGATCTCTATGAGTTTGGGGGCAGCCTGACTCAGAAAGGATTTCCAGACCTGTTAAGGATACATAGTGAGATTCCATCTCAAAACAAATAAACAAACAAAACACGTGGCTTGAGAATAAAAATTCTTTTTGGGGTTTTCAAGACAGAGTTTCTCTGTGTGGCCCTGGCTGTCCTGAAACTTGCTTTGTAGACCAGGCTGGCCTTGAGCTCAGAGCTCTGACTGCCTCTGCCTCCTGAGTGCTAGGATTAAAGGCATGGGCTACCATTGCCCTGCTCAAAAATGGAAATTCTTAACTTAGATAAATTCTAATTTCTCATTTTCTTTTGTGTACCTTGTTCTTAGCATCATACCTAAGAAAATTTCGTTTATTCCAAAGCTACAAAGATTTTTCGTGCTACTTTTTGCTGCTGTCTTGAGACAGGGTCTCAATTTATACCTGACTAACACTGAACTTTAGATGATCTACTTCCGCCTTCAAAGTGTATTAGAGGCATGGTCTACCATGCCTTTTCTCCCTTGTTTTCTTCTAGGAGTTTCTCTGTGTGTGTATGTATGTGTGCTTATATACATGGTGCTGGGAGCCTAGCCCAGAGCCTCATGCATGCTGGCCTATGACTAAACTAGACTCCATTTCTAGTTTTGTGATCAATTTTGGGTTAATCCTTATACCTGGGGTAGGTTATTAATTTTGCATGTGGATGTCCTTCTGCCTTATTAAAAACTCGGTTGTTTGTAGGTGGACTTGCCTTTGGACTTCCTATTGTATCCTGTTCAAGTCGTCTGTCTTTATACTTATGCCCCTATTGTCCTGATTAGTTTATGTTACATAAGTCCACTTTATTCTTCTTCACAGTTGTTTTGTTCCTTTGAATTTCTATGTTGTTGTGGAATAGTCTTTTTGTACACCATGAAGATGTGTCACTTGGATTGGTTTAATAAAAAGCTGAACTGCCAATAGCTAGGCAGGATTTTTGATGCCAAGGGGAATGCTGGGAAAAAGGTGAAGACCTGAGGGAAATGCCTTAAGATGCTGGGTGAACACGATGGATAAATGCATAGATGAAGTAAATGAGCCTCCACGGCAGCACATAGGTTAATAGAAATGAGTTAATTTAAGTTGTAAGAGCTGGTTAAAAACAAGCCTAAGCTATTGGCCAAACTTCCATAATTAGTAAGTCTCCATGTTATTTGTTTGGGAGCTGGCAGCCAGGACAGAAAAATCCACCAACTCCATGTGATGTTTAGAATCACTTTTGTTAGTTTCTTCCTTCTCCCTTGCCCTGCTTTATTTTTATTTATTTATTTTTAAAATGTTTGTCAGTTATGTATACAATTTATTTTTAGCTTTAAATTATGTGTGTGTCTGCATGACTCTGTACATGTGTGTACAGGTATTCTTAGATTTCCTAGAACTGGAGTTGCAGGCATCTGTGAGCCTCCATGTGGGTACTGGGAATGGAATGATGTCGCAGGGCGATCGGTAATGAAAAGTCCCCAGACTATCTTAATACAAAATATACAGCTTTAATAAACAGAAGGCTTACACCAGCTTACACCAGAATCCAAACAATCCGATCTGTCCGAACGCAGGAGCCAGGCGAGAGAGAGCTAGTGGGAGCACACTCGCCAGGTTTATAGGTAAACTTTAGCCTAAGGGTGACACGCCCCACAATCGAAATGTGATGGGCTGAACTCCCCTATCAATGGAACCCAGGTCTTCTGGAAGAGCAGCTAGTGCTCTTATCTGCTGAGCCTTCTCTCCAGTCCTTTTAGATACTCAGCTTGTATGCATGTCTCTGGGCCACTGTGTGGGCATCAGATCTCTTGGAACTGGATCTACAGATAATTGTGAGCTACTATATGGGTGCTGATAACTGGACCCCAGGTCCTCTGGAAGAATCACCAGTGCTCTTAACTGAGCCCTCCACCCACCTCCCCACCATGCCCTTCTGAGACAGATTCTCACTTTGTAGCCCAGGCTGACTAGGCGCTTACTATGTAGTCCTAGGACTCATGGCAATCCTCCTGCCTTTTCTCCCTGTTTGATTCATAGGCATGAACTAGTTGTTCATCTTGTCAATTTATATTGTTTTTAAAGGAGTGTTATAGTTTTGTTTGGATTGAATTTATTCTATAGATTCAAGATGTGGAGAATGAAATATCTTCTTTCTTTCTTTTTTAAATATTTTGTGTCAAGTTCTTACTCTGTATCCCTGGCTGGTCTTGGGCTTGCTGTGATCCTCCTGTCTTAGTCTCCCATGTGCTGGAATTTCAAGTGTGTGCCATCACACTAAACTGAAAATTAAATCTTAATATTACCGAGTCCTTCAATTCATGAAAGTGTACACCAGTCCATTTATCTAGATCTTCCTTGATTGTTCTGATTAGTATTTAGCTGTTTTCAGTAAACCTGATTTGAATGCCTTTTGTTAGATATATTCCTAAAGAATATTTCATTTTATTCACATTATATATATATGTGTGTGTGTTTAATACTATGTAAATGGTATTAAACTATTAATAGTATTAAACTATATAAATAGTATTAAAATATTTTATAGTATGTTACATAATCCAGGGCCTCATGATCTCTACCATTGCAGTATATCTTCAAGCCCCACTCATCTTCCTGCTTTCAAGACAGGGATCTTACTATGACCTTTAGGCTGGCCTTGCACGCCTAAACTCCAGCCACCATTTAGCCACAGTTTCCTGAGTAGTTGGGAACATAAACTCAAAATACTGTATGCAACTAAACTGTATTTTTCATTGTGTGTGTATTCATTGCTAATGTTAAGGATCATATTGTCTTCTTTTCAGAGATCTCTTGTGAACTGGAGAGATGGTGCAGGTTAAGAGCACTGGATGCTCTTCCAGAAGGTCTAGGTTTGCTTCCAGTGCCCACATGGTAGTTTGCAACTGTCTGTAACTCCAATTGAACTCAGGACCTCTGAAAGAGAACTTTTTACCTCTGAGCCATCTCTCTAGTCCCCAAAACAAATCTTTTTTTTTTTGAAAAGAAAAATTCCATTGGCAATGGATACAAGGGACTGGAAGAGATGAAACAAGTTTAGAAGTGGTAAAGTTCTGAATAATTCAAGTTGGGCATGATTTCTGAAGGAAGATAATATATTTCTTTGAAAATTTTTACATTTTAGGTACTGTACTGTCTAGTTTTATGTCAGTTTGACACAAGGTAGAGTCATTGGAGAGGAGTGACCCTCAGCTGAGAAAATACCTCCGTAAGATTGAGCTGTAGGCAAGTCTCTAGGGCAGTTGATTCTCAACGTTCCTAATGTTTTGACTTTTAATACAGTTCCTCATGTTGTGGTGACCCCCAATCCTTGTAGGTGAATGTTTCTTTCCCAATCCTTGCCACCACCAGTCCCAAATAACTACAAGAGACTTAATATAAATTATAATTGATCAGCCAATAGCTCAGACTTATTACTAACTAGCTCTTATAACTTAATCCATTTCTATTAATCTATGTGCTGCCCCAGGATCATGGCTTGTACCACTATCACATTTTATATGTCAACTTGTTCTCCATCTGGCTGGTAACACCTCTGACTCCTTTCTTTCTTATCCCATGGTTCTCAGTCTGTCTTTTCTGCCTAACTTTATTCTGTTAAGATATTGACCAGTTAACTTGTTTATTAAACTAATCATAGTGACACATATTCACACAATGAACAGAAGGATTATTCCACAGCAAGCCATAAAATTATTCTCATTTCTATTTCATAACTGTAATTTTACTACTGTTATAAATACCAGATTGCAGGATGGTCTTAGGCATCCCTGTTAAAGAGTCATTCAACCACCAAAGGGGTCAAGACCTGTAGGTTGAAAATTGCTGCTGTAGGGCATTTTCTTAATCGGTGATTGATATGGGAAGGCCCAGCCCATTGTGGATGGGGCCACCCCTGGACTGGTGGTCCTGGATTCTATAAGAAGCAAGCCACAAAGAGCAAGCTAGTAAGCAGCACTCCTCCATGACCTCTGCATCAGCTCCTGCTTCTAGGTTCCTGCCCTGTTTGAGTTCCTGTCCTGACTTCTTTGGATAATGAACAGTGATGTGAAAGCATAAGACAAATAAACCCTTTCCTTCCCAACTTGTTTTTGGTCATGGTGTTTCATCACAGCAATAGTAATCTTAACGAGGACAGGTACCCAAAGAATGTACAAGCCTGAATGCCTAGTAGGAAGTTGGAAACTTGAATCTGCTGCTTAGATGAGAGATCTGGAGTCTGAAGTGTCAGTAAGTGAGCACTGGTTGAATTGACAGGAGAGAACGACATGGTTTGGGGAGAGCAGTGTGAAGACTGGAAGAGCATGGGGATGGAGTCCAGGCATGTAAGAGGAGGCAGCCATCCCAGAGAGCTTCGTAGTGAAGGTAGAAGAAAGGATACCGATGGGGAATCTATCCCTTTAAGATGGTAAGGTGAGTCTGTGGATACAGCTCAGTCAGCGGAGAGCTTACCAAGCTTGCATGACACCCTGTTCTCAGTCCCCAGGGCCATATAAACTAGCCATCGTGGCACATACTGAAAGACCCCCAGAATAGGGAGACTCTCACTCAAGTCTCGGGATAATGCGACCCCTCAGGAACTCACGAGAGACCATCCTTGCTGCAATCACACAAGGTTTATTGATAGGACAGGAACCCGTGTGCTAGGGCTGAAACTCATTTCCCACGCAGGGGTAGAGGAGTTCAACCCCGAGTAGCTGAGAGAGGGGGTATTTAGGGGAAGAAACCACAACCCAAAGGCGGTAGGGAGGGCATCGTTGGAAAATTCTGAAAATACCAGTGATCATTGGAAAATTACAAAAATGCCAGTGATAATCACAAGGGGGTAACTCCCCGTTTCTTAAGATTATTCTCAAGATTATAATCTAACTTTATGGTCATGGCTATTCTTAATTCATTAAAGTATTGAGGGGCCTGTATTAGGGCAGTGGTTCCTGTCCCAACACAGGCAGCTACCCCGAGACCCAGGATTACTGCTAGTGTCAGAGAAATAGGTTCTTGTCGAAAGCAAGTTGGGTACTTGTCAAACTCATCTTCAAGCGTGTTAGGGGATGATAACAGACCCTAGGTATCAGTTGTACAAGCACACAGTAATCTTTGGTGTCATTAAAAACCAATGTCAACATGCAAGGTGTCAGGCCTGTACAACAAGCCCACCATTTATCTAAACTGGGAACCAAGTACCTGGTGTCAGGAGTCTTAGGGCTCTTAAGAGTTTCATTACATAAACGTTTGTAGGCAGCCAGTGGATTTTTCAGGCATGTCCCTACACCTGTAACCTAAGTAAGAGTCAGCCTATGATTAGTACCCCAAACACAAACCTTCTGACTGGTGGTGTTGTTAAAAGCCCCGGATACTGCATTTCCTTCATAATAAGGAGGTCCTGATGCTAAGCAAAGCCAGCAGGATTCTGTCATGTTGGGGCTCGTTTGATTCAGCATGAAGAATGCCCCTCGTATGAGGTTAAGCAATCTCTGTCCCGTGGACGGAAGGGTCAGGGAAGTCATGTTTGCTTCAGGTGAAGGGTTGTTGTGGTAATATTAGTGGATCCCTCCTGAGTTCGTGGGGGAGTCAAGGGCTGGGGGACCCTGTTCAGCCAGTACTTGATTGGGCCCTATGGGCTGGCTCGTTGGATTCTCAATCTTCTGTCTGATCTTGAATATAATACCATCATCTATCCTTTCTTTATAGAGCCTAAGTCTGCAATAATATCCCAATATCCAAGCCCTAGCCTTCTTCCCTAATTCAGTAAAATTTATCTGCAGCGGGTGACACCAGCCTTGGCAGGCCCCCTGGCTCAGCTCCTTCCATTTGTAGAAATCTGAGTGCGAATAGTTGGCCCCGACTGAGATGTAATCCCAGGAAGAGGAGGGTTTCCAATAGGCGTCTCCAGTGGTTTCACACCCCCAGTTTTTACAATAGAAATGATAACTCGCCCCACAGGTAGGGTTCAAGCTCCCATCTCGATGACAATAGAAATGATAACTCCCCCTACAGGTAGGGTTCAGGCTCCCATCTCGATGACAATAGAAATGATAACTCCCCCCACGGGTAGGGTTCAGGCTCCCATCTCGATGGAGCCCAGGACAAACATAGAAGGAGAGGGAGCTTAACATGGCTCTTCTGTCCAGACTACTGCATCCCCCCCATGGGTCTAGACCCCATCGTCCCGGAGGGGAAGCCTCTGTGGGTGGTCTAGAGGTATCAAAGTATCCTTCAAGGTCTCAGGGGTCGGGGGGGGGGCCCTATAGTCAATTTACATAAGTCTGGGTAGAGAGTGGGCCACCATGTCCCTGGAGGAGCCTCCCTTGTGAGTTCCCATATGACATCCCCTCCCCCTGTTAGGACCTGCCAAGGGAGTCGTTGGGGCACATGGGGGTTATTGTCCTTCACCTGAATTGGATTTAGGTGCACAACGCAGACACAGCTTAGAAGGGGCCATAGTTTTTTTTCCAGTTTCCATTCATCTTTGGCCAGTGCAGGAGCTCTTTTCGCGTGGAAGGCGTGTATCCAGGCTGAGATACCTTCCACTTTCCCTGCCGTGGGAGTTGTCAGGAGCACCAAGTGGGGTCCCTCCCAGCGAGGTTCTAGGTTCCCGACTCAGTGTCGCCGAACTAGCACAGGGTCTCCCACTTGGAAATGGTGCAGCACGTGTGGGTCCCCAGGCACGTATGCCTCTTTTAGTTGTTTCCAGAGCTGGCGCTTTAGTACTTCAAGGGCCTTCAGGTGGGCAGATAACGGTCTAGGAAGAACAGCATCAGGATTATGTATCCCATCCGCCTCAGTAAGCAGTGGTGGTCCCCCACATAGGATCTCATAAGGGATGAGTTTCAATCGCCCTCGGGTGTTTCGAACCCAGAACAGGGCAAAGGGAAGGAGAGCTGTCCAATCATTTCCGCCAATCTCTAGGACCAATTTTGTCGGAGTCTCTTTTAGGTTCTATTCATCCTTTCCACCTGACCTGAGCTCTGGGGTCGGTAAGCACAATGTAATTTCCAGTTGATCCCCAGTTGGGTGGCCAGTCCCTGACTTACCTAGGCAACAAAAGCAGGTCCATTATCAGACTCGAAAACCTTGGGTATCCCAAACCTCGGGAAGATTTCTTCTATGATCTTCTTAGCCGCCACATTGGCCGACTCAGTCCTGGTAGGAAAAGCTTCCACCCAGCCTGAAAAAGTATCTATAAAAACTAATAAGGCTTAATTTCTGTAAAATCTACCTCCCAGTAGGCCCCAGGCCGGTTGCCCCTGAAGCCTCTTCCCAGGAGTATATATGGAGTGTCCTGCATTAGTCATAGCACAGGCCTTACAGTTTTTGACTACTTCTTCTGCCAAGTCAGAGAGTCCTATAACATAATAGTCAGAGAACCTAAACACATCTTTTAGTTTCTTGGCCCCCAAGTGGGTCAGGTAATGTAAGTTGGTAGCGTATTTGTGTCCTTCTTTTCCTGGGAGGACTAGTTTTCCTTCTTCTGTCTCTACTGCCCCGTATGGGGTTCTCTACCAGTCCTAATTTGCCCATAACTTGATAGTCCTCGGGGGTGTATCTAAAGTTGGTTTCATTGATATCATGATGATCTTTAGGCTCTTTGACTGCCAGAATCATTGCTCCTTGGACCACCTGTTTAGCGGTTAGGTCTGCCATCTGATTTTCTTTAGCCACAGCACCTCGAGGTTTTTGGTGTCCTGGACAATGTATGATGGCTACCTTCTTTGGCAAATGTATGGCCTCGAGGAGGCTCAAAATTTCTTCTTTATTTTTTATGTCTTTTCCTGAAGATTTCAACAGTCCTCTCTGTATATTGCTCTGTGTATATGGGCGGCAGCAAAAGCATACCTGCTGTCAGTGTAGATGCTGATAGACTTCCTCTCTGCCATCTGTAGAACTTGTGTCAAAGTCACAAGTTCGGCTTTCTGGGCCGACTTCCCTTCAGGGAGGCTCCTGGCTCAGATCACTTGCCTCCCGTCCACCACTGCTGCCCCTGCCTTTCGCTTGCCTTCAACCATGAAATTGCTGCCATCCATATACCAGCTCGGATTCCCAGGCCAAGGCTGATCCTTCAGATCATTTCGGGTACCAGCTTCTTCTGTCAGAATGTCAGCGCAGTGATGTGATGGGTAGATGAGGAGTCATTAGTCTCAGGCAGTAGGGTAGCGGGATTGAGGACAGCAGGGGAAGCGAAGGTCACTTGTTCGGTCAACAAAAAGGCTTTGATCACCTCCAGCCCACTTTGAGTAAACCTGATCTGAGCCTTCAACTTTGTTAACAAGTCTCTTCCTAATAAAGGTGTGGGACACTCAGGGATAACCAGGAAGGAATGAGTCACTTGTCCTCTCCCCAAATCGACAGTTCATAAGGTGGTCCACAAATATTGTTTCTGTCCAGTTGCTCCAATTACTATAGTCTTTGTATTCTTTAACTTCCCCAATGGTTGTTTCAGCACAGAGTGCTCAACCTGTGTCCACTAGAAAATCCATAGTCAGGGTTACCCTAGGAGTGGGGTAGGGGGTCCAAACCCTGTCCCCTCTAATCATCTTCTTCTAGGGTCAGTACCTTAGAGGCCCTTCCTTTCTTCTTTGGGCATTCTCTTGCCCAATGTCCTTTTTCCTTGCAATAAGCACATTGGTCTTTGTCCAAGGGGTGCCTCTGTCCATATCCACTCATCTTTGGTCTTCTGTTGCCCAGGTTCCCTATCTGTCTAGGTCCTATCTTCCCTTTCTCTCCTACCACTGTGGCCAAAATTCTAGTCAAATTTCTCTCTTGTCTATGATCCCTTGGGTCTTCTCTTTCTTCTGCATCCTGCCTCTTTCTCTCTCTCTCACTTGCTTCTCTTCCTCAGTCTATCCCTTATGAAACACTTTCTCTGACTCCAAATCCTGCAAGGTATAATCCTGCAACCCTTCTAACCGCTGTAACTTCTTCTTAATATCTATCTGATGCTGACTGTCCTATGAAGGCCATAGCTATCACTGCTTGCTGACCCTCAGAGGTTGGGTCAAAGGGAGTATAAAGCCTGTAAGCCTCCATTAAACATTCAAGAAACACAGAAGGCGGTTCAACTGGCCCCTGAAGAACCTCTCTTACCTTGGCCAAATTAGTGGGGCATCTTGCATCCCCTCTGAGACCTGCCATGAGAGGCTGACAATATACCATCAGCTGCTCCCTACCTGCTTTAAGTTTGACCTTGAAAACATACACAGGGAACTAACTAAGGCCCATTTCTGTTTACACATTTTTTTTTTTTTACCAAAATCTCTCTTGCTTTTTAGACAACACACCAAAAATCTCTCTTGCTTTTTAGACAACATAAAAACTCTTACCAAAGTCTTTTTTGTAGTTTTTCTCAGTGGGAATGTATGGTTACATTTTAAACAAGAACAGCACATAAAATCCTGTACCAGTGTGAAACATTTGAGACCAACAATAGCTTTTTTAAAAACATTAACCAACAATAATTTGTAACCAGCCCCTATAAATGAAGACAGATATTTGTAACCCATAGGATCTGAAAGAGTTCTTCATCTGCGCAGCTAAGCCTTGGTCAGCTTTGACCAGAGGTTTGAGGCATGTAGCTCCTAGGGCAGGCAGAGAGAACTCATCCATCAGAACAAGGTGGGGGGGTAGGATGGTATGCAGCACTGTGGAAAAAAGATTGTTAACCTCTTTAGGCTACAGCAATTACCCTCAGATTTTTTTTTTTTTAGTGTTTGAAATCCTGTTGGGGTACTACTGCCTTCTACAACTGTGTCTGGAAGCCTTGATACTTTGTAACAGCAAGGCTGAATAGCCCAGCCATCCATACAAGCATGCTGCCCCACAGCCTTGTGCTTGGGGCTGAGGCTGACTCTTTTTTTTTTTTTTTTATGGAATATACCCCTATGCTTAAGGCCCTATCTCTAAAGTCTTGTAAGTGATCACAATATCAAAGTCAAAGAAGTCATGATTTGAGTACGTCAGTGTCAGTCTAAGTCAGGACAAAAACACAACACCCGTTACATAGATATACAGGACAATGGCGGCAAACAAACCAAAGACAGAGCTTCAAGCTGCTTCGCGGTTGTGACCTGCCCTGCTATTGAAATGAGACCACTATCCACGCATGTCTCTACAGAGAACTGATCAATACCACTCGTGTGTCATACCACAGAACTGAGAAATGCCACCTACATATCTCACCAGAGAACTGAACATGCTGCCTGTGCATAAGACAAAACAGAGACCAAAGACACACAGACAAAGGCTAACAAAACCTAGACAGACAAAAACCACTCCAGAAATACAGATGGCCAAGAGGGCGTATAGTTCCTTCAATCCACGGGAACTTCTGTATCCTCACCAGCACCCATACAAAAATCTCCCAGGTGTCCCTGGGTTCCTTCTCACCTCCTGGGATGTCTCCCAGGGTGGCAGTCGGTAATCTCCTAGCACGTCTGCTGATCGCTCCCTCTGTCTCCTCCTGAGACACAAGTGAGTGACTGCAAAACTGAAAGTAAAACCGAAAGTATGGAACCTGCTGGCAGGGAAACACAAAGACACAGACAATGTCTCACCTCCAAGTGGGTCTTTGGAGATGAGGGTGGTCACCAATCCCGGACAAGCCCCCAAATGAAAGACCCCTGGAGTGGGAAGACTCTCACTCAAGTTTCAGGATAACACGACCCCCCAGGAACTCATGAGAGGTCATTCTTGCGGCAATCACACGAGGTTTATTGACAGGAACCAGCATGCTGGGGCCGAAACTCATTTCCCATGCAGGGGTAGAGGAGTTTGATCCCAAGTAGCTGAGAGAAGGGTATTTAGGGGAATAAACCATGACACAAAGGAGGCAGAAAGGGCGTCATTGGAAAATTTCGAAAATACTAGTGATAATCTCAAGGGAATAACTCTCCGTTTCTCAAGATTATTCTCAAGATTAAAATCTAACTTTATGGTCAGCTAGTTCCTGAAACAGAGTCACTGAACTGGCTAACCTAGATTTTTGGCTCTATTCTTCCTGCTAGAGGGGTCTGGGTTTATCTGGGTCTTTCACCTTCTATAAATTGCTTTGGTCACCGTCTTCTATCACATGACAAGAAAAATAACAAAACAAAGCTACAGTGGCAATTTTTACATTAGAGTAATCACTAAGGAAACAAAACAAACAAATAAATAAAAAAGCCCACAGTTGGATAACACCTTGGAAGTTTCTGGTTTATTTAGTATGGGATGAGTCCTGGGCATTGCTATATTTTCAAAGTTCCACATGAGATTATTATCTATGATGAAGGTTGAGAATCACCCATTTAATTTGTAGGTAACTTTTTAGATTAGTGATAATGGAATTGGATTCAAGGAAACTCAAAATTAAGAAGCACTGAATGAGTAGAGAGCCACAAAAGTTTGAGACAGATGAAAATGGAGAAAAGAAAGATATTAGAAAGGAAAGACATAGACAGTGACCTACTGCTTTTTTCTTTCTTTCTGGGATTACAGGAGTATGCCACCTTCACCTGGCCAGGGACAGCTTTACTGATGCAGGAAAGCAGGCAGTTTTCTATAGTCTGATTGTCTTCCTGAAGAGAAGCTGTTCTCACTTTTTGAATCTTCTCTGAAAGACAAACCTCCCAGGATTTCTGGGACACCTCTCGGATATCGGCTTGCTCCCATCCCTGCTGCCCGCCACCCTGAGCTGACAAGGACTTAGAAGAAATTTTACTGAAGACCTTGACTTTAGGCTAGGAATCACTTCCCTGAAGAAGAATCCTGAAAGACCCAGGAGTGCCCTAGGCATGGAACAGGGAGGGAAGAGGAACTTGACTGGGAATTCACTGGTTCTATTGACCTTGTGGATCTATAGAAGGGACACCTTCTGTTACCTCATTAGTATGCTTTACATGAATAGAATTGAGGTTTGAATAAATAAGTTGTTTGGGCATTCAACATCCAAGAATGGTAAGTCAGACATGGTGGTATTTGGGAGACTGAGGCAGGAGAATTCCAAGCTAGCCTGACTACATAAAGAGACCTGGACTATGTAATGAAACAAAGTCCAATGGTCCCACTACGTGGTCCTTCAGGTTCCTGAGCTCCTTAGTTTCCAGCCCTGCTCTGCTTCAGCATGTTGTCCTCAGGAAATTGTGGTTAGATATCACCTGCCTCGGTGAGTGCTCTTCTTCCTAAAGAATTAGGCTAGGACCTGAATGCATGACTGACTCTTGTCTTGGCCTCCACTCTGTGATTTGAGGATGTGTGAAATTCATCCAATGGGTGAGAGTGGAGGGTTGTTCAGAGAGCTCTATGTAGGATAGGACATACTAGAACAATTACATTTCATGTCGGATAGTTCTATAAGACAGTATTTTCATCATTGCAGATACAATTTATCAATTACATTTCATCCTCAGAAGAGAAAAAGGAAGAATGGAGTGTATTCCAGGCTCATGCCTAACGGACATTAATTTTAAAGTCTCGTGTATTGACATGGCATCTTGACTGACATTTCAAGCTTTAACTGGGGTGAGTCTACAAAATCATCAATAATCTAGCTAGGCGGTGGTGTGCATGCCTTTAACCCCAGCATTCACAAGGCAGAGGCAGGCGGATCTCTATGAGTTCAAGGCCAGTCTGGTCTACAGGACAGTCATGACTGTACAGAGAGACCTTGTATCAAAAAAATTAAAACAAACAAACAGACAACAAACAAAAAAAATCGACTGTAATTCTTACATCAGATACTTGTTTCCAATTCTTTGATGGCCTTCTGAGGTCTGGGAAAAAGAAAAACTGGCAGAATAGGAATATAATATACACTAAACACAGCAGAGGCCCTCCAGTGACGTGGTGGCCCCAACACTGTCGAATTATAAACTTGTGTTCAACACTGGAGGAATGCTTTGGACGGGGCAGGGGACTCTGATGTCTTTACTATCTCCTTTTATGGTCTCCTGCTCTCCTGCCACGTGTCCTTCCCTTACATTCCTGGTATTATGGGACCCCCAGAACAGTCCAGTGTAGGCACGAGATAGACGTAGGTGAATGAGGGTCACTGTGTTTGCACAGGCTGTGGTACTTGAAATGATGACTACTGAAGTCTTGGTGCTCAATTTTTTGCTAACCCATAATGGTTAGCAAAAAACTAGTGGCTGAGGAAAAGCAAGGGTTTGGGCAAGGTGGACAGGCCACATTTGTTTCCGTTCTTCACCTTCGAACGGTCATAACGCAGACAAAGACAACCTGTCCTCATTTGGGGACCGATTAGAAGGTACAGCAGCGACAAGAGTGAGTTTTCGGAAAGACTATCAAAGAAAGGAGGCTGGGAATCGCCTTCCCTGGGATTTCTTAATCACAGGGTTGGGAGGACAGGTATCAGAATTGAAAGGTGGAGCTGGTGGGGGTGTTGAGACGTGTGTGAAGATGCTTTTGAAGCCATACTGTTCAAGGTAAGTGGCAGGTTACAGGGTAAATAATACTAGCGGCGATATAATAATACTTTTGCTTTCACTCACTCTGAAGGCAACCTGGCCTTCCCACAGCCACTTTATGGTAGGCTCTCCCCTGTTGGGTTCTTTCCTGCTTTAGGAACTCTGTTTCTTAGTGTGCTCTGAAGTGAAAATGCCTTAAAAGTGCCAGATATTTTGTGCTAACCTACATTTTCTGGGTCCTACTTGCAACGCTAAACTACCCAAAAGTCCATGGGTGGAGAGCTAGGAGTTCCCGCACCGACCCAGGCATTTTTGACTCTAGGTTCCTGGGAGAAGGCCCCCCTCTCTTCTGCCGCCGCCTGAAGTCGCAGGCCCTCGTCGCCGATTCCCCCTCCCCCGTTCCCGTAGGGCAGGATTCCCTTTGTAATTAATCCCAACACTCAAACCAGAGGGGAGGAAAACGTGTTAATGAGCGAGCGTCCCAGTCTGACTAGGCGGTAGTCGCTCACAGCTAGAACACCGAGTAATTAAATTATTTTTGGAAGAAGGGGGGTATGGTGGCGATGGTGTCAGGGAAATTCCGTATACATGGGAGAGGGGGCCTGTCTCTTGTCACTAATTAAAATCAGGGATGACCCTTTTCGCAGCTCTGGGCCGGGGGGAGGGGGGATCAATCTTCCCACGTCTCAGATTCCAATGGATTTCGTGTGGCCGGGTTTGTGGTCCCAAAGAAGAGAATATGGTCAGCATCAGGGCCTAGGGAAAAGGTCTTCAACTGGGGTTCGAAGAAGACAGTTCCAAGAGGGGCTGCGGGCTGGACCAAAGCCAAGAACCAAGGCAGCATCAAGCCCACCTTGCTGGCCAGGTTCGCAAACCCGGAGCGGATTCCCAGGATCCCGAGGGCGCAGGGCATGGCCAGGCACAGAGCTGGGGGTGCCACGACTTGGGGAAGAGCCGGGCCGCAGACAATGGACGCAGCGGCGGGAGGGGCGGCGGCTGCAGGAACAGCCGGGAGGCGGCACCTGGGAGCAGGCTCCCCGCCCCCTGCCCCCCTTTGGTCCCCTCCCCCTCTGTCCCCTCCCCCTCCGCCGCCGGCTGGAGATCTGATTCCTGATCCCCGATTGCTTGGTCCTCCTCGGTCCCGCCATGGGAGCCTGAGCGCCCTGCAGTTCCCCCGGCCCCCAGCCCCCGGGGCCTCGAGGGGGAAAGAGGCGAGTGGTTTGGGACGGAGCCGGGGTGAACGACCTCAGGAGCCCCCCTCAACAACCCCTATCGGCCGCGCTGCCGGTCCTGGAGCGCGGAGTTCGGAGCGACCCGGTGCGCTGCGGATACAAAGGCGCGGAGCGGAGCGGGGCGTGCGCCCAGTCCAGCCGACTGTTCACAGTGGCGGGTGAGTGGCGGGCCGCGGGGGCGCGGGCAAAGTTTGCAAAAAAAGAAAAAAAGAAAGAAAGCAGCAGAAAAAAAGAAGAAGATCATGCAAAGGATCAGGGAGCGCCCGGCCTTGGAGAAAGCGGGGTGGCTTCTGGGGGAAGGGGGGCTTGAGGCAACCCCCTTCCGGTCTGTTCTCTACTGCCCAGCGGAGTACCCCCAACTTTAGGGAGGGGAAAGGGTGCTTGGGGAAGGGGCGGAGCCCAGGCCTTAAGAGCCGGGGACTTTCCTGGGCTGGGGGCCCGGGTCGGGCGCTTGAACGATCCCCAGGGAGCCCATTGAAGCTGGAGATTGCGAAGCGTGTGTTGGAGGTGGTGGGAGAGGCCATGGAAGGATCGGAGGCTGGAGGTATTGGAAGCTAAAGGTATGTAGGGCTGCATATACACCTTTGAAGTGTGGGGAGGGAAGGGGCAGGTTCATGAACTCTATGTTCGTGGTGTAGAGTGGATCCCTGAGAGATGGCCCTGGACAGCAGTGTGTGTGTGTGTGTGTGTGTGTGTGTGTGTGTGTGTGTGTGTGACCCAAGGATGGGACTTGCAGCGATACCGGGGAATGTGTGTCGGGGTGGGTTGTGGGAAACGACATCATCTCTCCCTCGTCCTATTTACTCATCAAAGGTCTTGAACACTGCATTAGTGAGTTTTAAAGGGTTGGTTGGGGGATCTGTATGCATGATTCTTTGTTTTTGTGTGTGTGTGCACGCCTTGACGTGCTGCGTGTTCCTGCAGGTGGGCCCTGGGTTGTAGATGGTTCTGTCTCTCTCTCTCTCTCTCTCTCTCTCTCTGTGTGTGTGTGTGTGTGTGTGTGTGAGAGAGAGAGAGAGAGAGAGAGAGAGAGCTGGCCGCATATCTGCTGTATGTTTGGCATGTATTTGTGTGTATACTCTAGGGAAGGGGTGTGTATCTGTGTGTATGTGGTGAGAGGGGCTTATAGGAAAGAGGTGGGTAGGTATTAGAGAAGATGGGTTTATAAGAGCAGAATTGGTGGTATATGTGGATAGTTGTGTGTGCACTGGTGTGGTGGGAACGGGTGTGTGTGTGAGAATGAATCTGTGCTCTCGTGAGTAACCTGTACTGATGGGTAGATATCAATGTGTGTGCCTGCCTTTGCTAGGGTGTGTATTTTTGAGTGTGTATTGGGGGTACCTCTTGTCTCTGCAGGCAGATTTTCCTGGCCGAAAGCCCACAGGGAAGGCTGTCTGCAGGATTTGAATGGCTCTGCCTAGATTCAAGGGTAGTGTCTTGAGGATCTGAGACCCTCATGGGGATTGTGCATTTGGGGGGTAGTGAGCTTTATGAGGTGGTGTGTATTTGGGAGGGTAGACTTTTCTGGAAGATGGTGTGTATTGTGAGGGAGTGAGGAATAGGCTCAGGAGAGGTGGAAGGGCTCTGTAGTCCTAAAGGAATTTTGGGGTTCAAGGAGTCAAGGACACAAGAGTAGCAACCTTCCCCACTCTTCTAGGCTGGACTCTAGTGTTCTTTGAGACCACATGCTTGGCTTCTCTGCCCCAGTTCCTTCTCTGAGGCCACAGCTCTGTTGGAAAGCCGTCTTGAAGGTGACTACTTCAGAGTCCTCTAGGATCCGGAGACGTGTGTGTGTGTGTGTGTGTGTGTGTGTATGTGTGTGTGTGTGTGTGTGTGTGTGTGTGTGCTGGGGGTGAGAAGAAGCATGCACACAGCATGAGACCTGGTAGGGAGACGCAGGGTTGAGGAAGTGGCATGGGATGCTTCTCTGGGAGTTTCTGCAGGTGTCCGAGTAGTGTGTCCTGTAGTTTCTTGATGAGAAACATTGTGTGTGTGTACATGTGTGTACATGTTTGTGTGTGTGTGCACATGTATGTATGAATGCGTGGGTTCATATGTACACGTGTGCTTGTGTTTCTGTGTGAGTTTGTGTGTGTGTGTGTGTGTGTGTGTGTGTGTGTATGTGTTGGCACTGAGCGTGCCAGGGGCCAGATTGTCCACATGGTGGGAAGGGTCTGCCTTCATCATCATGAGAGTGGGTGGGAAGTCAGAGACCATGAGGGGAACATCTCTTCTCTGAGAAGTAGCAGCGGCTACCTCCTTTCTCTCTTTGCTCTTGTTCATTCTCCTTTGGGGTGAAAGGAAGACTGGGCTGGTTGTCTTCTCTGGGACCCAAGTCTTGTTCCCAGCTGCACGTTCTCAACCATCTCCCACTTGCTGCCAGAGGTTAGTTAGGCGGGGACACCGGTTTTAAGACAGGGGCCCATTAGAGTCCCTAGATAATTGCAACTGGAATGTTGGTCTCTAATGGGCATGTGCAGTTGGAATGTTCCATCTTTAGCCCTCAGAGCTCCCTACCCTTCATAAAGCCTTTGGAAAGAGTGGAGAGGTTTAGAAAATGTTGGACTAGGAAGAGGAGCAGGCTAGGAAAAGACTAGATGTCCCCCCTCCCACTGCTCCATTCCTTCAAATCAGACGCCAATCAGATGGTTTTCCCCAAACCTGCAAAGCGCTTGTGTCTAAGACAAAGGCCCTGACTTTTTGGCATACCTTATTTGCTCAGTTTATGCTCACTACCAGTAGGAGTTGCCCTCCAAGCAGGAGGAATTGTGGTTAGACAATAGGAAGTGCCATTTCAGAAAGTACTTCCAGACTGGAACCCAGTGGCCACATTGCCCGCCCCCCCTTCTCTATTGTCTTGGTCCTGTTTTCTACTTTCTCTAATTCCTACAGGGCTGCCTTTCTTTCTCTTCCTATGCTCCCTCACCTTCTTGTAGGACTTGAGGAAGGAGATCCCCCTTTCCCTGGCCCTTCGCTCCTTCTGAGCTTTAGGGACTCTGGTTTTCTCTTTTGCTGGCTCCCACACTATGAGGACAAAAGGAAGAGTCATTGCTTATCTAAGAGCAATGTGACCTGATGCATGTAAGTTCCATTCCTGAGCCTCCTAGGTGTTCTAAGACACCATCCTCCAAGGCCACTCTGAACCCATCCACAAGGAATCCCAAGTCCCCCTCCTGGCACTGTGACCTCTCTCCCTTGTTGACAATTTGCTCTTAACTTTTAGCTTTGCCACATCCTAATTCTGTGACCTCAGACAAAACGGAGGACTTCTGTAAAGCCTCATTTGTTACCTGGCTTGATGATAAGCCCCACCTCTTAGGTTCATGAGGACCAAGTGAAATAACCTGGGAAGAGTATGTTCCTCAGCGCCAGGCACAGGGGAAATGACTTAGTAAGTCCTGGCTGGCGTGGCTTGAATTTTAATCCATGGCTGTAGTAAGTGATGGAGGTCTGAGCAGTAGGCAGGGGAGTGAACTAGCTTGCTGTGTGCTCTCCTCTGGCAGATCACAGTCAGTACCGTCCACTTTCTGCTCGGTGTTGTGAGAAGCATGGGGGATGGAAGGGTGAAGAAGACACTGTTCACAGGGGAAGCATGCTTGAACACGTTGATCCCCGTAAGCCCCTGAGTGCCGGATGGAGGTGTATTCTGGAGGCCCTTGCAGCGTAGAGTTTGGTTCTGAGGTGGCGTATTGGGCAAGATTCCTGAAGGAGATGTGTTGGCCGCTGGAGTTTTAGAAGTTAACATGAAGTGAACATTAAAGAGAGTGGAGTTTTGTGCACACACGCAATACTCTGCAGCCATTTCTGTCGAGTTGTGAGACATTTTTGCTAGTCCTGAAGGAACTGCAGGCACACTAAGCTGTAGTTCCCAATGCCCTCTTGTTCAGTTCTTGGCCACCCCTAACCTTCATTCTGTTTCTGTGGAGTTACCTGCTCTGGCTATTTCCTCCAAATGTCATCATTTTATGTCTGGCTTCCTCCACTCAACATGTTTGAAAGGCTTAGTCATGTGGCAGCATGTGTGTTCATCACCCCTTTTTATGACTTAGTAATATTCTACTACACACATATTTCTTGGAAGATCCCATTTATCTCTCACTTCCTCTACCTATCATCAATCTGTCTGTCTATCTGTCTATCTGTCTGTCTATCTATCTATCTATCTTGAGGTAAGGTCTTGCTTTTTTATCTTTGGCTGGTCTGGAATTCGTAGAGATCTGCTTCTCTCTCTGGAATTAAAGTCCCTTAGCAGTTTTTCAAGGTAAGAAAGACGTAGAGAACCGAGGAAGGCTTGCTGGTAGAGGCTGAGCATGAGCAGGAATGCTGGGGTGTTTGGTCCTGCTGGATCTTGAAGTACGAAGTGAGGATTTGGTCTCAGTTTCCCTAGCTATAAAACAAAATTAATGATCCCTTTTCTTTCCTGTCTGTGGTGTTTGTTGGTAGAAGTGGCTGCTTCAGGGAGAGAGACTGGGATGATAGTCTTGTCTCTTCCTAGATCTTTTTTTTTTTTTTTGACCTGCTGTTTCCTCCTCTCTCCTCGAAGCTCCCACCTGTGCCCTGTGCGCTTCTACTCTCATCCCTGTGCGAATTCATCTTCCTGCTTTGCCTCCAATCAATTTCCTCTCTCTCTGAGTTGACCTGAAGCCTCTCGCCCTCTACAGGTGGGTAGTTCTGTGCTACGTGTGATATTGCTAGTAGAGATGTGACGGGCTCTATCGTGTTTGGTCTTCAGCAGCCGTTTGTCACTTTCTCAACGGTGACCTGGACAGAACTTTTCATCTCTTTTATTCCCCCTTCTGCTTGGTGCAGAGTGGGAGGCAGAGGCTTCTGTGGTGGGGCCCTTTGGAAATGAGCTGTTGCATTGCCAGTCTGATGCCCCTGGCAAGGTTGGTAATTACAGACAAGACAGCTGGGGATGGGCTTGGGAGAAGCAAGCTTGGAATCAGCAGCACTGGGGCTATCCTGGTAATCAGGGTGGGGCCCTAAGAGGGGCGAGTAGGCAGTAGCTGGGGGGCTGGGGTGGGGCAGGAGCCTTGGGGTCTCCTTTCTCGCCCCATCGATGAGTAGCTAGGTTGAGAGCCTGGAGAAGAGTGGCAAGCCATTGGATCCTGGGCCTGACCTCACTGAAGAAGAGGAAGGAGCAGAAGAGAGAAGCTAGGGGACCCAAGAGCTCCCAAGGAAATGGATCACTGTAGGATTAGTTCTGGCTGAGGCCCATGTTGGGGAGGAACCACCTCTGCATCCTCCTTATTCTGAGTGGAATCTATTTTTTATAATGAGGTTAGAGGAAAAGAAGTTGAAGGATTGACTATCTGGTACCTAAAAGAGCTGGGACAAACCTTTCACTGAGCATCAGTTTTTAGTCTATCATCTGTTTGAAACAGGGTCTCACTCACTGTGTGGCCCTGATTGGCCTGAAACTTTCTTTGTAGACCAGATTGGTCTCAAACTCACATCGGTCTGCCTGCCTCTGCCTCTGAAGTGCTGGGATCCCAAAAGCATGTGACTGTCATACCTGGCCTGATGGCGCATCTTGTGTATTACAGCTTATTTGACTTACTAGATACATTATATAGAAATCTACTGTCCCCATTTTACAGCCAGGAAAATAAGCTTAGAGAAGGCAAGGAAGTCTTCAAGATGGCGTAGCCCCTACAGGCTGGGCCTGATCTCTGTAATTTCTGTGCTCTTTGGTCTTCCTTTTCCCAAAGTGCTCTTGTCATGTCTGCGCTGTCATCCCAATTTTATCTGATTGCTCCTTCTTGGCTTTAATCTTGAATGTGACTAATTCCTCTTCCCCCTTGGAAAGCTAACTCGAGTCCACACAGCCTGACGAGCAGAGACACCTTCTAAGGATGAGAACCAGATGGGGCCTTATTGGAGAAACCCAGGCTTTTCTTGAGGGAGGGGGGCACCTCATTGTCTAAGCCGTGGCAGGGCTCCTGCTGGAGCTGAAGCTTCTTCCCTTCTGTGTGGAGCAGGCGCTCAGCCAAGGGAATAGTTCGCTACCATAGCTCATGGCGTCTTGTGTGGAGGGGGATCGGGCCATCCTCGTCATAGGATTTTCCCACAGTCGTTACTGTAGTACTTCAAGTTCTGCTCTCACCGGCGCCTGGCTCCCTCAGCCTGAATGGAAGACAAGAGGGGGTTTGTGAATGGGGGCTCTGGCTTTTTAGGATAAGCGGAGGAGGTCAGGCAGAAACAGGTGCTGAGCCTGACACGTGATGCGGTAACTCAAAAAACAGCCGAGTGTGAACAGAAACACATATTTTGTCACCTGCTCTACTCCAGGAATGGAAGTGGCAGATATAAGGATGGGGGAGTTGATCATCCTCAGAAAGAGCGAGAATCTGAATCTCGGGTGAGGGAGGTGGGTGTTGTCAGGAGGGCGGAGGCTGCTTGGAACTCCAGCGTTTCGGCCTGCTCAGTGTTCCTCGATATGAGTGGCCCTGAGCTGAGGTGGGTGGAGGAGGTTTTATGGAGAACCCCAGGCCTACCCCCCCCTACCCCAAACACACACACACTGTGTCTCACACCTTGAGGACAACTCTACTGCTTCCCCATACAATCCGGCCACCCAGTGTCCCATATGTCTTTCTTCCCCCACACTCCTTCCCCATGTCTCAGTGCTTTTGGTCGACATTGCCAATCTGAGGTTGGCTGACTTCCCCTTCCTAAATAATTCTTCCTGCCTTGAGACAGGGGCTGAGTGAACAGGCTTTGAGGTCTCTTGGGGTCAGGGACAGTTGAGGCCTCCTTAGGATGTCAGGCACTGAAGACAGGATGGCATGTGTATGACCATGTGTGGGGGAGGTGGGCCTGGGGGTCAGCACAGCTCACCTCCTTCCTGTTCTCCCATTTTCCTCCTTAGTCTGTCCACACCTCACCTGGCACGTGGGGAGGGGCCTCTTTTGCCACAACCTGGGAGGCAGCAGCTCAAAGCCCTGTGGGTGGTGAAAATTAAATAGAGCATCCTGGCATTTCAATCCTGGTTGCCTCCGTACAAGTTCTGTGTCCTCTCTCTCTCCCTATAGCCTCAACCTGGGAAAGATGCCAAAGGGAGAATATTCATCCCTCAACATCCTGCTTGAGACTGACCAGGGATGAGTCTAGGAGACACTAGAGAATGGGATGCTATGGGCTGTGTGTATGTTTGTGTGTGTGTGTGTGTGTGTGTGTGTGCGCGTGCGTGCGCTGGATTGGGGGTAGGGACTTTGAGAGCCGGGTGGGGGTAGGGGTGCCAGAGAGAGCAGAACAGGTCTCTACAGAACCTGCCTAGCCAGGGTGGGTGGAGCTGGGTGGGGCAGGCAGGAACCATTCCAGGTTTCAGAAGGGGAAGTAGGATGTATGCTAGGATGTATGTGCGTGTGTATGTGTGTCGGTGTTTCGTGTCTGGGTTTGGAGGGTATCCTCCACGCTACTCTGCTTTACATCGAGGGAAATTACAGAAGGTGGAAAGGGGCGTGGCTCTGCTTTCTAGCATCTTCCTTCCTAGTTAGTATCTGGTACCCTGGCAGGAGCCCATCTGTGGGCTCTTCCCTGCTCCTCTGCCCCTCCCCTGTGAGGAGAAGGCTCCTGCCCCCACCCTGGGGCTGTGAGGATGGTGAGCTCATGTCTGGCCCTCCTAGGAGAGTGCTTGGTTAGCAGTACGGGGGTGGGGCACCTGGTGCCAGCTCCTGGGCACCTGGTCTTGTAGCCTTCCCACTGGGCCCCCTGAGATCCAGCTTCCTTCTTTGGCCTCTTGGGTCACTAGAGTTACTGGGTCTATTCTGAGTACTTAAACGAGTGAGTCTGGAGCCCATTTTTAGGCTGAGGGTGCTCCTCGCCCATTCTGTGCCTTGGTTCTTTCTGTGATGGGAAGGACCTGGCATAAGCCTCTTGGAATGGGAGGCTTGCCCATGTCCAAGGCTGGATGCGGAGGAATGAAGGAATGAAGGTGTGCTCACGCTCTTTGGAGCCGTGGCTGGTTACGCAGGGATTCTTTGCTATTGGGTTTAGGCTTGCCTGACCTCTGATTGCTTTCACTGGGGGGAAGGCTCAAGGCAGGAGTCAGCAAATCTTCCCCTTCCCTCAGCTTCTTCTAGTGTTGTCTGTTGAAAGGGCAAGAGGGAGGCTCGCAGAAGAATCTGATTGCTCCTCAAGAGAAATTTTCCAAGCAGTAAGAGGCCAGAATGGGCTGTCATGGAAGTAGTGACCACTGGCCAGCCATTCCCTTCCCTTCACTGGGCCTTACTGTAAAACTTGGTTGGTTTTAGGGCTCTGAGTTACCATTCAGCTAATGTAGCTGGGAGAATTGGGTGGGTCAGTTCACTGTCTCCCAGTGTAGGAGAGACGAGGGCAGAATCAGAGAGCTCTACCGCTTTCTTTAGAGATTTGAGTTAGGTGTCTGTATTTTCACCCACATCAAAAGCCTTGAGTCTCTACTATTGCCTGACAGGTCCACCTGTTTGGACGCATCTCAGACATTCAAGGGATAGTGGGGTAAAGACCAAACGAGCCTCAAAGCCTTGGCTCTGCCTCTTGATGAGCCTTATGACTAGGTGCTCCGCTTCCGGCCAGATAGCTAATTAGTAACCCCCCACCCCCAAAGTAGGCACTCAGCACTTGTGAGAGCTACCTAGGAGCCCCTCACCTCTCTACGGGCTGTGGTGCAGAAGTGGGACCAGGCCACTTCTGACGACCGTGGCTCCTGTGGAGGAATCAGAAGGCTGTGTCGGGCAAGGTCCCACAGACGGATGCCTCTTCAGGAGACCTCCTGGTCCCTGGCTGGGAAGGGGGAATGTGGTCTCCTAGAGACACATTCTCTCGTCCTACTTTCCTGTCCTCAGGAACAGGTACCTCCGCCCTACAGGCCTGCTACTTCCAGTCCTGTCGTACGGGTATAGACAACGGATGCCGCTTCTGAGGTGTGCACTGGGCGTTCGTCCCTTCCCTGCCTTTCTCTGGCTGAGTCACCCAGGCTCTCTGATTCTTCCCAGATGTGTCCTCGTTGTGTTTTGCCTCATGTCCCCATGCTGGGTCTAAAGGTCTGAACTGCACTGCGGAGCTACTGCAGTGACAGAAGGAGGTGGTGACCATAGGCTCCCCTGCCTGGTTGTTGTCCTGAGCACCTGCCACATGTGGGGTGCTTGTGTGTGTGTGCACGCACGTGTGCGCACGCATAGAACACTCGACTGACACTCAGCTGTTCCTGTGAGTGGCGAATGAGGAAGGGTTGTTTTGTCCTGGTCTGTATTTACCCGGCACCCATATCTACCCACGTACCATGTACCCCAGGGCCCTCTTGCCAAGTTTTCAGTTTATTTTTTTTCCAGAGGCCTCCAATTGTTTCTTGGAGAAACCCGATCCCAAGCTTAGACAAAAGCCGGGGCTGCCAGAGGAGAAACCCCATTCTCTCCCCCTCTGTCCCATTCTCCCACCTCTATAACCTTTCTCGCTTTGGATGCTGGGTATGGGTTCCAGGACCTGGCTGCCATCACCTAGGCAACAGGGGGCTTTGGTTGCTATGGTGATCAATGTGGGAGAAGCTGGGCAGCCGGGACAAAAGCCCCCACATTCCCCCTCAGCCCTCCCCCCCAATTCCCTTGGGGTGATACTGAGACACATTCCATTAATTTTATTTCTGAAAGGCCTTTGGAGGGGAGAAGGGTCTCCTTTTTGTGTGGGTCTCTCTTTGCTCTCTCCCTCTCCTCTTTGGCCTCCTTTTAACCCCAGATAATCCATGGCTGGTTTGAGTAGGGGACGAGGTGCCTGTGTTTGTGTCTTGAGGAGTCGGGGGGGGGGGTGAGTTGAAAAACAGTGGGGTATATTCCCTTTTTACAGCCTCCCACCCTCTGCCCCTCAGCTGGGTGCAGCTCTCTGCCCTGTGCCAAGTCCAGACTTCTCTCCTGTCTTCTCATTGCTCTGACATTTCTACTTGTTGATCTCATCCACTGATCCCCTCCCCCACCTTGTTTCCTGGGAACGCTGCCCACCCAGGAGACCCTCCAAACCTGATTCTTGAGACCGATTAAGTAGTGGGGGGGGGATCTTCTGCCCATTTTTTGCCTACCTTTCATCCCTTCCCAATGCTGCGATCTGCTCCCTTGGGTACCCAAAGGGACAGCAGGCAAAGGCTTCAGAAGTGGTCCTTTGTGCCCCCTGTGTTTGGTAGTTGAGGGAGGAGCACATTTTTTTGCGATTTGGGGGAGCCCTCTGTATTCCAGGGCTATATGGGGTTTGTCTTTTGCTAGTGAGGAAGGAAGTGGATCCAGGCTAAGTAACTCAGAATAAAGAATTGGGAGATGGCTGGTACCCTGTCTGGCTTGAAATTTTTCTGTAGGGGAAACAGCGACTTCACCTCACATCTGGGTGTGTTTGAAGTAGTGGGTCTGGTTGGGAATGTGTGTGCGCGCGCGAGTTCTTTATTTAGTCGTACAATTTATTTATACCACCGCCTTCCCTAGTTTCCGAGGAAGTGGTTGGGGACTGGAGTTTGAGAGCTTATTAACTGCTTAACTATTAGTAGGTGTACAGTGTATGAAAGCACCCCTTTCATCCCCGTGTTCCTTGCAGCTACCCCACGAAGGGGGTATCATCACCTCATTTTACCCAAGGGCCCACCGGGCCACTAGCACAAAAGGGTTAGTAACTTGCCCACAGTTAACACAGCTCAGCAATGGGAGAGGGAGCCTTTAAAGCCAGGTCTTTGTGTAAATCCAGGCTCTTTCTGCTGTTAGCTCTGGCAGATAGAGTGCAGGTATACGCAGATGGGGATGGCGAAGGAGAGGGCTCTAGTGTCTGTCTGGATCTAATCCATGGCATTTCTTTGTCCTTTTATTTCACCCTTCCTCCCCCAATCGGCTGGTCTCAGAGCCTCCTGGCAAAGTTCAGTGTTTAAGAGGAGCACTAGAAAGAATAGGTGGGAACCACATCAAAAAGTGGTGTGGCCGCGACTGTCTGAGCCACTTGGAGGAGTAAACCAGTAGAGTGGGTCCCCAGGGGAGGGGTAGAGAAAGCCAACATGTGATTTGCAGACAGAGGGATGAGCATGAGACAGGCCCTGTTTATGGTTCTGTTTTAGAGAGGTTCAGGTTATATTTGTTCCAAAGTATGTCTCTATCACATAGTGCTTTGATGTGGGGGTATTGATATCTCTGGCTCATGGATTGCTTCCACGTGACTCTGTTAGGCGGAGAAATGAATAGATTTCACATTGATGCTTATCTCCCTGCCGTGGCAGCTTCCCTGACAGTCAGACAAGCGTGTTCGTTTACTAGGTGGGTATTGGTTACTTGCCCTGTACCCACAGGAGGGGAGATGTCTGCGAATATGTATGACTTAATCCGCGCTTTCTCCACTTGTTGGTGATCTAAAGTGGTTGGAGAAAAGGTAACTCCACAAAGCAGTCTTCTTCAGTGCGTAAAGCAGTGGGCTTCTCAGCGGTGTTGGACCTGGCTGTGTCTATTCCTCCCTGGAAGTCCGCTTGTCTTATTGGTCGCCTTGAGATTACACTCTGCTGGCCTCTGGGGTCTCCTTTTTAGCCTCTTTGCTGGACACCCCCCCCTTCCATTTCTTGCATCTAATTATGAAGTTTTCTCCTGAGCTCAGTGCAGTGTCTCTGCCTGTGGCCTCTACATCCAGCTCAGACTCCGGTTCCTTGGATGCCAAACTGTTCAGTTCCTCATAGCCATGACCTTCAATGCGTGGGGGATAGTCCTCACAGCCCTCTTCCCCACACATACTCCTTCAGAAACAGTGTCCTCCCAACCACGTCTTCTATACCTGCCTTACCAGAGTCTCAGCACCTTTTCCGTTGCTCAGGCTAGGTTTGTTTGTTTATTTATTTATTTTAAATTTTTGATTACGTTTTACTTACTTATTTTATGTGCTTGATTAGGTGTTTTTGTTGCTCCTCATCCCCTCAGCCAGCCTTTCACCAGGTCTGGTTGGTTCTGGGAGTCCGTTTCTTTTCTCCTCCTTGGTTCTGGTGGCCAAGTCTTCCTGCCGTGGACCCTCCTCACTGATCTCTCCGTTTCTGCTTCTTCTTCTTTCCAACCCCAATCTGCACAGCTAAATGGGCTCCTGATAGCCTCAGAATAAGACCCGACCTCTTTACTTGCCGCCCGCTGCTTCTGTCTTCCTCTCTTGTCCTCAGCTGTGTTGGCTGTGCCTTAAATGCACGAGTGCTTTCTTGACTTGGCCTTCCCTGGTGTGGTGTCACTTCTTCCCCTCCTGGAGCTTTTTCTTCCTTTCTTCGGCATCCATTTAAGTGTTGTCTTCCAATGTTTCCAGACACTCAGTTTAAAGCATCTCCACGGGGCTGGACATGTCGCTAGCCCAGTGGTAGAATGCCTGCTTAGAACACAGGGTTCGATCCCTGATACTTTCGCCTGTTGTCACCTCACCTCCACCCCACTGACATGGCTGCTTGCATTTATTGGCCTAGTTGCTTAGCGTCCATCTTCCCCCAGACTATAAACCCAGAGTTGGTTACACCACAGTACCCAGGGCATAGAAAGTATATAGTTCAAAGTAGGTGCATGAGAGAGGTTTGCTCAATCAGTGAGTGAAGACAGGAAGTTCTCAGGGCAGGGTGATGACTTAAGTCGGTGTTGCCGGCATCAGTGGAGAAGATGACCCTGGTTGCTAGAGTAGCTGGGTGGGACTTTTGTGAGAGTTGGGGCTGGGCTCTGAAGGATGGTGGGTGGTGCTTAGAGATTCAGGGAGGAGATACCATCCTCCACTGCAGAGTTGTGCAGTGTAGAGAAAGGAGGCTGCCCACCAGCCCAATGTGGAGATCGATTTGGATCTTGCTTGTCTAGAGATTTCAGGTGTTTGGAGGATGCTTCTATTTGTTTTCTGCTGTCAGGCTACGTCCTCCATCCACCCATCAATATATATATATATATATATATATATATATATATATATATATAGAGAGAGAGAGAGAGAGAGAGAGAGAGAGAGAGAGAGAGATTATGCTTGCGAGTTTGTGCATACGTCCATGTGTCTCTAAGTCTTTGTTTTTCTGGTTGAGAATAGGAAAGTACTGCCTTGATTCTTCCCAATGGGCATCCAAGCTGGGTTATTCTGGGTGTCCTTCTTGCCCTGGGAGCCTGTGCCAGCATTTCCCCCTGCCCTGAATACTGGACACACTGTGGGTGAGGGATCTTTCTAGCTGGCAGAGCAGGAGGCACTGAGTCCATTGAACAGAACAGGAACCAAAAATGAGGTATTCTCAGGTAGTGTCTGGGCTTACCTGAGCTTCTGGTGACATTTGGGCATGGTTTTCTTTTGTGTCTTCACCCATGGGGGAACCCAAGCTACCCCTAAGCAACTGCTTTATCTCCTCAGGTGTCACCGCTTGAATTTCTCTGAGATAAGCCCACTCGTCCAGCAAAATAGAGTCCCTCAGGGTGACAGTTGACTTCCTAAAGGTGCCTCTTGGCCTGAAGAAGCCTGTGCTAAAGGAGGTGGCTGTGGGGCCCCCCAAGAGGCCCCAGCCCGCGACCCTGGAGCGCTACAAGGCACGGCGTTCAGACGCCATGGACACCGAGTCCCAGTACTCGGGCTATTCTTACAAGTCGGGCCATTCCCGCAGCTCCAGAAAGCACAGGTGTGTCCAGCTGAATGGTGGGGAGGGTTCGGCTGGTAGAGAGGTGGTGTGTGCTGAGGTGGTGGAGGGTGGGCAGGGTAAGGGTTTCCTGAAAGGACCCGTAAGACCCCCCTCTTGACCTTTTGTTCCTGTTTCTCCGACTTCCTGTTGCAGGGACCGCCGGGACCGACACCGCTCTAAGAGCCGGGACGGGAGCCGTGGAGATAAATCAGTGACGATCCAGGCTCCAGGAGAGCCCCTGCTGGACAATGAGTCCACGAGGGGAGATGAGCGGGTGAGCATTAGGAGTAAAGTGGTTTAGAGCTAACATTTTCTGATCCCTTGAGGGAGGTTGAGGCTCCACTAGATCTGGTCTCCTAGGACAGTTACAGGATCTAGAAGGGTATCTTTTCGTTTGTTTTTCAAGACAAGGTCTCTTTTTGTAACCCAGGCTAGACTTGAACTCATAATGTAGCTCAGACTGGTCTTAGGTTTTGTTTTGTTGTTATGGTTTTGAGACAGGGCCTCACAGTGTAGCCCAGGCTAGCATCGAACTCAAAAAGATCCGCCTGCTTCTCCTCCAAGTGCTGGGATTAAAGGTGTGCGCCACTATCCCTGGCTGCCAGACTGGTTTTAAAATGGTACCCTCGTGTCTCTGACTCCCAGATGTTGGGGTTACAGCTGTGCGCTACTATTCCCTTCCTTAGTTTAGGGTTCCAAGGTGGGGCCCTGTTGGAATTCAGGGAATTTTAGTGGAAAACTACCGTTTCTCAAGCGGCGGAGGGGGTTTAGCTGAGTAAGGAGAAATGGCTCCGGTTAGCCTGGCAGGCTGGTGCAGGTTGGAGTAGGAGGGCGGCCGTCTTGGTGGGTAGACCACAGGTTTCCCTTGAGTCTCAGGTTTGCGCCCTCTGCTGTCAGTGTGTGGAAATACCATCACCTAGGTCCTAGGGAAAGAGGAGAGGCTGAGCAGTTAAGGAAGGTATCTTGGAAAAGAATTCTCCAGGACAGAGGGAACTGCTGTTTCTGTCTTAACTTCTGGTTCATTGCACTCCCTGGGTCGGGAGGACAGTCCTGGAATTGAGGAGCGACAGGGTTTGCAGTGACAGAGATAGCCCAAATCTTCTTATTCCTGAGCTTCCTTCTTGGGAGTATCTTAGGCAATTGAGACTTTTAGCTTCTTTTTCCTGGGGACGGGGTGGGGGTGGGGGCGGCGGGCGGACGTGAGACCTGTCTGACATTGGAAACTCTTTCTTTCTGTGATACCAAGCTTCATAGATTTTTGAAGTGATCTTGATCACTTCTGTTGGGGGCGGGGTTCCCTAGGCCTGATCCTTGAGAAAGTAGACAGTGTATCTGGGGTCACCGGGTGAGGGTGTGGTTCCATTCCCACAGCTGACAGTGGCCAGCGCTCCTATTTTCTATATTCAGTCTGGGTTCTTCCCCCATCCTTGGGAGAGGAGATTCCTCAGCCCTCTAGTCACGGCCCTTCCAGGCCACCCTTGTCACTGTACTGTGTGACTCGGTCCTGTGGCCTGCATCCCCTGGACTTCAGGGTATGACTCCATATGACAGCCCAGGCTGTCCAGGAAGTGAATTGTGGGTACGGAAAGTCCTGGTGTCTTGGCACTTCTTTGGATGGTCTCTAGCCTCTGCAGAGAAGCAGATGTGGGCAGATCACACTCTGAAGCCCTGAGGCACCCAGCCTGTCCACTGCTTACCTCCACAGACCCAAACCATGATTGCTCAGTTGGCCACCTAGCTGCACTAGCTTCCCAGAGACCCTGAGTGACCTGAGGTCACCCATGGTGACCCTGAGTCTGCAGTGTGTTTCCTATATCCTATTTAGATCACTCTCCAGCCGTCTTATCTCCCTTTATCCCTTGTGAGACCACCGCAGTAGCTGCTCATGGTTGAAGAATAGACGGCTTTTTTCAAAAGATAAGGTCTCATGTAGCTCAGGCTGGCCTTGAACTTACTAATATAATTGAGGGTGGCTTTGATCCTCTGATATTTCTTCCTTCACCTCTCCAAGTGCTAGGATTACAGGCATGTAAAAGCCCCTGGATTTTTTTTTTCTTCCCTCTTTGAGACTGTCTTGATCTGTGACCCAGGCTAATCTTGAGCTGACACGATCCTCCAGCTTCAGCCTCCTGTGCGCTGGGATCATAGTCATTATTACCTCACTTGATCGGGATGGATGTCTGTTGCTTAGCCTGGTGTTGCCACATGGCCTGCACAAGTGGCCTTTGACTTCCCCTTCCTAGGCACTGCCAAGCCCCTGTGCTTGGATCCTCAGCTCTCTGAATCTCTGCCCTGAATGCCTGTCTCTGGCTTCTGTTGAAATTGTGGACTTCTGCAACAGCTGTAAGAAACTTAGGAGAACCCTAAGTTGAAACAGTTCCTGGGCGTCTTGTTGACGTGCAGACTGTGGCTTGGTAAATGTGGGGTGGGCCTGTGGTTCTGCGTTTCTCATGTGCTCCCAGGTGACTGCCGCACTGCTGGTCCACAGAGATCATTTAGTTCAGAGTTCCCAATCTTGGTTGAACATTATAATCATCTCGGGAGTGTTTTAAAAAAAGGTTGACAAGCAGATCTCACTTTGCATAATTGGTATGTTTTCCAAGCTCCCCAGGGTGATTCTAATGTGTGCAGCTGGGGTTGGGAACCACTAATTCTGAAGAGCTTTTGCATGTCACCCGCTGCTGGGGGGTCAGCTCGGGTCCTATCACTCTCTGGAAGCTGCCTGTTTTGCCTGGCAAGCCTGCCCCTGGGTCATTGTCACCGTCCCAAGCTGTTCCCTTGGCAGTTGTCCTGTGCTCTGTTTTCTGAGGGTCATCGCTGCACATGTGGCGTTTCCCTTCCCAGCTCCCCAAGGATTTGGGTTTTATATTGCAATTCCTGCAGCAACAAGACGGGCGCATGGTGGAGCTCAGCGTCCTCCAGTGACTGTGTAGTTGTTGATTCCGCCTCTTTTTTCTGCTGCCTCCTTTCTCCTGTGCGCCTTGGTCTTCTCTGCTTATCCTTTCTCCTTCGTCCCCTTCCCGACTGCAGGATGACAACTGGGGCGAGACCACAACGGTGGTCACAGGCACCTCCGAGCACAGTATCTCCCACGATGACCTCACGCGCATCGCCAAGGACATGGAGGACAGTGTGCCGCTGGACTGTTCACGCCACTTGGGCGTGGCAGCAGGGGCCACTCTGGCGCTCCTCTCTTTCCTCACCCCGCTGGCTTTCCTGCTTCTGCCTCCACTACTGTGGCGGGAGGAGCTGGAGCCGTGTGGGACAGCGTGTGAGGGTCTCTTCATCTCCGTGGCCTTCAAGCTGCTCATCTTGCTCTTGGGCAGCTGGGCTCTGTTCTTCCGCCGGCCCAAGGCCTCGTTGCCGCGAGTCTTCGTGTTACGCGCCCTGCTCATGGTGCTCGTCTTCCTGCTCGTTATCTCCTACTGGCTCTTCTACGGCGTGCGCATCTTGGATGCGCGGGAGCGCAGCTACCAGGGCGTGGTTCAGTTTGCTGTTTCGCTAGTGGACGCCCTACTCTTCGTGCACTACCTGGCTGTAGTTCTGCTGGAGTTGCGCCAACTCCAGCCCCAGTTCACGCTCAAGGTCGTGCGGTCGACAGACGGGGCTAGCCGCTTCTACAATGTCGGCCATCTCAGGTATGGGTGCATGACAATGCATTGGACAAAGATGAGACCTGAAAGGGCTTGGGGGGAGAGGGAGAGTGTGGGAACAGTAAGCGATGGATCCGAGGGGCTGGATGAAGGGAGCGTGCACACAGTAAGAGAGAGCTCAGTGATACTTTCAACATAATGGCAAAGTCATATGGAGACTCGTGGGCAAGATGCCTGTGGGAGTTGTGAACTGCGGCAGTTCAAAATCAGGAGTCTTAGGGGAGGATGGGCCAAAGGGGAAAGAGATACAGGGTATCAACAGGAGGTTTCTAACCTTTTCTTGGAGGCACAGCTTCCTGCAAGTAGTCAGCAAGATGAACTGGTCAGAGGATGGGCTGCCAGAGGGAGGGATAGAAAGTAACCTCCCACCAGGCTTAGGGGCAGGATGTCTCCCTCCCTCCCACTGGCTGTGTGGAGCATCAGTGGCACTTCCCAAGTCCTGACAGTAACCTTGGGAGATGTTAGAGGGGGATGAGGAGACCTCTGACTGGGGCCCTTTTTACCCCTGGGCTTCAGCCCATGGTAGGAAATGACTAGGAGACCCAGTCTTGGGAAAGGTTAGGGGCCTGGTAAGTAGACCTCAGGCTTAAGCCAGGCTTCCTGGAAGCAGCTTGTCCCTGTCATGTGTCCTCTCCAGCCCTGCCGACCTGCCCTGATGTGTCCCTTCCCCTGCGCCCCTTGTCTGTCCCTTCTCCCTCCCCCTCCTGCCGTCTCCCCAACAGCATCCAGCGAGTGGCAGTGTGGATCCTGGAGAAGTATTACCATGACTTCCCTGTCTACAACCCCGCCCTCCTCAACCTGCCCAAGTCCGTCCTGGCCAAGAAAGTGTCTGGCTTCAAGGTGTATTCTCTCGGAGAGGGTGAGCGGCCCTGCTCCTCCGCCCCTCCCGGCTTCTTCCTAAACAGGACTCCAAGCTACTTCCCTTGCCTTTTCCTTTCTCTGGCCTATGTCCCAGCCCCCTCTGTTCTGTCATTTCCCTTGACTTCAGGTAGCTGGTCTTAGCTGCTGATCCTTTTTATGCTACGGTGTGTCCCCTGGTTTAGCGCCTGTGTCTTCTCATACCCCTGGTCTCTACCCTTCGGCCCTGAGCTGCAAAGTCTCCTGCCTCGGGAGGCATATATGCAGGACTTCTGCCCTTCCAATGCTTTCCTGGTTGCTTTCCTGCAGCTTCTCCCAGAGGTAGCCAGGAGGGCTGGGACTGGGAGGCATTGCTGGTGGTGGGGGCGTAGCCTTTGGATGTGTCAGGCCTTTTCCCAGAGCTCCAGCAAAGTGCGGAGGCTACCCTCTTTGTTCTTTTGGTTTTTTGACCGTCTCCTCCATCCTGCTCCTGTGCAGAAAACAGCACCAATAACTCCACTGGCCAGTCAAGGGCCGTGATTGCGGCCGCGGCGCGGAGGCGGGACAACAGCCACAACGAGTACTACTACGAGGAAGCCGAGCACGAGCGCAGAGTGCGGAAGCGCAGGGCCAGGTGGGTACTGGCCGTGAGTTCAGGGCCTGGCGGAGGGCGGGCCTCTGGGATGAACTGGGGAGAGGAAGCATACAGGTTTGCGTAGTCATTTTCTAGTGCTTCCATGACTGATTGCCACAGACTCAGCGGCTGTAAAACAGCACATTTATCATTGCTCTGTTCTGTGGGTTTGGGTTTGCTAGACCATCTGCTTTGACCTTGAAGGATAAATCTGTGCGGCTCTCATCTGAGCCCGGGCTTCTCTTCCAAGTTCCCTGGCTTTTGATGGGATCACCTTCATGTCATGAAACTCCCCATAGGTTCCAGATTTTTCTAACAGGAGATTGCTCTTTCTGAATTTTGCTATCTACAGGGAAAAGTGGTTTTCAGGCCTCAACGGATTATTATTTGTTTGTTTGTCTGCTCTTTATTTATTTATTTATTTATTTATTTATTTGTATGTGTATTTGTGTGTGCATGCATGTGGAGGTCAGAGGACAATCCTCAGGTGTGCATCCACTTTGTGTTTTGAGATGGTCTCTTCCTTGCTTTGGAGCTCACCAAGTAGGCTAGACCAAGCGGGCTGGCCGCCAGATGCCAAGGATCTGCCGGTCTTTGTTTCCCTGGTGTTGAGATTCAAAGTGTAGGACATCGACTTTGAGTTTTTTGTTTATTTGTTTGTTTTATTGAAACAGGGCCTTGCTATGTAGCCCTGGCTGTCCAGAAGCTCACTATGTAGCTCAGGCTGGCCCCAAACTCACAGAACAAGATGATATCTTGCTCTCAAGAGCTGGGATTAAAAGCGTGTTCTACCATGCCTGACCTCATTTGGTAAATTCTTAAATGCTGTCTTCATGTCTCCCTTTGTCATATGATCTTAAATCATGCCTGAAGACTCTTTCTCAGTGCCTGCTGCTACCAGGTCCCACCTGAAACGTCTAGGATTTCACTGGAGAAGAGAGGAGCAGAGATGTGGGACTAGAACATCCACCCTGCCCTCCGCCTACTTCCCATCTCTAGGCTTCAAGGCAGAGAGACGGCCCAATCTTGGTCTTAGTGTAGCTTGGTGTCCCCTGGAGAGCAAAGGCCACCAGCTCTAATTCTGTGACATTGCCTGTTGTCTTCGAAAAGGTGCTTCTTGGAAAGAAACCAGTGAAGGCCCTTTTGTCATTCCCCTGATTAGGGTCTTGGATATCATGGCTTGCTGCTGCCCTCTTGGCACACGGGTTTATTTCTTCTCCCCATTTACCTTGCTTGTAGCTGGTAGGAAACTCTGATTCACCTGAAACAAAAAGATCTTTTCTAAAGAAACTTTTCTAAGAAATGTAGGGAGGCAAAAGGATGTACAGAAAGGAGACCTGCAGACAAAGGCATGTACTAGCCCAGAGTTCCATCCTGAGCTCATCAAAGGTCCCCAGGTGTCTGGATTCTGGGATCTAGGCCTCACATCCTTTCTTGTCCTATCACTTCTGGCCGTTCCTACTTTCAGGTCAAGGGTTTTGTTTCGGTTTTTAGACTTAGTGGGTAGGACGCTCCTCACTGTCCTCAGCTCTTACCACCTGCGGTCATATTTCCTTCACAGTCTTTCCTCATCTACTTGAGTCTGGCTTGAGGTCCTTAGAATCTGTTTGTGTTTTTGAAGAAATGATGTGTTGGTTTGTGTGGCTCTGTGTTATTAGTGTTAACTGACTTTTTTGTTTGCTTTTTGAGATAAAATCATCTTTGTAGCCTTGACTGGCCTGGAACTCATTATGCAGACAGGCTGGCCTCAAATTCATCCAGGTCCTTCTGCTAAACTGACTTTTCTCTTCTTCCTCTGTAATGTGTTCTGAGGTTCACCCATGTGTTCTCTGTGCCCCCCTGATCACATGTTATTGCTGTGCTGTGGTTCCTAGAATGCCCCTTGTTGTCTGAGGTTTCTGTCCTGCCCAGTTCCCACAGTCGATAAGTCCCAAAGAAATCACACAGAGGTCTACGTTAATCATAAACTGATTAGCCCATTAGCTCAGGCTTATTAACTTATATAACTTACATTAGCCCATTATTCTTATCTGTGTTAGCCACATGGCTCAGTACCTTTTTCGGTGGTGTAGTCACATCTTACTTCTTCTGTGTCTGGACAGGACTGCAGAGGGAGCTTCCCTCTTCCCAGAATTCTTCTGTTCTCATTGACCCACCTCTACTTCCTGTCTGGTTGTCCCCGCCTATACTTCCTGCCTGGCTATTGGCCAATTAGTGTTTATTTGAAACATAATTGACAGAATATAGAGAGTTGTCCCACACCAGCCCCTGACTTTCTGTCCACTGTTAGGATTATAGTTATCTTCCGTTTTGATGAAGAAACATCTTATTAATGTTTCATTGCTTTTTAAAAATTAAGAAAAATATTTTAGGGGCTGGAGAGATGACTCAGTGATTAAGAGCACTGACTGCTCTTCCAGAGGATCCGGGTTCAATTCCCAACATCCGCATGGCAGCTCACTGCTATCTGTAACTCCAGTTCCAGTTCTGGGGATTGAACTCAGATCATTAGACTTGCCAGCAAGAGCCTTTACTCCTGGCTCTGAAAATGACATTTCTATTCAGCCACAGTAGGACAGGCAGTGCTGACACCTGATTTGGGGTGGGGGGGAACGAGATGAAGGACAAACACACAAAAAGATTATTTTATGTGTATTAGTATATTGCTTGCATGTATGAATACCATGTGTGTGCCTGCTGCCCAGGGAGGTAGAAAAGGACATGGGATCCCTTGGACCTGGAGTTACTTGCAGCTGTGAACTGTCATGTGAGTGCTATGAACTGAACCTGGGTCCAATGCAAGAACAACGGATGTGCTTAACCTCTGAGCTGTCTCTCTAGCCCCTTATTCGTGTTCAGTTTGTATCTCTCCTTGCCTAGTTCCTTCAGGTTTCATGTGAATCCTTTACTTCCTTGGTCTGATTTTATTTGAGTGTACTTAGTTTTTTGAGATAGAGTCTCACTAAGTAGACCAGCCTGGTCTGGAACCTGTGATTTGTCTGCCTCTGCTTACCAAGTACTGGGATTATAGGAATATGTCATTTTCCCTGGTTCCTTTGCCAGTAATTAAATAGTTGTATTTATTTATTTATGTGTTTATGTGACCATGCACGCTTCAGAGTTCATATGGAGGTTAGAGGACAATTTTTGCATGTGGGTTTTGTTCCTCTACCATTGTAAGTCCAGGGATAAAACTCGGGTGTCAGATTTGGTGGCAAGTCCCTTTTCCGGCTGAGCTCTCTTACCAGCCTCCTCTTTTATTCATTATTTTAAAGGGTTTACCCTTTCCTTCCTGATTTGTAGTGAGTTCTTTGTGTATTTTAATAGCAGTTCTTTGTTGGCTTCTGCTACTGTAGATGTCCCGTGTTATGTCTGTGTCGTCTCCCCCCCACCCCCCACCTCTGGTCCCAGTCAAGTATCAGCACTGCTTGTCCTACTGTGGCTGAGTAGAAATAGCATTTCCAGGGCCAGGAGTAAAGGCTCCTGCTGCCAAGCCTGATGATCTGAGTTCAGTCCCCAGAATCCGTATGTTAGAAACAGAAGGGATTTCTCAACCCTCCACAGAAGACATATGCATACCTACACACACACACACACACACACACACACAAATAACTTTAATAGTAATAATAAATGATCATGATAACGATAAATAAATAATAATGATAATGAGCCATTTCCCTTTACTCATATCTATTAATTTTTTTTACATAGTATAGTGTGGTGTGGTCTGGAGTCTTTTCCTAGGGTATGGTGGGATACTTGGCCTTTACAGTAACATAGTTCCTAGGTGTCTTTCTGGATTTGATGCCAGGCCTGTCCACTAGTCTGAGTACACTGAGTTCTACAACTGTTTCTTGTTGCCGGTGAGAAAAACACCGTGCCCCCCCCCCCCCCCATCTCTTAATCCCCAGGCGCTTGGCTCCGAATGGGCTTCTATGACCTCAGGGAGAGCAGGGAGGCCTGACCTCGCTCTGACTGCAGCAGTCAGAGCCAACGGGTGGAGGGTGGGACGAGCAGCGGGCATCTGCTCCAGCTACTGCCTGTCCCCCAGGCTTGTGGTGGCTGTGGAGGAGGCCTTCACTCACATTAAGCGACTGCAGGAAGAGGAGCAGAAGAACCCCAGGGAGGTGATGGATCCCCGGGAAGCAGCCCAAGCCATCTTTGCATCCATGGCCCGTGCTATGCAGAAGTACCTCCGGACCACCAAGCAGCAGCCTTACCATACCATGGAGAGCATTCTACAGCACTTGGAATTCTGCATCACTCACGACATGACGCCCAAGGTAGGCCTGCCGCCCCGAGCCCTTCCTCTGGGTCCAGCTTCCTGTTCCCTTTGTTCATGGCCACTCTTCCTTCATTCACCTTCTCTCTCTTTGCCTTTTCCTCACTTCTTTTCTGTAATCTCTTTTCTCATCCCCACTCCACCTAGCCTGTCTTTGGAGTGGAGGAGGCAAGGATAGGCTTCTGAACCATTTGGGGGGGATGCCAGAGGCCTGTTACTCTTCTTCATAAGGCTCTGGAATTTCTACATTCTAAATCTCATCTTTACCCTCCTGACCTTTCACCCTCAAAGTAAGCTTTCTGCCTGTGCTTACTTTTAGCCATTGCTAGCCTCAACCGAGTTGCCAGCTTCCTAGAATGATTTTCTCAGAGCCTTCTTTGGTGAGTGGGTGCTAAAGAGGCTGGGAATGTAGCTCAGTGCTAGAGCAGGCCTGAGTTCTTGATTTCAGTTACTAGCACAACACACATGCACGCACGCACACACACACACACACACACACACACACACACACACACACTGTGTTGCGTGTATATCTTTGTTTGGCCCTCTTCTGTCTGCATGCAGACCTACATGGCTCTAATCATATAAGCTGTATGGAAGGGGAGGAAGAATGAGGGTCGAGTTGCCTGGGACGCAGCCTGATGCAGGGAACAGAGTGAGTTCCGGTCCTGACTGGAGCGCTATCACCTCTGTGCATGCCGTCTTCCTTATGTGTATATTAAGCTTCTCGCAGGCTCTCTTCTGCTCACATATTTGAAGATACTTGTTCATATGTGTAGAATGAGCTCAGAACATCATGACTGCCTTTGAAAGCTGTGTGGCAGAGGATGAAGGATGGGCGGGTGGGAGAGATGCCCAGGCAGTGTCTTTTCCCCTCCTCAGGCCTTCCTGGAGCGATATTTGGCAGCTGGACCCACCATCCAGTACCACAAGGAACGGTGGCTGGCCAAACAGTGGACATTGGTGAGCGAGGAGCCGGTGACCAATGGGCTTAAGGACGGCATCGTTTTCCTCTTAAAACGCCAGGACTTCAGCCTGGTGGTGAGCACCAAGAAGGTGCCATTCTTCAAACTCTCTGAGGAATTTGTGGATCCCAAGTCCCACAAGTTCGTCATGCGGCTGCAGTCAGAGACCTCTGTGTGACTCTGCAGCAGCAGCAGGGCAGAGGGGGGCTTGGGGGGCTCCTGCAGAGTGGGCGTGGCTTGGGTCTCGGCCCTGCCACATTTCTGCTGCCCTACTTCCTCTTGCTCTTGTTTTTGTTTTGTTTTTTTACTTGAATTAACTTATCCTGTATCTGGTCTCCACCCCTCTTCCTCAGTTTTCCCATGTAAATCTGGAGAGACCACCTTGCTTTAACAATATTTGGGAACCACCCTGCCACCCTCCCAAGTTTGTATCACTCCAGGCTCTGCAGGAAACAGTGCCTCTTACCCTGTTCTTTCCCAAAGTGTCCCCCTGGATGAAAGTCCCTTCTCAAAGGGTGCAGGACCTTCTCGATTGTACCTTAACCCTGAGCTCCCACTTAGCAAACCGAAGTTCTTAGAACCCTGCTCTCCAGTGGCCCCTAATAGGATTTCTCTGGGGTGGGGGGCAGAGCTTTGACCCCAGAGAGCCATGGTGCCAAACTCCTGCAGGACAGCAGCTAGCCCTGTTCCCTGTGCCCACTCATAGCCCCGAGTCCCTGGGCAGGGATGGACCCGTGACAAGTCCCAGAGTTAGGATTCTCCCTGCCGTGTTAGCTTGCTTCCCGCTGTTACAGCTGTACTTTCCTGGTCCACACACAGACAGAACAAGTGGGAAGTCCCACCCAGGAGTCTTCATTGCTATTTCTGACTTGTGGAATCACATGATCATTGAGGTGGAAACCTCTTTGACTACTTTACTAGGGCTGTGGGGGAGGTTCGGTTTTTCTTTTTTGGGCGACTTCTAAGGGAAAGGGTGGGACAACCCCCTCAAGTTGGAGAGACGCCTGTCACTGGCCCCGATCCCTCTGAACCCATTGACCCTTATCCCTCTGAGCAGTTTGTTTCCACCCTTACCGTGAAGGATGCATGTTGACTTCTGTAGGGACTTTATGACGTGCAGACCCTGACCAACCCTAAGATGTGGTCTAAGACATTTTTCTTTTCTGCACCAGCTACCCCAGTCCTGCTGACTTCCAACTCTAGAGACCTGTGGCCTCATCTCTTCTTAGGAGAGGGACCAGCAACTCCTTCTCATCCCCTGCCTTAAGTCCAGTTCTCTGCCTCAGGGGTCTCTTTTCCATGGCCTTCCAGGGTCCCATCCTCTTCTCTCCCTGCCTTGCTTTCTAGGCTCTATGTTGGGGTGAGGGACCAGGATTCCTGCCTTTTGTAGGTCTTAACTCCTCACCCCATTTTAACTAACATAGCCTTTGCACCAAATCTGAATCTCCGTAGTTGAAAGCTCATTTTGAGCAGGATTCATTGACCCTCTAGTGGATATTTTCAGAGCAAATTTAAGCCCTTAAATCAGATACCTTTAAATTATCTTTTATCACAAGAAAGTAGAAACAGGAAATGTCCACATCCATCCTTCCAGAAGTCCATGTGGGGGATGGTTCTGATGGCTGGGATGGAGCAATGCCCCTGGGCCACGTCTCTAAACAACTCCCAAAGCCCCTGCATAGGCCTTTCACTTCCCTGGAAATTTTGCTGGTGTTTGCCGTCCGCTGAGATGAGGTACCCATTGATCTCTGTGTGAGGCTATGAGATCCATAGCCAACCACCCCTTACTGTTCCCACAGGAATGGGCTTTTGGAGCTGACCTAGGCAGGGCCTCAAGATTAGCCTAGGGCTCTGGTAGAGGTCCCTGGATAGACTCCAGGGAAATAAATCTATACTAGGGTCATGGGAAGGTATCTTTTCTTTTCTTTCCTTCCTTCCTTCCTTCCTTCCTTCCTTCCTTCCTTCCTTCCTTCCTTCCTTCCTTCCTTCCTTCCTTTCTTAAAGCAGGTTTCAGAGGAGTCATTTTGGGTCACATAAATACCTCACTATCCTGGAAAGCAGGGCCTGGATGGTGATTGGGTCCGCCGCCTTTGTGGGCAAGAATGGGGTGTGGTGTTGGTTTAAGCAGTGGGTGGGGGTGGGCAGAAGGAAACTATTTGGGATCTTAGTTGATGCCCTAGGTTAGGGGCGCAGGGGCGTTTATTTTAAGAACCTGCCATGTTTTTTAATCACTGTGATATTTTCATTCCTTTCCCCTAAAATGAAAAAGAAAAAAGTCTCCCCAACTATCTGTCAAAGCACTAAGGGCTGTGACTAAGAATGGTATAGCGTTTTGGTCCTTTGTGTCAGAACTGTGGTATCTTTGTCTACTTTGGTTGTTATTATGTTTTTTAAAATGTCAGGATGAATTGTCAAGAGTATAGCTCTGTGTGTGTGTGCTTGTGTGAGTGTGTGTGTGTGTGTGTGTGTGTGTGTGTGTGTGTGAGAGAGAGAGAGAGAGAGAGAGAGAGAGAGAGAGAGTGAGAGAAAGAGAGAGAGAGAGAGAGAGGTGTGTGTCTGTGTCTGTGTGTCTTTTGCTTCTCCAGAATAGGAAGTTGTCTTCATGCTGTGAACTGCTATGTGTGGGCAGCTGACTCAGTCCCTCTGAGCAGTTTCCCCCACCAATCCTGTCCCACCACTCACTTGGTTTCTATTCTTCCACCGGAGGAATGTGCCTACCCAGCACAGCGCTATCACCGCAGGGGGTGCTGTGCTGGCCTACTTCAGTGCCCTCGCTTCTCCATCTGTGTGGCATCCTAGCTCATCCCGCTGCACACCTTGGCCTTTGTTTTCATGACCTTGGAGTGCTTACCTCTCTTCCCTCCACGCCAGGACACCGTGCCTAAGTCCTTCACCTACCTCACCACTCTGTCGCTATCCCCATTGGTCCTTTCCTGGTTTCTCCTAAATAAGTGTCTTTGTTCTCTCTGTTTTTATTTTATGTCCTCCCAGTTCTTTCCATCTCTTCCCTTCTGCTTTTGGTCCTAGCCAGCCATGGCATTCCCACTGTAAACCCTGGTTAAATAAAGACAAGAAGGCAGGATCCTGGGAGGTCCTCACTCCAAATGTCTGGTCTCCAGGGTTTGTGCTTGCCCTGTTGGTTGGGCCTCGCTCTGCCTTGTCCATTCCTGGTGTCTGTCAGTCTCTTTTTGCCCCCTCTGTTCTCCTCGTGGGACAACATCTACTGATGGATTCTGTTCTGATGTGTGATTGTTGTAATTTGTTCTTCTGTGTGCAAAAGGAAGGGCCTTCTTGAATCTCTTCCAAGTGAGAATGTAATTTAGAATTTTCCATTGTTGGATCTAGATTTTTTTTTATTCCTTTTCTCCCCCCTTTTTCTTTCTCTCTCTTTCTTTCTTTCTTTCTTTCTTTCTTTCTTTCTTTCTTCTTTCCTTCCTTTCTTTCTTTCTTTCTTTCTTTTTCTTTTTGGTTACAGAGCTGAGATCTTGTGCATGCATGTAGAAAATTGTAAAATGTAAATTTTTTTTAATATATAAAAAGCTTGTTTTTACAGTTTGCAGTGGATTAAACATTATGGCAATTTTAGGGATTTTTTTTCTTAAACATAGGAACTAAAACTGTACAAATTTTTTATATATAAAAATAAAGACATTTGACTTTTGTGGGGGTATTCTGTTGCTTTTCTTTTTTCAAAGTGGGAGCTAAAGGTGGTCGAGGGAGAGAGACTATGTGACTGGGCAGTAGGGGGCAGTGTGAACTTTGTCTTGCTGTGGGCCTCAGGCAGCGTGGAGGAGAATGAGGGAGAATGAAAAAGGAAACTGCTTGCTGCTAACCCTCATTCTGAGGAGAGCTGCAATGGATAATCTCTGGGTCCTGGGGCAGGAGGAGGAGGGAAGCGGAGGGAGGGGGAGGGAGGGGTTGCTTTCAGGCCCTGTCTTCTCTAGTAAGTGTGTGTGTGTGTGTGTGTGTGTGTGTGTGTGTGTGTGTGTGTGCATGGCCTCCAAGTGAGAACTGGAGTGGGCTGTCTCGACCAGAAAATGCTGATGTGATGACTTCTCACGTTTCATTTATAAAAGTCCCCAAACTTCACCGCTGGTTTTATTTATTTTTAAACGGTGGATTCCTGGGGCTGAAGAGATGGCTCAGTGTTAAGAGCACTTGTTGCTCTTACAGAGGACTCCCAGCACCTACATTGGTTCCCAGCACCTACATTGGCAGTGGCTCATAACCACCAGCTTCAGGGGATCTGGTGCCCTCTTCTGGCCTTCTGCATGTGTGTGTGTGTGTGTGTGTGTGTGTAATCTTTTTTTTTTTATTCTTCTCTCACACAATACATCTCGACCACAGTTTCCCTTCCCTGCATTCCTCCTAATATCAAACAACTGTACTGTGTATTTAGAGGAGCCTTGCAGGTGCTGTGATTGTTGATTTAGTCTCTGTGAGCCCCTATGAGCCCTGCTTAGTTGCTTCTCTGGACCATGTTCTCCTGCCCACCTTGACCCCTCTGGCTCCTATAAATGTTTCTCTCCACCCCACTTGGGTTCCTCAAGCTTCACCTAATGTTTGGCTGTGGGTGTTATCTGCTCCCACCAACTGCAGAGGAAGCTTCTCTGATGATGATTGGCCCAGACACCGATCTTGTTTGTCTTTCTGGGTTACATGACTCAGAATGATATTTTTTTTCTAGTTCCATTCATTTGCCTATAAATTTTATGATATTATTTTTTTCTAATAGCCATGTATGAATGTACCACATTTTCTTTATCTATTCTTTGATTGAGGGACATGTAGGCTGTTCATAGTTTCTGGTTATTATGAATAAGGCTACTATGAACATAATTGATCAAGTGTTCTTGTGGTAGGATGGAGCATCTTTTGGGTTTATATCCAAGAGTGGTTTAGTTGGGTCTTGAAGTAGATCAATTCTCAATTTTCTGAGGAGCTACCATATTGATTTCCATAGTTGCTGTATAAGTTTGCACTCCCATCAGCAATAGAGGAGTATTCCCCTTGCTCCACATCCTCACCAGCATGAACTGTCACTTGTGTTATTGATCTTAGCCATTCTGACAGGTGTAAGATGAAATCTCAAGTAATTTTCATTTGTATTTCCCTGATGGCTAAAAGAAGGCATATTTATCAATGGAATCAAGTCAAAGATTCAGATATAAATCTACACACCTATGGACACATGATTTTTGATAAGCAGAAATACACAACAGAAAAAAGCATCTTTAAGTGCTGGTCTACATGCTGTCTGCATGTAGAAGAATGCAAATAGGTCCATATTTATCACCCTGTACAAAACTCAAGTCCAAGTGGATCAAAGAACTCAACATAAAACCAGATGTACTGAGCCTGATAGAAGAGAAAGTGGATAGTAGCCTTGAATGCATTGGCACAGGAGACAACTTCCAGAACAGACCATCAATAGTGCAAGCACTCAGATAGACAATAAGTGGGACCTCCCTCATGAAACCGAAAAGCTGCAAGGCAAAGGACAAAACGGCAGCCTGCAGAGTGGGAAAAGGTTTTTCCCAAGTCCACATCTGATAGAGGGCTAATATCCAAAATAAATAAAGAACTCAAGAAACTAGACATCCACAAACCAAATAATCCAATTGAAAAGCAGGGTACAGATCTAAACAGAATTCTCAATAGAGGAATCTCAAATGGCTGAGAAACACTTAAAGAAATGTTTAAAAAAAAATCTTAAGAGAAAGGAGGGAAGTCATATTATGTACCATGTACCCCAAGCTGGCTTTAAATTCCTGGGTTTCAGATACTCCCTCAGTTTACAGAGTGCTGAATTAAAGAGTGCACCTCTGCTGGGCAGTGATGGAGCAGTCTTTAATCCCAGCCCTTGGGAGGCAGAGGAAGGCAGATCTCTGAGTTCAAGGCCAACCTGGTTCAACACTAGACTGAGTTCCTGAACAGCCAGGGCTACACAGAAAAACCTGTCTCAGCAAACAAACACCACCAACAGCAAAAAGAATGCACCTCTGTATAGCAGGTTCTTTATGGATGTTTGTGTCCTCCCGTGGCCCCACCCCCCCCCCCCCCGTGTAATCTGACTGGTCTCACACTTGCTATCCTCCTGTTACCGCTTCCTGAGTCCTGTTATTACTGGTGTAGTCCTGGTGTGCTCCAGGCTGGGCCCCTAGTCTTCTAAGGTTTAAAACAAACCTACACTTTCCTCCGTGGAGATGACACATTTACTAGATATTGTACTAGATATTGTCCTTCTTTGCCCCCGCCTATGGCTTTTCCAGGTTTTGTGGATGCAAATGCAAGACACAATCTATCAGAGATGCCAGATCAGAGAACCGAAATGGGAGGCCCAATCAGTCTTCAGCAGTGTGGAGATGCTAATCCTAAAGGGTTGTGTCGCAGGGAGCTTTTCTTCTTTAAGACTTCAGAGGGGAGTGCCAAGGCCTTGAGAGTAAGTGTTATTTCTCTAAGCATTACTGCCATCTGCCCCAATTCACAGAGTGTTGATGCTCAACAAAAATATTGTTAATGGGGCTGATAAGAAGGCACGGGAGTTAAGAGCACTGGATATTTTTCTAGACGACCCAGGTTTGATTCCCAGCACCCACAGAGCAGCTCACAGCTGTCTGTAATTCCAGTTCAGGGGATAGAACATTCCTTCCCGGCCCCTGAGGACACCAGGAATGCATGTGGTTCACAGACACCCATGCAGGCAAAAAGCCATATGTATTAAAAAAAAAGTCCCAATAAAGTTAAAAATATTGCTAAATGAACAATGAGTTCATTTATATTAAATATACTGGATTATATTTCCAATCCTTAATATGATAAGGATTGGAAAGATGACTTAGTAAAGTGGCCACCACACAAGCATGAGGACCTCTGTTCAAATCCCCAGGGGTTCATGTAAAAAACTGGGTAGCCACAGTGGTTTTGCTTGGGGAGGAAGGGAGACAGACAGATCCATGGAGTTCATTGGTCAGCCAACCAGTTTAACTAAGCCAATGAGCTCCAACACTGCCTAAAAAATAAGGTGAAGAGCACCAAGGAAGATACCACCTCCACTTTGCAATGTAACTGGGGGGCAGAGTGAGGAGGGGAGCAGGCTGTGGCTCTTGTTGAAGTGACACAGTGTTACACTCAGTTTTTAGTGATTTGTTATTAGTGTTTTGGAGGAGCTGGACAGTTCAATCACTTGTCCAGAACTGAGAGCCAGCTACTCAAAATAGCGCCTCATTTTATTTATTAGTCTAAGCAAATGATGCAAAGGCTCTTCCAATTGCTGGGAAGGTTGGGTTGGCTGGCATTGCAGCATTAATGCATTTTAAAGTAGTAGGAAGGAAGCAAGCAGGGAGAGGGAGAGAAACCCCTGGGCACACAGTAGAAAGAGCTCTGTAGCTCTTCACCTACTTTAAACAGAGAAGGAATCATTACAAAGGGCAGGACAGGCATGGTACATAATAGCAAGTGCCACATTTAAGTAGAATAGAGGGAAAAGATACTGGCTTAAATGATCTGTGAAACTTGGGCAACACAATGGTTTCTCTTACCTCTGCAAGTTTCGGGAAGATACTTCTTTGTAATAGTGATACTGGGATGCAAAGGGAAATCAAGGGTCACTCTCATTTCCTAGGAGCTCTCAGGACCTTTGCTAGTACAAGTGGGAAATACCATTATTGTCATTTTGTCTCCTACCGTTGACATCTAAGGAAATACATTACACTTTTCCCCTAGAGGAGGTCCATGGCATAGGCAAGAGACAGATAGAAGCAAGCAGTGTATGAGTGGGTAAACTATTATGACGCCACTACTTGGAAGGCTGTCTGAACTGATATCCTGTAAGAGAATCTGTGGCTGGGAAAAAGTTTGGATATGGTTGTGTCTTATTCATTCTTGCTTTTACACAACTAACCAGTGCTGCTTGCTGCTTAACCAGGCAACTATGTTGTTAGCACTGGGAAAGAAGGCTTTTAGGGCAGTGAGACTAGATATGTTCCTATAGTGGTGGTGGATATCACCGTAGTGAACACAGTATCATAATTTGTTCAAATCCATACTGTACCTTACCAAGACTGAACTCAATGTCATTTATGGACTTTGATAATGTGCATGATTTCAAGTTTGCCAGTTGTGACCCCTGTCTCACTCCAATGCAGGGTGCTGAACAGGGGAGGCTGTGCATGTGAGGGAACGGGGCAGGGGACAGTTAAGGAGAATCTCCGAATTAGATTCAATTTTCCTGAGAAACTGCAGCTCTTAGAAAAATGAAGTCTCTGTAACACAAACAAAAACCTAAGCAAAACACCAAATACAGCCATGTGTAGTTCTAGACATAGATTGAGCAATAAGAAGCACTAGTGTAGGACTTAAGATGGCAGATAATAAAGTGGAAATGCAACAAAAACATCCGAAGAGGAAAGGGAGGGCCTCGTGATCTACCACAGATGCCAAAAATTTGCATGGGCCTCATTGTGTTGGGAGATAAAGTGGATAGGGCTGGGTTTTGCTCTTTACCAGTTTCTGTTAATGTTAGTTTCCATCGACACCTTAACGTGTAATTTTAGGGTGGAATAGACTGGGAGAGTTTTGACAGTCTAGATGGATTCCAGTTGGGTCGTTGTCTTCTGCCCTTATCCCCTAACATAGCACCTTGCTCCACAGGATGGGACTGAGCTGAAAAGAAAGCAGACACAGCTAACTGTGTAGATTTCATTTGCAAAGACTGTGGAATCCGATGCCTCTTGAATTGGAGCATATCAAAGAGTTGGACAGCAGGGATTTTTCTTTCATGGATTAAAATGTTCTCATGGTTCTAGTCTATCTTGAGACAGCTTCCCCAAATAGAACTTCTCAAACTGTCACTGTACCTATGACATGTGTAGATCACTCCAGCATCCAGATATGCAGCTTTTTATGGTGTGTGTGTGTGTGCGTGTGTGTGTGTGTATGAACCTGTGCATGCATTCACGTAAGTGTAAGTGTACACATGTTATCATGCACTTGTGGTCTTAGGGCCTTACACATAAGGTCTGGGATGGGCACAAGGTTTTTCTGTGTAGCCTTGGATGTCCTGGAACTCACTCTGAAGACCAGGTAGGCCTCGAACTCAGAGATCTGCCTGTTTCTGCTTCTGGGATTAAAGGCGTGGGCCACCACCACCAGCCTGGGAGTATGCATCTTGAGGGTATACAATTTGGTTTCTTAGCTGTCATGACAAAATACCACAGATTGGGTGACAACAGATCTTCATTTATTATTGTTCTGGGAGCTTAAACTCCAAGGTTTCCATGATTGGGATCTGGAGAAGATGATTGGCTTATAAACAACTTCCCTCTTATTGTGACATCACATCACTTTGGGGGTGGAGAGAGAGAGACTAGGTTTCTGAATTCTAGCCAGGTCACTAATTCCATGATGAGGCCCCTCTTTTATGCCCTCGTCTTATCCTAATTTCTCCTCAAAGAACTCAAATTAGGCAAGGCTTCACCTGAATTCTGATCATGCAATTCAGTTTGCAGTGCCAGGAGACATTGCTGATACTGTTAGGCAGATCTTACTTGGAGCAGCAAGGCCGTTAGAGAAAGCTTTTGTACTTGTGAAGTTGAAGGGGACCAAAACTTGCCGCAATAAGAAATAATGCTTGATGCAAGAGTTCAAAATTGCTTGCTGAGTGCGGTGGCACACATCTGTGATCTCAGCTCTTGAGACGGAGGCAGGAGGATCACTGTATAGTGTCTTCCAGCCTAGCTTGGTCCATATAATGAGACACTATCTCAAAAAATAAAAATTATTAGTAGTAATCTTCATGACTATAATAAATATTTTGATAAAGTCATTGTTGCTCATGTTATATGATTGCATTTATGCATCAAACTGATTTCTGTGAGACATTTAAATACTAATATATTGTGAGGTGGGCTTATGTGTGGGGTTCATGCAAGAGCAGTTGACTTCTTGGTATAATGGTTCAAATAAGAGCCACGATGCTGGGACTTTTAGCACTAAAATCCTCTGCCTACAGCGGACTTGAGTTAGCTTCCCAACATCCACGTGTGGTACTTCACAAGCTCCTGTAACTCCGATGGGGGATCAGACATCTTCCTCTGACTTCCATAGGCCCTGTAATCACACACACAGAAACACACACACACACACACACACACACACACACACACACACACTTTAAAAAGTTAAAAATAAATCTTCAAAAATGCCACGGCGTTAAAGCAGCAGCGTGCATACTGTTTGAATTATCTTCCCCCAGAAACTTCTTGTCAACACTACCGATAGAACAAAGAATATTTAAGGCTTCTACTGTATTTAAAGGATTCCAGATAAGATGCTGTGATGCGCTCCTATATTTATATTTATTGCAATAAGTTTAGAATGAGAATAAAGACAGAGACACGGAGAATTCCCAAGAGCCTGGGGACCCGCTAGCCTGGCTATATACACAGTGGGAAGACAAGAGGAGACCCTGCCTCTGGGTGGTAGGGGTGCCAGCACTTAGGAGACAGAGCCGGGGGATCTCTGTGAGTTCAAGGCCAGTCTGGTCTCCAGAGCAAGGACAGCTAGCGCTATACAGAGAAATCCTGTCTCAAAACAAATTAACAAATTGAAAACTAAAACTCCAAAACCAAAAAACCAAAAAATAGGAAGAGACTCTGCTGTAAATAAGGTAATCAGGTGGAAGGTGAGATGGGCGCCTGAAATTGTCCTCTGACCACATGTGCACCATGGCACGTGTGGGCCCTGGTGTGGGCACACTTACACTCATATGAATGCATGCACAGATTCACACACACACACACACACACACACACACACACACATGTTAAAAAGCAAAACAAACCAACAAAACACCCTGTTTTCTCGTAGAGATCTTACCTTTTCTGTTCTGTGATGACATTGTCCACATAGTTGCTGTATAGTGAGTGTTGAGGCCACTGACCCTTACAAAGTTACTCAAAGATTTCTCAGCATTAGAACTAAGGTGGTGCACGCCTTTAATGCTAGCACTTGGGAGGCGGAGGTAGGTGAATCTCTGTGAGTCTGAGGTCAGCCTGGCCCACAGAGTGAGTTCCAGACAGCCAGGACTGTTACACAGAGAAACCCTGTCTCAAAAAACAAACAAACAAACAACAAACAAACAAGCAGTGGGATGTTACTACGACCAGTGATGGTATAATCGTGGTCCTGCACTGAGGCCCTGGATGGGGAGAGAGATGCTAAGGAGAGATGCTTGCGTCCTTCCCTTTGACTATCAGGCCACAACCCTTTGTTCACTAACGAAATTAGTGTTTTCAACAGGAATGCAGGAGGCTGGAGCTTGAAGCTAGCCTCCAGAGATACAAAAGGCTTCCATTTTGCACAGGGCTAAGACTTCCTTGAGGACAAACTTCATTCATGCACTTAGGGGAGGGCTTTTCCTGGAAGCCTCGGTAAGTTCACCACATAAAAATTCAACATCCTAAGCACTTGCGGGGGAGCAGTGCATCACAGACAGGAGGACTGGGCAGGCTGGTGTTTTCTTTAATAATTATGGGTTAAAACCTTAACTGTGGCCCTTATCCACTGCAGGGTAATTATTAGACCTAAATAATAGTGCAGACAGCCCTGGGATCCCTGAAGTGGACCAAGCAAAGTGTTCATTAACGTTTTCCAGGTTTCCCATCACTGACAGCTTGCTACTCCACGCTCATCTGTCAGATCCTCTCAAGTGATATGGGGTGATAGCTCTCACGCTAATCTTCACTATTACCATCCAAGAATGAATTTAGGATTTAATAGATAAGAATGCGCTTGCCTAGACTCTGAGTTTGATCCCCAGCATCATATAAACCAATCTTGGTGGCACATACCTATAATCTGGCATGTAAGAGGTAGAGATAGGAGGATCAGAGAGTCAAGGTTGTTCTTGGTTAATGTAAAGATTCCAGGTCAGTGTAGGATACATGAGACCCTGTCTCAGAAAGTGCTTTATGCGGTACTGAGGCTGGGTCCATGTCTGGGTCATCATTGCCAGTTAATAGGAGATAAAGCACTCAGAAGGCCCTCCTTCCTGCTGGACCACACTTTCTAGGACTCACCGGAATCGCGACATAAAGCATTGAGCATTCATGATTAAGTTAAGCCACTGTACACAGAGTCACATGTGTTTCCACAAATGTCTGGATAAATGAAAAGAGAAATAGTGAGAACAGAGTAAATGCTCAACCTTACTATTTATTTATTTACTTCGTTTGTTTTGTGCCAAGATCTTATTATGTTACTTTGGCCTGGTACTTGCTATGTAGATCACACTGGCCTGAAACTCACAGAGATCACCTGCCTCTGCCTCTCAAGTGCTGGGATTAAAGGTGTGCACCACCCACCACTCCTGGCCTTCAGTATTTATATTTCTTTTGCCCTGAGTTTATTTATATTTTGATCATAATTTATAATGGAAGCTTCCAGGGGTATTTTTCATATCAATAAAGGGTTAATCCAATAAAACAGTGTCTCAGAAATTAGACTTAAATATCTGTGCCATTAGAGTTTAGGCCCTACGTAGTTCTCAATCTTCCTATTGCTGTTACCCTTTAATCCAGTTCCTTATGTTATGGCAACCCCAGCCTTAAAATTAATTTTGTTGCTACTTCATAACTGTAATTTTGCTACTGTTGTGAATCGTAACATAAATATCTGATATGCATCATGGTCTTAGACAACCCCTGTGAAAAGGTCATTCAGCTTCCCCCAAAGGGCGTCACGACTCACAGGTTGAGAACGACTGGCTTAGGGGATTGTTATCATTTTGAACACTGCCTGGCCCAGAACTCACAGAAATCTGTCTACCAGGCACCGCCTCCCCAAGTGCTGGAATCAAAGGCGTGAACCACTGCGCCCAGCAACGTGCCTCTTTTATTAATTTTTATTTTAGTCAGCATAAAAAGTAGTGGGTTTAATGCAAAAATTTCAAACGCACTTTATATGTTGTTCCTGTTGTTTTAAGACTAAGCTTGTTGAGACCAGAGATTGTAAGTTTCCTTGTTCGTCTGGATGTTGACTGAACTTCCCACCTTTCATGCTGCTTGCATTAGTAGTGCGATGGGATAGTTTTGGGTGGGGTGGGGGCTGTTGTTACAGTCCATTCTGCTTTCATAGCAGGTACCTCCTACTTTCTATGTGGTATAGAAATAGTTTGAAAAAGATTTTGTTTTTGTTTTTAGTTGTTTCAGAGAAGAACAACCAAGCCGTTTGCTAGCCCTGGCGAGACAGAAAGACTCCCTAGAAGAAAGCAGCCTGCAGCTGTCAGTAAAAGGATCTCGCAGACCCCAGCAGCTGCCCTTGTGCCCTGGAAGTCTTGTCTGACCATACCTGACCTTTATCTGTGAATGCCTGGGGTTGCCCCGGCTCAACCTGACATGTCTGTTGCTAACCTTAACCCTAGTGGCTAGGTAGCTCAGTTGGTGGAGTGGAGGACTGTAGGTTGGTATAGTAAAATGTCTTCTAAAGAAATCTCATATTAAGCTGAAGCCAGGAAGGTCTTCTGTGGTGCTTTGAAGATCAAAGAGCGTCTTTTCAGACCAATGTTTTGTCAGCATTCCTGGAATTCAGAGCCATGGAGGCTGACAAGTAGCACAGAGGGAGATCCACTTCTTTTAAGGGAATGTATTAAGCAAAGCAAAAGTTACAGTCCTTCCCCCTCCACTGCCACCTCTGCTGTTTATCAGTTTCCTGTTGATTTTTGCAGTCTGAGTCATCCGTGTTCCCTGTGCAAAAGCAAGAGTAATGGAATTGCTAACTGTGTGTCCGTTCTTTTTCCTTCCCCATTCATTGTTTCCCTGTGGTCATTTTGCGGCTTTTGCGTAGTGAAGACACCTCAACACGCTTAGTACCCAGTGCTTCTTAGCTGCCCCAAGACAGCTTGAGGCAAATCAGCATGATCAGGAGGGCTACCAAGTTCCCTTTCACACCTTCTGCGGGGCTGCCACCAAGTCAAACAAATGAGAGTCACCTGCTTGTGCTATTTTAAGGGATGGTTTAAGTCACCAAACAGAGAATTGTGACAGAAATCCAGTGAGTAGTGCCTGTCGAAATTGAGTGCTGGTCATAGATAGACGCATGAAAATGTAGGGTTTGTGTGTGTGTGTGTGTGTGTGTGTGTGTGTGTGTGTGTGTGTGTGACTCAGGCTTGTTTAAGTGTTGGAATACATGAACTTCAGTGTCTCTCTGAACACAACAGGACTCTGCTCCCATCTTCCTGTGTGGATATAGGACTCTCAGCATCCACTGATTCCTTTTGCCATTGCTCCAGATGTTCTCCTGGCACTGTTCAGACGGCGTGCTCAACACACATTTGATTTCTTTCTACTTTAGGGAGAATAGTTCAGATCCACCTAAGGAGAGACAGGAAAGGAAGCCTCCTACTTAAGGTAGATGCGGAGCTGAGAAGCAGGGGTGAAAGCCCACACAAGTCTGCTGTAGGAGTCATTGGGAAGCGCTAGGGCAAGACATGGACCTCTGCATGCATGTTTCGTTCACTTACAAATAAGGAAAGTACAATAGTGGTTTTGTTTATTATATGAGCTTGTTGGGACATGCAAATGAGGCAGTAGATATGCAAATGGTTAAGTATTGGGCAGGAGATGTAGCTCAGTGGTAAAGTGCTTGCCCAGCAGTGTGAGGCCCTGGGTTACATATCCACCACATTATACATTATACATTACCACTACCACCAAAAAAAAAAGTATTTTAAAAAAATAGCACTTTTATAGACACTCATTGGGTACCATTCTGGTCATGCTACACCATATAACATAAGACATCGGCCTCAAGCAGCTCATGGTTGGTCCTCACTTCCCCAGAGATAGCATGGGGTTGCCAGCGAAACCCTGGAGTAGAAGCAAGAAGCCTGTTTTCTTAGTTTCTCCAAGCACACGCTTTTGTGTTTGTAAAATGAAGTATGATGAACTGGTTAGTTTTTGTTAACTTGGTACAAACTAGAGTTACCTGGGAAGGGGGAGCCCCCAACTGAGGAATTACCTCCACCAAATTGGTCTGTGGGAATTAGTTTTCTTGGTTAATGATTGGTGTGGAAGGACCCAGCCCACTATGGGCAATGCCATCCCTGGACAGGTGGTCTTAGGTTGTATGAAAAAGCAAGCCGAGCAAGCCATGGAGAGCAAGGCAGTAACTCACATTCCTCTGTGTTCTCTGCTTCAGTTCTTGGCTTGAGTTTCTGCTTTGAATTTCCTTGATGTAACCTATAACATGTAAGTCAAGTAAACCCTTCCCTTCCCTTCCCCAAGCTGCTTTCAGCTGATGTTTTTATTACAGCAACAAAGAAACAAACTTGGAAACATAAGAAAGGTAAACTAGATAGTTGGTAATCTCCTTCTAAAATCTTCTCAGTCTGTGTCCCTGGACAAATTACTAGTGTTCCTAATTTCTTTTTCTTTTTGAGTAGGTAAATTGTAAGCGTCAATTGAGAAGTGCATGAAAGAGCTTGCAGACCCAACAAGGTTGTACAACTGAGATGTCTGCCCATTGCTACTGCTCTTGTCTCCTGCTCCTTGTCCACTAAGGTGTGAATGGGCCTCATAGCTGGCTACGGACCTGCCAAGATGAAAACAGAGCAGAGTCCTTTGTTAAAACATTATTAAGAGCTTCAGACATGCGTCAGTAGCTAAATAAGAGGCTGAGGCAAGGAGATTGTGGGAGCCCAGGAATTTAGGGCCAGCCTGGAACAGAAAACTAAGACCCTGCCTAAATGAATAAAATTAATCATACATAAGTGGGTGACAACAGACCCTGTGTGATAATATATGTCACAAACCCGTGACTCCAGACCTAACAATGTTGTTTTCCAGGCGACAGTTTCTAGACACCCAGTATATATGCTCTCCTTGACACCTTTGGTGGCTTATGGAATTAATGAACTTTCCCTGGTCTTTTCACACATTTAAGGCGGCATACAAGAACCAGCCATGCAAGTTATTAGCCACTTAGTAGAAAGTGTGACATTCATCTGATGGGATTACGTAAGCAATCCTAGTTTTAGATTCCGTTTTAATTACCCAGCAGTAGCTTTGGTTCACTTCACTGGTAGGCTGTCTTGACTCAGTTGACACAAAACGTTCTGCCTCGAGTGGCTCTAAGCAGTTGCCTGACCCTTTCCATTAGCGTCAACTAGCATCTTAGTCTGTTGTCCTTTTGTTTTCCACCCAGACATGCTCCTGGCCACACTCCAGCTCCCCGCTTGTCTTGAAAGCAGTGCTCCATCCCTTGGCCTCCCTGCTGTTTTAATGCTTGCAGCTTTCTTTTATTTACTTCAAATTTCTGTTTTCCTGGCCTGCTAATGCAATCATCAGTCCTAGACACTGTCATATGCACACATCTCCCCCCCCCCGCCCAACTGAGCTACTTTTGAGTTTTACAAAATTTCAAGAGTGGTGGAGTTGGGACTTTCTGAAGTTTGGGCGTGTGGAGGGCCTGTGAAAGCGTTAGTGCTTCAAGGCGAAGAATAGCTGTGTGATGTGTAGACCTGGGCAAGGGTGGAGTGAGTTGGGAACTAGGGCAGTCACTCTCTCATGACTTCGCTGCACTGCTAGGCACAGTGACAACTCAACAGACCTTATGTAGGCGTGTGAGCCTGGCTGGCTGTACACGTCTGGGGCTAGAAATGGGGCCACGCTATGATAGCAAGCTTGTCATTGGGCCTGCTTGCCTTTTCCTTTTTTTTGGAAATCTGTTAAACCGAAAAATGGGCATGAGGATTTTATGAGGTGACGAAGTGATCAAAAATTAAATTGAGACGATGACAATACAACTCTAAATTCACCCGATTCTGCATGGAGAGTTATATGGTATGTAAAGTATACCTCAATAGGTGTTTTTCTCTTTTTCTTTTTGTTTTCTTTTCTTTATTTTTTTCCTTTGAAGCAGGTTCTTACTATGTAGCTCTGGCTATTCTGGAACTCATTCTGTAAACCAGCTGTCCTTGAATTCACAGAGATCTGCCGACCTCTGCCTCCCTAGTGTTGGGATTAAAGGCATGCACAACTATGCCCGGCTTTTAGTAAGCGTTTTTTAGCAATGATTATAAAGGCATTTAATTTTTATCTTATGTGTGCAAATGCTTGCCTGCATGCATGTCTGTGCACCTCATGTGTGCACGGTGTCTGCAGAGACCAGAGGAGGGCATCAGATCCCCCGGAACTGATTTACAAATGGTAGTGAGTTGCCATGTAGGTTCTGGGAATTGAACCCAGGTCCTCTGGAGGAGCAGTCGGTGCTAACAAACACTGAGCCATCTCTCCACCCCACAATGCTTCCGAAAACACAATGAGTATAGTTTTAAAAGGATGCATTTATTTTATAGTATACCTTTTTTATGTTTAAAGTAAACGAGATTCTCTTGACTAAATGCTCAAAGTAAAACTTAAATTTAATACCTGGAAAGTTATCTAGGGCATCTTAAAATGACGCAAACTTAGAAGAGATTGAGATGAAATCACCACTGGCGCTGCTGCTCGAGTTGTTTAAAAATACCATTCATTTTGAATTTCAGCACATTGAAATGAAGCCTATCGTATGTACTTTTATGGGTCTTTACAAAGGAATGCAGTCATAAAACCACCCTTGTCATCAAGATACTGAACAACTGTACTATGCTGAAAGTTCCCTGGGCCTGGCATGGCGGTACATACTGGAACCCCAGCGCTCAGCCGGTAAACAGTAACCGTAGGATGACAGTTTGAGGTCAGCGCAGATTACACAGTGAGTGAGATGCTGTATTTAAAACAAGTTCTCAGTGCCATCAATTTGTAGTTGACACTGCTCTCCCTACTGAATCCTAGTCAGGTCTCTGAACTGTAATTTGATGTGTTCTGGGACAATGTATTATGTGGACAGTTTGAAAATATTTTTTTCTCGGGCCGGGCTGTGGTGGCACACGCCTTCAATCCCAGCACTCGGCAGGCAGAGGCAGGTGAATCCTTGTGAGTTCGAGGCCAGCCTGGTCTACAAGATCTAGTTCCAGGACAGCTAGAACTGTTAAACAGGGAAAGCCTGTCTCAATAAACAAAAAACAAAAAACAAAAAAAAAACAAAAAAATTTTCTTTTATTTATTATCATTGTGTGTGAGGTGTGTGAATATGTGTTTTTGAAGATTCCTCCTAATAGTACCGTGTAAACTGTGTCTCAATTATTCCCACGCCTCCACTCAGGTACGAGAAATGATTTCTGTTGGGGCTGGACTCCGACAATGTGTGTGTGTGTGTTTGGGGGGGAGAGAGAGAACACATGTATGTATGTATGCTGTGTGCACACATGTGTGGAGGTCAGAAGACATCTTTGAAGTTGTTTCTCTTCTTCCACTGTGTGCTCCAGGCCTTGAACTCAGGCTGCCAGATTTGCACGGTAAGCACTTTTACTCACGGAATCCCTTTGCTGGCTGCTGCATCCTGTGTGGCTTGGGCCCTTGACTGGGTGGTGAGGGAAGAATAAAGGACGGACACACATACAGAAAAGCTGGGATTGCATGGGACACGGACACTCTGATGGAGTGGCACCAACTGCCACCCCAAACCTGCAACCTCATCACCATTATTATGTACAGCACAGAGGGAGGAGGTAGCTTGTCTGGGGAGGAGGTTTCTGTAGGCAGCAGTTTCAGGTTTTATCTGGGATGAGAAACCACACTACTTTTTGCACACACTGGTCAATCATTTATAAACACTCATACTTTCTTACACTGTCAACATTTGCACTTGGACCAATGTCAACATTCACACTTGGACCAGAGGAAGGTTCTGCCATCCCTCTGAGACTCCATACATGGAGTAAGGTTTTGCCATTCTTATGAGTCTGAGACATTGGGTTCTTGAGACAACTGTGTTCATGTCAAACACTACACATTCACTCAGGACGTCACCTGCTTTTTATACAATCACTCAAGGCTTCTTTGACATCCCCTTCCCCAGTCAGCCTTGAAGAGATCTTTCTTTCTTCTTTCTTTCTTTTCTCCCTCCCTCCCTCCTTCCCTCCCTCCCTCCCTTCTTTCTTCCTCCTTCGTTCGTTCGTTCATTCCTTCCTTTCTCTTTCTTTATTTTTTGAGATAGGATCTCTCCGTGTAGTCCTGGCTATCCTGGAACTTACTCTTTAGACTAGGCTGGCCTCACACTCACAGAGATCCTTCTGTCTCTGCTTCCCAAGTGCTGGGAGTAAAGGCGTGAGCCACCGTGCCCGACATTGAAAAGATTTTCAAATGCAAGATATGGATTTTCATTTTCGAATTACACTAGTGACGGTTATTTTGGGGTTGTGGGGATTTCCTGCTCACCTCGTCATACTGAGAAGGATTTAAAGTGGTCAGACGTCTAACCTTCAGCCATGTTCATAGAAGCACAGACTCATAGAGCCAGCCGTTAGCTATACATGTGAGGAAACTGAGATTCAGAAGAGAAGAACGAGCTCCAAATTTACATAACCCTACATAGATTCACGGAGGGGATACCCCAGCATTCTTTCCCAAGAGTCAACTTCACTATACTTTTGACTACGACTGCTGAGATTTTTGTTATCATCTTTTCCCCTGATTGAGCTCTAGCAAACATTCACCTCTTTCTGATTCCCCCACCATATCCCTGATTACTAATGACTTTAACAATACTCGGTCTATTCCACGAGTACTGGAAAAAGTTTTGGATTATCACCTCACTAAGTTATTGTTAATATTCGTATCGTAAAACCCTAACACATCACCCTAGCTACCTTTCTATTGCTGTGATAAAAGGCCAAGGCCAGACACAGCTTACAGGAGGAAGAGGTCTTTTAGGCTTATGACTCCAGAGAGATGGAATCCATCATGGAGGGGAGGCGTGGCCGCTGCAGCGGGAAGCTGAGAGCTCTCAACTTGAACTGCAAGCACGAAGCAGAGGCCGCAACTAGAAGTGGTGTGAATCTTTAGACCCTCAAAGTCCATCTCTAGTGACATACTTCCTCCAACAAGGCTGCATCTCCTAAACCTCCCCAAACAGCTCTACCAACTGGGGACCAAGTGTTCAAATCCATGAGCCCATAGGAGACATTTCATTCAAATTAGCACACTCACCTATTGTTATTATTTAATGTGTGTCCTACCTAAGAGAACATGTGTTCTAAAATAGCCTTGTTTAAAAGGGAGAGCAGGAAAGGCCCTTAGAGTTCACTAGAGGTGGCTCCCTTGGCATCCTCAGAGTCCCCACCTGGGCACTTCGGGAGAAGGTAAGGGGAAGGCTCAGAGGTGTCTGTGTCACTCCTGATTAGAGCACCTGTCACCATTTCATTCTTTCCAAAGGGTCTTCTGTAACATTTCTTGTAGTGCTGGTATGCTAATGATGACTTCTTTCTGGTTTTGTGTGTATGAAAATGTTGTTTTGGAAGTTATCCTCAGAGTCCAGACTTCTAGGTTGATCGACGCTGCTGACTGTTGCTCCTTCCACAGTCTCCTGACAGCTGTCACTCTTGTCTTTCTTCTTCTGTACTTCCTAGGCATTTTTCCTCGGGTCACTAAATAGCTTTCTTTTTAGCACCAGTGTTAAGAAAATTAAAACAAATTTACTTTTGATTATGTGTGTGTGGGGCTGGAGAAATGGCTCAGAGGTTAAGAGCACTGGCTGCTCTTCCAGAGGTCCTGAGTTCAATTCCCAGCAACCACATGGTGGCTCACAGCCATCTGTAATGAGATCTGGTGCTCTCTTCTGGCTTGCAGGCATCCATGGAGGCAGAATGTTGTGTACATAATAAATAAATAAATCTTAAAAAAAATGTGTGTATGTTGGGGTGCAGGGCAGAAGCTGTATATTCATGTGTGAGTACAGGTACTTGTGGTGTCCAGAAGAAGGCACTCGATCACCTGGAGCTGGAGTTACAGGCAGCTCTGAGCTGCCTAATGTGGGTGCTGGGAAATGAACCAGAGTCCTCTGGGAGAGCAATATGTGCTCCTACTCACCTCTTCAGCCCCACATAGTAGATAGTTTTTTTTTTTATTGGATGTCAGATATCAGGACAATATAAAATTTTAGGTTTGAACTTTTTGCGCTTCTTTAAATACTTTCAAGTGTTGTGGGTACAACTAATTTACTTGGAAATTCTTGACTACTTTGAGATTTCTTTTTAACCATTGCTAGGTGAGATTAGATTCAGGGCTCTTAATCCTTTTGTATTTATCTGACCTTATATCTGGAATCTTTTAATTTTGGCCACCTTCCTTTAACAATGCATATAGTGTATATCTTCTAGTCATGAATTCTTTTGATTTCTATGCTAAAATTTTATTTGCTTTCCTGATATGTTTTCTTTGGATAGAACTTTAGACTTAGTGTTTTCATTTTTACTTTCCTTAAGTCTTTAAAGGTTTTTTTTTTTTTCCTGGATTAACATTGTGCTTTACTAGAATTTTGCACCCCTGCCCTCCCAAATCCTCCCACCTCTGTGAGTTCCCTTGTTTGCCATTTTCTTTTTTCCTTAGGTTACTTTTGAGACTTTCTTTTTATAGCTCTTCTTTTTTCTGTTTGGTCTTATTACTTGGTTCAGTTTGCATTATGTTTCTCTTGTCTGAGGTTCACTGAGCACCTTAGATGTCTCCGTTTGGAGTTGTATCAAATTTGAAATATTTTAAGCTATTAATTTTTCCAATTATTTTTTTGTTCCTTCCTCTTTGGGGGTCTCTGATTCCACTTATGTTATATCGTTTAGCAGTGCTTCTCTTCACTGATGTTTTTCTTTATTCATAATTAGATGGTTTGCACCGAATGCCATCAAGTTTACTCTTCGTTTTCTGCTCCAGTTAGCTCTGCCTAGTAAATCTTATTTCAGATACTGTAGTTTTCAGCTGTACAGCTTAGTTTGTTTCCATATCAACACAATGAGGAAAGATGTATAGTGAATATATATATATATCCAAATGTGATTTCTGCTTTTAAAATCTTTTTTATTGAGGCAGCGAGAAAAGGACACTGCTCAAATCCTTTGTTTTGAGAAAGTCTAAGTGATGGATGACTTAGCAGCTGGTCTCTGAATTCACCATTGTGTTTGTACTTTTAATGGGGCTTTCCTAGCCGGGAACTCAGGGTGGCATGAATATTAATGTAGGCCTTTGCCTGCAAGATGCAGACTCCTTTGATGGGTGCCTTTGACTTGATGACTCCCCAGTGGCCTGGCTAAAACTTCCTTAGAATGGCACAGCAGTCTGAGACCCAGCTAATCCAATCCTCCCTTTCCTCTCTTTCTCCCAGGGGTCAGATCTCCATCACGGTCTCCCTGCTTTCTCCAGCTCTTGTGACTTTCTCTCTCACAGGCATCTTCTCAGCACAGTTTTGGCATCTGCTTCTTGGATGACCCGAATTAACCTATTTCTTATTGTTGTTATTTTAGTTTTTATTTATAGTCAGAAAAAGGGCTTCCAGATTGGTGTTTGATGACTGGCCATCTACTTTTCATTGTCTTAAGGTCGAGGGACTAAAGAGCAGAGCTCCTTTTAATTCATTAACTTTAAAAATTAATTTATTCCTTGGCGGGTCCCCTCATGTGTGACACATTCGTGTCACACTATTCCTGTCATTCTCAACCTGTGTCTCACCGTTTCCCCACTTTTGCTAAGTCCCTGCCTCACTTCCATGTCTTTCTGCTTTGCTTTTTTCCCGTGAATTAGTTATTAATTAATTAAATAATCGATTAATTGTGTAAGTATGTTGGGAGAGTTGTCTGCAGCAAGTGTGCATGTGGAGGTCAGACAACAGCGTTCAGGAGTCAGTTCTTCTTCCGCCCAGTGGGTCTCGGGATCAAGCCCAGGCCAGCAGGCTTAACAGCAAGCTTCTTTAACTGCTGGTCCGCCTTAGCGGTTCTTCTTCCCATGGCCCTGTGTTTTGTTTCGGTGTTTGTTTTGTGACCCCTTGAATTTAATCCAGGCTACTCACAAGGTCATGGGTGTGAAGCTACCCACTGGAAAATGGCTAATTGGTCGGTAGCTTCTTCATTGAAGACAATACTTTCTTTTCCCTCACTAGCCCTAGATTGCCATTTGCTCCTCTGAGTGGGGTGGGGGTACTGTGAGCCCTTCTCCCACCTGTGACTGCATGTTTACAGCTCAGTCTCGTGTGGGCCCTTTGTGAACAGAGACAACTGTTGTGAGTACATAGCCATGACTGTCATGTACATAACATTGTTTCACAGCTCCCAGCTCCCTTTTCTACAATGTTCCTGGAAACTTGGAGGGAAAGATACGGTTGTCCCATTTAAGTCTGAGCATTCAGCAGTCACTTTCCCCAGGACCTTGACCAGCCTCTGGTCTCTGCATTAACTGCTTTTCATTTGAGGCTTCTTCGATGATGGCTGAGGCCTGCCCTAGTCCAGGGGTATAAATATACTCAGGAGGCAGTTCGACAACATGGCATTTTAGCAAAGCAAAAATACTAGTTTCACTCCTAGTGCCTATGACCTCCCCAGTAATGGGTCTTTGAACATAGTTACACTATTGGGAACGAATTCCTTTCTATGGAGTGGGCCTCAGACATAACCCAAAGTAAGTTGTTGAACCCCATAATAGTTCCATTATTGTGCCAATAGAACACTTCTTGAAAAGCCCAAAGCTAGGAAAGACTGTTGGTAGCTTTTCCTTTCAGCTGTCTTCCTAACACTTTTGGTACTTGTAGGTTAGCCAGCAGAGAGCAACATCCCGCTCAGTCCCAGCCTCACTTCTCTGTATGCTGTAACTAAGTTGTATGGGGTCTGGTGGGCAGCCAAGGGCAATGGCCATAACCGGAATAGTTTTTGGACCGCTGGAGCATGCCCGGCCGGCAACTCCTAGGGAGGTGGCCTACATCCAGCCTTGAGATTTTACTTTAGTATGGTTTCTGGGATTGGCATCATCTACCATGCATGCCATCTATACTCGAAGTCTTTTTTTTTAAAATTATGTTTTAAAATTAGCATATAAAGTAGTACATTCTCATGCGCGTTCTTCCTACACCTTTAGTTTTGGATAGCCCTCCTCTGCACCTGATCTGCTCCCTGATTTCTCCACTCCCATCCCTGTTCACATCTTGGTGTCTCCATTATTTTCTAACTCTATTTTCGTAGCAATCCTTCTACCATCTCCAACCCCCTTCAGGTAAGGAGTCCCTTTTGAAATGGATTTTTAAACCTAAAACAACCTATATTTTGGCAGTAGTCAAGTCAAAAGGGTTTGTTTTTTGTTTCAGGGAACTCTCTACAAAAATTCAGAATCCCAGTTTGGTGTGGGATCCTTCTGTCTCTATGTTGCTTTTCTTGGTTAATGAATATGGGCTATTGATAGGGTGGAACTTAGGTAGGCGGGGAAGATGGAACTGAATGCTGGGAAGAAGAACGGTGGAGTGAAGAGATGCCGTGGAGCCCCTGGAGACAGAAGCTGGGAATTTTACTTGGTAAGCCACTGCCACGTGGTAATACACAGATTAATAGAAATGGATTAAATTAAGGTGTAAGAGTTAGCCAATAAGAAGTTAGAGCTAATGGGCCATGCAGTGATTTAATTAATACAGTTCCTGTGTGGTTATTTCAGGGCTAAGCTAGCCGGGCAGCTGGGATGAACAAGCAGCCCCTCCTTGCAACGCCAGTTTTTATGTTGTTACCTTTCTTTCTGAAGTTAGGCAATCCACTTGGATTCTCTAAGCTTATTAAAGAGGTCAGGCTAGCTCTTTTACATAAGTCCATAGATGAAGAACATTAATTTACCTGACCAATTATCTAGAAACTTACTCTGCGAAAGCCCCCTGGTTTGAATTCTTTCTTGAAGTAGCAACTAATGACTCAAATACCTCCACCCCCTTCTTTCCAGTGTTGATAACTGAACCTAAAATATGCTGAGTGAGCCCTCTATCACCGAGCTATATTCTAACTCTCTCTTCCTCCTTCTCTTCTTCCTTCTCCTTCATTTTATTTTTTCGGAGACAGGATGTTTATATGTAGCCACAGCTATCTGGAACTTGTTATGTAGACCAGGCTGGCCTTGAACTCAGAGATCCCCCTGCCTCTGCCTCTTGAGTGCTGGTATTAAAGGTGTGCACCACCACCGCTCTGCCTTCCTCCTCTTTTTAACAAGAGCTCATGTAGCCCAGATTGCCCTCTAACTTGTGATGTAGCTCTTCTTTCTATGTGTAGGCTGCTGTCCTTGAACCCCTAATCCTGCTGTTTCTACTTCCCAAGTGCTATGATTATAGATGTATATTATCACACCTAAGACATTTTCTTGTATTTAATTGTTGAACTATCTTTAAGAAAATATCTCAATAAAACACTCAAAATGAAAGAAGTAACCTGAAGAAAAAGATTTTAGGAAACATACAGGGAAAATTAAAAGAAAATTGTGCATGGATATTTTGCCTGTATGTATTTCTGTGCACCATCTGGGTGCAGTGCCTGCAGAGGCCAGAAGAGGGCATCAGATCCACTGAGACTCAATTTCAGGTCATCTGGAAGAACAGCCTGGGCTCTCCATCTTCATATCTTTATCCTAAAAAAAAAAAAAGAAATAGTTGGATTGGACTTTTCTGCATAAGAAAAGGAAGAAATCTAGTTTTGATCTTAGGAAGAAATAGGAGACTGAAGACAGAGAAGAGTAAAGGAATAAAACCATTAGGAGAATACAGGTTTAAGGTAGACTACCTCGTTCAAGGTAGGTAGGAAAGGCATGTGAAAGTGGGTCACTAATGTTTCATAAACAGAAGTAGGAATTTGGAGGGACCATGAACTTTGCTTTGGCAGAAGATATTGGAATACCACAGGGGCTAGAATGGAAATTGTAATGAGGACTCAAAGGCTGATTTTGAAAAAAAAAATTTAAAAAGTACTATATTAGTCACTTTTTCATAATTGTGACAAATAGTTTAGAAAGACAACTTAAAAGAGGAAAGTAATTTTTGAGATCATGACTTTAGAGGCTTCAATTGCCCAAAGGGTAGTTGGCCCCATCACTGAGGTCCTGAGACTAGACAGGGAAGATGTACCGGAGCAGGAGTGTTTACCTCCTGATGGCTGCCAAGCAGCACTACCTTATCCTCCCCTGCATCTGAGAGGAGGAACAAGATATCCTTATTGCTTCCTCCAGCTAGGCTTCATCTCTTACTACCCCCTACCATTCTATCAGTCACTTAGTTCTCAATAAGAACTAGATGGTAAGACCATGTTGCAGAAGATACTGCACACTTTGGTTGTAGGACATGGAGAGAAATCAAACTTGCATTGAGTTGGAAGCTTCTTTCCTGCCAGCTAGCTTTCACAATGCTGGAAGATGCTATCCAGGCTGCTGAAGGAGAAAAACCATCAAAAGTCTTACTTAGCTGTGAGCTCTTTGACCTGTAATGCCAATCTACCAGGCAAGATGTGCCTGTTGGTGTGGTAGTGGCATGACAGTTAGGAAGATGCTCAATTGCTTTCCAATTAGATTTGAGACCTGCCCCACAGAATTGAGCTCATGACTGGCACTGTAAATCTGATCAAAAGCTTGTGGATGAGGTAGGGACTAGAGGGAACCTACTACTGAAGCTTTGCTAAATGGATGTATTATCAAAATGTCTCTTAAATATTCACATTTATACCTATAGATGAGGAACTTTTGCCAGTTAATGGTGGTTAAGGAAGGAGAAGTAATTTTTTCTCGCAGTATTAAAGCTACTACTTTAGTAGTAGTAGTAAAGTAAGTGAGTCATTGAAAACAAAAAACCATGACTTCAAACTCTACTACAGAGCTACAGTACTGAAAATACTGCCTGAAAAAATACTGAAAAAATGCCTGGTATTGGCATAAAAACAGAGGACCAATGGAACTGAATCAAAGACCTGGGTATTAATCCACATACCTTCGAACACTTGATTTTTGACAAGGAAGCAAAAAAATCTCAGATGGAAAAAGAAAGCATATTTAACAAGTGGTGCTGACATAACTGAATATCAACATGTAGAAGAATGAAAATAGATCCATATCTATCACCATGCACAAAACTCAAGTCCAAATGGATCAAAGACCTCAACATAAATCCAGCCACACTAACCTTATAGAAGAGAAAGTGGAAAGTACACTTGAACACATTGGCACAGGGAACCACTTCCTAAATATAACCCCATCAGCACAGACACTGAGAGAAACATTTAATAAATGGGACCTCCTGAAACTAAAAAGCTACTGTAAAGCAAAAGACATGGTCAACAAGACAAAACGATAGCATACAGAATGGGAAAAAAATCTTTACCAACCCCACATCAAACAGAGGTCTGATCTCAAAAATATACGAAGAACTCAAGAGATTGGTCATCAAAAGAACAAATAATCCAATAAAAAAATGGAGTACAGACCTAAACAGAGAACTCTCTACAGAGGAATTTAAAATGGCTGAAAGACACTTAAGGAAATGCTCAACATCCTTAGTTATCAGAGAAATGCAAATCAAAACAACTCTGAGAGTCCATCTTACACCTGTAATAATGGCCAAGATCAAAAACACTGATGACAACTTATACTGTAGAAGTTGTGGGGTAAAGAGAACACTCCTGCATTGCTGGTGGGAATGCAAGCTGGTATAGCCCCTTTGAATATCAGTGTGGTGATTTCTTGGAAAATTAGGAAACAACCTTCCTCAAGACCCAGTAATACCACTTTTGGGTATATATCTAAAGGATGCTCAATCGTGCCACAAGGACATGTGCTCAACTATGTTCATAGCAGCATTATTTGTCATAGCCAGAACCTGGAAACAACCTAAATGCCCCTTGACCGAAGAATGGATAAGGAAAATGTGGTACATTTGCACAATGGAGTACTACACAGCAGAAAAAAAAAGCAACATCTTGAATTTTGCAGGCAAATGAATGGAGCTAGAAAACATCATTTTTGAGTGAGGTAACACAGACCCAGAAAGTTAATTGTCATATGTACTCACTCATAGGTGGTTTTTTAAAATAAAGCAATGAAAACCAGCCTACAGATCACAATCCCAGAGAACCTAGATATCAATGAGGACTCTAAGAGAGACATACATAGATCTGATCTACATGGGAAGTAGAAAAAGACAAGATCTCCTGAGTAAATTGGGAGCATGGGGACCCTGGGAGAGGGTTGAAGGGGAGTGGAGAGGCAGGGAGGGGAGCAGAGAAAAATGTAGAGCTCAATAAAAATCAATAAAATAAAAAAAGAGAAAAAAAAAAACCCAAACCAACAATGCATGACGATAGGAGAGAGACCTTTTGGAAGAAAAAGGGAATGGGGTCCAGAGAAAATGGGAAGCAGATAAGAAAATGTAGATGTTTGTAAATATGATCAAAATATATTACATATACATGTATGAAATTACCCAATAATAAATAAACATAAATAATTAAAAAATTAATCAATTGATTAGATTAGAGCCGTCATGATCTAATCACCTCCCGATGATTCACCGTCAACTGGGAACTAAGCTTTCAACATATGGATCTTTTTGGAAGGTTTTTTCATACTCAAACTGTAACAGGCACAGTCATGACTTGCATTTGCGCCTGCAGCTGCGTAATTAAAGTCAGGATGAAGCTTAGCACATCTATCCTCCTTTTGTATCTGTCTTTTACTTTGGGTAAGATCCCTATTGAACTCTGCCTATAGGTGTGTTAATTACTCAAACAGTAGTGGTGTAAAAGCTAGTAATACAGGTTGGTTAGCCTCCTTTTTTTTGTTTATTTTTCATAATTAGCCTCAAATTTATCTAATCTGCTTCACCTTTTAAGACTGAAAGTCATCAAAATAAAAGGAACCAAGGCATTTTACTCCTTACTTTTACAAAATCTATTCTAGACTCTTGAGAATGTGTCTGAAAGTCTTGGACATTGCTCTAAATCTCCAGTTGCGTCGAATTCTAGGAGCAGTGGAGTCTTGGAGGTAGATTACTCTATGAGTGTTCACAACAAACAAAGGCAGTTATCCTGTGCCAGAAACAGAGGGAGCTGAAATGATCCTTTCATTAGTGTGACAGTGACTTATCTGGACCAACCTAACAGAGCCAGAATTGAGATAAGGGTCAACCAGACCATAGTTTGATGTGTGTGTGTGTGTGTGTGTGACCTAATTGTGCATCCCTATTGCCCTTATGCCTCAGTTCTTCCTTCACCAACCCTAAATCTCACTGCAGTATGCTCAAAGTCAGGGCTGGAATACATTGATTTCTTTTCTTTTTAAAAAATATATTTATAAAACCTATATTTACTATTACTTTTTCTTTTTGATTTCTGGAGTGAGTGGTCAGACCTAATTTGTTGGAACTCCCTCAAGTCAAGCCCTTTATAGCCTAGGACTTTGGTAACATCTGGAATGTGTTTTACATCCAACTGTGACCTGAAAGATAACAGATATAAAACAGAAGGCTACTTCTCCTATGGAATATACTTTAGGTTCTTCAAAGATTCCCCTGCTGGGGGTTTTTAATTCTGATATTAAAACTCTTATCTGGCTTGATTTTCTTTTTAACTACAACTCTTTTCCTAGTCTTCATGGACTTCCATGGAGTGGTGAGCTTTCCAGCTAATTCCACCTTGGAATGCTTATGCTGGTCTGTAAACACTACTGTGTGACCATCCTCCTCATGGCCTCTCTCTTCCTCTGCTCTGTGCTCTCAAGCACGTCTGCCACGGCCTCTCTCCTCCGTCTGTATTCTGGGGGCGTGTACCTCTCGGAACGAGCCACTCATGTTTCCACTGAAGCCTGTTGATTGACTGGACACGATGGGAGTTTCCTTTCGCTATAGGGAAGAGGGGTAGAATACGGTATTCCAGAGCACGCTGCTGAAGATCTCTCCTTGCTTCTCTTCGACTTCGGTTCATGAAGTAGGTGGTGTGTTGACGGTCACAACACCAACCTTGGTTATATCCTTTAAACAAGTGCCCATGCTTTGCAATACAGGAAAACTTATAGTTCAGATTTTGGTTTTTGGAGCACCAGTTAAAACTAAAGGAGAAAGAATCCCATTTAAAATTTCATTTGCACTTGGACTGACTACCCCACTTAATCATTTAGGTGCAGTTTTGTACACGGGGAAAATGGGACTTGTAGAGGGTAAGTGGCTTCTTTGAGCTCACATGGATAGTAACTGGCAGGAACAGAGCCTGAACCCAAGTCCTCCCGATTTAAAAGTTTGAGCTCTTTTTCTCTTGACAACTGTAATTGATTCCTATAGAGTTCTGGACTTGGAATTTTTGGCTCGCGTTCTGAACTGGCATACACAGTCTTATACTGGAGCCTCTGACTCAATATTGTGTTCTTAGTCTATTCACTTCTGTGTCTAAGGTTTCCTTTCTGTAAACTGTGGAACATTAGAATAATACTTAAAAAAAAAGAAAAAACAGTTTTCCAACAGAACTGCCTTGATGATGGGGTCTTGGGGTGGGTAGGGAGGAAAACAATCATCAGTAGAGCTAAAATTAATTGAGCGTCCACAATTATGTGTCAGGGATAGGTTATTTACATATAAAACTTAATTTATTCAGAGTTATTAATAGCTGCAGCTGGTCCAGCATAGTCATTGGCAATTAGGATGGTACTGGCCACTAAGAGTCCTAACAGTAGCGCTGTGCTGATGAAAACTGCTGGGCTAGGCCACGTGCCTTACCCAAGGCTAGCCAGCTCGCGAGGAAGGTCAGCATTTATTCTCAGAGCCATCCCACAACGAAGTGTGACCTCTTGCTGATGACTTGTCCGTTTGAGAAAAAGTAGCCACACACAGGCCAGCTGTCATTATTCTCAGAGGCAGCTATACTGACGCCACCAGGCTAAGATGTTTCATCTTTATGGTTACCCTTGCAAAAGATCTCTGCGTTTTTTCTCCTTAAAAAACAAAACAAAACAAAACAAAAAACCCCAACTTTATTTCTTATGCTTCTTGAGGACCAGCCAACTTGGAGTTCAGTTAAAAGCTTCAAAATCTTCATCTCAAAGCCTTATTTCCTGCCAGACAAGATGGCACACCTTTAATCCCAGCACTGGGGAGGGAGAGGCAGGGGTATTTCTGAGTTCAAGATCAGTCTGGTCTACAGAGGGAATTCTAGGACAGCCACAACTCTGTAGAGAGACCCTGTTTCAAAAGAAAACAACAACAACAAAAAGCTTCCCGTGCTTGAGCTTGCATTCCTCATCTCAGTGCCTTTAAGTCCATGAAAACAACACTCAAGTAAGAAAGAGGGGAGAGGAGAGAGGATCATGAAGAAACGGGACGAGATGGAGGGAGGGAAGTGGAGGGGGAATACACACACGTGAACAGGGCTGGGTTTGGAGCTTGTAGCTACCTGTTGCATCAAGACAGGCTCACCACGACAGGAAAGTTTGCAAATTCAGGAGTCATTTCTGGCTTCATAACCGTTTTCAACATCAAAGGCTTTGGAGGCCTCCTTCGACTCACTCAACCGTGGAACTGTGAAAATCGTGCCGGGGAGGGGAGGCAAGGGCGAAAGGTAGGCTTGAGGAACAACCAAGGACAAACAGGAAGCCCTGAGAAGGAAATGACTCACAAAGGAGGGAAAGGGGTGCTTTCTCACTTTTATTAACCATCCTCCCCTGCACAGAGAAGAGAGTTTCCATTAGCTTTGTTTTCAAAGCTTTCCTTCAACAAGATAAAGCCTCCCAAATCCCTCCTGCGGAGGGAGCATCACCTTTTCCAAAGACACCACAGGCCTCCTGACCTTGTAGGTCATTTTGACTTCTTGTGAGTCATCTTCATTCTGAATGTTATGTTTGATACTTATTATTATCGATAAAAACAGTGGATGAGCCAAAGATTTGTTAATAGATTATTTAGAAACTGATCATGGTTGCTAAACTTTGTCTAAGAAGTAGAAGGCTCTTGGGCTTAGAAAAGCCTCAGTGGGCAGGGATAGGCCCCATAGCCAGTCCTGAAGTGAGATCAGCTGTTTAATGAAGTGTTGACATTGATCTGAATCGCAGAATAATGAATATGTTTCAGTTTTCCGTGGTGGGTGAGGCAGACAAGTAAATGTGCTGGCTACAAACAAACACACAAACAGTTTTGCAGTCTGTCAGTTTCTGAGGGAGCATTTGTACTAAGTTACTGGGGAAAGATGCTCACCAGGGTATAGTATTTTATTTTAAGCCAAGTAGGTATGAATAACTTCAGGAATAGCAGTAGGCCCCAAGGAAGAATGCTTGGGGGAAATGATGCCCAGTAAGAATGTCCCTGTGTGGGAATGCAGGAATGACCAAAAACTTCGAGGACAGTGACTTAGAGCACTTAATTTTAATGTATCCTATTATTAAAATAAATTGTTTCTCTCTCTCTCTCTCTCTCTCTCTCTCTCTCTCTCTCTCTCTCTCTCTCTCTCTCTCTCTCTCTCTCTGTGTGTGTGTGTGTGTGTGTGTATGGGGCCAGAGATCAATGCGGGTTGTCTTCCTTTATCAAGCACTTTTTTTTTTTTTTTAAGATGGAGTTTTTTCCTGAGTCTGGGACTCATTAACTGGTTAGACTGGCTATCCAACAAGCTCTGGGTATCTGTCTACCCCCCACCCCTTCCCCCAAACCCCAACACTAGGGTTGCAGATAAACCTATGTTATATATTATGCTTGGATGCTGGGGCTCTGTGCACACGTCCTCATGTTTGTTTGGCAGGCACTTTACCAACTGAGCAATCTTCCCAGCCATGTGCTTCCTATTCTGCATGGTGCTTTAGATTCCTGCCCTCGTCCTGCAATCTTCAAGTGAAAGTGAGTGAGACCCACAGATTTTATTGGTGGTCCTTGGAGGGGCATAGCCCATGTTTGAGATGGAACAGTATGGTAGGGACACCTGCAGATGGTGAGATGACCACAGGGGTTGGGAAGCCTCTAGGCCCAGGAATTTGAGAGGACACTAGGAGAACATAAGCATCATCTCTTCCCAGTGCTTCAGAAATGTATGTTCCTGTTGGAATTGCAGATTCCCGGTGGAAATGCAGGCTCCCGGTGGAGCATGCAAAGGTATATTTTATTTAGTTGTTAGATAAAAGAATGAATTTAAAAGGCAAAAGTCATGAAAACATTTGGCTCATCTACTTAAGAAATAAATATTTGAATATTAACATGACTTAAATAGACAAGTATGCAGCAAAGAGATTTGGGTCATTATTGTCACTGGATTTTAGAAGTTGGTTCTTTCCTCCCACCACGTGCGATCTAGGGATTGAGCTCAGGCCATCCAACTTGGTGGAAGGTTCCTTAACATTCTGAGCCACCTTACCTGTCCTGTCATTGTTAGATCAATGAAGAACCGTGCTAATTTGGAAGTGAAGTATATGTGTATGTCCGGGCCACTTTTCCATTCTGATTCCTTTCTGGGTTGTAAGAATGGCATGGCCTGTGTATGGAAAGAGTGATCCAAAAGCTATGCCTGTAAAATTATCACATAGACATCCTCAGACTTTGAGAAATGTCAAGAAAAGCATAGCTACAAAAAGGATCACCACTGTGTTTATCCCAAAGCTCTGTAGGAGAGGTTCTTGGGTCATCTCTTAGCCCTTCGTTCATAGAGAATCAGTGATAACTGTGTTCTTAGAACACAGCAAAAATGAAGTGGTTGGTTAGAAGGTACTGGGGTTACAAGGGACTCCTATAAAACAAGCCATTAGTATTCTCTCGATAGGGCAGGGTCTTATAGAGAAGTTCGATAAAGTGTGGTAATTAATAGCCACAGTGACAAACATGGTTCACCAGGGAATGGTGAAATGGTAGCCTGTTGAAGGTTTTCATCAAGGTGTTTACTACAGGAAGTAGCTTGGAGAGTTTCTGAGACCCAACTCTCCAAGTGGGTCAAGTGGATCAGTCCCATTGTTTCTTAAGCACACTGTATAAAGGCAGACAGACCTATTCATTTTCATATTTGAGTTCCAAAACACCCCTGTAACCACTCTCCTCATTTTCCAGATTTGTTTCTATGATTATATTTCATGTTAACTGAAACACCTCCGTGCTGCCTCTCCAGTTGTACTTTTCAGTTTAATGTTCTGTTCTTATCTCATTCTCAAGTTATTTATGACGAAAACACAAGAAGTCTACTTCCTGTCCCCAATTCTCAGTCTCTATTTTTGTGGCACAATTCTCAAGGGAGATGCCTTGGGTTCATCCTTGAAAGCTTTCCCGTTCTCGTGCACATTCTCATGTTTTCTTTTTATTGAGCTATACATTTTTCTCCGCTCCCCTCATTTCCTCTTCTCTCCCCTTCTACCCTCTCTAGTGACCCCCATACTTTTACTCAGGAGATCTTGTGTTTTTCTCCTTTCTATGTAGATCCATGTAATATCTCTTTGGGTCTTCTTTGTTGTCTAGATTCTCTGGGGTTGTGGACTGTAGGCTGATTTCTCTTTGCTTTATTTCTAACAGTCACTTATGACTGAGTAGATATGATATTTGTCTTCCTGGGTCTGGGTTACCTCACTCAATGTGATTTTTTCTAGATCCATCCATTTGCCTGCAAATTTCAAGATGTCATTACTGGTAGTACTCCATTGCATAAATGTACCACATTTTCTATATCCATTCTTTGATTGAGGGGAAGATATCTAGGTTGTTTCCAGGTTCTGGATATTATGAACAACACTGCTATGAACGTAGTTGAGCACATATCCTTGTGGTATGATTGAGCATCCTTTGGGTGTATACCCAAAAGTGGCATTGCTGGGTTTTGAGGTAGATTATTTCTTAATTTTCTGAGAAATCATCATACTGATTTCCAAAGAGGCTGTACAAGTTTGCACTTCCACCAGCAATGGAGGAGTGTTCCCTTTACCCCACATCCTCTTCAGCATAGGCTGTCATTAGTGATTTTGATCTTGGCTATTTTTACAGGTGTAAGATGGAATCTCAGAGTTGTTTTGATTTGCATTTCTCTGATGACTAAGGATGTTGAGCATTTCCTTAAGTGTCTTTCAGTCATTTGAGATTCCTCTGTTGAGAGTTCTCTGTTTAGGTCTGTACCCCCTTTTTTATTGAATCATTTGTTCTTTTGATGTAAGTTTCTTGAGTTCTTTGTATATTTTGGAGATCAGTCCTCTGCCCAATATGGGATTGGTGAAGATCTTTTCCCATTCTGTAGGCTATCGTTTTGTCTTGTCGACAGTGTTCTTTGCTTTGCAGAAGCTTTTCAGTTTCAGGAGGTCCTATTTATTAATTGTTGCTCTCAGTGTCTGTGCTACTGGGACATTCTCATGTTTAAAGTCCTGTTGAAGTTTTATTGGCTGCTCTATCCCTCTGTGTTTTCTTCTCATGCTTCCTCCTCCCAAACCTTGACTGCCTAATTTTACTTCCTGGACTTTTGAGTTCTGTAGACATCTAACTTAAACATGATCATACTACACACACACACACACACACACACACACACACACACACACACACACACACAATGTACCACTATGTAGCCCCAACCGACTTGGAACTTGTGTAGTCCAGCTGACTTCACATTCAGTCTCCTGCCTCAGTCTTTGAAGTGTTGGAATCACAGGCATGCATGAGCATAGCTAGCTATTTGCTCTTCTGTGCCTGTGTTAATTCACTCAACAATGTAACATCCATATTATAACACGTGAAAAAATTCCTGTAATTAGGGCTGAATTTATACTGACTTTCTAACTTCAATGACTACATGCTCATCAATGGATATGAATTTTGTAAATTATTGCTCTTTGTTTTATTTTATTTAAATTCTTTTTTAAAAATACTATTTATTTATTATGTACACAAGGGCACCAGACCTCATTATAGATGGTTGTGAGCCACCATGTAGTTGCTGGGAATTGAACTCAGAACCTTTGGAAGAACAGGCAATGATGCTCTTAACCACTGAGCCATTTCAGACCCTAAATTCTTTTTTTTGTTGTTTGTTTTTCAAGGTAAGATTTCTTTGTATAGCTCCAGCTGTCCTGGAAATTGCCCTATAGACCAGGCTGGCCTGAAACTCAGAGATTTGCCTGTCTCTGCCTCTTGAGTGCTGGCTTAAAGGCATGCACCACCATGCCTGGTTTCATTTAAGTTTTGTTTATTTTTTGTCTGTATGTGTGTGGGTGCATATGTCCCACAGTGTATGTGTGTATGTGTGTATGTGTGTATGTGTGTGTGTGTGTGTGTGTGTGTGTGTGTGTGTGTGTGTAGGTCAGAGGACAACTTTCAGGAGTCTCTCCTACTATATAGATTCTGGGTATTGAGCCCAAGTTATTAGACTGGTGGCAAGTGCCTTCACCCACTGAGCCATCTTGCTATGTTATGGAGTTCGAGACCTGCAGGAAAAGAACACACACTATCCGGATTATAATTAGTTAAATTCACTAAAACTGCTAGCAGGACAACCGAACCGAACCGGAGACTATTGCACAAAGAGGGGATTTTTAAAAGCAAAAGCCGTAAGAAGACCTTGAGTGTCTGCACAAGCAAGGCAAGAGTTATTCTGCTCTGCCAAAGTTAGGTAGTCAAGGCAACCTCAAAATAGTCCTCGAATGTCTGCGTAAGCCTGTTACCGAGGTCAAAAAGGCAGTTAGCCATATCACAACAAAGCAGATGGTCACAACTGTTCATTTTCGTGTGGAGGTCACTGAGTCCGGGTTGCTTATTGTCCAAGGACTGGAGTCAGAGACAAATGGCTGGTGGGGGCCAAGAGGGATGCCCAGCACAAAACAGAGTTTCTTTGGTCAGCACAGCTGGTCCTATTTCCTTCTCCTTCCTCCCTCCCTCCCTCCCTCCCTCCCTCCCTCCCTCCCTCCCTCCCTCCCTCCTTCCCTCCTTCCCTTCCTCCCTTCCTTCTGTTCTCCCTTCCTTCCTTTCTTTCTCCTTCCTTTCTCATAGGGCTTTGCTATGTACCCGAAGCTGGCTTTGAACTCTTGCCTCAGCTTTCTAAGTGCTGGGATTATAGATGTATACTACCATACCCAGCATATTTAAATAATTTTGACATAATTTTTTTTATATTTAAGTGAATGTTGTCAATTTATTTTAAGTGCTCAGTAATTTTAGTTTTCATTTTGTTAAGATGCTTTTGCTCATCAACGCTTTTTGTGTGCTTTGAGTTTTGCATGGTCCCGGGTTGGGGACTCTCTTTTCTAAGCACGTGGAGCCTGTGCAAGAGAGTGATAAAGGACGACCACAAACCAAGACCAATTTTGCTGCTGGTGTCTTCAGATCAGGAGGGCTCCAGGGTTGAGTGGGGTGAACTTGAACCCTAAACCTAATAACAGACGTCTGGTTTTTGAATTCTCAGTTTCTCAGATAAGGCTTTATTTTCTCCACTCAGAGTGCAGGCAGACAGACACACCTCAGAGACATCCCCTAATTCAGATTTTCTCTTAAATCTACCAGATCATGCATGGGGTGATGCTAACTTTATTGGACTTTTTGTGCTTCGTCTCTGGACTTTGAAAGGTTTCAAAACTTCATTTCCTTTTTGTATATGTACATAAAGTCCTAAGACCTGGGTGTGGTCTCCTGACCCAGACTGGCCAAGCAATCATTATTGAGGTTAGATGTTCACACTGTGAGAGAAAGCTCCCGAATCTGCCCAAATGTTGTGAGCTCTAAGGACCACACAAGAATAGAATTGCCGGAGCCTTGACATAATTGGACAAATTCGGAGACTGAAGTCAAGCAGCAATGAGTAGAACTAAGAGATGAAGTGAGACAAGGTTCTTATTATATTATTTGAACTGTGGATCCTGCTGGGCTGGACGCCACTTCTATCTTAGATTTTTCCAGCTATATAAGCCAGTTGATCTCCTCCTTTTTTTTTTTTTCCATTACACTGTTGTATTAGCTATCTTCTTGTTGTTATGACCAAATGACAGAAGGAACATAAGAGAAGAAGGTTGTTATTTTGGCTTACAGTTCAATGAAATTCAGTCTATCATGGTAGGGGAGGCACAGCTGCAGGTACATGAGGTGACTGGTCACATGGGCTCAGTAGTCAGGAAGCTGGGACAGAAAGTGAACAAGAAGTGGGGTGGGACTACGTAATCTCAAGGCCTGACTGCCCCCACCCCCAGTGAAGTTCCTCCAGTGAAGTCCACCTTTTTAAAGTCCTACAAGCTTTCACAACAGATGAATTGGAGACCAAGTGTTCCAAGACATGAACCTTTCGGGATATTCCACATCCAAACCATAGGTTTTTAAATACAGTTTTGATTGTTTTCTAAAATTATTACAACTAACCTATCTAGTTTCATAGTCTCTTTCAGTAATGAATGTGTTGATGCATCACCAAAAAATAATTTAAAAAATCCTGTCTTATATAAATGTTTATTTAACCCAAACAATAATAAACCTGAAGTAGGGCGCTCTGGTAGTTTGAATTTAATTGATCCCCATAAGTCAATTACACTATTGGGAGTGGCACTATTAGGAGATAAGGCCTGTTGAACTAGGTGTGGCCTTGTTGTCATTGTGTGTCACTGTGGGGGCAGGCTTTGAGGTCTCCTAAGCTCAAGTTATGCCCAGTGTCTCAGTTCACTTCCTGATACCTGCATAACTCTTAGCTACCTCACCAGCACTGTGTCTGCTTGTACCCCATGTACCACCATGATGATAATGGCCAGAACTTCTGAACTGTAAGCTATCCAATTAAATGTTTTTTTATAGGAGTTGCCATGGTCACATTGTCTCTTCGCAGCAATAACTAAGATAGGAGGCAAAAGACCCTAACTAAGATACGTAGCGGCTCTAGCATTGCCACGGGAACCCAGGGGCTAACCTTACTGTGTTGACTTTGTCCTTTCTATTGCTGGGCCAAGGTTGTCATGTGGCTGCTGCTTAGCTGGCATTATGATTGTGCCATCAGCAAAATAAAGAAGGAAGTAGAGGAGACGGGACTCTTGGGGACAGTGAATGAAGTCCTGAGTGAATATGCATGGTTGACACAGCCACAGCCAGGTCAATGACCCTGATGCCTCAGGCCCTTGGCATCTACAAGTTGAGAGAACTTGTAGAAAGGGTCAAACACAGCTCCCTCTGCAGGAAGATTGTAGCCTGAGAATTCCTCCCTGCAGAGACACCCCCCCCCCACTGAGATGAGCCAACCTACCTACTTACTCAGGTACACAACAAACCCTCCTCCTTGTTCAGTGATATATAATAAACTCTGAGTTCCCCAGGTTGCTGCTGGTTCATTAGAAGACATGGATTACTGACCCCAGCTTTTCTGCACAAATGTCTGTGACTGTGTGTTTGTCCTTTCTTCAATGCCCCATCACACAAGTCATGTCAAGCCCAAGGCTGTGCAGGTTGCTGCAGGTGGCACCTGGACAAGAAACTTGACTACTGGGAATGCATATTGGTTTGGTGAGGGAATGATCCCCTCAGAAGTTCTCAGATATAAAGGTAGGGTGGAGGGAATTTCTAAGCAATGAGTGTAAAACATGGAACAAGCAGAATCTAGAGATGTGTAGTTAGATGTATGCACTTTGAAGGGGATTTTGAGGAACTGTGAAACAGTACTGGTTGCCAAAGGACAGGGGGATAATATATAAGGTGCTGTAGAAAGATGCCAGGACAAAAAATGCCTATGTTAATGTGGGGTGAAGGTATGTATTCCCTGAAGGTACAGGACTTCCACTTTGGATACTTCTAAAACACATAGATATCTCTAGATTCAGGGAAGAGCCTGATTCCAAGTATGAATCTCAGAAAGACTGGAAGGATGGAAGTTGGAAGGCCATTCGTTCATTTCCCGTCCTCCCAGATCTGAAATAATCACACAGAAACTGTATTATTACAACACTGCTTGGCATAATAGCTCATGCTTCTTATTGGCTAGTTCTTATATCTTAAATTAACCCATTTCTATTAATCTGTGTATCGCCACATGGTTGTGACCTACCTGTAAGGATCCATCCGGTGTCCAGCATCTGCCTCCTGAGGTGGATACATGGCTTCTCTCTGACTCCACCTACTCTTTTCTCCTCTATCTGCTTGGAACTCTCACCTTGCCTTATTTTGCACTGCAATAGGACCAAAGCAGCTTTATTCATTAACAAAACACATTTACAACATACAGAGGGGAGTTCCATATCAGTGAGTCTTGAAACTGATCAAGGGGGTTCAGAGGAGGAGGAGGTCTCTTATACAAACTACAAGGAAGATGCCTCTGCCAATAAATATGGGGGGTCAGATAATAAGGCTAATGCAAATGGAGAGAGCATGAGGTTTGGGAAAGAACCTGGAAGCCATATTTCTGATGTGTCTGATAATTATATCCATGTAGATAAATTGAGTATCTATATCCATGTAGATAAGTAGAGTCAGGGGAGAACCTACTAGATCCATAGGTTTTCATCCAGTGGCTTGGTCACATCCTTCCACACTCGTTTATTTTATTACTCCCTTTATTTTAGGGGACATTTCTTTAACCACCTGAAGCTTCAGTGGGCTTCATTAAACTATTTGGGGATGACAAGCTTACAACAAATTAAAGGCATTGAGAGAATTGCCATCCAAAGGGAAATAAAAACCTTGTCACTGAAATTTGCCAAGTATGGTAGTTTGAATGTAATTGACCCCCTTAAGCTCATAGGGAGCGACATTATTAGGAGATGTGGCCTTGTTGGAGGAAATGTGTCATTGTGGGATCAGACTTTGAGATCTCCTATGCTCAAGCTATGTCCAGTGTCTCAGTTCACTTCCTATTGCCTAGAGATCAAGATGTAGGATTCTCAGCTCCTTCTCCAGCACCATGTCTACCTGAATGCCACCAATCCTTCCATGATAATAATGAACTAAACCTCTGAATTCAATTAAATGTTTTCCTTTATAAGAGTTATCATGGTCATGGTGTCTCTTCACAGCAATAGACACCCGAACTAAGACAGAAGTTGGTACCAGTGACTGAGGTATTGCTGTCATAGGCCTGAACATATTTTTGTTTGAAGGAACATGGACTTTAGGACTGTGGATTAGGAAAACAATGGAATGTTTTATCTACTTCTTAATGGACCATACTAGTAGGAACATGGAAGACAGTGGTGCTGAGTGTGATTTGATGAACTCTGGGGACCTGGCTCAAGAGGTTTCAGAGGAAAAGAATTTTAGTGTGTTGCCCAGAGGTTGCTTTTGCAATATTTTGTTGACGAATGTGACTGTTTTTGGCCCTTATCTGAAAAGTCTGCCCAAAGTTAAAGTGAAGAGTTTTGGATTAATTCCATTGGCAGAGGAAATCTCCAAACAGTATAGTATAGACTCTGTCATGTTGTTTTTTTGTCATTTTAGTGTTAGCTCTAATGAAGATTTATAATGGATAGGGGCAAGCTGAGGAAGGAAAAATGCAAAATGTACAATTTGAGGAGAAAAGGAACACCAGGAAGTGAAATGGAGCTAAGTCCTGTGTTCAAGGAGATAAACAGGTCAAGAAATGGAATAAAAAGAGTGGTGACCTCAGGGCAAGATCCCACCCAGTTAAGTTTCCAATTTGTGAAAAAGAATTAAAGAAAAGCTTAGGGCTGTATGTGGTGATGCACACCTTTAATTTCAGCATTGGGTAGGCAGAGGCTAGTATATGTCTGAGTTTAAGGCCAGCCTGGTCTGTAGAGCAAGTTCCAGAACAGTCAATCTTAGTGAAGGTAACCATTGAATATTCCAGCCCCAGCAAGTGGTAGAACCTAGCATCTTTGGTAATGTGATTTTGGCTTTAGAGTCAAGAATGGAAAGGGGTTATGGAATCTAACTCCATGACTAAGGAAAGCCACTGAAGCTAGGCATGTGAGAGGGGTGTCTAGGCCTAGAGACGCCACTGAATGAAGCTGGAAAGCTGAAGCCTGGATTGCCATGGAGACCCCAAGATATTGGAGATGCCCCAGCCTTGGAATACCTGCCAAGGAAAGGGGCTAACAGTAAATGGAACCAGACCAAGAGATAGAAGTATGTATGTTTTCCTAAGAGTTGCTGTGGTCATGGTGTCACTTCACAGCAGTAGAAATTCTAACTAAGATGTTTATCTGTTGGAGTAGGGGCCAAAGTTGAATCTATTGATATTTTAACTATGGTCTGTGCCCACAGCCCTATGGTCAGCACCCTGCTGCCCTAAACTGGTGTGACTTCCAATCCTGCCAGCTACAATTTAGTTGCGGCTACCAAATGTAGGTTTTAACTAAGTCTCTATCATTCTATTTACCAACAAAAACTTCGGATTCAGATTTTGGGGCGAAAAACTGCTAGAGCAGAGAAGCTGAGAAGCAACCAGTTAAATTTCTTTTTTGTCCGGAGACCCAGCAAGAGAATCATCTCTTCATTCACTCCAAACCAAAAAAGATCACGAACTTCTAAGACCTTCCCTGTCTCTTCTCTGCATCTCTCTATTCATATTCCTGCCTTCTTGATGACCAATTCTGGTCAGCTTGTCACTGAATCTGTGCCCTGATTCAAGGTTAACTTTATTAACACAATCTCGGGGGGGGGGTGTCCCAGTGCAATCAAATATCCCGTGACACCAAGATACCAAGATCCAGAAGAATTGTATCAGACTTTGTCACCCAGGTCTTACAAGCAGTTCTGAAGAGTTTCCTCCAGTATTCCCTCCCTCTGCTCCCTTCACTATGTTTTGGAGTGGCAATGTAATCTGTGCCATTATATGTTGAAGTATGTGATCTGTTTTTGATTTTGATTTTATAGGGGATTCCAGTTAAGAGATTTCATGATTCTCAGAAGAGACTTTGAACTGTTAAACATTGTTGAGACTGTGATAGGCTATGGGGAGTTTGGAAATTGGACTGAATGCACTTTTACATTATACTAGTTTGTTGTTTGTTTGTTTGTTTTTTGAGACAGGGTTTCTCATTAGCTTTGGAGCCTGTCCTGGAACTAGCTCTGTAGACTAAACTGGCCTCAAACTCACAGAGATCTGCCTGTCCCTGCCTTCTGAGTGCTGGGATTAAAGGCATGCACCACCACTGTCTGGTGCATTATGATATTGTTACAAGCTTATGGGAGACAGGGAGTGGAATGTGGTGGCCAGGAGGTGGAGGACCTTGCCAGTTTTTCAGTTGTTCTACTTTTTGAGCAGGATGAACCAAATAACACAGACCTGAGACCATAGTGCTTTGTTTCTTTCTCTTTTCAGCTGGGCTCCAGAGACTATGTAGAGCTTTGCAAAATTAGAAGTCAAGTTGCATCAGGAACATGGAAGAAACAAGAAAGGGAAGATGTGTAGATGAAGTTCTGAGTGGATGTATATTGTTCACATAGGCACTGCCATGTCAAGGATTCCAGTGTGTCAGACCTTGGAAACAGCAAAGCCTTCCCCTAGTCTGAGTATGTATGTGGAGAGTCTACAGAAAGTATCAACCACAGCTTCCTCCTCCAAGATAACTACAGCCAGAGACAGCTCACTCCTCAATGGAGATGGACTAACCCTCCTTATCAGCTGTATGTAATAAACCCACCTGCTTGTTCAGTCATACACAATAAATATGCTGAGTTTCCAGGTTGCGGTGGGTGTGTCTCCGTCAGAGAGGGCATGGCCCACTCAATCCCAGCTTCTCTATGTGTGTGTCTGTTCTTTCTTCATTCCCTCATCACCCCTGTGAGGTCGGATCCAAAGCTGTACAGATCAGAGTGATTTTCAACCCTACGGTTTGTCCTATTGGCCAGAAGCATTTAGTGTGACTTCTTCCTGCTGCAGAGGACCTGAGGATGGGAGCATGTCGTGTGGGTTATTCTTGCTGCAGAGGAGCTAGGGAAGGAAGCATGTTGTGTGGCTTCTTCCTACTGCAAAGGAGCTGGTGATGGACTATTTTGAATTTTATTGTCTCCTTGTTAGAGGTAGGCAAAGGGAAAAAGAGGTAGAGATGGAAAAACCCACACTAGGAACTTGGATTTTATCGCTTCTCTTCACTTACGAGCTGTCAGGTAACTGTTACTTGTACAGATCTTTCCATAGTTTAATGCTGACTGTTGGATAAAGGACACAAACATGGAGACAATGGGCCTTCTACAGATCAGCAGAATTTAATATTATTTAGGTATGTAGAATTGTTCTTAGTTTTATTGTTTCCGCCTCTTGTTTCCTTACTGTAAATCTTTTAAAATGATTTAAAATTTTATTTTATATATTTATTTGTGTGTACATGTATGTATGTGATATTCATATCCCATAAAATATGTGTGGAGGTCAGAGAACAACTTTCAGGACTCAGTCCTCTACTGTGTGGGTCTTGGGTGTGGAACTCGGGTTATTGGGCTTGGAAGCAAGTGTCTTTATCCGATGAGCCATCTGAACAACTCTATGCTGAATATTTAACCTCAATTTTCTACTGTAAGTCTGCTCCTTATAGCCCCTTTGCTCTCAATAGACTGCAGTCTGCTGAGAAAATTGAAACCAGGATATATGAAATTCCTCAATATCCCACCTTACCTCTCTTTGTTTCCCTTGAGTTTAAAGAGTAGGACCTACAATTGTGGTCTTAACCTCATTCACATCCATTATGCTAAAAGCTACTTTATGTTGATTTTACTCTTTGTATCCTAACATTTGGCTTCCAGTGGTAGCAGGCATACCTTAAGTATTAGCTGGACATTTATTGAAACTCCTTTACAGGACTTAATCACATCAATTATTTCTTCTTCCGAATATCTTTTTCTTTCATTTCCAACTTTTAGTTTATACTTACTCAACATGTATTTTTAAAATGTTTACTTATTTATTCATTTGTATGTATGTATGTATGTATGTATGTATGTATGTATGTATGTATATATGCATGTGCATGTATGCAAGCCATGGCATGCATGTGGAAGTCAGAGGACAATTTGCAGAAGTTGGTTCTCTCCACTATGAGAGATCCTGGATATCAAACATAGGTGCTCAGGCTTGGTGACAAACATGTTTACCTGCTGAGCTACCTTGCCCACCTTCAAATCTGTATGTTTAGAACAGATCTATCTATCTATCTATCTATCTATCTATCTATCTATCTATCTATCTATCTATCTATCTATCCATCTTTGTGTGTGTGTGTGTGTGTGTGTGTGTGTGTGAGAGAGAGAGAGAGACAGACAGACAGAGAGACAGAGAGAGACAGAGACTGTATAGTAAGTTTATGGGTGCCTGCAGAGATCAGAAGAGAGTATTGGATCTCCCGGAGCAGGAGTTGCAGACAATTTTGAGCTGCCCAATGTGCTAGAATTGTACTTGGGCCCACAAAACTATCTCTCAAGATCCTCAAATTTGCACTTATTTTCTTTTTGATTTTTTGAGACAGAGTTTCTCTGTGAAGCTTTCTCTGTCGACCAGGTTGGCCTCAAACTTACAGAGATCCACCTGCCTCTGTTGGGATTAAAGGCGTGTACCACCACCTTCTGCCTCCAGCAACCACTGCCCAACCTGAAGCCACAAAAGACAGAAATCCCTCCAAGCAAATCCCTTCTTCATGTATATTTGCATTCTCTTCCTTGCTAACATCTGCTCTGGCCCTCAGACAGGCATGTATTCTCTGCTGAGCTCAGCTTCTGAGAAAACAATGTCCAGTTTTAGTTTCTACTTCCATTTCTTCCTGGCATTTCTCAAATCCTTGCTTTCCAGCTTCTATGTGAGTAGCAGCTCCCTTCTGACTTCCTCCTCACCGAACTCATAGATTACTTAAGTTTTCTGAGGAATTTACTGACACACTTCCTATTTCTTGGAACTCCCCTCTTCTTTGCATGTTGTGAAGTTAGGTTCTTCTGGTTCCCCTAACTTCTGTCAATTCCCCTTTCTATCCTGTTGGGATCCCTGCCACTTACCACGGGCTCTGTATTTGAGCATCTTTCCCTACTGCACGCTACTTGCATGGTACAGTAGTACCATGGCTCTCGTTTTCATGCAAATGAAAATGGTCCCCAGCTGTGTAACTCTCCAACCAGAGGTGAGGGGAAAAAACAAATCATGCGTATATTTGGAAAACTATCAGAGACTTTGGAGGTGTGAGTGTACTCAGCATATACAAAGAAGGACAAGGAAGTCAGTGAGGATGGAGCGGAAAGTTTGGGAGGAAATTAGTAGCAAATGAGGACAGAGAAGCAATCATGAGGGCTCAAGTCATGTGGGACCATTTGACTGACTCTAACTTCTGTGAGAAGAGAAAAAGTCTTGGAGGAATGGAGTAGAGAGGATTATGTTCCATTGGAGGCAATTTGTAAAGAATAAGACAGGACATAGAGCAACCCTGTAGAAAAACTAGCACAGCAATGGTCGATGGTGTTCCGGACCAGGGGACAGCAGGGAAGCCGCTGATTCCAGTTCTGTTTTCAAAGGGAGAACTAAGAGCATGGGACCACAGGTTGGGTGGGAGAGTGTGAAGGAGGACGCCCAGGATTCTTGTCTAAGCACCCGGAAAGATGGTTGCAACTTACTGAGCTGGGGAACACTGTGGCACAAACAAGTTGTGGAGAGGTGGGGGGGGGGGGTGTGGGTTCTGCTTAGACTGATTAATTCATGAAAGAGATTTTAAGTGTAGAAGCACTTAAAGAGTGCACTTTGAGGCACTTGAGGAGAGAATGCAGTGTAGGAGGGAAATGATAACACAAGGAGCCATGAGGAGAGATAAAAAAGAACTGTAGATTTCTAAAGAGGTTAAAGGGTTTGGAGAAAATTAATGGATGGTGTTGATTAGAAACAGTGAGATAGATGCTCAGAATGGAATTGTGGAAGAGGGAGGTGACTTTCTGAACGGCTAAAGGAATGGAGGGCAGGGTTACTGGAGGGGAGGCCAGTGACCAATTAGAAAGGTGTGGCAAAGAGGAGAGAGTCAGCCAGGAGCTGAACACTTCAATTGCTGGGGAGGAGTGGCTGCAACAGGAAGAGCAGGGTGGGTCAGTCTAAAAACGTTTACCTTAAACCACGCATGATTTCCTCCCTACTAAAATTTTATCTGAGGTCTTTAGAATTAGTCTTAACTTCCCCTTTTCTCTTATTCTTTCTTTTTTCATTCTCTTTTTCTTCTTTGTTTTCTTTCACCCTTCCTTCCTTTTTAATTTCTTATTGAAGAAAATTAAAAATAAAGTTTTGTTGTGTAGCCCAGGGTGGCCTTGAATTTACAGTCCTTCTACAGCAGTGAGTACTGGGATTATAGATTGTGTCTGTGTATGACTAACCCTGGACAGCACCTTCACCTTCAATTATTTATATTTTCTTGAAATGCTTCAGCTTTGGGAATTGTTTGTTCTTCTACTTTTTGGGTCAATTCCCCCCCTTTTTTTGGTCACAGGGGTTACCCAGTGTTCTCTCTTCCTGGGTGATTTTACGAATCTCATGATTTTAGCTACTGTTCAAATGCATATGGCCCCCAAATCTTTATCTCTGACCTCAACTGAGCTCCTTTGTACCTGTACTGTATTTCTGAGCGCTTGATGAGAAGCATCTAGATGTCCTCCTGGCAGCTTAAATTGGGTCTGAGTTCTCTTTTCTAGTTTCCTTTGCTTCATTTTAAAGTTCCAATCAACCACAAAGATGTTTTGACTTACCAGTCTATGCCTCTTCCTCATCTCCTATATAAACTTAGTCACTAATTCTTATGGATTCATTTTTTTCTCTGTGTGTGTGTGTTTGTATGTATGAGTTTGGGTACACACTTGACATACTGAATGTGTGAAGGGTAGAAGACATTCTAAGGTGTTGATCCTTGCTTTCCATCTTGTTTTAGACATTTAGACAGGGTGGAGAGATGGCCCAGCGATTAAGAGTGCTTGCTGCTCTTCCAGAAGATCCAAGTTTGGTCCCCACATCAGCCAACTCACAGCCACCTATAGCTGCAGTTCTGGGAAACCTGGTACCCTCTTTCATTCGGTGTTGTATACATCAGACTAACTGGCCTACAGACTTCAGGGGATTCTTCTGCCTTCCCCTATCATCTCTCTGTAGGATGCCGGGGTAGCTGATGTATACACTCCTGCTCCTGACTTTGTGTTGGGGTCTGGGGATTTAAAGTCAAGTCTTTATATTTGTGCAGTAAGTACTTTTCTGACTAAGCATTTTCCCTGCCTTGTGGATTCCATTTGAGAAATACAAATTCTATTTCTGAAATGCCAACAGTCATTGACTCTCACTAACCCCTTTCATCTGTTAAATCTGTATCAGTAAAAAAAATGTCAAAGAAAGGCAGGGAGGCATTTATCTAGCTTCATGGAAATCTAGGAAGTACAGTTTCTTCTATATTAATTCCTGCAGCACAATGAAGTTAGACTTGGTGGTACCTGGGAGGCTGAGATAGGAAGATGCTGAGTTGAGGCCAGCTTGAGGATAGCAAAACCCTGTCTCATAAAATTCAAAAAAGATAAAGACAGGTACATAGAATATTAGATACATGTTGAATATTAACCCACTATAATCTGTAACTCAGATATGTGGCTCCCTAAACATTATAGTTTGAAAATCACTCTATGAATCCAAATAGATTAAAAGTTTTAGTTGTAGTTATCATTGTAAATGAAAAATAGAAACAGCTGGGTGGTGGTGGTGCATGCCTTTAATCCCAGCACTTGGAGGCAGAGGCAGGTGGATCTCTGAGTTTGAAGCCAGCCTGGTCTATAAAGTGAGTTCCAGGACAGCCAAGGCTACACAGAGAAATCCTGTCTCAAAACAACCAAGAAAAAAAAAAAAAGAAAAAAAGAGGGGGGGGGGACAATAAAAAAGTCACCATCTCATTGAAACATTACCTAATCACTCTATCCCCATAAGCCTTCTTTGTAGCATTAATTGTGCTTTTATTAGTTTATAGATATTGAGATACCTGTGTTAACTCATGTATTCTGTGTTCTTGGAATGCAGCAGTGATGTTTTTCTTGAACTTAGAGGAAAGTGAATGTATCAGTTACTTATCTTTTTATGACAACAAAATTGGACAAGAAGCAATTTAATGAAAGAACAGTTTATCCTGGCTTGAAGTTTGAGGGGAGACATTCCACTGGAGTGGAAAGGGGTGGTGGCAGGAATAGGAGGCTGACTCATCACTGTAGTCAGGAAACAGTGCAAGCTTGTGCTCAGTTTGCTTTCTCCTCTTCCTAAGTCTGGAAACACAGCCCAGAGAATGATACCACACATATTTTGGACGAGTCTCCTCTCCTCAATAACCCCAATCTAGATCATCTCTCACAATATGCTCAGAGATTTGTTTCCATGGTGGCTTTAGATTCCACCACGTTGACCATCAAGACAATGCATCACAGTGGGGGAAACAGGTAAGAAACTCTACAGAAATGAGCAGTGTGCCTGGGGAATGTAGCTCAGTGGTACAGTTATTTCCTAGCATGATTGAAGCCCTGAGCTGCATTCTCTAAACCATGTAAACTACATAAATAAAATTCACATCCTTGATAAAAAAAATTAACACAATATATTTTCCAATAGTGGTCAGTGCTATGAAGTAAACAAAGGCCAAGAATGAATGGGGTGGGGGAGGAAAGGAATCATTTAAGTTGATATATCATAACCTTTTTATAAGGATGAAGTTTTTAGTATGTGAACAAAGAAATAAAGCTAGCCATAAAACAAGAGCAGCAAGCATGAAGGTCCTGAGGCAGTACAATCTTGGCATGTGCAAAGATGTTATCAGCATCACTGAAATATTCATTGTACTTACTCTGTGGGACAATGCTCTTGTACCCTGTAAAGATTTGTCACTTGTATTAGTTTAATAAAATGCTGATTGGTCAGTAGCCAGGCAGGAAGTATAGGTAGGGTAACCAGATTAGGAGAATTCTGGAACGAGGAAAGGCAGAGAGCCAATCACCAGTCAGACACAGAGGAAACAAGATGAGAATGCCTTACTGAGGAAAGGTACCAAGACAATTGGCTAAACATAGACAAGAATTAGGTTAATTTAAGTTGTAAGAGCTAGGCAATAATAAGCCTGAGCTAATAGGCCAAACAGTTTATAATTAATATAAGCCTCTGTGTATTTCTTTGGGACTGAATGGCTGAAGGACCGGGCAGAACAGAAACTTCTGTCTACAGACTTAATCTGTTTATTTTTGTTTACCTATTTAGAGCTATTACACACTAGTTTTGTTTTGTCCTGGAATTCACTGTGTAACCCAGGTTGGCCTCAACTCATGGTGGCCCTTCTGCCTTAGAATCCTAAGTACTGTGATCACAGACATAAGCCACCATGCCTGGTTTGTATATTTGTTTATTGTCTATTATTCCTAAGATTCCTAATGCCTAGGGCCATGTCCATGATATTCAAGGTCAGTTCAGCTCTTGGGGAAAAAATAAAAATTGGATGTGATTAAAGGAGACCTAGGAGGTGAAGTTTGATGGCAGGGTTTTATGACGCTAAGTGCTGCTGTAGAGGAGAAAATCCATGCATCTTCTGTGAGTGCAGCTGCAGAGGATCTGTAACAGGCGGGAGTCAGGAAAAAAAAGCCTTGGCCACTGTCACTCATTTCAGAGATCTGTGAGGAAAAGATCAGTGACATATCCCTTTCTACAGAGAGTTTATTTTGATGTGGATTTCCCTCTGTATGCTGTGAATACCATTGGTTAATAAAAAAGCTACTTGGGCCTGCCACAGGGCAGAATAGAGCTAGGCAGGGGGAGCTAAACTGAATGCTGGGAGAAAGTAGGCGGAGTCAGGATGCCATGTAGTCATTGAAGGAGACAGAAACCTGGGAACCTTGCTTTTAACCATGAACCTCGTGGTAAAAATATAGAATAATAGAAATTGGTTAATTTAAGAGATGAGCTAGCTAGCAATATGCCTAAGCTAATAGGCAAAACTGTTTTAATTAATACATTTTGTGTGCAATTATTTCGGTTCTGGGTAGCCAAGAAACAAACAAGCAGCCTCGGCCAACAGTCTTTGACTAGTCTCAGGGAAGAAGAAGGTCAGAGGTCACACTTGCTTCATTTACATATGAGAAGTCACCTTTCAGCCCATTCTTCTCAACACCTTGAAACCTAAGATGAAATGCCTGTCTTGTGCCCCCCCCAACCCGAGCAGGCTACCTTCAATCTGTTCTGCCATCATCTGCAGCCATTTTCCCCAGCTCAGCTTTTATATTTCATCTCAAAGAATGGTAAACAGTTTTTTACCAAAAGCTTCAGGTAAGAGTACTGAAACTGCCCAGATGTTGGTTTGGCAGTGGAATGGGGAGTGAACAAAAGAATAAGGTAACACTATTTTGAGAGTACCTGGTGTGATCTTTTGATCAGGCTGAGGTGAGGCAAGGATTCATGGCTTAAGATTAGGTGTTGGAAATGGAAATACTTTTAGGAACCAGGTAGACATAATGCGGGTGAAGTAGGCAGAAAGGCCAGGGGCAAGACAGAGAGACAGTCCCAGTTAGAAGAGGACCAGTACTTCTTAGGTGATGCCATTCTGTGGGAGTGTGGTTCCAGGGTGACAGAAGCAGCAACTCGGAATCTCCAGGAGAATTGTCCCATTTCCCCCTGATCCCGACAACAGAACCACTGGGGAGCCAAACTTCAGGATGACAAACCTCAGACTTGTTTCTTACAGTGATCCTCTTCTTCCTTCCATTCTCCCTGCACCCTTGGGTGCCACCCTTAGTCTCCATCTGGCCATCTTTAATTTCTTGTTCACAGACCAACAAACCCATTACTAACACTCCACATACCCTTCCTTTTTGCTTTCCACTCTCCAGACCAATACCCAATCCAAGGGATTCCCTACCCCTGAAGCGCTCTCTAACAAGCCCAGGCATTGCAAACATGGCGCCAGTAGGCCTTGTCCTTCCCTGGTCCCTCTCCCTTGCTAAACCGTTAGATTACCTTTCTAAAGCTAGCCTCTAAGGTCCATTACCTTATTTAGCCACTTCCTTATGACTGACTAAAATCCCAAGGTCCACCTATCAAAGCATCAAGGTCCAACAAACAAAAGTCCTTGGTTGACTACACTGGCTAGCAGGTCTAATCAGAACTTACCAAGTCAGCATAGCTATTTCTTTTTCTCCTTAAAATCCACTCCTTCAGAAGCACCTGTTGCTCTTCATCTGATCCAGAGACAGCTCCCCACCCCCAACCTGCTTGTTCCCTGTGGGTAATAAATCTCCTTTGTGCTGAGAATTTGGTGTCTGGGTGTGTTTTGTGCCAACTCTGAGGCCTCTTCAACCCTCATCCTAAAGAAACCAGAGAACTACACAACAAGGCAGAAATCTCTCCCACTTCCCTTTGGTCCATTGTCCCTTTCAATTACACTTGTACTATGCCAGACTCCCTCTACCTTACATAGTCCTAATCAACCCACCCTGCTATAATGGCTCTTAGCCCACGGGCGTCTCAGCACATCAACTAGGAAGCTTTTGAAAATGCAAATGACAGCGTTCAATCTCCAGAGACACTGATTTCATTAATTTAAGCTGGAGGAGCTGAAGTGACAGCATTGTTTAATTCCCCCAAGTGGCTAGAGCGCTCTTCCTAGAAAAAAAAAAAAGAACATTCACCTTTGCGTACAGAGTGAATAAGGGTAATTTAAGAGTAAATTAATCTTCTCAGTGAGGTGGTGTTTGTCCTCCACCACCTTAAAAGAAGATGGGTAGTGGATTTGTGGGTTTGGGAACCTGGACTACAGTAGACATATTCACCCTCTTCTGTCACTCACATTTATACAGCAGCATCCATCTGCCTACTCCCCTCAGAGCCAGGGGATAAGGAGATGAATAAGGAGGAAAAGGGGAGAGAGAGCGAGCAGGATGTGAGTATGGTGGGGACAGAAGATGGCAAGTAATGTTCTAAGAAGTGATGGGTGCATAGCTCAGTGTGTGTGTGTGTTTCACTGCATTTGTGAAAGTACCTGTGGCTACACCACTGAGGAGTAGGAATCCCCCTCCTGCTGTGACCTCCCACAAGAGGACCAAGCTACACAACTGTAACATATATGCAAAGAGCCTAGGTCAGTCCCATGCACACTCCCTGGTTGTCGGTTCAGTTTCTGTGAGCCCCTATGAGTCCAAGTTAGTTGATTCTGTGGGTTTTCTTGAGGAGCCCTTGACCCCTCTGGCTTTTACAATCCTTTCTCCTCTGCGTCTGCAGGATTTCCCGAACTCCACCTAATGTTTGGCTGCGGGTTTCCATCAGTTGCTGGATGAAGCCTTTCTGATGACAACTGGGCTAGGCACCAGTCGGGTCACAGGAGATGGCCAGTTCAGGCTACGTTATCCACTATTGTTAGGAGTCTTAGTTGGGGTCATTTTGTAGAATCCTGGGAGATTACCTTGTACCAGGTTTTTATCTGTTCCCGGAAACGCACCCCCCTTTCTGGTAGTCTCTTTCTGTACTCTCCCTCTTCTTCCTACCCCTCAATGTGATCACTTGTGTTCCCATCCCCACCCTCCCTCAGTCCACTCACAAAATCTCTTCTATTTCTCCTTTCCAGGGAGATCAGGGCGTCCCCCTCATGAACCCTCCTTGTTATTTAGTCTCTCTGGGTCTGTGGATTGTAGCATAGTTATCCCTTATTTTACAACTAATATCCACTTATGAGTGAGAACATACTATGTTTGTCTTTCTTGGTCTGGGTTAGCTCACTCAGGATGATTTTTTTCTAGTTCCATCCACTTGCCTGCAAATTTCCTGGTGACCTTGTTTTGGAATGTATTTCCTACCTTCCCCGACTTTACAGATTTCTTCTCCTTCTGTGAGGGTCACTGGATATCTTATTTATTTATTTATTTATTTATTTATTTATTTATTTATTTATTTATTTATAATCACTTGATAAATGAAAACATTTCAAGGGCAGGATGGGAAGGTTATCAGCTTAAAGCACTTGCAGCCAAACCCAATGACCAGATTTCAATCCCTAGGATCCACATAGTGGAAGGAGAGATCTCCCTCAAGTTATCCTCTATTCAGGATAGTTTTATGTCAACTTGACATAGGTTGAAGTCATCAGACAGAAGGAAACCTTAGTTAAGAAAATGCCTCCATAAGATACGGCAGGCCTGTGGGCATTTGCTTAATTAGTGATTGATGGAGGAGGGCCTGGTCCATTGCTGGGTGGTGCTACCCCTGGATTGGTTGTCCTGGGTTCTATAACAAAGCAGTCTGAGCAAGCCATGAGGAGCAAGCCAGTAAGCAGCATCCCTCCATGGCCTCTGCATCAGCTCCTGCCTCCAGTTTCCTGCCCTGTTTGAGTTCCTGTCCTGCCTTCCTTTGATGATGAACAGTGATGTGGAAGTGTAAGCCAAATAAACCCTTCCCTCCCCAACTTGTTTTTGATCATGTTTCGTCACAACAAAAACAAACAAACAAACAAACAAAACCCAAACTAAGACATCCTCTGATGCCCCGCATGCCTGATAAGTACCCAAGCACACACAAATGTAAGAAAGTAAAGGAGTACACTTCATATTTGTCCAGTGAGTCTTCCTTCATGCTTTAGGACACCAACATTCAGGAGGCAGAGGTAGATGGGTTTACATGAGTTTGAGGCCAGCCTGGTCTACAAAGAGAGTTTCAGGAGAGTCAGGGGTACACAGAGAAACCCTGTCTCAAGAAACAGACAGACAAACAAACAAATAAAAAGAAAAGAGTTGAGGGCCATGGGAGGGATTTGAAGAGGGTTAGCTAGGAGGACCTGGAGGAGGAAAGAAAGGACTAAGTGATGTAATTAGAGTTCAATTTAAAACAATAAATTTTTATTTTAAAAAAGCTATCTTTTCTCATTTTACATGCCAAATCCATTTTGCACACCCTCCCCTCCTCCTGCTCCCTCCACCTTCCCCCCACCCCATTCACTCCTCAGAGAGGGTAAGGCTTCCCATGGGGAATCAACAAAATCTAGCACATTGCTTTGACGAAGGACCAAGGGTCTCCCCACTAAACACATTACATTTTTTTTAAATTAAAAAATAAAATGTTGGCCAGGTGTTGGTGGCACATGCCCTAATTCCAGCACTTGGGAGGTAGAGGCAGGTGGATCTCTGTGTTCAAGGTAAGCCTGGTCTAAAAAGCGAGTTCCAAAACAGGCAGGACTGTTTCATAGAGAAATCCTGTCTTGAAAAACAAAAACAAAAAAACCAAACCAAACCAAAAAAAAAAAAAAACCAAAAAACCATTGATGAGAATTTGTTTTTAAAGACCACCAGAATAATACTTTGTTTTGTAATGGTTTAAACATTTCATGTATATGTGGAAGAAACCAAAAGTACGTATCAGAGTTAAAAAGTTTTAATGGCTTGTCTAAGGCAGTGGTTCTCAACCTTCCTAATATTTTGACCCTTTAATATAGTTCTTCATGTTGTGGTGACCCCACTCCTGAACCATAAAGTTATTTTTTTTGTTGTTACTTCAAAACTGTAAGTTTGCTACTGTTATGAATTATAATGTAAACATCTATGTTTTCTGGTGGTCTTAGGTGACCCTGTGAAAGGTTGTTTGACCCCAAGAGGGTTGTGACAATTATTATGCTTCAGGCATGGAAAGTAACCAGTTTAGATGGAGTAGAAGGCCAAATGCAAGGAGAGGGTGTTTCTAGAAGAGTATAAACTTATAACTTAGTTAATAGACTTAGCTAGGTGGAGAGTACATTGGGAAACAGTTTATATAGTTGAGAAAGATATAGGAAGATGGATGTCTAATGAAAACCATGCAATGAAAAATAAGGCAACTAATAACTCTAAGAAAAACGAAAAGTTGTGTGAGAAAGGAAATGTAATCACATCACTTATTGCATCAATAACTAATCAATTTTTAACATAGCCATAATGATAAAGTTATTGAAATCGTATTCAATATTATTATTCAATAAAGGTATTCAAAATTGACATTTATTCACTCTAGAAGATGAGGCAGGGAAAGTATCTCAACAAATAGTAGGGAATCAATAGATAATGTGATTTATGTGTGTGAATGGGAAGGTATGGAAGTAAGGAACACAAAATAAAATCCTTTATCTAGTTTCCATATGTATTTCAAACCATTGCTTGACTCTCAACTATTAGTTGTAGTGGGTATTTGCTCCGCCCATGACCTTGGGTTGTGTGACCTAATAGAGGCAGTGCTTCTGGCATGCCAACGTGACCCCTTTAAAGAGAGAGACGGGCAGTTGTGCGCTCTCTTGCAGGGTGGTCTGAGATTGGACTGCTGGTGCCAGTCACCCCCGGGCAGAACGGAGGACCATGGTGGCCATTTACCTTGTTATGTATCTGTGAGTGTATCTTAATAAATCTTAGTTACTCCTTTAAGCAGGCTCTTGGGGATTAGCCTACAATTAGCCTAAATAAAATTGAAAAAAGAAAGTAAGACCAAAGATGACTGTTAGTAAGATTATATATTCTGATTTAAGAAAGTTACTTCAGGGATATTGTTAAGCAAAAATAAAGCAAGTCAAAACAAATGTAAAAAAGCAAAATAAACTGAATGCCAAGACAAAACTGTGAAACTATTTATTTCATTTTGGTAAAAGTGGTACTATTTTAATATAGGATTTGTTTTGTTTTGCTTTTTGGTTTTTCAAGACAGGGTTTCTCTGTAGTTTTTGGAGCTTGTTCTGGAACTAGCTCTTGTAGACCAAGCTGTGAGCTCACAGAGATCTGCCTGCCTCTGCCTCCCGAGTGTTGGAATTTAAGGTGTGCACTACCACCGCTGGGCTAGGATTTTTTTTTTATCTTAGATATTGTAGGGAAGTTTTTGAGTATGTCAATTATTCACAATAAGCACATTTAGTACTCTTGAGAAAAATGAAATATACTAAAAGAAATACTAGAACCTCTTCTGCCTCTAAAAATGCTTCTCAAGGACAGAGGAACATTGTTCTTCACATGGGGTAAAATATGAGAATTTGAAACTTCAGTAAAGGCAAGAAATGCCTTCAAGGAGTATGCTTTTTCTCTTCTCATTTATTTTATTTTACTTTTTGTGACAGAGTCTTGCTATGTAGCTTAGATGGTCATGGAACTTTCTATGTAGTCCAGGCTGGCCTTGAACTTAGGATTCTTCTGCCTTAGGTGCTGAAGTTATTCAAGAAGATTCTATGACTTCAGGAGAATGAAATTTAATAGTGATGATAACATCAGTGATCAGTTTCTTTTTGAGACAAGGTTTCATGTAGCCCAGACTGATCTTGAACTTTCTGTATAGCTGCGATGACATTGAATTATCTTGACTCCACTTTCAAAACACTGGGATTCTAGGAGAGCCCTACCACACGGCACTACTAGCAATTAGACTGGATATTTCTTGAGCTTTTGTAATGTGTTAGGCACTATGCTAAGAGTTTACAGTCATCCTTTGTATTCCTGGGAGAGGGTTCTAGGCTAACCTTAGAGGCCAGTGCCTCACATAAAATGATATAGTATAGAACCTATGTCTACCTTAAGGGAATACTAAGAAAACACATGAATATAGTTAGTACAGATGCAATTCTTTCTCAAATACTTCAGTTTGCAGTTGATAGAATACACAGAACCAGACCCACAGTTGAAGAGCCAACTGTATTGTCTTATTTAATTACCACACAAACCCATTACAAATGTATTCATTTACTAAAAATATTGTTTGAGCACTTATAATGTACTAGGTATTAATTAACACTTACAATGTAATTAATTAATACAGTGTTCTAGTAATAAAATAATTATTGTCTCTGATCCCACCAACTTATATTCTAATGAGGGAAACAGATGCTAAAAATAAAAATAAATACTCAATGACATGTGATAACAACATGGAAGGCTTAAAAGAATGAATGATAAGGAAACCTGCTTTAGGTAGAGAGCAGAGCATTCTGGGAAGGTCTCTTCCAGAAGCTGATGTGTTTAAGCTGAAGTCTAAAGAATAGGAGGAGCCCAATAGGCATAGGAAGGACCTTCAGGCAGATGCAAATGACTGTAATATGGAGAACATTCTTCTCTCCTAGAGGACTTGAAAGATCACAGAGGCCAAACAGAGAATGGGGAGAGGGCAGCTGGCAGAGTCTGGGTAAGAGTCAGACCATTCTGGGTCATGGAGACTGGCTTTCACACTGAGTGCAATGAGCAGTCGTGGGGTTACGAGCAGACAAGAGAAAGAGCTGGTCTATACTAGGGACACTGTGCTCGTTGTCTTTTGGACCATCGGTTGCAGGGAGACAAGAACAAAATTAGAAGAAGTGTTTAGAGGTTATTGGAGTATTCGGTTCCAGATAGGGGCGGTCAGATATAGGAGGATGGTCTACATGTTGGGAAGAGATAGATATATTTAATGTATTCTGGAGGTAGAGTGTGAGGGCTTGGTGATAGAGAGGCTGTAATCAGGGATGGCTCAGATTCCTGGCTTGAGTAATAGACCTGATCGATGTATTATTCCTCTCATTTTTGGCTATGAGATTAAAGCACCAAGAACTCAGGAAACATCTCAGGAGGCCTGACTAGTAAAATTGATTCATAGGACATGAGTGTGGGCCTATGCAGCGCCAGACACTACATACTTAACCAAAACACCATGTTCTCTCTCCAACCAATCACATCCTGCTTGCCTTTTAGAAGGAGAGAAATGATTACCTATAGAATTATAATCAGTCAGTTAAAACTCTGATTGTTTAGTTGTCAAAGAAAAGGCAACATGTGGGTGTATTACCCAAGGCAGGATTTGTCCTGGAGTGGGTTGAAAAGCAGTTTTGGGGTTCCATACTGGAGATCTTGCTACTCATCAAGCCTCTGACCTATATATGCAGGATCAAGTCTGATGTGATATCCCTGGATATCCGGATTCCATTGTCAGCAGGAAACCATGCTTCTCTGTTCTCTTCCAGGGGGTCAGTAGATGTACTCTGCTGAATTCCTTTAAAGTCTTCCACCAACTTACTTGATGTCCTTAAGAGTATTCATCCTGGGAGAAATGGGCTTGTTTTTTGAGAAAAGAAAGAAGTAGATTAATAGGTAGGCATAGCCTACCCTCCATGACTGCAGAGAGAACACGAGAGCCCTGCTGGTCAAATAGTAGGGCTACTGATGGCATGAGGCAGGAGTACATTAAAGAACAAGTAGGTTAATTATAATAGGTGATCCTAATACAAGATAATCAAAAATTTCAACACTTTATTTATTTATTGTATGTTTGTGTATCTCTCTCTCTCTCTCTCTCTCTCTCTCTCTCTCTCTCTCTCTGTGTGTGTGTGTGTGTGTGTGTGTGTGTGTGTGTATTTCCACTTTAGAGAACAACTTGTGGAAGCTGGTTCTTTCCTACAATGTGGGTCCTGGGGATTGAACTCAGGTCATCAGGCTTGGTGAAAACTGCCTTTTACCCACTGAGTCATCTCCCTAACTCCAAGATGACTTTTTATATTTTGGTAATGTTTCAAGACTTTCTTTTTTTCTTTCTTTTTCTTGTGGTATTTGGATATCTGTAAAATGGGCCTTTCATTTCACTTGCAAAATTGAAGGTTTGGGAGAGGAGTAAAAAATACATGAATATTGGGGCTGACAAGATGACTCAGTGGATGAGAGGTTGCCGAGTAAGCATGGGGGTTTGAGTTCAAATCCCCAGTCCCCATGTAAAAAGCAGTGCATACACTTGTAATGCCAGCACTTTAGGGACCAGAGACAGGAAGATTGTTTGGTCTTTCTGACCACAGGTTTAGCTTCAGGTTTAGTGAGAGACACTGTTTATTAGGAGTAAGATAGAGAATGGGAGGGAAGGGCACTGGATGGAGCTGTTCCCATTCTCACACACATGAGCACAAATCACAAACATACATTACACACATATTCACTCATACAAAATCAAAGAAGATAAAGCAGTCATGGATTTTTACCTCTCTGGAATGATTAACTTTGGAGTAAATGGTCATGGAATCATTTTTTATAGATTTTGGGATTTCCATTTCCTGTAAACAAGAAAAACAAAAGAGTTATATGCATTTGGCTCTCACAGAGACAGGTCTGTGCATACCCATATTTTGGGGAAAGGCAGTGCCAGGAGAAAGAAGAGGTATGCCAAGAGAAGATGGGGACTAAGCTCTACCAGTTCAAACCTGTGAGATTTTAGTAACATTTCTTGAGAAGTAGAAAGGCGGCTGGAAAAATGGCTCAGCCATTAAAGTCTACGCTCACAACCAAAAATATAAGAGAAGCAGAAAAACAAACTAAATATAAGAGCAACATCCCAGCAATACAAAGGCCCCAACCAGAAAAGCAGCAGAAAGGTGACCTCATGTGAAGGGATTCTTGTTTTGCATATGATTCTATGTTTACTCCTTCTCTGTCTGTAGGAACTTACATGCCAGACAGTTATTGCATCATATCTTTTGTCTCAGTCTTTATTAGCTATACCTGGAGCCACCCACGTTGCTTGCTCCATTTAGCCCTGTAATTCTAATGGCCCAGTCACCTTGTTGTGGTCATGGTAGGGAACCAGAAGTATAGGAACTCCTAGTTTTAAGAATGACTCTCTAAAGATACACTAAGCAGTAGGAACAGCAGAAATCCCAGGCCCTAGATGATCCATTGATATATTTTGATTCTTTAAATTAATGAAGGAATATTTAGAGAATAATTAAGATCCCAGAAACTCTCCAAGTTGTAATGCTTTTTTTTTTTCTTTTTTTGAAAAGAAGCTGACAAAATGGGTTAGCCATTTGGGCTTGGGTTTGCTGGAGAGCTTGCTCCCAGCAGGAGCTGGAAATGGCAATTGAGTAAATGATGGGAATGTCCCTTATTGTCCTCCCTTTCAGGAGCGTACTCCTCAAAGCCTCTGATGATCTTAGCCAAGAGTGTTTGCTTGGGGAATCCAACACTTCTAGATGGGCTGCTGCTTCCGTTGTTTCAAGAATGCCAAGCTCTTTTGACTTATTTTTCAGAAAACATGACCAGTATATCTAGATATTTAGAAAAGTGTCCCCAGTCAGGTGGTGGTGGTACAGGTCTTTAATTTCAGCACTCGGGAGGTAGAGGCAGATGGATCTCTGTGAGTATGAGGCCAGTGTAGTCTAGAGAGTGAGTTCCAGGACAGATAGGTACTCATAGGTAAAAGGGACAGAGGACTTCCTGACACTTGACCAAGGTCATCCTATTATGTGGGGGTTCTTGTGCCTTAGTTTCCTTTATTGTGGAGGGGTTATGATACTTATTCCCCTCTTCTCTTGAAATGCTGATGATTATGGTGACAGGTTTATGAGTAACCATAATAATAACACAGCGGTGGAGGGCAGAGTGGAAAGAACTTACCTTCACTGGGTGAGTGACTTGTGCATACACAGTGTTCCCTGGAGAGCCTGGAGTGTCTGTGTTCTCAGAGGAATCTATGGTTAATACAAAAAGGTAAGGCTGTCAGTGGTAGGACTGTGGGGCTGCTTCCCACAGGACCTTGGGTCCTGCTGGCCCCCAGAGCACTTTTTAATCCCTAAATCAGTTGTTTCTATCTTGCTCTTCCTTAGGGACTCCCTCCCCACCTCGAAACCTTAGGAGTTCTGGGCTAAACAAGAACTTTCATATGGTCTATTTCTAACCTCGTTTCTTGGGTGAGTTGATGGTGTTCTTATGACTTAGAGTCTCAGCAACTCCCCCATGCTGAACACATGAAGGACTGAATACCACCACCCACGGGATCCCTGGAGACACTGTTTTCACAGGCAGTGTGACAGACTTGACGGTTTTAGAGAGGAAGAATTGCAGGTTCAAGAGAACTTGGTAGACCTGTACAAAGGCACCCAGGAAACAGTGGGACAGGAACTGGAATGCAGGTGTTCTGACCCCCGACTTTGTGCCCTCACTTCAACAATGGTATCTTGAAACTATCACTCATGGGATGAGACTCAGAAAATGAGCCTGCCTTCACATATCTTTATCACACCGTAGTTTTCAATGGCGTCAATTAACTGGGGTCTAAACCTTGGCTGAACATCAACAGGACAATTTGGTTCAGAGTGTTTCACGCTCAGGCCCTATTTCTGCCCACACCAGCTGGGTGACAGTGGGTGGTCCATGGATGACCCCTTCACTGGGACTTATTTTCTTCATCAGAAAGGAAGTGAGCAATCTTGACCTTGCTGTAGAAAACCGTGATGTCCCTCACAGGCTCGGGAGGGACTCTACAGGTGCCATGGTGATAAACCAGACTGTCAGACACCATAGGCTCCAGAGAGCCAGGGATGCTGGTTTCTCTCCTCTCTCCTTGTTCAGCCCTCTGGACAGCCCCTCTCTCTCCTCTTCCATTCATATCTTCCTGTCTGCTTTAAGTTCTGTCATTAAGAGCATGGACACTCACCTGGATGTTGTCTTCTACCCAGAGAAAGAGAACCTGAAAAATGAAAGCAGGAAGCTGAAATGCAGGACTTCAGTGAAGGAGGGCTTTCTCCCTCCTTCCCCTACAGGCGTCTTTCCAGAAGATGCAGGCAGCAGGACCCAAAAGAAGGGCGGGTGAGCAAGTGGATCCCGAGGTTGGGTCCTGTTTTTCTCAGTAGTACACCTCCCCTGAAATATTAACAGATGTCTGGCCACACCCCAGGGGCTATCCGAATACACTAAAATATCCAGAGGTCGTGTCCACCCTCCTTTGACCCTTGGCAACCAGACTCTGAACACTTGAAGTCTTAGAGGAGATAGAAGAAGGCAGATGGAACACTTACCTTTTCTTTTTCTTGTCTTCTTAAATACACATATGACTATACATATGGTGACTATAGGCACCACAAGACCAAAAATCCATTCTTTATACTGGTGTCGATTTTCATTAGTCAAAACGCCTGAAAAGAAGAAGAAGAAAAAAAGAGAAGTGGAACCTCTTAGGATACATAACCTGGAGGTTCCTTTGAGCTTGTTTTAGGCCCCTCTTGAGTCTCTTCTGGGCTGCCTACAGGGGTTGGGTAGAGGTCATTTATACTCCTAGTTTGGGGCCCTGTCAGACTTTCTGGGGACCCCTGTGGAGGCAGGACAGGTCAGACTGGTGTGGGGAAGGGAGAAAGTCATCCTGGCTCCTAAGGCCTTGCTCCTGGCAGAGGACTTGGGAAGGGAAAGGGGGACACTAATGAGAGGCATAGAGTTTTAGAGCCTCTCCCTGCAGGAGTTTGGCTCCTCCCACTGTTACTGTCCAGGCATTCACATTGGCTGTAAAACCATGCTATAACACTACACAGCTGCTTGAAGCTCCCACAAAGACCCCAGGCAGGTGTTACCTGTGCAAAGACTCTGGGCAGAGACAGAGACAGACAGATTGCTGACAGGGTTCAGAGCATGGCAGGTGTAACTCTGGTCACGGGAATTCTTTGGGTCCCAGGAGACAGTGAGATTTGGGTCCCCTAAAGAGATGTTTCCTGAGACCTGCCACCCGATTGAGGCAGTATGATTTGGGTTCTCCACAGTACAGGTCAGGTGGATCTCGCAGGTCCCGTTCTCAAACAGGTGAGTGTGGTTGATAACTTCTAAGTTACTCAGTCGTTCTGTGTAAAAAGACCATAGTTAAGGACACATGGTTTGGGCTAGAGAGGTTAAGGGTGCTGACTGCCCTTACAGAGGATCCCCATTCAACCCTAGCATCCACATGGCAGCTCACTACTGCCTGTAACTCTAATTGCACCCTCACTTGGACATACATGCAGGCAAAACACCAATGCACTTGAAAAATAAAAAGGACACACGACCATTGTAGGATATTATTTTAACTAGGCAAAAATGTGCTACATAGGTTTCTGCTGCCTTTGTTAATGATATAAAGATGTGTTACGTTTATCTGTGCTGCATTTGTTTAATGATGTAAAGATGTGCTGCACTTGTTTCACCTTGCCTGCCTAAGGCTTATGATTGGTCGAATAAAAAGCCGAACAGCCAGTAGCTAAGCAGGAGCGGGATAGGCAGGGCTGACAGGGAGAGAGAATAAGTAAGAGGAGAAATATAGGAGAGAGAGAGAGAGAGAGAGAGAGAGAGAGAGAGAGAAAGAGAGAGAGAGAGAGAGAGGTAAAAAGCCCAAAACATAGATGAAGAGAAACAGGTTAAGTTATAAGAGCTACTGGGAGAAGCATACGATAAGGCTGACCATTCATAATTAATAAGTTTCCATGTCATGATTTGGGAGCTGGCTGGTGGTCCCCCAAAAGTCTGCAATACATGACTTTGCTCATCAACCTGTGAAAAACACCCCCCTACCTTCTTGCCTTTTCTTTTGGTGTGTGTATGTGTGTGCACATGGTAATATGTGCACATGTGTATATGGGTACATGCTCACATGCATGTGGAGGTCAGAGGCTGTCTTTCTCTATCATCCTCTGCCTTATATTTTGGGACAGGGTCTCTCATTGAACCTGGAGCTTACCAGTTGGTCAAGAATAGCTGGTCAACAAGCTCCAGGGGTTTTCCTGTCTCTTTCTCCCTAGAGCTGGGACTACAGATGTTTGCCACCATTCCCAGATATCTATGTGGGTTCTGAGAACTGACGTTCAACCTTCTCAAGGGATGCTCCTTGAGCACAGAAGAACTTTGCTATCTGTTCTGGCTGACTCTTCCTCCAAATATCTGCATGCCTACTCTCTTAACACCAATAGATATTGACCCAAATGTCAGGTCATGTTTTCAGGGAGGCCCATTCTATTCGCTTCCTCTAAAATGATACCTTGGGCCTGGTGTACATTCAGTGAAAGAGCTCTTACCTAGCTTGCTCAAGGGCCTAGTTTTGGTCCCTAGCACCATGTCTCCTGCCCTGTTTCCTGGTACCCCTATGCCCCATGTGTAACATGAGGGCCGGCTTGTTGGGGTTTCTGTCCCGCCTGGTACCCCACAGCCAGCAAGTCCCTAAGAAAATCAATCACACAGAGATCTCTATAAGTTATAAAGCTGATTGACCCATTAGCTCAGGCTACTTATTAGTTCTTATAACTTATGTTACCCCATTATCCTTATCTACGTTAGCCACACGGCTCAGTACCTTTCTCAGCTGGGTAGCTTACATCTTTCCTCTCCGGTGGTCTGGGCAGAACTGACAGAGGGAGCTTCCTAGAATACTCCCAGTATCTTTGCTCCACCTCTACTTCCTGTCTGGCTTTCCTGCCTATACTGCCTGCCTGGCCAATCAGCGTTTTATTAAAATATGATTGACAAAATACAGATAATTCTCCTGCACCACCCATGCCTTTTTCCCTTAGCACTCACAGAATTCTGTAAGCTTCATGAGGGCAATGACCTTTGTTTTGCTTATTGATGTTTTCTAGTTGCATATCAGACTGCCTTGGACATTATCCATGGCAATAAATATTGTTATTCAATGAATAAACTAAACATGTCTTCACATCCAATACTAAACTCTAGTCAGTTACTCCCGATTAATTGGGAACTATCTAAAAGATCAAGTTTTTACTTTCTCTATCTTAGCACATACAGAGTGCTTGGTCAGTGTTTGAGAAACAAAATCTGTACTTTATCCTTGGAAATTCCTTTGCACTGATAAGGAAAAGGTTGGGGTACAGATCACATATCTCTAGGTATATGAGTCTTTGAAGGGAAGGTGCTCTAAGCAGCCCTGAATATGGGTTATCAATAAGTATAGAAGTCATGGTATCCTCAGTAATGTCAAAAGAACGGTGTCTCAGCACATGTGATAGAGCCTGGCAGGCAGCATCAATTTTCAGGCTTTCTGTTGTGTGCATCTCAGTTCTCTTCATAAATCTGGTAGTGTCCTGATGATCATAAATCAGTCAGGGTGGTCCTGACTCTTATGGCTGGAATGAGGATAGCCCTAAAGAGACACCCACGTCTTAATTCCAGACTTGTGTTATCTTGCTTGGACAAAAGGTCTGTGTAACTTTTATATAAACTAGTTGAGGACGTCATCTCCAATTTTCCAAAGACAAGTATCTGTCTAAGAGACAAGCAAAAGGACATTTGAGACGAACAGAAGATGGGTATAAAGATGTGGAGAAGGCTGAAGCCAGAATGATGTAGCCATGGCCAAGGAACACCAAGGAATCTATGATAACCAGAAGCAGCAACACAAAGAACAGATGGCGTCTGCCCATACCTGGAACTTCACAAGAGTAGATTCTTGTTATTTAGGCCATTGTGAAATTTTATTTGGGCTACTTCAGCAAACAAATCCATTGCCCTGAGGCTACCTGGCCCCTTGTCGAGAAATTCTCTGCTCAGAAAATTTCCAGACTTCCTTTTTTCTCAGGCATGTTTACTTGTTCCGTGTCATGTTCTTTCCAGTGACGGGACTTTAACTAATGTAACAAGGTGAACTCATCAAATATTCAGGGGATATGGAGGTTAAAGTGTAAACAATTTATGGAGATATTTTATTTTAATGGTACCTTTTAAAGAATTCCACATCTTAAGCCAAAGAACTCTAAATGAATTTTAGATCTTGTGAACTCTTTAGTAGATAGAAATTATAGAATCTCAGTGATTTTTTTAAAGTTGTCCAGTATGGAATCCATTCACATATTTATTTTAAAAATGTAATAACATTTAATATTTACTTACTTATTTAGTTTTTTTTTTGAGAGTAGTTTTTTTGAGACATAGCCCTGGCTGTCCTGGAACTCACTATATAGACTAGTCTGGCCTCAAACTCACAAAGATCCATCTGCCCCTGCCCTTAGAATACTGGGATTAAAGGTGTACACCTCATGATGAACTAATATTTAGTTAATTTAACTATTTACTTTTCTCTCTCTCTCTCTCTCTCTCTCTCTCTCTCTCTCTCTCTCTCTCTTGTGTGTGTGTGTCCATGAATGCATGGTATGCATAAAGAGATCAGAGGACAATTTATAGGAGTCTGCTCTCTCCTCCCACCTGAGCCCTAGAAATCAGACTCAGGGCATCAGGCTTGGCAGCAAGCACCTTTACCCACTGAGCCATCTCAATGCATGTGGTGGTTATAATGTAATTGCCCCCTCCACCCCCAAAAAAGCTCATTGGGAGTGGCACTATTAGGAGGTGTGGCTTTGTTGGAGTAGGTGTGGCCTTGTTGGAGGAAGTATGCCCTTGTAGAAGTGGGCTTTGAGGTCTCCTATGCTCAAGATATGCCCAGTGTCTCAGATAACTTTCCTGTGGGACAAGGTGTAAGAACTCTCAGCTCCTTCTGTAGCATGTCTGCCTGCATGCCGCCAAGCTTCTCACCATGACGATAATGGGCTAAATTTCAGAACTGTAATTGAGCCACCCTGATTAAATGCTTTCTTTTATAAGAGTTGCTGTGGTCATGGTGTCTCTTCACGGTAATAGAAACCCTAACTAAGAACACTGCCCTAGGTAGCCAATCTAGTGCTTGGGTCTCCTGTAAAACATTGCTGCTAAAGCCATCCATGGCACTTCTGGACATCTCTAGTAGCTTATTTTCATGGCTTAGATTAATAAAGTATCTCATTATTTCCATAATTTTATGTTGAAAATACTTTCATTCCTTAATATTAGGGAGGTAAGTTTATTTATTTGAGACAGTCTGGCTATGTAGTATATAGGCTGACCTCAAACTCCTGATCCTCCTGCCTCAAATTCCCACATGTTGGGTTTAGGGATTAGATGTACATCGTCACTCCAGTTAGAAGGGCAGGCTTTTTTTTTTTTGTTGGTTTTGTTTCGATTAGTGATCAATAGGAGTCATTTTGAGAAAACACTGTTAGAAATGAAAAATGAAATAACCTTGACAGAAAAAGCTTTTATGAATTTTTCTATAAGGTTTTCTATTAATTGGCTCACCTGTGCAGAGCACTTCCTGAGTAGATAACTCTGCTGGGTCAGCTCGGCCTTCGTATAGCGAGAGACAGGTCAGTCACGAGGGAAGAGCCACCACTTACCTCCTGTGACTAAGCCCAGGCTTTGGGCATAGGATTGTGCACAGCTCACAGAGTCTTTGTAAGGAGCAAGGGACAGATACTCGTCACGCATGCTAATAGTATCATTCAGTATTTTGTTTCCAGGATCTCCGCCTTTCTGGGTGAAAGGGGAAATGAAGTGCCTGGTGTAGAGAGCCACGTGGTATAAGCGTCTAGCCTAGCTCTGCTGCTATTTAGTGGTGCAGTGTTACCTAACTGCCTTACTTCTGGACCTTGTGGTGACACCAGATGCTACCTTCTTTATCTCCAGGCTACAGTACACTTTTGTTGGCACACAGGGTTGACACATGTGATTTGGATTTGTTTTCAGTTTATATGTGATCAAATGCCGTGTTTGGACTTACCGAAGACCCTCAGAACGTACTTTAACAAGTACGGTCTGGAGTCTGTGGTTATCTGTGCAGTATACGATCCTTCGTCGGCTGCTGTGAGGTTGCTGATTTGTAAGGAAGAGGACCGGGCGATGTTCAGTCGCTTTCCCCTCTCTGGATCAGTTTTCCAGATTTGTGGACTTGCAGACTTATTTAACTGGACGATAAGGATCGGAGTGTCGTGTGATTCTCTCCCTCGATGCTGCCAGATGATGACACTGGCATTCTTTCCTGCAGGAAGCTCCAGAAGAAGAGTTGCAGACCCCCCTCGGACACCATTCACCACCTTTGGGCTTGCGCTGTTTTGTGGAACTTCATTCCCTGTAAACACAGAAGGAGAAGGCTATAAAACTGCTCCCGACAGCCCCTTCCATTTCTGCATCCTTTCTCTTCATTCTGGCAATCTGTTTAAGTTCTTTGGAGGAAAACCAGAGTTGTGACAGGGATAAAAAGTGTAAAAAGTGTTACAAGTGTTGTGGTGGACACTCCTAATAGCTCCACCTCCAGCAAAATATTAGATGGTCTTGGTCAACAGGCAACTGGTCTAGTTAGATGATTCTGACTCATGGTCTACTTTTACCCTGGCTGGTCAATCTCTAGTGACATTAAGCCTTTTTTTTTTTTTTTTTAAGAATTATTTGTTTATTATGTACACAGTGTTCAGCCTCCATGCCTGCAGGCCAGAAGAGGGCATTATAGATGGTTGTGAGCCACCATGTGGTTGCTGGGAATTGAACTCAGGACCTCCAGAAGCGCAGTCAGTGCTCTTAACCTCTAAGCCATCTCTCCAGTCTCTTAAGCCTTTAAAATATTTTGGCACCAATTTGTTAGAGGGATAAGAAACTTTATTAACCCCTTGACATAAATTCCAACAATTGTAAGTCTTTGCTGATGGCAGTATTGGCACGGCCAGTCTTTCACGATTTACCTAAAGTCCATCTATGTAGCGTGCTTTTGCAATCCAGAAAGCCAATAACAGGAATTTACTGCATGTGCTGTTCTTTGCCTGCGTCATCATTTGATGTTGATAACTGTCTTTGAGGCAGATAAAAAAATGTCAGTTTATTGGTAAAGAGACTGAGATAGAGAGAGGTTAACTAATGTTCCTTGGTTGTACATCTAAAAAACAGCAGAGCCAGGAGAGGGAGTTGGGCCCTCTGGAACTGGAGTTACAGACAGTTGTGAGCTGCCTTGTAGGTACTGAGACGCAAACCGGAGTTCTCTGAGAGAGCAGCCCATGCTCCTAACTGCTGAGTCATTACCCCACCTCCATGCTTACAACTCTTAGAGAGGATGGATGCTTCTTTAGAGTCGATGCCAAATTCCTAGCCCCATTACTTTGTTATCCAGAGCTCTGCTTGCTGGTCTAACGGTGATTGTTCTCTTCCTCCGACCCTGAGCACTCTGCACAGTGTTTGACAAACGATATGATCTGTGGAAGTGTGTGGCATCAGTCAACAATTAACCATGACTGGGACGTCAATTTTCTTGGCGGGGGCGGGAAAAAAGTATTTATGGGGTGGCCCAGAGGATCCTGACCCTTACTCAGCTCTTACACGACCTTGCACTTCTGCTTTCTTTTCTGAGCGGTCATAGGATTTCCAGGCACATCCGTGTTGCCATCGCACATCCCCTTCTGCATTGCATGTTTCCCATCAGCCTCTTGACACACGGCTATTTGTCATCTCGACCTCTCTTTCCTCTCAGAACCACACGAGTAAAAAATAACACGCAAAGTCTTGAGTCCAAAAGGCTCCCTTTAGCAGTATTCTGCTTATTTAAAAGTAAAACCAAGCAAGACAAATCTGCACTGTCAGGAATCACAGGACTCACCAGCAACTCCTCCTCCCCCAGCCTAGCAGAGTCCTTTAAGTTCCCTTGATTTTATAGATCAAAATTTTTCTTTGTGGTTGTGGTTTTGAGACAGGTCTTAAATGTAGCCCAGGCTAGCCTCAAGCTGGCAATCCTCTGCCTTAGACTCCTGAGGTCTAGGATTACAGGCATGTGTTATTATGCCTGAATTATTAGCTTATTCAAGAAGAATAAATATATTCTACTATTTACTTAGTTTTGTGTTAATTTAGTGGGTAAAAATTTAGAAATCATGGCATCCAGACCACATTATTAATTCCCTTTCATATGTTTGCTTCTGGTCTGGATTTGGGGAATACATATGTTGTATGTATGAACAAGATAGTCCTGATTTGCTGGTTCACTCTCTGACAGAGAAGACTGACAGGTGAATGGGTAGCTATGATGTGGACGGTAAGCACTGACTTGGGATTAGGTGCCTCTGCATTGTCTGAATACCACTGTTATAACATCTATGTTGAATACTCTTTTCCTTTATTTTAATTATGATATTATTTCTTCCTTTTCTTGCTAAACGAGAGCAGGCATTATGCTTGTTTCCTATGTACTTTCTTATTGCTTTAGCACAATTTCCAGTCAATAAATAATGAGTTGACGGAGGTATATATGTGCTCTACAGAAGCACAGACAGTGAATGATGGACCAGGGACAGCTACAAAGAAACAAGCCACAAAATATGATGTTGTAGGAAGGTTTTGAATGAGAGCAGGGACTTTCCCACTGCTCAGTGATGTGCAAATTCCCTAGACGATTCTGCTGCCTTCGCACTGCTGTCACCTCTGTCTGAAATGCTCTCCCCTTATTTCTACATGGTAAGTTGTTACTTGTCTTTGAAAGGTTGCTGGAATACCTCTTCGCCTCTCCTTCTATTTGTGGAACTTTTCAGCGGTACAGGGGGAGGAGAAAGGAGCTGTGCTGAAGACAGAGAGGTGCATGGACAGAAGGAACAGTAAGAGTAGTTCCCTGCAGGTCTAAGAAAAAATAATGACAAAACTAGATTTGAGCCAACCTGCTTGTACTGCATGAAGATCAGAAGTTACTGAGCATGCTCAAAAGACCGCTAGGTGATGGGGTTTGTCCCAGAGGAAACACAGAATTTTTTTTTCCTGGGTTGGACACAGACGCTTTTAATCACTCTGGACCAATACCTTTGGTTTGATACTGACATTCTGGGACATCCAAGTGCTCTGCTGGCAGTAAATATGGAAGAGTAGAGCCAGGATAGAAGTTGGAAAGATGTTTCATGATGGCTCTGGCTGTGGCAGGCTACTTGGCACGTTAGAGGCTGGTAGGATACATAGAAAGCATCCCTTTGGTACTTTATAAACCACTGAAGGACCACTTGGACTATGGGAGGGTGCTGATATTCTCTGGTGATAGCAAACCAGGGACCATGATCTCATACTTTTCATGTTCCGACTAATGGATGACATGTTTCTGGGAACATGAATAGTGTCTGACTTAACTTTTTTTTCTCTAGAAGTTGCTTCAGTGTGTTCAACGAAAGCTATGCAGACTGAAATTAGAATATAGAAAGTCTTAATGTGTCACTTGACCAGTGGGAATTGACTTTGTAAGGTATTATTAGTAAATGTTGCATACTTTGGAGAAGTAGAAAAGTATATGGAAAACAGTGTTTCGGGAAGCATAAGGCATAGGTAGGCCTAAGATGACTCTCAAAAAGAACAAAAAGTCTCAAGAGACTCTGGTGTTTCTAACCAAGAACACTTAGGTCTGTTCACAGTCAAAGGAGACATGGTGGGCTGTTTTACTTCCCAGGCAATGAACTCAGAGTGAAAGGAAGTGGGGACTGATTTATTGAGCAAGTTGACAGAGAAAGGAAGAGAAACATAGGGTAGACGTTTTAGGAAGAGGTGGGATGAGGAAAAGGTGGTCACTGGGATAGCAAGAGCCATTGGGAATTTAGAGAAAAGGGAACAGGGCATGGAGAAAGGCTTTAAAGATACGGTGGAAAAGAATGTTGAAAACACAGAGCTGTTTCTGAGGAGGAAGCCAAAGTGGGGCTCAGAAGAACAAATGTGGTATCAGTTTTGAATGAAGGTGGATCTCTTCTGCCATCAAGGTAAGCAAGAATGAGGCTAAAACCTTAAGAGATTTATAGGAGAAAGAAGACATTTAGACACTTCATGTAGCTTGATCTCAAGGTTATAAGACGAATTGATCGGATAGGTCCTGAAGGAAAATATTCTTGGATCTTCTCCAAGATAGACTATATGAAAGCACAAAACAAGTATCAAAAAAAATTCTAAATGTCTCAAATAATAGAAAAACTCTTCTTTGACTACTATGGAATAAAATCAGAAATCAAGAACAGAAAAATAAACAAGAAATGCACAAATAATGTGGAAGTTAGACTCCACTGTCTAAACCAGTCGAGGGACTAAAGAGGAAATCAGTGGATTTAGACTGTAGCTTGAGAGGCGTGAAATGGAAGGACAGCATGCCGAAACATAGGGAGGGATACAGCAAAAGTACGGAGCAGAGGATCATTTCTAGCTCTGAATGCTTACAGTAAGAAAGAAGGAAGATCTCAAGTCAATAATTTAACAAGGCCAAAGACAGCAGGAAAGACAAAGAAAAAGAAAACAAGCACTCAAACAAAAGTCCTAACTCTCCAGCGATTCTCAATCTGTGGGTTGCGACCTTTGGAAAACACATATTTCTGAGGGTCTTAGGAACTGAGACTCTGCTCAGGAGCAAAATCCCAGTTATGAAACAGCAACAAAAATAAATTTATGGTTATGGGTTCCTAGGAGCATCGGAGATACGTATTTTCCAACGGTTGTGACCCACAGGTTGAGAATCACTGAGGTACTGCCTATGGAAAATTCCTTAGCAAAATAGTAACAAACCAAACTGAACAACACTATGAGGTTATGTATCGTGGTTAGATGAAATTTATCTCAGAAGATGCAAATTGGGAAGTGGTGGCTTTAATCTCAGCACTTGGGACCTCTAATTCCAGTACACTGGCCACCATAGCCTACAAAGCGAGTTCCAGGACAGTCAAGGCTACACAGAGAAATTTCGTCTTAAAAAAAAAAACAACAAACCAAAACAACAAAAACAAGACAAAACAAAATAACAACAAAACAATGCACTATATGGATAATAACAAAACAAAGGGGAAAAAAAGAGACACATTATCTCCTTTGATAGAAAAAAGGATTTGATAAAACCCAACACTCTTTGAGAGCCCAGGGACGAAAGGGGATATTTATAACCTGTTGAAAGCCATTTATGAGAAGGCATTTATGAAAACCTGCAGCTAGCATTCTACTTAATATGTGTGCGGATAGTTATATGTCAACTTGAGACAAGCTGAAGTCATCTGAAAGGAGGGACTCTCGGTTAAGAAAATGACTCCATAAGAGAGGGACGTAGGCAGGCCTGTAGGACATTTTCTCAGTTAGTGAAAGATGGGGGAGAGCACAGCCTATTATAGGTGGTGCCACACCTGGGCTGCTTCTATAAGCAGGCTGAGCAATGGGGAGCCGCTGAGGAGTGAACCAGTAAACAGCATCTCCCATGGCGCCTCTGCATCAGATCCTGCCCTCGGTTTCCTGCCCTGCTTGAGTTTCTGCCCTGATTTCTTTCAGTGATAAACAATGATATAGAAGTGTAAGCCAAATAAACCCTTTCCACCTCAACTCATGTTTTGGTCAAGGCATTTCATCACAGCAGCAGAAACCCCGGTTAAGACAATACACAAGACTGAATGTCTTCCAGTTAAGGCTGGGAGAAAATGATATCCACGTCTACCACCTCTATTCAGTGTTATTCTAGCAGGTCCAGCCAGAAAAAAATAGGTAATAGGTAAGAAAAAGAAACAAAAAGCATATCAATTGTAGAAAAAAGACAAAACGTAAAAATGATTCCTGCTCATAGATGCTATGGCCACGTAAGCAGAAATTCCTGAAGAATCCACAAAAGTAACCAAAGCTAATAAGTGAATTCAACAAAATTGCAGGTCACAAGATCACACATACAGAAACTAGCTTGGCTGGGTATGGTGGCTCATGCCTTTAATCTCAGCACTTGGGGCGGGGAGAGGCAAACACAAGTAATCTCTGTGAGTTCAAGGCCAGCCTAGTCTTCATAGTGAGTTCCAGGCTACCCAGAGCTATGAAGAGAGAAGTTGTCTCAACAAGCAAACAAAAACAAACCCCAACAAAAACTAGCATTCGTATTTGTCTACACTAGCAATGAAGAACAATCTAGAAAGAAAATGAAGAAAACAAATTCCACTACAATAGTACCCAGAAGAACAACATAGCTAGGGGTACTTAGATTAGTACCAACCTTGGCCAGAGATGCTGCTTCTGTCATGGGCAAGAGTTAACGCAGTGACTCATAGTCAAAGTGTAGGAATAAATGACTGGTAAGTGCTCATCCCTAAACAGGACATCATTTCAACCCCACAAAGCTCAGGAAACATCAGGGAAGATGATGTGGAAAGAATATGAGAGGCAGAGAATGCGGAGAGGTGCCAAGAAATGCTGTTTTCTAGACATGACATCACAGTGCCGCTCATGAACTCACAGCAAGCTATGGTGACTTGCACAAGATCAAGCCAACAAAATTGGTCAACATCCAGCAGGCAGCACTAACTGGACTCAGTGGGTCACAGAAGCATCAACAATACCCCACAAAAACATCTCAGTTCCAGGCACAGATGGCCCATATGAGTTTTTGGTCAGGGAGGTCCTAGCGGAGCCTCCAAGATGCTGGCATTTGCAATTGCTCTTGACTGCCTGCCATAACAACATGGTAAGATCCTGTTGCTGAAGATACCGCTCATTTTGATACAGGATATAGTGAAATCAACCTCTAACTTACCAGGAAACTCTCTTGCTATTGGCCAACTTATATAGTTCCAGAAGGTGCTATGCAAGCTGCTAAGGGAGAAAGACATCAATGTTCTCTCTCAGGGCTGGACCTCGCATGCTACAACACTGACATGTGGGCAAGATATGCCTTTTGGTTCAATAGTAGCATGAAAGGTTCTGGGGGGAAACCAACTATTTTCTGATCAGATATAAGCCATGTTGCACAGGAAAGATTTTGTACCTGGTGTGTTAGCATGGTGAGAGGACTTTGATGGGGGAATTCATAGGTGCTGGACAAGGAAGAGGGAACCTTTTGATGGGGGGGAATTCATAGGTGCTGGACAAGGAAGAGGGAACCTGCTCTTGTTTGCAGAATTTTGCTAAATGTTCATTCAGTCAAACTGAGTTCCAAACATTTGTGTTTATACCCACAAATTTGTGCTGCCCTCAACTTTGGTCAGGGTAACTCCTCCTCCTCCTCCTCCTCCTCCTCCTCTTCCTCCTCCTCCTCCTCTCCCTCCTCCTCCTCCTCCTCCTTCTTCTCCTCCTTCTTTTTGCAACTGGTAGTTAATTCATAAACTCATGACTAGCCAAAGTACTGGGTATAAATAATTCTGGGTGCTCAATTGTGAATGGGTCATTTATACCAACTTCTTCTCGCCATCCAAGGCTCAGGGACTTCAAAGAAGAGGAAGAGAAAAGAATGCAGAGCCGTGAAATACCGTCTAGATATGAAAGGGACATTGTTCATAATGACTCACAACAGCTGTGCTTACCTGCAGATGAGAAGCCAGTCAAAATTTCACACATATCAGAGGGGCTGCTGGCAGATGATGGCTGCTGAGGGAGAGAGAGCAACTCTCTTCTGGGAATGTGGCTGATAATAGGTTGTTCATGCCCCAGTGGTTAGCCACACGCTCATATGCATATGGGCAGCACTAATTGGACTCAGAGGCTCATTAATAGCAGTCTACATAAAAGAAGAAGAAGGATAACATGAAGCCGAGAGGCAGGCAAAGTGGAGCGGGATTGCCAAAGCGGAGTGGGAGAGAGGAAGCAGTGAATGGATGTAACAAGTGCACATTGGATAGATGTATGGAACTTTCAGAAAATAAAAGTTTCTATAGACCAATGAGTCTATTAATCAAATGTCAAAACAGCTTTCATAATGGAAGAAAATCTTTACTAGCTCTCTATCCTAGTGGAGGATTAATATCTACAATATGCAAAGAACTGAAACAGCTAAACATCCCACACCACACAACCTAATTAAAAACAGGCTGTGGAAATGAGCAGAGAATTTTCAAAAGGAGAAATGTAGAATACTAATAAATATTTTAAAAAGTCTTCAGTATCCTCTCCCACGAGGGCAATGAAAATCAAAACTCGTCTGAGATTCCATTTCAGGTTGGTCAGAATGGCCAACATGACCAACACCAATGACTGTAAATGAAGATGTGGGTGAAGAGAAACCTCATCCACTATTAGTGGGGATGTAATGTACTGTGGAGTGGAGGCTCCTCAGAAACACTACACATAGAACTCGCGTATGGTCCAGAAATAGCAAAGGTTTCCACACCTACACAACTATGCTCACTGATGCTCTGTTCACAGCTAGGAAACAGATTCATCCTCGATGACCACTAATAGATGAGCAAGTAATTAAAATGTCATACATATACACTACAGAGTTTTTATTCATTTATGAAAAATGAAATTATGAAAAGGTAGGGAAAATGGGTGGAACTAAAATTTTCTTGAATGAAATAATCAAGACCTGGGAAGATAAATGCCACATGTTCTTTCTTCTATGACAGATCCTAACATCAAATTTTCATTATTTTAGTTTTAAAGCTAAAAAAAGGTTGATACTAAGTAATTGTTCAAGTTCCTTTAACAAACCAAAGTTTTCAGTTATAAAACAATACAACTCAGGCAGTTAAGTATTTCCGAATGTGAAAAAGAATTAGCTGCTATCTTTGTGGAAAAGAAGAGGAAGAAGAAGAAGGAGAAGAAGAAGAAGAAGAAGAAGAAGAAGAAGAAGAAGAAGAGGAGGAGGAGGAGGAGGAGGAGGAGGAGGAGGAGGAGGAGGAGGAGGAGGAGGAAGAAGAAGAAGGAGAAGGAGAAGGAGAAGGAGAAGGAGAAGGAGAAGGAGAAGGAGAAGGAGAAGAAGAAGAAGAAGGAGAAGAGAAAAAGAAAAGATGCTGGAACAAATACAAAAGAATGGCGCTAAATTCCTGTCTCTCACACCAACTTAAACTATAACTGGGTGTGCCATCAGCCTCAACATTTGGAGACAGAGGCAGGAAGATCTCTATAAGTTTTAGTTCTATCTGGTCTACATAGCGAGTTCCAGATCAGCCAAGACTACGAGTGAATCCCTCAACAAAGCAAAACTCAAACTATGTCAAGTATTTGTAAGAGTTAAATGTATAAACCTTGTAGAAGAAAACAGAAAAGTTGGGCCGGGGATACAGCCAGTGGCAGTGTGCTTGCTCAGCGCACACAAAGCTCTGGATGTGAACTATAAACAACCATAGGGGCCAATATTAATGATCTTGAATTTGACAATGAATTCTTAGATATGATACCAAAAACACAAATAACGAAAGAAAAAAAATAGGTAAACTCTATTATATAAAAACTAAAAAAAGTATATCAAAGGATGTTAGGACACAATATCTTAGCAGATCCTCAACATTCTGTTAGATGGGACACAAGAGGTCAGCCATTGTATGCCTTCATTTAGTTGCTCAATGGATGCAGAAAGCTAGGGTTGGCTAGGAGATTGGGACAAGAAGAAACGGGAAAATGGGTGGTGAAGAACAACTTTCTCTCTCTCTCTGTTGGTTTGATCCAAAGGACTTGAAGTGCAAACACTACCACTGAGCTACATCCCCAGCATGGAATTTTCTTTTTGAGTGATGGGCATTTTAAAATAATAGAAGTGATGATTGCAGAACACATGCTCTGTGAATTTCATCTCGAAAATAAACCAGCTGGGCAGCGGTGGTGCATGCCTTTAATCCCAGCACTCAGGAGACAGAGGCAGTTGGATCTCTGTGAGTTTGAGGCCAGCCTGGTCTACAAAGTGAGGTCCAGGACAGGCACCAAAGCTACACAAAGAAACCCTTTTCTAAAAAACCAGCCAACCAACCAACCAACCAACCAACCAACCAACCAACCAACCAACTAAATACAAACAACCCCCTCTTCCAAAAAAAAACCCAACAACCAAAACACCAAAAACCAAAACAAAAGCCAAAGGCCTTAGCGTGAGTGAAGGAAACAATCCAAGCTAGATCTGGAGTGAGGGACTCAGAGTGGGGAGGTGTGAGGCCCGGGAGGGTAGAGATCACGGGTGTGGGGGAGGGGAGAGAGAAACATGACAGCACAGAGTCTGAACAATGGAAAATCATGTGTATTTGAGCATAATAACAAGATAGGAAACAGCACTCTGCCTTTGATGAGGTAAAATAACCATTTGAACAGCAGATGGTTGTTAAAGAGAAGATAACGGTACTCAGGGGAGGGGCATCGTTAGACAACAACAACCTGCTAGCCATAGAACCATACACACTTTTATCTCAAAAAGTTTAGAGCCAGGGCTGTCGGTGTAGTTCAGTGGCAGAATGGTAGCATGCTTGAGGCTCCAGGTTGGATCCTTAGCTGCAAAAGAAGTGGAAGGAGGAGAGAAGGAAGGGGAGGAAGAGGGTAGGAGGGAGGGAGATTTGAGAGCCAGCCCACAGGTTTTTCTTTTCCCTGTCCATCCGGCCACACTGCTCTTCCCTGGGACCCACAGCACCTGTATCTGCATCCTTCAAATTCACCCCAAGAATTACTTCCTATTTTCCTCTGGCACCGGTTTCAGTGTGACTACGTTTCAGAACCTTGCTACTCAAGCCGCGGTCCATGAGCAGGCAACCCTGATAGCACCTGGGAGTTTGTTAGAAATACAGATGCTTACAGCTTCCTCTCAGAGTCTCCATTCTAGTAAAATCCTCAGTGATATATACAGGAGAGTCTGGCAAATTCCTATGTAGAAAGAATAAGTGGAGAAGTAGCTGAGATCCACCACGGTGCTTGATTTCCTCTATAACTGCTGTTTTGCTTTCAGGGTTTTCCCACTTTGGTTTGCTGTATAGCCCAGGTTGCCTCAGTTTCCTGTACTGGGATTAAAAGCAGGCGCCATCACACCTGGATGTCAGACTAGGTCCAAAAACTGTTTTGGATAGGATCTACTAATTATATGTGGTTAACAGGTTTCATTGTATTTTCATATATGTATATATTTTGATCATATTTACCCACAGTACCCCGTCTGACCCCTTCCCTCCCCTGTTAATCTTCTCAAGTAATCTGTCGTCTATTTTGTTCTTTTTTCTTTTTCCCTCTGATGAGCCAATGAGTTTCTTAGGTTTGCTTATAGGAGTAAGGGGTTATGTACGGAGGCCAGGACACCTTACGAGAGGTCACACCACTAAGGAAAATGTCTCTCCCTACCTAACCAGTTCTGAGGGAGGAGGAGGCCAATCTCCTTGACAGGATGTTGCTAGGCCTAATTTTGTGTATGTCTTGTGCTGATAGTCACAGCTGCTGTTCATTGAAGAGTACAACGGTCGGGTCACATGGTAGGTTAGTTTTGCACCCAAGGAAATGAGTTAAAGGGAATGAAGGGGGCTGGGGTGAGGCATAAATTGGCCAAGTGTTTGCTATGCAAGCAGGACCATTTGAGTTCAGATCCCCAGGACCCAAGTACAAAGTCAAGGGAAGGTAATGTAAAGCCAGTGCTGTTAACTCAGGCCCTGGGGAGGCAGGAGGAACCCTGGGGCTTACTGATCAGTCAGCCTAGCCAAAAGAGCAAGCTTCGGGTTCATTGAGAGCCCCATCTCAAAAGACAAAGGCAGGGAGAGAAGCAGTCACTGAAGACACTCAGTGGATGTCCTCCTCTCGCCCTACACGTTTGTAAATTCGGGCAGGAATAAGTAAACATTCCAAGGTGCACACAAAGGAAGGAAGATTAGATTTCCAACGTGGTTTGTCTTTGAGCTAAGTTTCTCAAATGGAATCAGGATGTGTCTCACCTACCTGAAAGCTGTAGCGAGCGAGCTATTCTCTCCATCTTCTCTGAGAGCATCTTTGTCCTACATACTTGCTACAGCGGCCTTGCCTTTCCTCGCTCGCTCACTCTTAACTCTTCCCTGCTCTGCTTCCCTCTCCCTCCCATGTTTCTTTGATTCACTCTCTATTTAACTTCACGTATCATTTGCACCTATTCCAGAAAGTTCTTTCTCACCGAGTCCAGAGCAGCTTCCTTGTTTTTGATGTCCTGCCTAACCTCCACTTTCCACCCCGACGGCAACCACAGTTCCGCTCCACTGAGGGGTTTCTGAGCACCTGCCTCTATCTCCTGCGGATTCAGTCAACCATCTCTTACACCCTCCCCCACAGCTGTGTGGCAGTGGCTGTGACTTAGGCTCTGCACCTTGTTTCCTCATCCACAGATGGGGACTGAGCCTCACATCTCACAGGCTTCTTATAAGAAGAATCCACGAGATGGGGGGGGGGATTTTAATAAGAGGACTCTCAGGAATTTCCCGTTTTATGGCAATAAATGTGAGGTTAAACACTCAAGTTGCTGGCCTGTCCCAGGTCAGGAAGTGGTAAATAGTTGTCGTCTTTTTCTGCATCTTGTATGTATTTCCCAAGGTTCTGTCCTCATTCCTCTGTTCTCCTTAGTTTGACTTAGTCTCTATTCTCAGCCTTAGTCTTGTGTCTCAGCTTCTCGCTGCTTTCAGGAATTGCCTCTTGGCGATTGCTCCCATATCATAAAGATCCAAAGAGGAGCTGACCTCTGTTCCTATCTTTGACTGTCCTGTTTGCAATGTGACTTCCTTCCTCTTTCTCTTTCTCTCTTTCTCGCTCATTTCTTCAGAATTATTTGTTGCTAGCTAGTGCATATTTTACTAATTTAGAGCTTATCTTCCCTGCCAAGATGTCAATTCCTTAAGAAGAGAAAGTTTTGCTGACACTGACTTAGGTCCTGATGTAGCTTCTGAAACTACTATAGTCCAGTCATTCAGTAGGCATTGTAGAATGGTTGGCCAATGACTTAATGAACCTTCCTTTCCTCTAATTTCTGTTGTCAATTAATCTAGTTAGTTCTACATCTGCAGTCTGTCTTGATTTTTCTTGAGTTACTGACAAATTTAGGCAATTGATTTTTTTTGTTATTGTTGTTTGTTTTTCAGTCTCTTGCTGGCTAATGAATGAAATTTTGGCAAGTTATTTAAACGATCATAGTCTCAGTTCCTTGTGTTAACATGAAGCTATTAATAGAATAAATTCACATATATGTCATAGGACTTCTAAACATAATGCGTGCTTAATATGTAGCCCATTTCTGGAGCAAAATAAATGCTAGTTTTTTTTCCCCAGTGAACTCCCTCAGAGTTAGGTTTGAGTGAGCAACCTTTGATCACCTTTTCTAGGGCACAGATGAACACCCTGTGACTTCTCAAACCTGATGTGAGCCTTCCTGCTTTTGTAACAGACAGCAGGGAGAAGAAGCAGGCTCAGTCAGTCCGGTCCCAACTGCAGTGCTGAGTTTTCAGTATTTGAAGAGTGAAGTTCAGAAAGGATAATAAACCCCCTGAAGATACATAGTATCACAGCGGCTAAAATGTAGAAGACTCCCCACCCCCAAACTTCTTTTTGTACCACAGCATGCTGGTCACAAGCAGTCCTGACTTACAAAGCCTCATGTTCCATGCCCCAGGAAACACTTTCCCTCCAGTCAGCCCCACCTGAAATGTTTGCCCTAACTCAGCGGCCGCCACAGTCTGAGGGCAGCAGTTTGCTATAAATCACCTCAAACTTCCTCCGTCTCTGAACAGAGAAGAACCAGGCAGTCAGCCCAATCTAGATGACTTAGATTGAGCAAGCTGTCCCTAAGAAGGGACTCAATCAGCGACAATATCAGTGTCCACAGACATTTACCTGAGCCGAGGCAGAAGACAAGTGGGAACAGCCAGATGATCTGACGGGCGGAGTCAGGCACCGGAGCCCGTGAGACAGCCATTCTTTCAGGAGCTTGTCTCTGAGACTTCCCTTTCCTCTAGTGATGTGAGTTCTTCCTCTGCGCTAGCAAGCCTTTGGTTATTGATCTTTACCTTCACACATTGCTCATAGAAATACCTTGTATAAGTTAAGACTCCTAGTAATGAGGGATAAGAAACCTGAACTGGCCATCTCCTGTAACCAGACAAGACTTCCAGTGGAGAGACTGGAACATCAACCCAACCACAAAACCTTCGACCAACAATTTCCTGCCTACAGGCTGTGATGAAGCAAAGGTGGTGCAGATGGTGGGAGTGGCCGACCAATGACTGGACCAGCTTCAGACCCACACTGCTGAGAGGGAGCCCATGCCTGACAGTGCCTGGAGAGCCAGAAACCAGAGGTTGGATGACCTGCCCATCCCTTAAAAAAAGTTAGGTTGAACTCAGGGAATCCTGTGGAAGATGGGGAGGGAGGAATGCAGGCGTCAGAGGGATCAAGAACACCCCAAGAAAATCTAGAGTCATCTTACCTGGGCGCATAGCATCTCACAGAGACTGAAGTGACAATCGAGGGAGCCTGCATGGTACTGACCTAGACCCATGTTGTGGTTACGTAACATATGACAAATATGTTATGGTTGTGTAGCTTTGTGTTTTTGTGGGATTCCTAACAGTGGGGGTACGGACTGTCTCTGACTCTTGCCTGTTCTTGGAATTCCTTTTCTCTTACTGGGTTACATAGTTCAGTCTTAATATGAGGGGAGGTGCCTAGTCTTGTTGCAACTTTATATACCATGTTGAAATCCCTGGGAGGCCTGCTCTTTTCTGAAGGGAAAAGAAGGAGGAGTGTGTGTGTGGGGGGGAGGGGGTTGGGAGGGAAGGAAGGAGGGAAACTGTGATCGAGATGTAATATATAAGAGAATAAATGTAAAAAAAAACCTTGTATAATTTTAACTTGAAAAAGTTTAGGGAGACTTGTATCATGAGCTGTCTGTGCATTTGAGAAAATGTTCGCCTTGTCGTCTGTAATGTTTGTCAGATCCTGCTGGTTCATAGTGTTACTCAGGTCCTTTATTTATGGACTTCCTGTTGTTCTGACCCCAGAAGATTCGTATGCTGGAGGCTTGGTCTCCAGCGTGGTGATGCAGAGGGGTGGTGAGACCTTTGAGAAGTGGGTCCTTGTGGGAGACTATTAGGTCATTGGTTGTGCTTTGGCAGTGGGCTTTTTAGGTATGCAAATGCCTCACTCATGTACTGGTAGGTAACTCCAATGAACTAATCTAGACTTTATGTGGGCTGTTTCTTTGTTTTGTTGTCAATGTTCTATCTGGGGTGAAAAGAGATACTTGCTTAAATCTCCCCAGAAAAAAAAAAGTCACAATTGGCGCCTGAACTGGGACAAACAAAACAAAGAGGAATCTGAGAGGAGGAGTTGCCTGCTTCCTTGCTATGGGTGAGACCCATGCAAAAATGACGGATCCAACTGTGGGCGGAGCATCCATGGGGCAATCCTGATATGATTACTCTTCCCTGGTGGTATGGGACAGTGTGCCTCCGTGCTGTAGTGGCAGTTGTGTGATATAAATAAAACTGATATGAATAAAATTGAAATTGAACATCTCTGAGGGGAAACCCAGGGTGACTATCTTCCTCTGTGTGGTAAGGTTGGCATACTCCTTAAGTATATGGTCGGTTGCTCAAGTACAGGAATGCCCCCACAAGGTGACTGATGGACTAAAGAACCTATTATAATCCCCGAAATGACACATAGGGCATGTGATTATAAGCAAGTTATGGAAGTAGACCCTTGGTCTTTGCCAGATCCATAAGAGATGTAACTGAGGCTAAGGAATTGCCAACAGAAGGGAGGAATTCCAAAAGAAGAGACCCATGGATGCTGTGCTCCACATTGCCTTCTGATTTGGCAGGAAAGGAGGGAAAAGAAGGATGCTTTCTTATTCTGTTTTTCCTTTCAGTTAGTAAAAGCGAGCTCATTAGACCTGGGCTAGAGACCTCTTCCTGGAGCCCCAAAATCTTGATCCATGAGAAGAATCAGACAGGGAACAATGGGAGATGAAGTAGAACCAATAGACGATGTCCTTCCGGCCGGACTCACAATAGAGAAGATGGAAGAATCCATGACTTAGTGTGCAGATGGAAGTCTGAATAATTCCTCAGCCCAGAAAATGAGCTACTCAGGGGGACATTTGGCCTTGAAACTCCCTCAACTGGGGAGAGACCTTTAAATAAGCAATAGAAGAACTTTTTCAAAGCCTGACTTGGGAGGCCACAGAACATGGCGGGAGGAAGGTGGAATCTGCTTGCCATTTTGTAAGTGAGAAATTGAGTGATTTTCAGACACAGACTGTCTAGTTTGAGGTAATGTAAGGGAAACTATATTCCCAATGAACTGGCTCGTATGAATGATTAGGCATGCTTGACTATCACTGGCTGCGATCTCTGTGAATATCAGGCATAGAAAGGAATGACAGACATTGTCAAGAGAACTGTGTATGCAAGACAAGGTGTTTGATGCCCAGGTGAGCAAGCCAGGTGGGACTTTGACTCAGCAGGCACTCTGGGACTGGTATAGGGCAAGTGGCTTTGCTGAGTCTGATGTTGCTTTATGATCTTTATGAAATTAGAGAGGCCATATGGATCTGACTACAAATTGTGACTATATGGTTGCTGGGGTTTTAGGAAGGGAATAGAAAAAGGGAAAGCTGGGCTGGTAAAAGGGGCTTACTGCCAAGCCTAAAGACCCGAGTCTATTCTTGGTACTCACATGGTAGGAGGAGAGAAATGACTCCTGAAAGTTGTCTTCTGTACTCCATCCCCAAAACACAATGTCACAGCATCCACCCCCATAAACAAATAAATAAGTAAGAAAGAGAGGAAAGCAGGTAATGGGGTCTATTGCCCCACAGCAAATGTAGACAAGTACTGTGCTTGGGAAAGGCTTTAAAACCCAAGTAATGGTTCACAAAATGGGGGAAGGGAGGAAGAAAGAAGCAAGGAGTGAATGACAGATCAGTGCAAGTGGAAAAGCTTGTCTTAGGACTGTGCAGTTATCCCCCAGTATACTGTGTGCATTTTCCCTGCAGATAAGGGTACTGGGAGTAGAGACTGTTGAGGATGGAGTTCTGTTAGAAGATAGGGCTGTCTGATGAAGGCAGAGGCAAAGGAAGCAGCCCGAAGCCTGTTTGATCCAGGGAACAGGCTCAACTACTGGGTGTGATGGATTACAGCATTGGTCTTTCACTTGTCCCTGGGCAGAGCGTCACAAACCAGACCCACAGAGCCTATCAAGGTTGGGGAGATGTGTAGTTCCCCAGGATGAAATACTGGATGACATATAGAATATAATGATTATGAATGATAAATATCTAAATAATGTGGTGCTCCCATTTATATACCTAAATTGTGTTTTGAAAAACAAAACAGTTGACACAAATGTGGGATACTTTTCATGCTTTATCTCTAACTTTAAAAATATCCCTTTAGGTTGAATTCCAAAACCAATTAGCATTTGTTTAGAAGAGACAGCAGTGGACCTTTAGAGGCCCTGCCCACCCTCTGTAAAAAGGATTCGTTATATAATGTTAAACTTTGTGTATCTTACAGATTTGGAAAAGCATCTGGAAGAACAGTAAAAATAGTAGTTGAAAAGTTTGAAGGAATGCACCCTGTGTGGGCAGAGAAAAGGCACTTCTAGGAACACAAAGTTGTTGAGTTAAAGGAATGTGAGTGCCCGGAGTAGATTATTACCTATTGAGCATTGTTGGTCAGAAAGGTCCGCGAGGACCCCATAAAGTAGAAGTTATTGTCGCTGCTGTGTCCTACATGTGAGAATTAGATGCTAAGTTTCTACAGCTGAAGACACTGCATACTTTAGTTGCAGGATGTTAATAAATCAAATTTGGACTAAAAATTTGGGAGCTCATTTCTTGTTGGTAGGCTTTTATAGTGCTTGAAGAAACTAAAACAGGATTGTGGAGGAGAATTGTCACTGACAGTCTTGCTTGGCTACGGACCTTGTGTGCGATACTATTGACACATCAGTCAACATAGGCCATTGGTTCGACAGTGGCACAGCTGATGTAGGCACAACCAACTGCTTTCTGCTTGAATTTGAGGCCCACCTCACAGGATAGAACTCATATTTGGTACGGTAAACCAGAGTAAAATCTGTGGCCGGGAGATTATAGGATTGAGGGAGGCTACTGTCATTGTTTTGTGAAATAGGTATTATGTACCTCTTAATTTGCCTTCTAAATATTTATGCTCATACTCACACATTACTGCAGAATTTCCTTTTTCCCCTAGGTAGCAATTACTGCAGAAGTTGAAAACCAGTCAAAATACTGAGAATAAGTGACTTTGGCTCTGGACACAGTGCCGCAGCACTCAGCCATAAACAGAAGGGGCTATCCAGACGCTATTATCACTCTCTTAAGAAGCATTGTAGAAGAGAGGGGAGAAAGAATGTAGCAGCTCGAGGGAGGGGTGGAGTTGTTGTATTGTTGTTTCCTTTGAATTGAAACATTTCTTCCTGGAGGGAGGGGAAAGGCTCACAAGACTCAGGAAACTCATCAAGAAGATGAGTAACTTCCAAGGCTTAGGAAGCTCATAAAAACTTTTACCACCCAGGAAACCCATCACCACGTTTACAGAAGCAGCGAACAGCTGTGATAGGAAAGGAGACTCCTCAATGGAGCTTCCTGCAAGTTGTTCAGGGGACTTTAGGGATGCAGGTTTCTTGTCAGTCGTACTGGGTGGGCTTTTCAGAGATGTGGCCATCTGCCCTTGAGTCACCTATGCTGGTGTAAGTGAGCCATCACCTGTGCAGCTGAAAGTATTCCCAGTAAATTCGTTGCCTCACCAAACTAAACTTGGATGGAGTAGGTTCTTTGTTTATTACCACTATCTGGTTGCACTGTTGCACATCTGGAAGGGACGTTTTTTGCATATCTCCCCAGGAACCGTCACACAACCCTTGGATAGTGTAGAAGTATACTCATGGATTTGATCTATTTCAGTGAGTGTATGTAAAGCCAAATCAGCCAAGGGAAATAAATACACAAGGCATGTGCGTCTGACAACATAGCTCAGTGGGGCAAAGGCATTTGATGTCAAACCGAATGACTTGAGTTCAATCCCTGGGGGCCCATATGGTGGAAGGAGACCACCGACTCCTATGAGCTGTTTCTGATTTCTACATGCACGGTGGCATGTGTGTGTGCCTCTCCTTATACAATAAATAAAATATAATAATTACAAAATAAAAGGGAGAGACAAGGGACAAAGCCATTTCCCGTTAAGAACATATCCTCAGGTCCTGAAGGTTTGATGGGAATCACAGCCTCATTGTCACTGTCTATCCCAGTGCCTTAGTTCCTTTCTTCCAAGTGGTCTATGGGTCACAACTCTCCAGCTCCCTAGTTTCAAATTCTAAGTATTTTGGGATTTCAGACTGCAGAAAACTTGTGTGATGCCAACTGTCTTTTGTCGTTTCAGCTAGTGCATTTCTTCTTTCCTTGAAAAAGAGAGTCAGACAAATGAAAAGATACATTAGAAAACCATGCTTTATTGTGCTTACCTGATGAAATGGAGCCTGTAGTCCAATGTCTTAAACACAATGTGAAACTTATAGATAAGGAAATTTACAAATGAGGGTGATAAAAGGCAACATGAAGAGAAGACAAGACACTGTGTTACTAACCCCTGAGACAGGTTTAGTGCATATTTATTATCGTTCAATGTTGTGGGAGTAACTTCCGCTGCCTCAACCAATAATCACTGAAGCAGGAGCCCACAGTGCAACGGGGAGCGACTTCCACTCCGTCAGCCAATAGCTGCTGAAATACCAGCCCACTGGGGCATAGTATATTTCTCTCTTAAAAAGAGAAGCAGTTCCGGATAAGGCCCTCTTGGTTCCGGCTCTTGGTTCCGGTGCTCGGTCTCAGCTGCTGCTCCTGGCTCCTGCTCCAGCGACTAGGCTCCCTTCCTGACGGTTTATGGTGTATGTAAGTTTTACCCCCCGCCAAATAAATAACCCCTTAAAACATAACTGGTGTGGGATTGATTCGTTAATAATTGGCGCCCAGCGTTTGGTTTAAGAACCGCCCCACCCCCCCCACCCCCAGCTCGGCCTCCCAGGATACACAGGTCCGGACAGTCTCTGCCGGCTTACTTTGCCCTGTTCGGCACGGATTTTTAAATTTCTCCTTGCAACGTGAGTCAAAGAGCTCACAGCGCAAGCTCCCTTTGAAGTTCCAGCAAGCTGTTTGAAACCCATAACTGATTAGGAGTGCTGAAAGCAGCTTGACCCTTAATCCCGGCACAGGGACACGGGGCCCAAAGCACTAGGCCTCTTTAGCAACAGCGCAGTGGCTGTATCACGACCCTCTGCATCCGGTTGAACAGAGCAGCAGGGCCTTGTTTATTGCCTTGTTTTTTGGCCACTAGAAGCTCTCTGACCTTTTGTGATCTGTGGATTTAACCTCTGGATTTGGGTGTATATATTCTAGAGTTTACTTTCTCAATCAACACCACTGCCACGTGGATTCAGGTGCGCCCCACCTCCTACTGGCAGGAAACGGTCATTACAGGTAAGATTTTTCTTTTCGGTTGAAAATAAATACATACATACATACATACAAGTACAATTTCCTTTGATTGAAAATGTCGGAAAATATTACTATCCAAAAGTTCAATGGTTTTTTCAGTTGCGCTATGGAGGATATTCTGAAGGATGTCTCAGATATTCCTCTTACTTTGTTATTCCTGGGATCTGTTGCTTTTCTGGTGTTTGGCTATTTTATAAGAAAGATACAGTCCTTACAGACTGAATCTACAATGCTGAGGGCAGAGATTAAAACCTTAAGAACAATTCAGACTGATACCAACCTCCTCAAAAAAGAGTTTGGAGATTTCAAGGAGGAAACTAGATCAGAGTTTGGAGTTTTCAAGCAGGAGACTAGATCAGAGTTTGGAATTCTCAAGGAGGAGAATAGATCTTTGTTTGATATGACTCGGTCAACTGGCCAAAATATCAAGAAGGTACAGTCTGATATTGCTTCTTTAGAAGGGAGCGTCACTGCCCTGGAGGAGGGGACAACCAAAATGACTCATAACCTCCAGTCCATGACTGTAAGTGCTGAAACATTAGCTGAGAGGATTATAACCATTGAATGTGAAAATCGGACTTTATCAAAAGGGTATGATAGATTAATTGACAGGATTTCCATACAAGAAGGCACAGTACATGCCATGAGGATTATGTCCAAGGAGGATATCGTGTCTCTGACGGACAAGCTCCATGCCTTAGAATCGTTAATGAAGGCTTTGGAGCATAATACTGGACAGGAGATTCAGGACTTACAGAAGGCAATGGTGAGCAGATTTAATAAGATTGAGGAAATCATAGACTCTGATGAACAGGAGCAAAAGGTAGAAAGGCAACCTTCACCTCAAAAAACTCTCAATCTACATAGAGTTATACCTGCCTTTCCAGTAATAACATCAGAAAAGATAACTGGCTCCAAAAACCCTAAGGTCGTTAAAGAACATACATGGGAGCCTATACGTATGAATGATCTGAAAGAATTTAAACAAGCAATTGTGAATTATGGACTACATTCATCCTTTGTTAGGGAGATGTTAAAATCCTGGGCTCTGAGCAACAGGGCCACCCCTAAAGATTGGAACCAGCTCACATCAGCTGTCCTTGAGAACGGACCTTTATGGCATTTCAAATGCCTATTCAAACAAGAGGCCAGACTTTTACAACAACAAGAATCAGCGAAAGGAATTGAGGTTTCTCTAGATCAAATTCTAGGGGAAGGACCTTACTCTGATCCTCAGGAACAAGCTCTTTATGATGAAAACATTTTATCCATATGTGCTACAGCAGCTCTAAGGGCCTGGGACAGGGTTCAAGACTCAGGTCAGAGAGTAGAATCGTATGTCAGGGTCAAACAGGGTCAGAGAGAACCCTTTAGTGACTTTTTGCAACGACTAACTAAGGCTGTACAAATAGGGATACCTGATCCAGAAGCAAGAAATATAGTAATTGAGTCTTTGGCTTATGAGAATGCCAATGTAGAATGCAAAAGGATCCTGGGGCCTTTAAAGCTCAGATCAGCGCCTTTGGACGAATGGGTTTTACATACAATGAATGTTGATACATTTGATTATGGCAATGAAACATGGGTACAAGAAGCAATTTCCAAAGGTAAAAGGAGACATCAGATTACAAAATGCTTTCATTGTGGCAAAATGGGACACATGAAAAGGGACTGCAGACAATGGAAGTCCAGGAATAATGCCTCTTCTAGGAATAACAGGAATAGGAGGACTCAGCCTTCAGGTTTATGTAGGAGATGTGGAAAGGGCAGGCATTGGACGAATGAGTGTAGGTCAACAAGAGATAAACAGGGCAACCCGTTGCCATTGGGAAACTCAATAGGGGGCCTCTCGAAGGCCCCCATGGCAAATGTGGTCCAGTCATTTCCGATCACTGCAGAGAACATGCCTCTTCAGGGAAATTAGAATGCCCCATGCCTGCTGTTAAAAGCAATAACGGCCTGAAGGATGAGTTAAATGTGGTGAATGAATCAAGAAATCTAAGAGGACAAAGTAAACGAATATTCTGGCAGACTTCTATAAATGAACAAAGGCCACAGCTAAGAGTGTGTGTAAATGGCAAACTTATTACTGGCTTACTGGACACAGGTGCGGATGTAAGTATCATTACACCAGAGTCTTGGCATCCGCATTGGCCTCTTCAGGAGGTAGATATTCAGTTCTTAGGAATTGGAACCCTATCTCGAGTAAGACAAAGCACGAGATGGGTCAATTGTATAGGTCCAGACGGACAAATAGGAAAACTAAGGCCATATGTAGCAAATATTGCAGTGAATTTGTGGGGCCGTGACCTATTGCAGCAATGGAATACCCAAATTAACATTCCTGCTGCTTCCAGAGCCCATATTTCTGAGGACAATATTACAAGATATTACAGATGGCGGAAACCAGCCATTAGAGCTATACAAGAACACAACACAATTGATGGCTCTTCAGAGGTACCAACAGCCATGCCTCTACAATGGTTGACTGAGAAACCAATATGGACTAAACAGTGGCCTTTAGCTGAGGAAAAGTTACAGGCTTTAGAACAGCTGGTACAAGAGCAATTAGATGCTGGACATATAGAAGAATCTACCAGCCCTTGGAACTCTCCTGTGTTTGTTGTTAAGAAAAAATCTGGTAAATGGAGAATGGTGACAGATCTTAGAGCTATCAACAAGGTTATTCAACCTATGGGCCCTCTGCAATCTGGAATTCCTCTGCCCTCCCTGTTACCAAAGGGATGGCCTCTTATAGTTATTGATCTGAAAGATTGTTTCTTCACTATACCATTACAAGAAAAAGATAGAGAAAAGTTTGCCTTCACAGTGCCTACCTATAATAACTCTCAGCCTGCAAGGAGGTACCAGTGGACCGTCCTCCCACAGGGAATGTTGAACTCTCCCACCCTGTGCCAATATTTTGTAAGCCAACCATTGAAAATTATACGCAAACAATTTCCTAAGTCCATAATATACCACTATATGGATGATATCCTGATATCTGATCAAAACAAAGATACCTTAGAAAGGCTGTTTGAAGAAGTAAAACTAGTATTACCTAAATGGGGATTGCAAATTGCTTCTGAAAAAATTCAGAGAGGAGATTCTGTTAATTATTTAGGTTATAAAATAGGCTTACAAAGAATTAAGACTCAAAAGGCACAAATCAGGAGAGACCGGTTACGAACGCTTAACGACTTTCAAAGATTATTAGGAGACATTTCCAGTCTACGACCAGCTGTTGGGATAACACCTGATCTAATAATTCATTTAAACAAAACCTTAGATGGTGACAAAGATTTGAATAGTCCCAGAGAGTTAACAGCTGAAGCAGAAAAGGAACTGATGATGGTTGAGGAAAAATTACAGGAGGCACATGTAGATAGGGTGGATCCAAATTTTAGTTGCGTTCTAGTTATATTGCCTTCCAGAATTTCTCCTACAGGAATTTTAATGCAGAGGGAAGATACTATTTTAGAATGGATTTTTTTACCACACAAACCAAGTAAAAAATTAAAAACTTATGTGGAAAAAGTCTCTGAATTGATTATAAAAGGAAAATTGAGACTTCGTCAATTAGCAGGTATAGACCCATCAGAAATTATAGTGCCTTTCACTGCTGATGAGATAAAAAAGTTGTGGGAAGACAATGAACCATGGCAAAGAGCTTGTGCTAATTTTTTGGGAGAAATCAATAACAATTACCCAAAAAGCAAAAGACTTAACTTTATAAAGAGAACTTCTTGGATCCTCCCTCGAATTGTCCGTGATGCTCCAATAACCAGAGCCCATACATTTTATACCGATGCTAATAAATCAGGGAAAGCAGGTTACAAATCAGAAGAATTGAGTAAAGTGGAACAAAGTCCTTATGATTCTGTCCAGAAAGCAGAATTATATGCCATCCTTATGGTGCTTAGGGATTTTAAAGAACCTCTTAATATAATTACTGACTCACAATATGCAGAAAGAGTTATTTTGCATATTGAAACTGCTGAATTTATACCTGATGATACAGAACTGACCTCATTGTTTATCCAGGTACAAGACATGATCAGAAACAGACTCTGCCCTATGTATATAACGCATATCCGATCCCATACAGGTCTGCCAGGTCCTCTAGCACAAGGTAATGCAGATATTGATCAATTATTGATTGGTAGTGTGCTGGAGGCATCTGAATTTCATAAAAAACATCATGTCAATAGCAAAGGCTTGAAAAAAGAGTTTTCTATTACATGGCAACAAGCTAAGGAGATTGTAAAGAAATGCCCTACTTGCTCTTTTTATAACCAAACACCATTGCCTGCAGGGACTAATCCAAAGGGTATTAAAAGGAATGAAATTTGGCAGATGGATGTGTTTCACTTTCCAGAATTTGGCAAGTTAAAATATGTACATCACACCATTGACACTTATTCAGGCTTTCAGTGGGCAACCGCTTTAAGCTCAGAAAAAGCTGACTCAGTAATCACACATTTATTAGAAGTTATGGCCATTATGGGTATACCTGCACAAATAAAAACAGATAATGGTCTAGCTTATGTATCTAGGAAAATGAAACGATTTTTTGCTTATTATAATATTAAGCATGTTACAGGTATACCATACAATCCTACAGGTCAAGCCGTTATAGAAAGATCAAATCGTACTATAAAGGATATGCTAAACAAACAGAAAGGGACGAAAGATACCCCCAGAAATAGATTGCATAATGCTTTATTAACCTTGAATTTTCTTAATGCTAATGAGAAAGGAACAACAGCAGCAGAGAGGCATTGGATAATGGAAAAAACTTCTGAACTAAACCAACCTGTTTATTTCAAAGACGTGCTGACCTCTCAATGGAGGCCAGGAGATGTGCTGCGTTGGGGAAGGGGTTTTGCTCTTGTTTCCACAGGAGAAGAAAAATTGTGGATACCATCAAAATTAATAAAGGTTCGATTTGAAGAGGAGAAACCTCTTGGAAAGGAGAAATGACAGCTCATCCACAATGATGATATTCATAGTTGGTAAGAAAAACATATAGAATGGGGGCAGGGTTCTGTTCTTATCTCCACAGGAAAACACTGATTTTTGAAAAGTTCAAGGGACCCTGGATATCTGAATACTGACAGATGGAAAATAATGGCACAATAAGGACTATCAAGAAAACTGAATAGGTTCTGTAAGTAAAATATACTAAATCATATTTCTAAATTTATAGAGCTGGTTTTAGAGTTGGACTCTGGCTCAGTCCCTCTCTAATTCCAAGCCTGTTGTTAAAAGAAAAACCCAGAATTTCTGGAGTTTCTGTCTCATGTCAAGAGCCATGATATGGGACAGAAAGAAATATGAGTTTAGAAAACATTTTTACTTTTCTTCATATCTATCATACCTTTCAGTGAATATATCTATCATGTCTTTCATTGAATATATGTATGTCTGTATATGTCTATATGATTAATATACGATTATGTATTATTATAATCATATAATATATGATATTAATATATGATTAATATATATGATTAATGTTTAATTTTTCCACAATGAACAATAAGTTTTTCCTGCAGTGACATTTGAAGTTTCCAGGAAGAAGATGGGGCCCCATAACAACAACTCCACCTGGTTGATATGACATCATGATACTGATAGCGCTACTACAAGACCTGTTTTGAGTACCAGCTGCACAAGACGATGCCAACGTGGTTAGCTGAAATGATGCACATCTTGTACAACATTCTGGCCAGACCTCCACAAAATACTCAGAGACTATTTGCAATTTTAAAAGACATTGATCTTGAAATTTAACCATCATTTTACTTTCACAGGATCCCCCAGAAAGAACGTCGCCCCCATGACAGCTGGAAGTAATTCTAGAGAACGACGTCCCCTCTCCCAGTAAAGTTTGTCCTTGGGTTTAGGGACATCATTTAGGGGTTGGTTATAATTAGTATAGGGTTGAGGGTTGGGGGAGGAATTTTATAAGCGCAGGAATCAAAAAAAAAAAAAAAAGAGGGATAATTGGATTATGGGATAATAGCTTTGTACTTGTGAGTTATTGTTTTTGACAAATATATTGGTATTGATTCTTATATATTGATACAAAGTTAAATTATGTTGACTATTTTATGCATACATGCTTCTACCTCTGTTTAAAACATTTTTATGTATTGACATATATATATTGTATTGATATATGTATATTTTACCATATTGCATTGTACACTTCTACCTCTGATTAAGATACTTATATATTGTTTATGTATTGATATATATATTTACCATATTGCAATGTATACTTGCACATTGTTTATATTTGGAGGTCATATTGTCCCCATTTATTGCACAGTTGTTTACTATTTCAGTCTTTAAGTTAGATAGATATTGAGAATAATATAGATCAATAGTCATCTAAGTTTGTCATTTATAATTAGACTAATCAGGTTCTTTAGATACATAGAGATTATATTCAGTATAGATAGATAATCTTCAACCTCTTCAAAGAGCTGTAGAAAATGGCCTTTAATCTAACTCAGAGTTCTGTGGTAGGGAGACACAATCCTTCCTGGCAACACTGATCTATTCCCGAGAGAATGTTGAGCACCAAAGACACTCCACCTGGAGCCTTTCTTCTTGGTAGAACTGGCCTTTGGGTAAAGAAATGCCCATACCTCAACTACTGACAGAGTTGCAGAGTATCCGTAAATGGATAAAACAGGACTGTCATATCCTGCCAAGACAGGATAAGATAGTTTTGAAAAGTTCCTTGCCTTTGAAAATGGTATGTCAGTTACGTTAGGCCTTAGCCAAAGTTGGTTGCTTCAACGCTGCAAACGTGATTTTGGGTGTTTGCCCAGGTAGCCAGTTGTCTCTGTGATTTGTTACATGTTCTGGAAGTTTGATTGCACTTCCTAATTACTTAGGTAACATTATTTCCCTTCTCAGATCTTTGATGGGATTGAAGATTATATAAACGTAGTTACTTTCCTTTTATGACGTGGCCAAGTTATTTCTTATACAAGACTTAAGCTAGTTAGAATAGGATATTTGTATTTATTGTATATAATTGTGTAGGTTTGTACTTACTGTATATAATTTCGTAGTAGGCTTAGAACTCTCTTACTTAAACAAAAGGGGGAGGTGTTGTGGGAGTAACTTCCGCTGCCTCAACCAATAATCACTGAAGCAGGAGCCCACAGTGCAACGGGGAGCGACTTCCGCTCCGTCAGCCAATAGCTGCTGAAATACCAGCCCACTGGGGCGTAGTATATTTCTCTCTTAAAAAGAGAAGCAGTTCCGGATAAGGCCCTCTTGGTTCCGGCTCTTGGTTCCGGTGCTCGGTCTCAGCTGCTGCTCCTGGCTCCTGCTCCAGCGACTAGGCTCCCTTCCTGACGGTTTATGGTGTATGTAAGTTTTACCCCCCGCCAAATAAATAACCCCTTAAAACATAACTGGTGTGGGATTGATTCGTTAATAGTTCAACATGGTCTTCTTGTTCATAATGAACTAACCTAACCAAAAAATTATTTTGAGAATTTAATATTCATTAAGCCCAGAGAACTAAAAAATGGGGTAAGATAGGTTTCTGATCGATCAGAGAGAGTGTTAAGAAGATCTAACAGCACATAATCACCACAGGATGAGGTGTGTGCTGTCACTATGCACTTAGGTATGAAATACTGTAGAAGTAAAACAGAGTGATATATAATTAGCATTGGCTGAGGAATTTGGGAGGAACAACCAAGAGGAGATACTGAGACTCTCAAGACAGACATGATACGGGGAAAAGTGCGTGTCGGAGGTGTGGACATAATTTGGCACTTCCTGGATCCATGACAATTTTGTGTCTTTGGAACCAGGCAGCAGCAGGACACCAATCTTTTGGGGGAGTGAATTCCAGTAAGGAAAGAGGAAATTATGCTATTGTTTTTCATGTGTTAGTGTTGGCAGCACACGACAAGGCCAACAGAATTAGGTAGACAAAGAGTGTGAGCTTGAGATGAGTCACGTGGAGGAGCTGGGATGACTGGATACAAAGGGGAACTGTGGTGTAGAAAGATGGAAGGGTCGAGATTTTTGCCTATTCAGTTAAATGGGCGATTTTCTGTGACTCTCAGCTTCTTAATCCATGACATGGGGTGATGCATCTACTTCAGAAAGCAGATGGTTTTATTGTTTCTCAAGAGCTTTAAGTGAGTTCTGTGCCGAAGAGCACAGGGCGTGGCACATACCATGCACTGAATAAATGTTAGTCTTTATACTGACAGTGGACCATTGCCTAGCACAGGGGAAACAGGACAGCAAGATGGGGAGGTCAGGAAAGACTCTGCTCAACTGGGGGCATTTTAGTTAGAGGTGATTTTTGACACCTACAAGAAGATCAGGTTTGGAAATAAACAAAAATGAAAGGGCAGAGACTGGCGCATGTGTAAGAAGTGACAGATGACCTATAAGAAAAAAAGGCATGTCTCAGTTTCTCGTTTTCAAAGACACAGCCATGTTTAGGTCAGAGAGTGGACTCTCCTATACCCAGGGACTTGTATAGGGCTGTTGAGAATAGACCAGACCACCAGCCAGCAAAAGTTCACTATCATCACAAATTTATTCATGAATTATTAAAGTAAATATTTCAAGGTCTGAAAGCCTCTAGATAATACTCTGCTCATTATTCTGCTTCCTCGGGTTAGAGGTCAAGACTTCTACTATCTTTCATTTGTCAAAATATCTTAACACTGCAATGTGTTTTGAAAATTTTCAAAGGTTTCTCATACTAGCAAGCATTAAGTACTGCAGTGCAATCCTCCAAATTCTTCTTCTCTTCCTGTTAATTCTTATGATGTTAATGGTGGAAGTACACACTGCTCCCTCGTTTTGTAAAAACTCACCAGAAACATACATGACTATGATCCCTTGTTTGATATGAAAGCAGTTCTGTTCAGATGCAACCAAAGAGCTCTATGCAAACTTCTTTAGTTTGTTGGCCTTGCCAACAGAAAAGTTGTGTGGTTGACTACACTACAATGAAATTAACATGTCAGTGTATTTGCATTGAACTACTTTTAGTAATTTTAAAATAATAGTCTATGCAAGTATTCATTCAACAGATGTTCGGTGATCCATCTATTATGCAAAAATGCCAGATGTGTGCTATGTCTGGGGCCACGTGTCAAGCACTGGGAATCCACAGCAGGTAAATGTAGGCTGTGCGTCAGGGTGCAAATGTATGAAATCTCACATTCAACTCCAGAGCTCCCAACTTTCTGATCTTGCCAACATTTTTGATCCCCTTAGCCTTAATGCAAACTAGAAGAAATAATGTCTACTTTCCAGGGCTGTTGTATTGACAACAATATACAATGTAGTAACGGCTGCCATGCAAAGCAAGCCCCGGTGAACTGTTGCAAACTCTTTGCCCTGCAAGAGCTCTCCATTTCACTTTAGTTATTATTTAAATATAGCCCTTGTCCCTTCTGTCTCTTTGAGGACACAGGTATGGTAGTAGGTGAGTGGACTGGTGTATGTGGATGGCAGAAGGAATAGATGGGTCTGAAACAAAATAGCCTTATTTCCAAGGACTGAGTTAAAAGGACCCAGGACTTTATTGCGTTCTGGCATATTCTTGTAGTGACACCTCACTTAATGCTCACAATCATTCTGGCTAAGGTACTGTTAGCTATTTTCATTTTACAGAAGGGCAACCCACGAGGCACAGGAAGCTCAGGTTCTTCTCTCAGGTCATTAGGAAACTAGGTTTCAGAGCCCACATTTCTGATCACTCATGCTTTCTCCTGTTTGTCTTTGTTTTTCAGGCTTTATTTATATCAACTAGAGACTATGCTCTTTAGAAAATTATACAAATAGTCTTTTTGTTGTTGTTGTTATTGGTTTGTTTTTGTTTTTTGAGACAGGATTTCTCTGTGTAACAGCCCTGGCTGTCCTGGAACTAGTTCTGTAGACCAGTCAGTCTGGCCTCAAACTCACAGAGATCCATGTGCCTCTGCCTCCTCAGTGCTAGGATTAAAGGCGAGCGCCACCACACAAATCAAGGGAAATTAAGGAAAAAGTCAAACAGAAAAATAGGTATAAATTTGGAAGAAGCTCTGGTTAAATCATTTCTTCTCACCAGGTTTTAGCTAAGACTGGACTCTGTTGACATAGCCCAGACCACACAGGCTTCTTCAAGCTTGTAGACGTTTTCCAAGGAGGCCCAGCCAAGCTCTTCTCTTCTGGGATGACTAGTTTATGGACTTTTTTTAGATTAAAATATTTTAAATAGCTCCATTTTTCCACTCTTTGGGGAGCATGAGTTGTAACTTTTCATTTACTTAGTTGAGCCTGTGTTTGTGAAAAGGGATCATCCTGGCTCACCAGCACTTCCCACTAGAGGGCACTGTGTTGGACGTCTCAATTTAGTGTGTGTGTGTGTGTGTGTGTGTGTGTGTGTGTGTGTGTGTGACATTGTAGGCTACTAAGAGATCCTATTCTATTGAAAATATACTTTGATTTTTATGGGCATACTGGCCATAGCCTAGTTCATTTAGAAACAATGAAATGGGAAAATAATATAACTTCATTTTTTTCAGAAGAATCTGAGAATTGAGTCCTAAGAAGGGAGTGAATAGCTTATATCTTCATAAATCACAAGATTCCTAAAAAAGAAATAAATGTAGGCTGGTCCTGAGTCCCAAGGCCACCTAAAGAATTAACATGCTTCTAACAAAACTGGTCTTGTAGAATGCCTGGAGAACTCTCGTCTCTGGTCCTTTAGATTTAGAACTACACACCAGAGCTTTAAGATGCTGGGAACTTGAGTGAGCTCATCAGGGGAAGGAAGGAGGCAAGTTGGGGAAGGAGGTCCGTCCAAGTATTTCTCAGCTCGACTGCAGGCTGAGGAGTGATTTTGAGAAACTCTCTTCAGTGTAGCTTTGACTTGTCTTCATCCTTTATGATTAAGTGTCTTTATTCCTTCCTATGTGTACCTCTCCAGGTTACTGCCTCTTCATGTCCAGCTCACCACTTGAGCTGACCTAGTGTGGAGGCCATGTTCCAGCAAAAACAAGAGTGGTGTTTGTTTTTGTTTTTAGAGGGAAGTCTCTTAGCCCAGGAGTCTCATTAGCCCAGGCCGGCCTTGGACTGGTTGCATAGGCACTGAAGGTGCCTTTGCCTCCTCAGTGCTGGGATTATAGGCGTTCTTCACCGCACTTGGCTTTAGCTGGCTTCTTAGTTGGCCTGTCAGAAAGTCTTTCTCTCCAAATGCCCGTCCACTAAGGCAATAACGGATGTCTGCATCTTTATGACTAATGTGTGGTGTCAATTGGTTTCCTGTGCCTCTTGGCTTCAATCGATCTCTGCTTCCAGCATGTGCCTTCTGAACTGACTCCTCCCTGGGATTTCTATTCGGCAGCATTTATTGTTCTCACACAGGCTACAATGTGTTATGTTGGGTTGTGGCAAATGTAGATGGAAATTAAGTAATAAATAAAAGTAACAGATTTTTTAAAAATTGTGTCAGACACACAGAGGAAAACAAATAATTACTTCTGTTAGTCAAAATGAAATAAGTTAAAGTGAAAAAAGGGCCAACAGGGGAAGAAAAAGTGCAAAATTTTAGCTGCTTATACCAGGGAAAGCTTCATAGAGGAGGTAGGTACCATTTGAGGTAGGACTTGGAGGACACGTCAACAGACAGGGGTAGGGACATACATCCTGCCTGAGGCACTGTGTTAGCAATGAGCAACGAGCCAGAGAACAGGTGTGATGTACCTGAGGAGGTTCCCAGAATGCATCCCACAGGGGCAGACCTCTGGTTAGTTTTCCTGCTTCCTTCACTTGAAGTCCCCCTATCTTCTGCCTTTTCTATCACATTCTCTTTCGTGTTGAGGTCTGGCCTTAGCCTTGTACCTCCACTAGATCTTTTCTGTCCTAGCTCATGGCACAGTTTAGGACTTGATGTAGTTAGTGTTAGTTCTGGAATTGTCTCTTTAGCTAGAAAAGGGCAAGATATAATGCTCATCTTACATATTGGGTCTTGCAACCCTGGAAACAGTAATTGGTGCTAGCATACTCTAGGGATCCATTCACAGGGACACACACTTTCCTTTCTTTTCCTCCTTCTTCTCCTCTTCTTCCTTTTTAGAGCTTTTATTAAATTTGTTCTTTGACAATTTCAGGCATTCTGAATGCTGTCTCCTCCATATACTGAGGATTCTTATCAGGAAAGCCTTTGTTTTTATTCTTTTTATTGAGCTCTATATTTTTCTCTACTCTCCTCCCTTCCTTCCCCTTCCCCTTCTACTCTCTTCCATGGTCCCCATGCTCCCAATTTCCTCAAGAGATCTTGTCTTTTTCTACTTCCCTTGTAGATTAGATCCATGTGTGTCAGTCTTAGGGTCCTCTCTGTTGTCTAGATTCTCTGGGGTTGTGAATTGTAGGCTGGTTTATCTTTGCTTTATGTCTAAAAGCCACTTATGAGAGAGTTCATATTATATTTGTCTTTCTGGGTCTGGGTTACCTTACTCAATATGGTGTTTTCTAGATCTATCCATTTGCCCACGAATTTCAAGATATCATTTTTTTTCACTGTGTAGTATTCCATTGTGTAAATGTACCACATCTTTTTTTCTTCTGAAGTCCAAAAATGGAAATATATCAATTTATTACTGTGTGTAGACACAACCAAGTGATTCATAGTCAAGTTTTAGGATAAAACTTAATACGCAGAAAATACTTAAAATACACTGTTAATTAAAAATAGTACACCTTCTTGTCCGTGAAAGAACTTTCATCAAATGTCAACAAGAGTCATTTTTCCTGCTTGGTTGGTGTATGAGTAATTTTTCTCTTTCTTTAAAATTTTTTTTTTTTATTATATACAGGTAGACTGTTTCAGTGGGTGAACCCATCGTGGTCTTGACCACTTTGCTCATATTCTCATTTCTCTAACTCTTCAACTGGACTTTGGGAGCTCAGTCCAGTGCTCCACTGTGGGTCTCTGCCTGTTTCCATCAGTGGCTGGACAAAGGTTCTGTGGTGATAATTTAAGATATTTATCAGCCTGACTACAGGGCAAGGGCAGTTTGGGTACCCTCTCCTCTATTGCTTAGGGTCTTAGCTGGGGCCATCCTTGGTACCACATCTTCTTTATCCATTCTTCGGTCAAGGGGCATTTAGGTTATTCAGGAAAGGCTTTGCAAACAAAACAATAGGGAAATGAACAGAAGATATTGAATGACAATGAGGACACTGACTGCTCCTAGATATGGTTGAAGATAAGGTTTTATTGTAGACATAAGGGAGTGCACAGCCAGGGGCGTCTGAAGGATTCCAGAACAGAGAGAGAAAGTGGCAGGTTGAACATAGCCAGCAGAATAAACCACACCATGAAAGGAGAGAAAGAGGGGGTAGGGGGTAGAGTGAGAGAGGAAGAGGAGAGGAGAGAGGGCCAAGAGGACCAAGAGAGAAGACAGAGAGAGAGAGAGAGAGAGGGAGAGAGGAATCAGAGGCTGGGAAGGGAAGTGAAGCCCCTGGGCTGGAGAGGGTTAGGCTAGGGGGTTGGTGAGAAGAGCAGAGAGGAGTCACAGGCTGAGTGAGCCTGGTCAGCGTGCTCTTTGGTATGCTATCAGTTATCCATTTGTCCCAAGTTTCTTTTTTAAAATAATTTATTTTAATTTTATTTGCATTGATGTTTTGCTACGTGATTGTCCATGTGAGGATGTCAGATCTTTGAGTTACAGACAGTTGTGAGCTGCCATATGGGTGCTAGGACTTGAACCCAGGTCCTCTGGAAGAACAGTCAGTGCTCTTAACCACTGAGCCATCTCTTCAGCCCCTGTCCCAGGTTTCTTTGGGACCTGGCAGATGTCAACAGATTTTCAAAACAGAATGAATACAATCAACAGTAAGTATTTGGGCATATGGGAGAAAAATTTCACCTGTCAGATAGGCAGAGTGAGGGTATATGGACATCAGCATACTTACTGAAAACAAAAATCAGTTTAACCTTTTTAGAAGACAAGTTAGCAGTACCTCTCATGCTTTCAAATGTGCCCAGGACCTTTGTGGAACACACAATTTTATTGTACCCAAATACAGTTCATTCCTACTGTGGAGCCTGGTGTTCATGGGCATTTGAGATTTAGCTGGTAAGGATTGTTGACACAAAAGATAGCCATGTCCTCAAATGATCACATGCTGTCCGGTCCAGATGGAAATTCTTCCTCATGATTGGCAGCTGGTTTTGAGCTTGTGTGCGTTGTGGGGGGGGGGTTGCTGGGGTGAAGGAACTCTTCCTCAGCTTGAACCCTGTGCCTGTCTGAGCTGGCTGAAACACAGCAGCTGGGGTGAAGCCAGTTTCACCATCTGCAATGTCATCTCCCAGGTTCCCTCTTATGTGCATGACTCTGCAGTCCTCAAGATCTCTTGGTTTGATGGTTTGGTTGCACCCACTTCCCTCAGGGTGTCAGAAATGTAGCTGGCCAATCCTTTTCGGTGAGTGAAGCGCTTGGGCACGGTGTCTTCTCGCTGAGACTGTCTGAAGTAATATACAGGGAAGGCAAGCCTGGCCAGACAGGAAATCTTACGAGGCTTCTGAAGATCTCCAGCAGTCTAATCTGTACTCTAGAGAATGTATCAGCCTGGCTGAGGGCTACAACTCAGCAGTTGTGTCCTGCATGATGGCTCCTGAATTGAGGAATGAGTAGAGGCAGCCTATGCTTGGTTTGCCATGCGCTCAAGTGAGGGGTTACTTATACTCCCAACATGCCTTTCCTAAGTTGTTTAAGGTACTGTAGCAACTGGTGGAGGCCTTGCGTCAGGTTTCCTTACACATGTTGAGTCTGCATAGAACATCCATGTGTCCAAAATATTGATTGACATCTTACCACAGCTGTCGGGCAATCCCCCAGCTATCTTCAGTCTTCTTTAAACATGAGCGACCTTGATGATCTCATCCAGTGTGCCATAAAATAACTCTTCTATGTTCTGTGATGTGAAGAAGTTTGGGAGGTACCAATGTTAGGGACTCTATCTTGTTTCTTGCATAGAAAGGATTTGATAAGTAAGGGCAAGTGTCCATAAGCCCGTCTGGGTACAAGTAATGTCCAATAGCAGAAAGTTTCCTGCCCTGCCTGTGTGTTTGGAGGTGGTCAGTTGCAATGCCCTGGTAAGGGACAGCCAGAGAAAATCTAGGTCTTCAGGAAACCTGTCCTGTCGCTGCTTGTAACTTCAGTTCCTGCGGGGAGAACGCTGTCTGCTCACCTAGACGACAATTTCATTACCCAAAGTCTGGTGGGGTCTGTCAACCTTCGTGTTGTTTTCCCACACCTGTATAAAAGAGGGAAATGTGAAAAATATGTTAGCTGAAAGATGTGGCTGGCTAAGTCCAGTCCCAAGAGGTAGTTTAAAAATGGCACAGAGTGATGTCTTAGATTTCGCCAGTACTTGGGGAAATCGGGGATGACAAGGCTCGAATAATTAAAACCCCAGAGCTCGAATAATAAAAACCCAGAGACAGATATTGGGGTTCAACCTGAAGACCAGAAAAACAAATCAGCCAGTCACTGGTTCTTTCCTCTGCCTCAGACAGAAATGGTGATCCTGCCTTCACGAATCCTCAGAATGAGACTGGGTCTGAGAAATGTCTCCTACTTCCTTTTATTCCTCTCTCATGCTGGGATTAAGGGTGTGCACCACTGCTGCCCAGCTTCTATGGCCAACTAGTGTAGCCACTGGGATTAAAGGTGTGTGCCACCATTGCCTGGTCTGTATGACTGATCAGGATGGCTGTTTTACTCTCTGATCTTCAAGCAAGCTTTATTTATTAAAATACAAATGAAACGTCACTATAGCTCCAGCCACCCCATTTGGGAACTTCAGGGACCTTCTTAACCCAGAAAAGATAAGTAGAAGGAAATAGGGGTATTTGACATTGGTTTTGATTGTTAGGCTTCAGGCAACATCCAGGCTGCATTATTTGTTCCCCGTTCAGCCTTAGTTCTTTTCGTTTTTCAACGATTCCATTTTCACCTCCACATAAAGACAAGGAAGCCGGCATCTCATCACCACTGATGTCTTGTATGACCTAGTACTTAGGATGCTAGGAGCAACTTTCCCATTGGCTTGAGAAGACTTGAGCTTGCAATCAAATATTAGTGGATGGGATTCACCAGGGTAGGCAGAACAAGTGGAAAAAGAGAGTTAAAAAGCCATACAGGATTTACCTTCTCAGAAGGCTGCACTGAGGAGTAAATGGTGTTCATTGGCTCTTTCTTGCGGGGCAGCACCTGGAAATGAGATATTTTCCCCTCAGTGAGAATGTAGAAGACAATCCTTAAGAGTCTCCCATCCTAATTCTACTCTCTCCATCACCCATTTCTGGTCCCACTTTACTGGGTAGCTTCCTTTTCTGGCATCAGCTCTTGTTCCATCCAACTTTGGATCAGGTTAAGGTAGAGATAAGGATGATGGGTGACAGATGGGTACAGCCTTGTAGCAAAAAAACCTTGCAAGAGCCAAGAGAAGGGTTCTGTGTAGTTTAGACTGAGTCTTGCTCAGTTGGGAGTTTAGCTTTCTGCGAGTTATGTGACTCTCTATTCGTATCCCCGACAGTTCAAGCGGAGGGACAGACTAACCAGGGAAGCCTGAGTGTCTCCCTTTGGTCCTTGCAGACTCCAAGGGAACAGGCTTGTGTAGGCAATGAAGGTGATCTTTGTGGGAGGCACTGAAGGTGATCTTTGTGGAGGTGAGGCACAGGCAGACAGATAAAAGGCAAAAGGTGTGAGTCAGAGTGAATAAGAGTCTGAGAAAACAAGCTTCTGATAGACCAGCTAGTGTAGTTCCAGGGTGTTCATCTTTAGTTATACATCCTCGGAACAACCTTAGCAATGACTTTGCCCTGTCGGAACCCAACAGCACCCTTTGTCTCACAATAAGGACTCCTTCATTGTTTAATCCTTTCAAGGAGAGCTTCTGAGATACAAATCACATCTAAGCCATGACTGCGCCATGTGAAGCTCAGGGTTTTATACCATAGAAGCTTCCATGAGGAGAGAATGGATTATGCTTGCTTTCATGGGGAGATCCATGGCATCATTGCCTTAGCATAGTGTCTCTTGGCTGGTTCCTCCAGATTCTTGGCTGTAGCTTCTTTCTATGCAATGGCAAACAGCGGACGACTGTTGCCCAAGACTCCTGTTCTGCAGGTAGTGGTAGGACGCACTCATGAGTAGCATCAGCTCACCTTGGCCTCAGGGATTTCATCATAGATTCTGGACTCCATGGGATGAGAATTTCTTGAAACTTCAGAGTATGCTGCCTCCTTTGAGACGTCACCTGCCACAAATAAACATAGAGCAATGGTCTGTGAAAGGCAGACAGGGTTTTAGAGACTGTTTAGTCTCATTTTATCTTTCTGTGACAAAGAAATAAATCCCAGAGGTTAAATGCCCCCCCACCCTACAGAGAAGAGTGCTTGGACCAGATGGTCTTTCCATCCCAAGGATTACATGTGTGATAGGACATATCTCTTTCAAATCTCACCAAAATCCCAGTGGAAATTCGTTTTTATTCCTGAGGTCCAGTTTAGCCTAAAGAGACTCTTCCCAGTCCTGTATGTAATTCAAAGGTAGCTCTGGCATTGATGACCGTGCATGACTAGTGGACTTTCCATGTCAGGGTCTTGGTTGTTTAACCTGATTGATTCTAATTATGCTCAGTGTTTTATTATCCTGGTGCATAGCTGACTATAACCACAAGCATTCATGAGATAGTTAAACATCTATTAAGCTTTTTGTTTGTGCCAGGCTCCATGGGAGGCCCCAGAGAAACAAAGGAAGGGTACATAGATCCTTAATTTTTAAGAATTTCTGAGCTAGATGAGACATTAATCTTTTTGTTTAGTATCAACACAGTGTTTTAGGGTCAAGTTGAAAAGAGATAGCCAAGATTTTGTGCCTTCTTATTACAGGACATCAAAATAGGTACAAATGATGGGTCAGATCTGAGATTACCCCAGGGCTCAGTAGTTCAGAGCTAGTCTGGCCTCTGCCCCAGACTTGGTAAGGGAGTCGGACAAAGTGCTTTCAATTTTATTCGTGGGCGCAAAGAATAGTCTGTCCCCATTTCTCTGTCCCTGTCTCTCTATCTCTATCTCTCCTTACCCTCTTGGTTGTGAGAGGAAGAAAGATGTTTCTTTGAGTAAATGTGGAGATCACGCCTGAGGGATGATGACATTCCCTTTTGTAAATCTGATTGAGTTATGATGCACGTCACAAAACCTTTCCCTTAGAATGCCTCCTCTATACCATACTCAGGCCTGCCAATTATACATGCAGAAACTAACATTTGCCTAGTACCAGGGGCCGGACTGACTATTACATGTGTGTAATCTCCTTAATAAGTATATGCAGTAAACCCCATTATTATGGCTATCTTACAGCTGAGGAAATGGAATCTTAGAGAGCTAAAATGACCGGTCAAATAATAGTCAAGATGGAATTCCATCCCCACATGTGTTTTGTCACAGTAATGACAAAAGTAACTAATACATCAAGGGTCTACTTTGGTAGGACTCGAGGAAAGGACAAATAGAACAACACCCACCACCCATTATAGTTTGTAAGAATGAAGGGCCACTTCGCTCTCAAGGTGTAGCGCAGTTGGCAGCAGCGCTTGTCCAGAGCGAATGTGTACATATTGTGAGGACGTAGCCTGTCCTCTCCTCCCCTCTCACTCCTTTCCCCCATTCAGGCATTGCTGTTGCTCGCCAGAACAGGTGGGAGCAGAGCTAATGGTTGATGGTGCTTTTGCTGATAATTTCTGGCTCCTGGCAACACTTCCTAATCCAAAAGATCCATAAGTCACCTAGTTTGCTTCTAGATGGTGAGTCCTCTCCTTTCCCTTCCGACCAATCCACAGCAAGTGTGACACTATAAAATTTTACCTTTGGGGTTGCTTTGACTTCACCAGCTGGAGAGATTTGACTGTTGAGTAAAACCAAATTTAGTCTCCATGCATCAGGAGAGTCTCTAGTCTCTTGTATTTTTGGTTGTAAGCCGAGCCTTTTAACGACCGACTGAGCCATTATCTCTCCTGTCTGAGAGTCTCTGTTCTCAAGTGACACCTTAGTTTACAAGCACATCTCCATGGAGATAGTGCAGCGTAGCCAGGTATTGTCCTTGACACTAGGGTTCTGTTGCTCCCTCAAATGGTCCATTCTGGGTAAAAACTTCACACGATGGGTCGCATGCCCATTTCCTCTGACTTAGCCCTGGGACATATTCTGAAGAAATAGTTCAAATTTGAATCATAGATTATCAAAAGAAAAATACCTCCCCTAGTTTTACTTTGCAATAAAACTCGACCCTTAATATCCACTCTCAGGTCAAGAATGCTAGTCACCTCTTGGCACACTGCTATAAAACTGGGCATTAAAATTCAATCTCTTTTTGTCATAATTTAGGTAAGGATATAGATCTCCCATATTTAAGCCTTCATGGCCTCATCATAATCCTCAAACTGCAAGAGGGATGTTGGATGTGTCGTCCTAGATTGTCTCACACTAGTCCATCTCCTTTCAAGCCAACTGTTCACCCCTCTAAAGGTGTGGGACCTGAGAGCATGGAGCCTAAAAATGAAGCAGATTGAAGTCTCAAGCAGCAGTCAGCTTTATTCAGAGCATCAGACAGTCTGTACTCTGAGGGTTAAGAAGGGACACCTGAGTAAAGTGTACAATCACAAGGACAAGACGCATGTGGCCAGAACATGTTTTCCATAGAGACAAATAAGCAAATAACAACAACCAGTTGTGACGAATGACCTGAAGTAAACTCTCTCCCATCCCCTACTCCGGGGAGGAGCACAAGAACACATTCCAAGAATGGAAGAAACTGGAGTCACAAGGCTCTTGTTTCCTTGAAGTTTTCTCCCAAACACTGAGAGTTCGCCTCACATGACTCCATTCCTGGACCACGCTCCAACCAACATTCAACCACGGGCGACGTCTTTGATCACCTTCCTTTTGTTGCGTTCAAGCCCCTACTCACCTGCCACTCTGTCTAGCAACTCTACTTCCTCCCCTCACTCCTTCCTCTCGACACGTGGAGTTCTCTCCAAACATCATCTTTCCTTACCCAGGTCTTTCCCCCTCACACATTCTTAAGAGCTTCATATAGGGAATCCAGAAAAGAGTGAAAAGTCATCCTCTCTTCAGAGAACATTCTTCTCTTCACAATGTGGCTAATGGATACCTTTGCACCATTTGGATGCATATGTGCACCAAGCCTCTCTAGATATTAGATAAAACCTTCAAAAACTAGATGAGGGATCCCAGACTCCTTTCTTCACTTTATGAGACACAGTCCTCCAGGTCTTTAATAACCAGGAGGATCTATATCTATGTATCTATCTATAACACACACACACACACACACACACATATTCACAGATAAACTAGATAAAGCGAACTAGCCTCTGAGGGATGGATTTCTTTTGAAAAGCACATGCAGCTGAATTTCCCAGTTATTACCCCTCATGGGTCAGTTCACCAAAAGAACTCTCATTCTTGTGGGTCCTTGTTTACTTAGCCTTCTGGCATAATTGATATCCTTCAGATTAGACACCTTTAACCTCCACAAGGCATTGTCTCAGGAGTATCAACCATTACCGTCAGTGTTGGCGCCTATCTCCACTATGGTGACTTCTCAGCCAATGAGTTTTGTCCTTTAGCTTCTTGCTACTTCCTTCTCTAAAATATTACTTAAGCCTTTTTTAGCCTTATGGTTCTACAACCCTATGGCAGATCAGAAACCCCAACCAGAAACCCTTGTCATCCCCATCAGCTCTGAAGCAGCTCTAACAGAGAAAAACAAGACTGGCAAATGCTCCTTTGGCTTTACCACTACGGTTTCCAAGATGATACTCTCCACTCCATCCTGGCTAAATAAACGACCTTACCCCTGGGGAGAAAGAAAGCCCATTCTCACATTTTACCTTCCAGGTCAGTCCCGTCGCGCCTTCTCTTGTAAAAACAGAACAGAAACACTGCAAATGGAATGATAATAAGCAGAGGGATAGTGACAGCCAGTCCACTTGGCAACACAGCATTGCGGAGGCGGGAGCTTGAGATGTCTGGAAAGAGAAATTGTCGTGAGTCTTGGCTATCAGGAGACAGGGCTAAGATTCTGTGCAGGTTTGTCTACATTCATGGCCATTGTCAAAATGGGATGCGCTTCAGAGAGTGCCAAAGCTCTTCAATTTACAGTATGAATGAGAGAGTCAACCAGGGGCTCCTTAAAACACCTGGGAATGCTTACCACTCCCTAGAAGGCTTTGTCTAGTGTTAGCATGGAGGAGGCACATGCATGTGATGATTAGTCAGAGGTTAAGCCTTGAAGCTCTTCAGAGTGATTTCTGAGGCTTTCCAGAAGAGACGGATGGAGCTGGTTACCTGTGCAGAGTTGCTGGGCAGAGACAGAGTTGGAGCTGCTGCTGACAGGGTTCTGGACGGTACATGTGTAATTCAGTTTTTGATCCTCAGGGGACCAGAAGATTTGAAGGACGTTGCTTCTCTCTCCCAAGGGACTCCAACTGTAGGTTACATTCTTTTCTTCTTTCTCCACAGAGCAGGTCAGTGTGACATTACAAGAATTGTTCACAAATGTTATTAAACTCTGTGTAATCTTTGGTTTTCCAAGCCGACCTGTGAGGATAAAATATACTAGCCTATAGTGAGCTGAAACCAACATCTATAACCTTCTGAGAATCAACTGTTAACTTTTCAGGAATTTGTATGATAGATGTGAAACACAGCATTAAAAATTAAGTTATGACAACAAGTAAATTATACTATAATTGTTTAAAAATTATTTTTGGTATTTTGTTGTAGTTCATGTGCTGGCGGTGAGTTATACACACTGCACCCATGCTCTGTAAGGACACACTGGCAAGCATATCCTTTCATCCCTGTGGATCCCAAAATCGGCCACAGAAGGTTTTTAAAAAATGTTTTTCCTATAGTTATTTATTTTTATGTCACTCCCATTAAGCATTTAACAAGAACTTTTTTCTTTGCTTTTTGAGATTATGATGTAATTACACCATTCCTTCCTTCCCTTTCCTCCCTCCAAACCTTAACATATACCCCTCCTTTTTCAAGTTCATGGCCTATTTTTCATTATTTGTTGATATATATATATATATATCCATATACACATATCTATTTTTTCACTTTTTATTTTATTTGAAAATAGATTCTTTTCTCATATGATACATTCTAGGAAAGGAAGGGAGGGGTGGTAGAGAGGAACTGGGAGGAGTAGTGGGAGAAGTTCTTAAACCACAAAAATTTGGAAATGTTGTAACTTTGGGTTTGATTTATTATTTTTGTCGTTCATGTGCTACACTTGAGAAAGCAATGGACGAAAGGTCACTAAAGCAGATGAAACTTAAAAGCATATCATGTTTGTAGCCATTACATTGTTAATATAAAACAAAATATTATACTGATCTAATATCTATAAAAGATTTCTTTTTCCTCAGCAAAGAAGTTGCTTATATTTAGGCATGCGGATAAATTCCTATAATCCTTGTATTTGGGAGTGTGAAGTGAAAGGTTATGTATAAATTTGAGGCCAGTATGGGATACTTACTAAAACCATTCAAAAGCAAAACAAAACAAAGAAGACTGAATCTGAAAATTATGAGCATTAAAGGTGTGGTGGTTTGCATGAAAATGGCTCCCACTGACTTATATGTTTAAATGTTTAGTCACCAGGGAATGAAACTGTTTGAAATGATTGGAAGGATTAGGAGGTGTGGCCTTGTTGGAGTAGGTATGGCCTTGTTGGACTAGGTGTGACCGCTATTTCATTGGGGATTTAACTTTGCTTATCTGTTTAAATTTCTTATCTGATTTTGGTTTAATTTTGGTAAGTGGTATCCACCACAAAAATTATCCATTTAATTTTAGATCTTTCAATTTTGTGAAACACAGGTTCTAAAAGTATATACTTATGATTTCCTGGATTTCCTAGGTATGTGTTGTGTGCCCCATTTTCATTTGTGATTTTGTTAATTTGGATATTCTCAATCTGCTTTTTAGTTATTTTGGGTAAGTGCTTGTCTGTCTTGTTGGTTTTTTTTTTTTAAAAGAACTAACTGTTTGATTCATTGACTTTTTGTATTGTTCTCTTTGTTTTTATTTTGTTGATTTCAATTCTGAGTTTGATCATTTCTTGCCATCTACTCCTCTTGTGTGTGATTACTTTTAGTTCTAGAACTTTCAGGTGTGTTATTATGTTGCTAGTATGATATCTTTCCTTTTTTTTTTTTAAATGTAGGCACTTAGTATTATGAACTTGCCTCTTATACCTGCTTTCATTATGTCCCAAGTTTGGGTATGCTGTGTATTCTTTTTTTTTTTTTTAATTTTTTTTGCCATACCAAAGTGAGTTTATTGACATTCCTTGAAGATGTATGATGGAAGGGAAAGTGAGGCTTGAGTATCATGTAACATTTCTTTTGTAGATGTAAGCCAAATCAGCCCAATAGTATGGATGTCTCCTGTTAGTGACTAGAACAAAGACTTGTGAACAAAACTGTTATGAACATTTCCTCAGATAATGGAAGCTGCAAGAAGTAGACTAATAGAACGATATTCACTCTACATACTACCGCTAGGTACCTTGAATCTACTAGAACAAAGGGACTACATGTCGTTAACAGGAAAATAATACTTTCTCTTTTGGACCTTGTGATAGCTGAAATAGTCACCCTGCACATTTATGATACAGTATTGCAGTAGCTTCAATAACAAACACCAAAAGACATAATAGTAACAACAATAATAACAACAACAATAATAATAAAGAACCACATTTTGTTATGTAAGTTCTAACTACTTATATTTGAAAGTGTTTCATCTTGCCTGGGAAAACATTTGTGGCAACTTAGAAATTTTTGGAACCCAAGTTTGAGACGTGTGGCTTGACACATGGACTGCCATGAAACTACATACTGTTGGACATTTCATGGGAAACTCAGCTCGCTGGCTTTGCCGGACAAACATTCTTACTGCTGAATGACGTAGCTTCCTTATTAACAGGGAAAAATTGAAATCTTTCCTGATCAAAGCTTGCCAAAATATTATTTAACATTTCGTTTTTTTCATTAACTTTCCAAAAATATTTGTGCTATAGAGTGATGGTAGTAAAAACTTATCACAATGTTCTCCAGCTCACGCACACAGGATGTCACAGAGAATTCAGTAGTTCTAGAATAGTTCTGACTGTGAAGACTCAATTTCTATCAGGGAGATTCCCATCTTTGTGTTACTGAATATCGTCTCCCAATAAAGGATGTTATACTCATAAAACTTGATATAAAAATCTTATTTTAGTGTGTATTCATTTTCTTTGAATTCTAGAGTAGCTTTCATTTCTGTCTTGACCCATTTCCCATTCAGTAGAGAGTTGTTCAGTTTTCATGAGTTTGTAAGCTTTGTGTTGCTATTGATAACCACCTGTAATCTGTGCTGGTCTGACAGGCTACATGGGGTTATTTCAATTTTCTTGTATCTATTGGAACTTTATTTGTGTCTGAGTATGTGGTCAGTTTTGGAGAATATTCCATGAGGTGCAGAGAAGAAGGTATATTCTTTTGTGTTTGGGTGAAATGTTCTATAAATATCTGCTATATCCCTTTGGTTTATAACATTAGATAGCTCCAGCATTTCTCTGATTAGTTTTTGTCTGGATGACCCGTCTATTAGTGAGAGTTAGGTATTGAGGTCTCCCACTATCAGTGTGGGAGGATCAATATGTGATTTAAGCTGTAGTAGTGTTTCTTTTACAAACCTGGGCACCCTTATGTTTGGGCATAGATGTTAACAATTGCAATGTCCTCTTTGTGGATTTTTCCTTTGATGAGTATATAGTGTCCTTCCCTATCTTTTTTGATTAGTTTCAGTTTGAAGTTTATTTTTTTTCAGATCCTGAAATGGCTACACCAGCTTGTTTCTTAGGTCCATCTGCTTCAAATACCTTTTTCCAACCCTTTAATCGGAGGTAATGCTTATTCTCTTTTAAAATCTATCTATCTATCTATCTATCTATCTATTATGTATACAATATTCTGCAGGTCAGAAGAAGGCACCTCATTACAGATGGTTGTGAGCCATCATGTGGTTGCCGGGAATTGAACTCAGGACCTTTGGAAGAGCAGGCAATGCTCTTAACTACTGAGCCATCTCTTGAGCCCATAATGTTTATTCTTGATGTTGAGGTGTGTTTCTTGAATGTAGCAGAAGGATGGATCCTGTTTTCACATTTATTCTATTATTCTGTGTCTTTTTACTGAGTGATTGAGACCATTGATATTGAGAAATGTCAATGATTGTTGATTCCTGTCAGTTTTGTTGTTGCTGTTGGTAGTAGTGGTGTGTGTGCATGCGCATGTGTGTGTGTATGTGTGCTTCCCTTTTGATTTTGCTGCTCTAAGATTATTTATTCCTTGTGTTTTTATGGGTGTAGTTTACCTCCTTAGGTTGGAGTTTTCCTGCTAGCATCTTCTGTAGGGCAGGATTTGTAGACAGATATTGCTTAAATTTGGCTTTATCATGGACTATCTTATTTTATCCATTTATGGTGATTAAAACTTTTGCTGGTTATAGTAGTCTGGGATGGCATCAGTGGTCTTTTAGAGTGTATGCCACATCTGTCTAGGACCTTCTGGCTTTTAGCACCTCAACTGAGAAGCTTGGTATGATTTTAACAGGTCTGCCTTTATGTGCTACTTTGGTCTTTTACCCTCAAGGCTTTTAATATTCTTTCTTTGTTCTGTACATTTAATGTTTTTAAAGTTCTGAAGAGACTTTTTTTTTCTGGTCCAATCTCTTTGGTGTTCTGTAAGCTTTTTGTATTTTTATAGGCATGTCCTTCTTTAGGTCAGGAAAATTTTCTTCTGTGATTTTGTTGAAAATATTTTCTGGGCCTTTGAGCTGAGAGTTTTTTCCTTCCTGTATTCCTACCATTCTTAGGTTTGGTCTTTTCATAATGTCCCAAATTCCCTGTACTTTTTCCAACATAACATTTTCATTGATTATTTGGGAATTTCACATCATGCACCCCAATCACACTCACTTTCCAGTCCTCTCAGGTTCGCCTCCCTTTGTGTCCCCCTTAAAAAAAAAAGGAGAGGGAAGAGGAGAATGAAGAGGAGGAGGAGGAGAAGCGAAGTCCAACTTGTGTTGCCCGTATATTCACTGAGACATGGTCAAACTTCCAATAGCTAGCCATTTAAAGAAAATTTAGTTCTTCTCCACCCCCATCCCCACCAGAAGCCGTCAGTTGTGGAGAGCTACACTTCAGCAGCCTTATCACAATTTTTACCACTCTCTTCAATGGTTCCCTGTCTAGGCTGTTACATATTTTGGAGGGTGGGGTCGGGGTAGGGCTTGTCACAGAAGCTTTCTGTGTCCCTCTTTCTCAACTGTGAGCCCACAACCATCAATACCACTGCAAAAGTAGTTTCCTTGCTCTTTCTCTGTCAGGAACATTTTCAATCTAACATTTTCTTTGATGGGTGCATCCACGTTTTCTATTCTATCTTCAGAGCTTGGTATTTTTCTCTTCCATTTCTCATATTTTGTTGATGAAATTTGCCTCTGTAGTTCTTGTTCAAATTCCTAAATTTTTCACTTCCAGAATTTTCTAGTTTGGGTTTTCTCTATTGATCCTATGTCTATTTTCAGGTTTTGAACAATTTTATTCATTTCTTTCCACTGTTTGTGTTTTCATGGATTTCATTAAGAAATTCATTAATTTCCTCTTTGAGGACGGCTATCTTCTCCTCCAGCCTTCCTTTCCCCAATTCATCCCACTATCCCAGCCTCCCAACAGGAGTTCCAGAAAACACAAGCAGGCATTCCCCGCAAACACACCAGTTGAGCAGGCTAGGGAAACAGGCAAGCCAACTGAAGACCTTCACCAGTACCCCCTCTCCTCCAAACCCAGTGGCCCAGTCTCATCGCCAGCTCTGCAGCAGAACACCTGCAGCAGCCTTCTTTCTAACTCCCACCCACCCACATATCTGTGGAGCCCACAGACCTCCCCTCCTATCCAACCCCCCAATGTTATAGCAGATCCTCTGGTGTGACCCCCTTTCCACTGTCTCCCCTGATTCCAAGGAGGCAAAATAAGCAGGTGCTGGTTGAACAATCTCCCTTCCCCTTTCCTGTGAACCCCTTCAGATCTCTATGCTATCCCAGGTCCTAAGTGTCAGTTCCCAATACCCAGAAACACATTTTACCTGAAACCCCAGTAGCCACAACTATCAGGTCCAGGGAAAATTTTCTACTAGACAACACATATCCATCACACTCTCTGAAAATTCAGAAAGGAAACAGAAGCTAAGGAGCAAGACACCCATCCAACAAAGACAAATCCCCAGATCAGCACGTAGACTTATAATCATCCCTATCCCAGATACCTAGACATCAGCATCAAAACACAGTCAATAACAGGCAGGGCAATCTGTCTTCACTGCAGCCCAGCAACCCTACAACAGCAGGCCTTGACTATTCCAACAAAGCTGAAGCCCATGAAAAAGACCATATTTACCTATTTTCAGAGAGACTTTGTGTGTGTGTGTGTGTGTGTGTGTGCGTGTGTGGTGGGTATTGGTGTAGCCATAGTGGTGAAAACCACAGTCTCATTTCACTTTCTCAGTAGGAACAGAGATGCTATCTGCACAAGCTTCTTGGTAGAGAAAACCAGAGTCAGGGCTAATAGTTCTCCACCCTCCTGAGCTGAGACAAGGCAATCTTGGGATGCTACACTTAATTAACTGCCTTGATTGTGATATCCACACATATGATTAAATTCTATAGGACTACAAGGGATTCCTTTCCTGAGTAAGTGCAGGTATGGTTGGAGCCTCCTAAGTAAGTTCTGCAGACCACACTAACATCAATTTCCTGTTTTGCGCTTGCACACTGAGCTGCAGTTCTGTAAGTATTAACATGTACAGGAGCAGAATTCAACCAGCATCTGTTTATTGCATCTCCTTGGAATCGGGGAGACAGTGGAGAGAGGTCACCCCAGAGGGTCTGCTGTAGCACAGGAGATGAGACTGAGGGTTGGATCTAGAGGAACAGAACAGGGGAAGTGAAGGACACACAGCACCTCCTTTTGTGGTTCTTTGCACTTTCTCATGCATTCTGCAATTATTTTGAAACAAGAAGCTTTTTAAAAGACCTCTTTGCAGATGGCATCTTACTAGATTGTCATAATAACTCTTGCAAATTAAATAATATGATTGATGGCATTTTATAAGAAAGGAAAACAAAGATCCAAGGACAAATTCTGTTGGAAAAACAGTAGAGCTAATGTCTGTGCTGTCTAGCACTAAAGTTAGACCTTTGGAAGTGCTGACATGCGTATTCAGTTGTGAGTATGAAAAGAGTTAGGGAACCATTCTCAGAAATATGGGTGTGCTTTAGGTCAGAAATCTCCAAAGCAAAAGTAAAATTCGCCCTTTGTCCTCCCATAACTTACGGTAAATATGAAGATGGTAGTGTTTTGTGGTGGTGGGGGTATTCTCTATATTTATGTCTGCTTTGTAAGTTCCTGCATCTTCCGTTCTCAGGTGTTTAATGATTAGGTCATAGTTCTGTTCTGTGACATTTATTCGTCCTTCATAAACCGACTGGGACACAATAACATCAGGTGGTGCTCCCTGGAGTCCTGGTTTGACAAAAGCAACGGATGATTGAAAAGTCCAGGCAATGTTTTTAACTTTTTGTGGCTCTTGAATATTTAAGGGGAAAATAACTGACTCCCCAAGAATCCCATTCACCAGGAGCGAATCTGCATCTCTTGTTGCTGCTTCAGACCCTGAGGATAAAAATAGAAAACAGTAACCATCAGACTGTTGAACCTCTTTATGTTCCTTCTCTGTCTTGGGTATCACTGAGGAACTTACTCAGACACTTGCTCATCCTGTGTCTTGACAATGTCTTCTTTCATTCTAGGTATGTTTTTCTTCTTCTTCTTCTTTTTTGTTTTGGTTTTTTGAGACTCTGTGTGTGTGTGTGTGTGTGTGTGTGTGTGTGTGTGTGTGTAGTCCTGGCTGTCCTTGAACTAGATCTATAGCCCAGGCTGTTGATCTCAGAGAGATCCACCCGTCTCTGCCTCCCAAGTGTTGGGATTAATGGTGTACAACACCACTGCTCGGCTTACTCTAGGTATGTCTAATATACTATGACAAGTAAAATTTAGTTAAATATTTGCAGTGTTGTCTGAAACAAAATTGTCCCTGAATGAATACATGTATTCATTTATAAATGGATGAATGAAGAAATGAACTTAGCCTATTTGGTAAGCTGCTGCAGAGTCTATTCAACACAAGAGTGAATTTTAACACTTCACTCTGTTAAGGAAACAGGTATTGTGGGTCATATGCTCTATGTAGGTTGGGAAGATAGAAGTGAACAGAAAAGATACCCTCAAAACCATCAACTTAGGGAATAATTTTGTCAGAACCTGGAAGAACTCTTTGCCTTTATCTTCCAAGGATAAAAGAAAAAAATGTAACATATTTTTGAAGACCACAGTAAAAAACAAAAAGCAAACAAACAAAGCAGTGACCCACATACTCCAGGAACTGTCCCCAACTCTTCTACTACTGGGTCGAAGGAGCAGGAAAGGGACACACTTGATATCTTGGATCTAATGAAGGTTTCTGCTCTTTTTCCCCTGAATGCCTCCTAGTCTTCAGAATTTATGCATCTATTATAAAGCAGTAGTAACATGTTTTAATACAGCAGATCCACTACTGTGGATTCTTTAATAATCAGAAGTGTTTGAGATTGGCTGGGAAGTATTTGATAATGAAGTATGTGATAATGTCTCTGACATGGGAACTGACCAGTCACGAACATGAACAACGAGCTGGGCTGTTTTGATGTGAACTAGCTATGTGCAGACCCCCAAAGTCAATTCATGTTTCTCACATAAGTGGATTCAGGTTAACCCTAAAGCTGACACAGGGCTTGGTATATAGAGGGTCTGTTGTGAATGCAGTCACTAAAATGAAAGGATTTCTCTGCATGGTGGGGGTCTCTCTATGGCCACCTTTGCCCTTCAGTTCAGTCGGTACTGCAGGAGCCCAGGATTGCTAAGATGAACCTCTTTCCTTTTGGGTCAGTGGAAGGTTTGCCCTAAGGAGGAAATACTGGTAACTTAGTTGGGATGGGCAAGCCAAGTCAACATGTTTCAGGGCACTACCGCAAGTAAGGGTGGGACAGGAGGAAAGTAGGGACACTTACCTACCAACATTTATTAAGTGCTAACTACCCATCCATGCTGTTAGGAGCACAGGGATAATTGGATACTGCTATAGCCCTGAGGAACCCACGGAATATAAGAGGAAACATGATGGGCGCCAAATGGAATGGATGACAGAAAGAAAACATACAGAGAACATCAAGTTAGGCTAATGCTGTCTGTAGCAGCCACACTTTGCAGAAATCCGCAACATCAGTTGTCACCAGGTAAATTATCCCACTGAGTTGGTAGGGTTCACAGAGGACACCTGGAATATCTTAGCTTGTGTCTCAGGTGTAGCATGCCAGAGGCTAAGCTTAAAGGATTCTGAACTTGTTTTCTGGTGCTGTGTGACTTCCAAATGCTTAACACATTTCAAACAGAGAGCCCCAAGTTTTCTCTTTACACTGGGTCCTGCAAATGCCATAGCCAACCCCTGTATCAAATTGCTTCCATGTTTCAAGGCTTTTTTGAATTGAGGTCCTATGGATAAGCTCTCGTTCTCCTCTTCTGGTTTAAGTTAGGCATAAGATGAACCAGATATGTGATATCTAATTCTGGCTATGTTCCATGTTGGAGCCCATAAATGTGGATCTGTTCCACCTTGACCAAAGGTCAGAGAGTTCAGTTATATTCTTGCTCCTTCATGACAAGGAGGTTTGAACCGTGGTGTGGCTACTACAGGATGCTTGGCATATGGTGTGGTTGCTGCATGTCCTACCTAAACAACAGAATACTTAACTCAGGATATAATTGCTTGATGTTTTGGGTACTGAAGAGGTAATTACTCTGTTTTGGTGTCATGGTAAAGTAGTCTTTTGCCTTCTCCCCCTGCTTTGGATTGGAATATATAAAGCATATGAAACATAAGCACAGGGAATTCAGTATTCACTGGGTTGCCCTCCAGACTCTAGTGTAGATCTTTGTATATTTCTTTTTATCTCTGTTTTTTCCGTCTGACATTTCTGATCCACACGCCCCTACCTTTGAACATATGAACCTATCGAAGCTGGACCCCAACAACTCTATCATTATCTTCGGGAAATGTGGAAGCCATTTGCTAAGGCTGAGAACTTCGTGGTGGTAAAGCCCTTGTGCCACAACAAGCTTTTGAATGTGGTGTCAGTGCTCAGCTATGCTCCACTCCCCACAGCAAAGTCATTCAGGAAATGATGGTGGGCTATCAAAGAGCAATCAAGCAGGAAGGGCAATGCGTAGGTGATGCTGCAGGGGAAATACTGCAGCTTTTTGCACTGATGATATTGTTGCAAGAACCTTGAGCTCGCTGAGAAAAAGCAAAGAGTTTGAATAGGTGTGAAATGAATTTTCTGCTGCTTTCAAAGGCACACAGTTGCTCCGGGAGAGGTACCTTTGAGACGACAGCATGTAACTGAAAAACACACGAGGCAGGCTCCAGACTGGGCATCTACTTCCAAACTGGGCAAACTCAATAAAGTTACAAAGCCTTTTATAGTCTATAATAGTGTAACATTGGCCCCCATCTCCTCAGTGAGCAGCAAACGGTGTAATGTGAGCAGAAGCGCTTTGTTAACTGCCATAGTGAAACTAATGTGAATTATTCCTGGTGTTGATTTTGACCAATTGGTATGTGCATTTTAAAGATGGCTTGACCCTTCCCTGTGACAACTCAGTGATGCTAAGGCCATATTGGACTCCCCCCCCCACTTTAAAGCAGATTTATGGGGTAATTCAAGTAAAGCCCAACTGAATGCTTTTAAGTGCTCTACTTGGTGGATCTCAATCTGCCCTTAAAATACTTCAGTTTTTAAAGAAAGAATCTTTCTGCCAATCAACTCCAATATTTATTTTTCTACATGCTGCAGAGACTTGAATATTACATTATTACCAATCTCAGCAAAATCCAATTTTGGAGAGCATTTGTGGCACAAAAATGTCTTGAAAGGGGGTTGAGATTTGCACGTCATATGTGAGGCCCTAAGTTTGAGCCTCAGGGGAATTAATACCAAGTTGGGGTAATAATACACATGTGTATAACTTTCCTTTGCAGTATGAAGTAGGAAATGTCAGGTGAATGAATGACATTCATCAATGGTAATTTCAGTCAAATCTCAAAAAGAGAAAGAATACTTTGAACTATGGCTGTGAGAAAAACATATTGCAAAGAGCAGAATTCTCTAGGTAGTGGGAAGAAAAGGAGTCTCAGGTCTTTGGGTTCTAAATTCAAGTTCACAAGTTTTGATGCTAATTGAGTCTAGATTTTCATGATGGGAGAGGGAGGGAGAGAGAGAGTTCTAGAAACAAATTAGGTTGGGATATGGGAAAATCTTTAATTTGAGTTTATTTAATAGGTAGAGATATCTAATAAAATTTTTGAGGATTAAGATTAAAATAACGTGTTGGGGTAATTTAAAATAGTAATGATGTATATAAAGAATGAGAAGCTTTGGTAATAGAGGAAACAGATATGCTATGAAGAAACCAGAGAGAACTTTAAGAGGCTAATGCAGCCATCTAGGCATGAACCATGGGAGTTATAATAGGAATGGAAAGGAAGGGCTGAGTTTGAGAGATAGTGCAAGGAAGGGCAATGACAAAATAGGCACCTCATACAATTCACTTGTTTTGCTGTTTGTTTGTAGCTTCTGGTTTGTGTCAGTGAAAAATTAAACGTAGAAAACAGATATGCAAAAAGATGTCAAACGGAAAAGACAAGGCGAGTGTTAGAACTGTTGAATCTGTGATGAGATTGGACCACCTCAGCAAGCAGTTGGAAGGAAGGATTATAGGAGAAAGTATGGTCTAGAGGTATTGTTGGTTGGAAGGACATGGTAACAGAACCTGCTTGCTGTGGGACAGTTGCACACCGTGTAAAGATATATTTCTATGATTGCTGTAGTAAAAAGGTGAACAGCTAATAGCTAGACAGGAGGTATAGGTGAGGTTTTTGGGGAGAAAAAGGAAAAGGAAGAGGATCTAGGCATGCAGGAGATGCCTGGAGACACAAAGAGGAAACAGGAAGTGCCAGATGGAATACTATGTGGAATCTATGTGATAGAACATAGATTAAAATAAATGATTAATTTAAGTTATCAGAACTAGTTAGGAACAAGTCTAAGCTATAGGCCAAACATAATTAACTGCATAATTAATAAAAAGTCTCTATGTCTTTTGAGAGCTGGCTAGCAGGACAGAAAAAGACTCATTACACCTGCTAGCTATTTTCCAATATTTGTTCTCTCCTTCATCACAGTGACAGACCCCTTGATGGTTAAAAGGGCAGATGACCACCAGAATAGAGTACATTATCCTGCTTTCTGCTAGTGAAGTGTCGTCGTGCCACCGAGTTCAGGCCAACCAAATATAAAATATAAGTAAAGGTATTATATATAGCTTCAATTTCTTTTAGGAGAGGAAAAGATGCTCTCTCCATCTCTTTTACTTTATACTTTATTTTGTCATGGTAGCTGGACCCCTGAGAAATGTCAGGAATCAACGAGAAACCAAGTATTGAGGTCAGTGATATAGAAAGATTAAAAGTCAGGAACTGTAAGGTTTAGATCTGGAGCTGAGCTTGTGAGAAGTGTCCACAGTAATAGAAAAAGTATCAAAAACAACAAAGCAAACAAGTAGATCGGATGGTTACTTATCAACAGAGAACCTACTATAGCCTCAAGATGATCAAAAAGGGATTGTCTGTGATACAATAGTTCAGTGTGTTCAAGTAGGATGGAAGCTGAAAATATCTCTTAAATTTTATATCTTTGAAGGTGTGGCGGTTTGAAAGAAAACGGCCCCCAAAGGGGTGGCACTATTAGGTGTGGCTTTGTTGGAGGAAGTGTGTCACTGTAGGGGTGGGCTTTGAGATTTCCTATGTTTGAAATACTGCCCAGTGAGTCAGTTGACTTCCTGTGTCTGCAAGATGTAGCACTCTCAACTCCAGCACCACATCTGCCTCCACTCTGCCATGCTCCCTACCACGATGATAATGGACTGAACCTCTGAAACTGTAAGCGAGCTACTCCAATTAAACCTTTTATTTTTACGAGTTGCCATGATCATGATGTCTCTTCACAGCAATAAAAACCCTAAGACAGAAGTGTATTGACGCTCTTTGAGAATGGAAAGCATGTGAGACAATCCAACAGGAAGCCAGATTATCCTGCTGGGGGAGGTGGAAGGGATGCGAGTTTGAGCTGGGTGGGTTTGTATTCATTTGGTGACCCCTTTCATTAAGTAGACCACAGGATGGACTGGAATAACGTCTGTTTCATAGGACACTGTTAGCACAGCACACAGAAGGTGCTTACAGCATAGTAAACATTTAGTGTAATAAAACATAAAGTAAAAGATAATCATTCTGATGGCATCACCTCTTCAGTCATGTGGGCGGTGAGGCCAGCTGCTAAGAAGGAGATCAGGGTCAAACTGGCTAGGAAATCTGACAACAATGGGTATGTGTTTTAAATTCAGATATATTTGTAGCTATTAGTATAATTACGAAAAAAAAAACTATTGAAACCCTTATCTCCTCATTTCTAGATGTGGTAACTACTTGATAATGTATGAAATAGCACTTAGCACAATGTGTGGGTGGTACATATAAACGGTAGTTTCAATTATTTTGGTGGAAAAAGTTTGAGATGTGGTCTTATAAGCCGGCAAGAGGTTGATGAAGCAGATCAAATGGCTGCGGAAACCTTGGAATCCAAGTCAAGAGGTGTCCTACAGCTACATCATAGCTGACCAATCTCATTTTCAAACTCCCGTAGAGCAGACTGACCACAAATGGGAAGAGTGAGAAGCAGACTATGCTTCCAAAGAAGAGATAAGGGCTAGAAGAGGCAACATACATCAAAGGAGGACAGATTTGTTTTGACTCGCAGTTCATAGGTTTTAGTTCATAGTTACTTAGCTTCACTGCTATAAGCTGAGGCAAGGTAGAATATCACGGCAAGGAGCATGTGCTAGAGGCTAGCTTTCCTCCTCATGGTACCCAGTAATCAGAGAAGGAACAGATGAGTCGGGAAACAAGGTCTCCCTTTCTAGGCAATAACTTCCAGTAATCAATGTCTCCTCATTAGATCCCGTCTCCTAGTTTCTCTCACTTCCCAGTATTTGAATTTGTCAAAGGATTGATCCACTGATGAAGTTAGAACCTTTGCAATATGATCACTTCTCCAAACCCAGCAGATTAAAACTAAGCCTTTAACATATGGGGTTTGGGGGCTGGAGGAGAGGCAGATATTTCATATTCGTACTACAACACACGGTAAAAGTCTGTCATGATGATTTGGTAGCTCTGAGGAGGAAGGAATCTATAGAGTAGAGATCATGGGACCACACCAGCATGGATGGAGCACTGTGGGCAGACTCTCTGAGAAAGGCAGCCTTCCTCTCTCTTTAGGCTGGAGCCCTTCTCCTGGAAGGACAGATTAGGCCGTAGATTAGCCAGTGACCTGTGTTTAGCTGGGTGATGTCTTCTGTACCTATGGGCGGACTTTACAAACACACATTCCATGAATAAGTAGCTGCCCAAAGCTGTCACTGGAAGGAGACAACAGGAATGGTGGGAAAGACATTTGAAAAAGAATAAAGAAACAGAAAAAGAGTCAGAAAACCGTCTGGGGTTGAGAACTTGATGAGCTGGACCGTCTTTAACTGGACAGAGGGAAATTCGTTGTGGAGCTTCTTAGGTTCTATGAAGAGCAGATACCATGTCCTCTGGGCTTGTGAAACCACTTAGTCTCCTTAGTTCCTTTCATGGACTTCACCATCGTCTAGATCCTGGCAGATCAGACCTCAGTCATTCACCTGCCATCCTCTCTCTCCCCCTGACAGCTGTACAGGCCAGGAGTGCCTCACCTCGGCTCATGTGTCTGCTCGGTCCCCTTTCACGCCAGACCCTCCCGCATGCCTTTGTCTTATGTAGGTCTTGCTTCTAACATCCTCCCATCAGAGAGAGCTTTTCTGACTGTCACCACTCCAAAAGCAATGGGACCTGCAGAATGGTGCCTAAAAATGAGGCGGACTAAGGTCTCATATTGTAGCCAACTTTATTTAGAGCCTCAGATAATTTTTTATTCTTTAAGCAAGGTCATCCTGTAGGCAAAGTTCATAAAGTTCAAGCTGTATACCAATCACAAGGACAAGCTGTGCTTGGCTGAGTAACCCCAGTAAATGCAATGGTCATCTGAACCAAATCCACTCCTGTTTGCTGCGCCTAGGAGGGGCACAAGAACATTTTCCAAGAACAGTTCTGTGCTTTGGAGGATGGAGATCACAAGTCTCTTGTTCTCTTTCCTTGGAGTTTTCTCACAGGCACCAATAATTCCCCTCACACAACTTCCCCCATGGACTGTGTTCTGACACCCGAGCACCAATGCTAAAGCCACCCACTCTTTGTGTTTTCTTTTTGTGCCAGACAACACTACTTAAAGTCTCAAATATGTGTATTAATTTATCATCACCCCCTTTTCCCTGAGCACAGCCTACTTGAATGAAGAGTCTTTCTTTTCATCACTAATGTTTCTCCTATAACCAGTGGATGGTTTTTAAAGTATTTCTTGGGGATGGGGGGGGGGGGCGGAGAATAAACACGAACACCTTTTCTTGCTGTGAGTACAATCACTCTCTCTATTTAGCAATAGAAATATGAAATAAAGCAAATAAACAACAAGAGAGAAAAATACAACAGCAGAACTAAAAATGAGGGCCAAAGAGAACTTTTCACTGGTCTCTAGGTCTTGGTCAGAGTTCAAATTGATTCATGAGACCGGATAGTCAGCAAACTGTAGCTTCCTTTTACTGGAATATCTGCTCTGTTTGAAAAGAAAATCCACATGAATCTATAGAATGGGGACCCACAACGTAGCAACAGTGCTACAAACTGCAGATCAAGAAACATGATCCATGCAAGACTCTATTGCTTGTTACGCTCAGTCCGTTATGATCCACAAGGAAAGAGAGAATCAACACTTATGGGTTCTAAAGACTTTAATAATAAGTCACCACCTAAGCAGGTCACTGATCAATCATGGCTTCCAAAACAGTGACTCAGGAGCCTGATTACTCCTGGCAGCCCTGAACGGGGCCAGAAGCAGGGTTCATAAACAAAATTCACAAACGTTTGTTGCCAAGTTACAGACATAATTTTCACAATCAGACGAAAGATCAGGGACTTTCCTTGTGTGTTCCATCACTGTCACCTGACACAAAATGGGAGTTTTTCAATCCAACCAATCAGATTCATTTGTATTTTTTTCTTCCTGTTGTTAGGAACAGCCATAATGTTTTGAGAGAACTAAGGGACATAGCAGACTATTCTGTTGCCTAAGGAGGAGGTTGGTCAGCCATTGAAAAGTTCGCAGCTCTCCTAGGGCTTGCCCAGTCTACATGTTACCCTAAAAGTAAAATGGAGTCTGAAGTAAAAATGGCAGTACTTAGGCCAAGGTGATTTTGCCTGCTCCCTTCATTGCTGACTAGCTAGACATCCAAGAATGTACTGAACCAGCTAAGCCTCAGGATCCTAGATGGTCAATGAAACTGAGAAGAGCCATCCCTTGGAGTTACTTTGAGGGCTAGATGATCTAGTGACAGGTCTCTCCAGGTTCTGTACCAATGGAGAAGGATTTAGAGACCCTCAGGAAATCTTGCCTTGAGGTGTATCCTTGGCCTGCCCCTTTGTAAGTCACTGTTGACCTGCCTTTAAGACTGAGACCACCTGGCTGTGACTACTGGTGTTACGGGATATTAGTTCTTCATGCCTCAGTTTCCTCAGCTTTCCAGTGACACTGGAAATAGCACTGACCTCATAAAATTGTTGCAAGATGCTTTGTTGATGCTCATGGGAGGCCTGCCCCTTTCTGAGCAAATATGGAGGAGGAAGGAAGAGTAGGTTGAAGGGGGATGGGAGGAGAGGAAGGAGTGGGAGGAGAGGAGAAGCTGCAGTGGGGATGTAAGAGAAATAAATTAATAAAAAAGTGTTATGAGAGCTAAATAAGTTAATATCTGTGGGCTGGCATATCCTGACCACTGTTTCTTAAATACAAAACAAATAAGAGGCTGGAGGGATGACTCAGCCTGTCAAGTAATTGCTTTGTAAGCACGAGGATCTGAATTCAGATCTCCAGCACACATCTGTAACTCTAGCACCATGGGGGTGGGGTGGGGTGGGGTGAGGAAGAGCCAGGCAGATTCCTGGAAACTCATTGGTCATCCAACCTCGCTGAATCAATGAACTCCAGGTTCAATTAGAGAATCTGTCTTACAAAATAAGGGGGAGAGCATTCAAAAAAGACATTATATGTTGACCTCTGGCCTCCTCATGCAGGTGCACACATATGCACCTGTGTGTACATGGGAATATACCACACACACATAGCACATACTCATTCATAAATATTTCTCAAACAAATGATATTGTTGAAGGGACTAAATACTTTATATTACTCTAAAGGAAAGAAAAGGTTGGGACATTGGGGTGAGGCAGAGGGTATGTTAGAGAGGAACTAGGGACGGTTGAATTATTGCCTAACAATCACTCCTACCCTTTGTTTCCTCATGTCCCTTTAAATAAACATTTCTTGTTCTTGTTTGGGGGGTGGGGCAGGAATTAAACTATCCTTTTTTGATCTCCATCCCAGAGTTAGCAGTGTGGCCAGAAGGTCTCTCCATATTTGAGACCTGGGCGGACAAACAGACATAGCTTGAGTATACAACACTCAAATAAGAGTCAGTTATATTCGCCAAAATAAGTCAAGAGATGTTGAGAGCAATGAGGAAGGAAAGGGCAGGCCAACAGAAATCCTATGTCACTCTCCCCATAATTATAGAAATTCTTAGGTCACAGTTGTGTTTTTTAAAAAGCAACCTGCAACCCTCTACAGCAGTATACCATTTTTCTAGACATTTTTATTTTATGTAATCTTTATTAAGACTTAGCTTATTCTGAATCAATACTTTAAAACATGAAATAAAACACAAAATCTCAAACAGAGGTGGGGGCATGATCATCAATTGCTTTACTAGTGTTGCTCCTCTTAGCAGACACTCAAATTTTGATTAAAACAAAATTCCTCACTTTTTGACTTCTAAGTATCTATGTATCAACATTTTCATCTGAAAATGGGCTTATTAATAAGTACAATCCATCTTATGGAGTACCATGGGATTGAACAAAGTGATATTATAGAGAACTTAGAATTATGTCAGACATATAGTGATTGTTTCATACATGGTTAATCTTTGCTTTTATTGATGGGAAATAGGAGAAAAATCAAAGGGGAAGGGTTGAGTGGATAGATGCAAAAATGGGAGGAGGATGGAAAATAATCAAACCAACATAGGAAAGGCTTAATAGAGAGAATGAACAAGGAGGGAGTGGCAGACTATTCTGTCTTCTGTTCCTGGAGGCTAAGTGGCTCTAAGACACATGGATAATCAGTCACAGAGCTCACAAAACCACGAGAAGTTGAATCAGAGCACAAGACTGTAAGTCTTGCCTTGGAGAAGACTTTTCCAGCACGAAGTAGCCATGAACTCACTTCTCCACCTTCCTTATCCTGTAACGTCAGAGAAGAATGCAGGTTTCTATATGAGTTCTCCTTCGCTTCTTGGCTGTTTCACTGCTCCAGTTGCTGGGGGAGGGGCAGAAAAGCCATCCATGCTCAGCACTGAATAGAAGGGACCACTCACTCCACCAAGGGAAGCAGCATATTGTATAGAGCATATTGTATCCTTCGGAACTATCTGTGAAATAACTCTAGGTACACTTAGGGTGATCCATAGTTTTGACTTCTTTGAAAACAAGGCCTCACTCCCTGTTTTGAGCATGTCTGACAAAATTAATATCTCATCTCTGGTTTCCTTTTTAATATCCCAATAGCCTGTACTCAAACTCAAACTGCTACTGTTTTGCTGTTTAGCTTCCTTAGACCGTCTCACAAACAACTAAGTCCTGCCCAGGATCTCTGTACAACAGAACCAGGACCGTTCTTAATAAAACATGAAACACAAATGTGAAACACAGCACCAGAATCAGCTAACATATACATGTTTTTGAGACAGGAGCTCACTATGTGTAGAGGACTGACCTGGAACTCACTATGTAGACCATAATGGTCTGGAATTCCCCTGCCTCTGTCTCCCAAATGCCAAGATTAAAGGTGTATACCACCACACTTGGCTATTATTTTCAAGTACTTACTACATTCAGAAAAGCACACACACACACACACACACACACACACACCCACACACACACACACACCATCACTACCAAAATAGTAGGAATCAACAATCACTTGTCATTGACATCTCTCAATATCAGCGATCTCAATTCCTCAATAAAAAGACACAGACTAACAGAATGGATGTAAAAACAGGATCCATCCTTCTGTTGCACCCAAAAACCACAACTCAACATCAAAGATAGACATTTTCTCAGAGTAAAGGGATGGAAAAAGATATTCGAAGCAGATGAACCTAAGAAACAAGCTGGTGTAGCCATTTTGGTTTCTGAAAAAATAGACTTCAAACTAAAACTAATCAAAAGAGATGGGAAGGACACTATATACTCATCAAAGGAAAAATCCACCAAGAGGACATTGCAATTGTTAACATCTATGTCCAAACATAAGGGTACCCAGGTTTGTAAAAGAAACACTACTACAGCTTAAATCACAGATTGATCCTCCCACACCGATAGTGGGAGACCTCAATACCCCATTCTCACCAATGGACAGGTCAACCAGACAAAAACTAATCAGAGAAATGCTGGCACGAACAGACTTTATAAACTAAATGTACTTAACAGATCTTTACAAAACATTTCACCCAAATGCAAAAGATTATGCCTTCTTCTCTGCACCTCATGAAACCTTCTCCAAAATTGACCACATACTCAGAAAAAAAGCAAGCCCCAATAGATACAAGAAAACTGAAATAACTTCCTGCCTCCTATCAGATCACAGGTTAAAGCCAGCTATAAAAAACACCAGCAACAACAGAAAGCTTACAGACTCATGGAAACTGAACAACTCTCTACTGAGCAAAAAAACAGACCAAGACAGAAATTAAGAAAGACTTTCCAGATTTCAATGAAAGTGCCTGCACAACACACCCAAACTCATGGGGCACGCTGGGAGTGGCTCTAAGAGGGAAGTTCATAGCACTAAGTGCCTACATTAAAAACCAAACACCTGGAGAGATCTCACAGTAGCAACTCAACAGCACACTTGAAAGTGTTAGAACAAAAAGAAGTAATCACAGGCAAGAGGAGTAGACACAAGAAATAATCAAACTCAGGGCAGAAATCAATAAACTAGAAACAAAGAAAATACCCCCAAAAAATCAATGAAACAAAGTGTTCTTTGACAGAAATCAACAAGATAGGTAAGCACGTATTCAAACTAAAAGGCAGAGCTAGAATATCCAAATTAACAAAATTAGAAATAAGAAGGGGAGCATAGTAACAGACACCTAGGAAATTCAGAGATTCAAAAGTAAATTCTTAAGAAACTTGTACTTCACTAAATTAGAAAATTTAAAAGAAACGGGTAATTTTCTCAATAGGTACCACTTATCAAAGTTAAATCAAGATCAGATAAGCAATTCAAACAGATCCATAAACCCCCAGTGAAATAGAAGCAGTCATTAAACGTCTTCCAACCAAAGAAATCCCCAGGCTAGAAATATACCATATTTTCAAAGAGGAGTTAACACCAACAGTTCTTAAATTATTTCACAAAATAGAAATGGAAAAAACATTGCCTAACTCATTTTATGAGGCCACAGTTCACCTGATACCCAAACCACACAAAGACCCCAAAAAGAAAAAAAAAATTACAGACCAATTCCTCTTATGAGCACAGACACAAAAATACCTAATAAAATACTTGCAAACTGAACCCAAGAACACATCATGATCAAGCCGCTTCATCCCAGAAATGTAGGGATAACTCAGTATACAAAACCAATAAATGTAATCCATCACATAAACAAACTGAAAGGAAAAAAAAAGACACGATCATCTCATTAGATGCAGAATAGGCCTTTGGCAAAATACAACACCCCTTCATGATAAGGGTCCTGGAGAGAGCAGAGATATAAGGGACATATCTAAACATAATAAAAGCAGTTTACAGTAAGCCCATAGGCAACATAGAATTAAATGGAGAGATACAGCAATTCCACTAAAATCAGGAACAAGACAAATTTATCCACTTTCTCCATATCTATTCAATATTAGTGCTTGAATTCTTAACCAGAGCAATAAGACAATGGGAGGAGATTAAGGGTATACACATTGGAAAGGAAGAAATCAAAGTATCTTTATTTGCAGGTAATATAATAGTATTCATAACCGACCCTAGAAATTCTATGGGGAACTCCTAAGCTGATAAACACTTTCAACAAAGTAGCTGGATACAGAATTAACTCACAAAAATTAGTAACCCTCCTATAAAAATCAGGGAAACAACACCTTTCACTACAGCCTCAAATAATATAAAATATCTTGGGTTAACTCCACCAAGCAAAGTGAAAGACTTACATGATAAAAACTGTAAGATATTGAAGAAAAAATAGACAAAGATATCAGAAGATAGAAAGATTTCCCATGCTCATGGATCAGTAGGATTAACATAGTAAAATGACCATCCTACAAAAAAACATCTACAGATTCAATGCAATACCCATCAAATTTCCAATGCAAATCTTCACAGATCTTGAAAGGACAATTCTTAACTTCATATGGAAACACAAAAAACCAGGATAACTAAAATAATCTTGAAAAATAAAAGAACTTTGGGAGGTCTCACCATTCCTTATCTCAAGTAATATCACAAAGCAATAGTAATAAGAACATCATGGTATTGGCAACAGTAGACACATTGATTAATGGAATTGAATTGAAGATCCAGACATAAATTCACAGACCCATGGACTATGATTTTTGATAAAGAATCAAAGAAGCCAGAATTATACAATGAAAAAAGAAAGAATCTTCAACAAATGGTGCTGGTCTAACTGGATGTCTGCATGTAGAAGAATGCAAATAAATCCATACTTATCACCCTGTACAAAACTCAAGTCCAAGTGGATCAAAGACCTCCACCTAAAAATCAGATACAATGAACTGATTGAAGAGAAAGTGAGGGATAGTCTTGTACTCACTGGCACAGGAGAACACTTTGCGAATGGAACATAGATAATGTAGGCAATAAGATCAACAATGAAGAAACGGGACTTCGTGAAATTGAAAAGTTTTTGTAAGGCAAAGGACATCACCATTCAGATAAAGCAGCAGTCTACAGAATGGGAAAAGATTTTTAGCAACTCACCATCTGATAGAGAACTAATATCTAAAATATATAAAGAAACTAGGTATCAAAAAACCAAATAATCTAGTTTCAAAAATGTGGTACAGACCTAAACAGAGAATTCTCTTTAGAGGAAACTCAAATGGCTGGGACACACTTAAAAGAATTGTTCAAAATCCTTACCCCTCAGGGAAATGCAAATCAAAGGTGTTGAGATTCCATCTTACACCTGTCAAAATGGCTAAGATCAAAACACAAGTGACAGCTCATGTTGGAGAGGATATGGAATAAGGGGAACACTCATCTATTGCTGCTGGGAGTGCAAACTTGTACAGTCATTGTGGAAATTGATAAGGCAGTTCCTCAGAAAGTTGGGAGTCTATCTACCTCAAGATCCATTTACCCAAAACATGCTTCATATTACTACAGGGACACTTGCTCAACCATGTTTATTGCTGTTCTGTTCACGATTGCCAAGAACTAAAAGCCACCTGTATGCCCCTTAATAGAAGAATGAGGAAAGAAATTGGAGTGCATTTCCACAATGGAGTGTTTCTCAGCTTTTGAAAAAATTGACATCATGAAATTTATAGACAAATGGATGGAACTAGAAAAAAATCTTTCTGAGTGAGGTAACCCAGACCCAGGAAGATAAATATGATAACACATTCACTTATTTGTGAATTCACTTATATGTAAATGATTACCAACCTACAATCTATAGACCCAGAGAGGTTAGGTATAGAGGAACGTAAAAGAGGGATTACATGAATCTCTCTGGGAGGGGAAAATAGAAGAGATTTTATGGGTGGACTGGGGGAGGGTTGGGACAGAAACAGGAGAGAAGGATCAGGTGGAAGGGACGAGGGGAGATAGGGTTAGGGGAGTGGATGTGGGAGAGACAGCTGGAATTTAGGGGCATTTGAGGGAGTATATGGAAACCTACTGCAGTGGAAACTTTCTAAAATATATCAAGGCGATCCTAATGAGGTCTCCTAATTGGTGGGGTGACAGAGTCCCAACTGGCTATCTCTTGTCACCAAAAGAGGCTTCCAGTACCAGGAATACCAGGACTGGGTTTCATTTAGTTGAGTTATTGGGCAAGTGGGGGGTCTCATGGAAATCCCCAAATGACCCAGGCTGTTGCTAAGACAAGGGGTTGTTCTCCACAAAGTGATAGTGATGACCCATTTTATAGGATAACACCAACACAACTCATTGAACATGGAGAAGTTCAGCTGGTACCTACATGGAGTCTTTATGCCCGTATTCTGGTATGGGAAGGTACTCTGTAGGCTACCAAAAGAGAAAGTGAACAATAACACGGCCACAAAACCTTTGATCTACAATCTGTCTTGCATGAACGATACGCTAGGGCAATGGTGTCACAGAACTTGTGGACATAACCAACCAATGTCTGATTTCATTAAAGCATATTCCATGAGATAGAACCCATACTGGACACTGCTTGTGTGACCCAGAGACTAGATAGCCCAGAGACCTAGGGTAAAACCAAACACTACTTTTTTAAAAAAAAAAAACCAGTAATAAAATGACCCCTAATGATACTCTGCTACACTCATAGATCAGTGCCTTGTTCAGTTATCATCAGAGAAGCTTCTTCCTGTGCAGACGGGAACAGATGCAGAGACCCACAGCCAGACATTATGTGGAGAGAGAATCCTTGGGACACACAGCTCTAACGGGGATGTTTCCATCAAATCCCTTCCCTCAGAGCTCAGGTATCCCCACAGAAGAGGAGGCAGGAAGAGTGTAAGAGCCAGAGGTGATAGAGGACACCAGGAGAGAAAGGCTTTCTGAAGCAACTCAGTAAGGCTCATTTGAACTCACAGAGACTGACGCAGCAAGCATGGACCTTCATGGGGCTGTGCCAGGTCCTCTGTGCATATGCTATAGCTGAAAGCTTAGTCTTTTTGTTTTATTTTGCTTTGTTTTGTTTTTGAGACAAGGTTTCTCTGTTTAACAGCTCTGACTGTCCTGGAATTCACTTTGTAGATCAGGCTGGCCTCTGCCTCCTGAGTGCTGGGATTAAAGGCGTACACCACCACCACAACCCGGCTTCAGTTTAGTCTTTTTTGTAGGCTGTTGGGTGTGTGTGAAAGAATTGCTGTAGCATGAATAATAAAAACCCACAAACAGATTTTGGGGTTCAAGCTGAAGATCAGAAAAGCAAAACAGCCAAACCACTAGAAAAGTTTTACCTCTGCCGAGGCTGGCGACTGCAGGGGCCCTGAACCTTTGTCTTCTTCTGTCTCATATTACCCTTTAGTGCTGGGATTAAAGGTGTGTGTCTCCTTACCACTGGGATTAAAGGTGTGAGGCACCACCACCTTGTGTAGCCCAGGGTGTCCTTGAACTCACACATATCCACCTGCCTCTGTCTCCCAAATCCTGGGATTAAAGGTGTGTGACACCACTGCCTGGCCTCCAGTGGCTTAGTTTTACCCTCTGATCTTCAGGCAAGCTTTATTTATTAAAACATAAATAAAATATCACTGTAAGTGGGTCTGGGTCTGCTCTTGGTCTTTTTTCCTTCTGTTGGATTGTATTGTCTGACTTCAGTGTGATTGATGGCTTTTGTTTCATCACGTTCTATTTAATTTTGTCATGCCCATTTGTTATCTCTAGAAGCCTGTTCTTTTCTATGAGAGACAGGAGGAGAGGCCCTGGGGGGAGGAGATGTGGGCGGGAACTGGGAGGAGTTTAGAGAAGGGAAACTAAGCAGGACATATTATATGAACAAAACATTTCTTTTTCAAAAAATGGGGGAAAAAGAAAAGAAACAGAAGCGTTGGTTCTTATCCCACTTGCTAGTGTTTTCTGTTATATGACTCCAGTGCATATCATTAATTAATTAGCTATCCAACAAAACAATCTTTTATCTTTTTTTTTTCAACACAGGGTTTCTCTGTAGCTTTGGAGCCTGTCCTGGAACTAGCTCTTGTAGACCAGGCTGGCTTCGAACTCACAGAGATCCGCCTGTTTCTGTCTCCCAAGTGCTGGGATTAAAGGCGTGCCCCACCACCGCCCAGCCAACAAAACATTTTTTAAGTACTTACAATGTCCCAGACAAATTGTGGAGACAAGACCAGCTAAGCTGAGAGGATTAAACAAAGAGATGGAAATACAAAAGAAAAATCAAACTGACATGATGCTGGACATGAGAAACTTAAACTTAAGTCAAATACATAGTTTGGTGGAAAGCCTCACAGACAAATGGTCATGGGGAGGAGGAGAGAATAACAGGAATCGAAAGCATTCAATAGGAGCTGAAATATCAAGAGGAAGATGATTGATTTATTGGTTTAAAGAAATAAAGCACACAGTTTGGATCTTAAGCTCTTCCTGTAGTTAATGTTTTGAGTAAAATTTAAACAGAAGCCCAGGGTGGTCTGTTGAAAATAGATCAAAGGGACATGTCAATGAATTCCCAAGCATAATTCCTAAAATCTTATGGAACAGTAGGAGTTGAATTCGAACAAGGTTCAGAACTTACAGGTCTGCAGGCAAAGGAACCAGATCCACATGTGCTGCTGGGCCATCTCCGGTCAGGCTGGAGTCTTCTGGGGGAAGCATGAACGCCAGACGCTATCAGCCTGTTTTACTTCACTTTTGGGGCTTCCGGTAGCTTTAGAGGAAGTGTAAGTCGGGGTAAAAATTTGATCTTCTTACTATGACTCCAGTGCCAATAAATTGTTAGTTAACTAACTATTCAACAAACGTTTATTAAGTGCCTACCATGAGCCAGACATATTATGATATGATCAACACCAATAATGTAATTAACCGCCTTTCTTTCGTGGGGTTTCTATCCTTTTTGGAGGGATTGATAATTACACAGGAAATTTCAGTAAGTGGTGATATGTATTGCAGCAAGAAGAAATACAAGGACCTCTGAGAGTGGAGGCATTTATTCCAGGCTAGGGTGAGTTGGAGGCAATTTCTGAAAGGAATTGATAATTTAGCAAAATAAAATAGCATTATTAGCCAAAGAGTTAATTATGTTCTGAATCACGAGACTATCCCTCCTACTGGCCCACTGTCACCGAGGTAAGTTAACTCCCCCACTCATGAACAGCATCAGTTGTCCCTACAGCTGAACTGCATGCAGGCCTTGGTGGGACAAGACCAGCTAGGTTGAACCAACACCAAGACCCAGTCTGACTGCACAATGCAGGTGTGTCAAACGCATTCTGAAAGACAGACGCACGTTTCCAGATGGCAAGACAGAGTTAGAGCCAAAGCTGGCTCTGAAGTCAGAGGCAAACAAGATCCAGCGTAGGAGCCAGAAGTGTCAGCCAGATTCAAAGCCAGAGCTGGTCCAGACAGGTGCTCACCATTAGAGAGCCCAAGAAGTACCCCGTCCCAGAGGAGCACCAGCAAGGCTGGGTTCCAGGATCCAGGAAAGGAACGTGAGAGGTGTCAGATAATATCCAGCCATAAATGGTCTATTTCTGGTAGTGACTGCTATTGAAGATGGGTTCCTACTCTCGGAGTAGGGTGAGAGCGATAGAGTTTAGTATCCTCAGCACAGAAAGAAATAAATTATAACTCTACTACAATCTAATCCCTCCGAAACACTGCACTCACTCTCTGAAACAAGAAAAGTGACCTAAGGGAAACTGACACCTGAGCAAGTTCCAGTGCACAGCTCACAAATAACATGAAAGCATCAAGATAACTTGTCTTGTGCTGGAGGAGAGAGGGTTCAGTGGTTAGCACTCTCTGCTCTTCCAGAGGACCTGGGTTCGATCTCCAGCACCCACAAGTGTCTAGAACTCCTATTTCAGGGGATCCAACAGCGTCTTTTGGTCTCTGAAGGCACTGCACGCGTGTGGTGCACAGACATACTTGCAAAACAATCGTACCTATAAAATAAAAATGAGGGAAAACCCCATTTTTCCCTTAAACTACACACCCCGGAGTAATGACTCCTGATCACAGCGACCTAGAAATAATTTTTAACAGAACGATTATGAATATGTTCTCATTTCCTTGACACAAAACCAGACAGGAGGACCAGTGGAACATAATAAAAGACACAGAGAAAAGCCCACACAGCTACGGTCACTTCATCTTTGTTGATGCTGTCAAAACCACCCAGATGTTGTTCTTCTCAAAGATTTTCACTCACACAAACAATAACAGCGTGTCCTGGCTGGTTTCATGTCAGCTTGACACAGGCTAGGGTTAGTTGAAAAGAGGGAACCTGAACTGAGGCAATGCCTCCATAAGACACAGCTGTAAGACATTTTCTTAATTAGTGATTGATGGGGAGATGAGGAGGGTCCAGCCCTTTGTGCGTGGGGCCACCCTGGGGCTCGTGGTCCTGGGTTTTATAAGAAAGTAGGCTGAGCAAGCCATGGGGAGTAAGCTACTGCGGCACGCCACGGTCTCTGCATCAGCTCCTGCCTCCAGGTTCCTGCCCTGTTTGAGTTACTGCAATGTAGAAGTGTGAGCCAAACAAACCCTTTCCTCCCCAATTTACTTTTGGTCATGGTGTTTCATCGCGGCAATAAAAACCCTAACTAGGACACAGTGACAATAGTATTTATCACTTTAAAGGTCTCTAAGGTCTCCCTGGGTCATAACTCCTAGAGGTAACCCACCATTGGTTCTTGATTTTTCATTTAACAATCTTACAGCTTTTGGGAGCCCCTATTCCAGCCCATGTATGATACCTTTAAAATAATTGATACAAAACAGCTATTGTTTTTACTGATTTTTTAAAAAGACGTTTTCTTAATTTTGTCATATACTCAGAAGTTAGCATTTAAAAAAAAAAACAAAGACAAAACAACCCCAACAACAACAAAAAGCCAAACTCATGTAATAATACCTCTTAAACGGTGAATGGGTTCTCCAAAACTCCACTGTAGTTCATTTGACTCATCAGTTGACACGCGTTAGCAGCTAAGGTAAAGTGTTAGCAAGCCCCAGTACAGAATGAAGTTTTATTCCCTCCTCAGTCTGGTTTCCTTGTCCTGGCACACCTCTATGGGAGGGACTTTCATGCACTTGTTCACCTCTGTGTGCTTAGTGGGGCCAGCTCCAGCAGTTTAGGTCGGGGTGGGGGAGGAGCAGTCGGGTTTGCCAGTCACCACCGTGCCTGGCTGGGTCTGATAGGCTCTTGGTCAGAACAGCAACTGCAGCCACTCCCATGACCTCGCCATCAGCTACATCCGACTTCTGGGAACGTTCCAGGCCAGGCAAACAATTTCCATCCCCAGCACATAGTTTTTGGTATGAGAGAGATGGACACAATTTAATTTACTCCGGAATTATTATGCTACCTCAGGACAAGCCTAGTCCTTTTGTCTGCATTGTTTTAACACCGATGCCTTCTGTCAGTACAACTTTTCTTCCTCTTTTTGTTTTTTCTGTAATATTTATTTATTTATTGTAATTATTTATTGTAGATTAATAAATTTATTTATTGTAGATTAGCACTTTGTAAACCCAATTTACATGCCAGTCCAAGTCATTTAGCTCCACCAAATCCTCCCCGAGTTCATAAAATCCATGTTCCAAATGGGGTTCATCAAGGCTCTGGGACCCCCTTTTCTCAATGCTCTGGGGAACAATATTCTATACTGGGCATCATGCACCACCTCTGGCATGGTTAGTTTCTTTCTTAACACTTATCTCAGTTTACTGTCTCCACTGTCTGACTCTTCCCATCGGTTCCCAGGATCCTGGAATGGGCTCTTTATTACAGATGTGATGTGCATTCTCTTTCCTTTTAGTGGGTATGGAGTTACTTATATAGTGCATGGATGACTGACTTAACAACAGCTGATTCCAATCCTGTCCTAAGCGATGATGTTAAAGCTGCAGTCCTGGAGCTCCCTACATGACTTGCATGTAGTTGCACAGGTGAGAGTCTGCCCCACCCCCAGTTGTTATTTACTGTTTCTTTAAGCCCTGGGAAAGGTCTCGGGAATCTTGATGAAAGAGCTCCCTGAGACTCTGGAGCTGTTTACTCTGGGAGTCTCATGAACTTCACTTACCCTCACCAGGAGGCAATGTTTCGACTCAGAGGAAGTTACTGCGCAACACACATCCTATACACAAATCAGCTTCTAATGGATTAAAGACCCCAAATTAAATCCAGAAATGCCAAAGCTGCTGAGGGAGATGTTCCGAGATATAGGTAAAGGAATAAGATAAAAAAAAATAGAACCCCAGAAGCACAGAAATTAGTCCCAAGAATTAAATGGGATTGCTTCGACCCAGCCTTTGCACAGCGACAAAAATGTCAATTGGTGTGAGCAGCCTACAGACTGGGAGAAAATCTGCCGTCTACACTCCAGGTGAAGGGTGAAAATCTAGAATGTATAGAAGTTCATCAGAAATCAAACAATGAAATCAATACCATGCCTTTCAGTAAATGTGCAAATGAACTGAACAGATAGTTCTCAAAGGAACTATAAGTGGCCAACAAGTGTTTCAAGGAGTGTTTGATATCCTTAGCCATTAGGCAAATGCAAGCTGTAACTACTCTGAGACTCCTATCTCACTCCAGTCAGAAGGCTGTCATCAAGAACACCAACGGTAAAAAGTACTGGTCAGCAGGGGACGTAAGAGGGATGGATGTTTGACGGCTGGTGGGACTGTAGGTGGTGCAATCATTGTCGAAATTCGGGTGAGCATTTCTCAAGCAGGACTAGCAGATGAGCCGGCATTCCACTCCTGTGCACATGCCCAAAGAACTCAGTGCTCTACTGTAGAGATACTCACACATCCGTTTCCTGATGCTCTCTTTACAGTAGCAAGGAAATGGAATCATCCTAGAAGTCCATCAGCTGATGAATGGCTAATGAAAATATAGTGTATGTATGTAATGTATTCAGAGGTGAAGAAAAATGTGAGGGAACGGATGGAACTGGAGAATAGAATTACATGAGGTAACAGGCACTGAAAGACAAACATAGTGTGCTCTTTCTATTTTATTTTTAAAATGTTTTTATTGAGCTATATATTTTTCTCCACTTCCTGCCCTTCCTCTCCCCTCCCCTTATACCCTCTCCCAAGGTTCCCATGCTCCCAATTTGCTTAGGAGATCTTGTTTTTTTCTACTTCCCATGTAGATTAGATCCATGTATGTCTCTCTTAGTGTCTGCATTGTTTTCTAGGTTCTCTGGGATTGTGAACTGTAGGCTGGTTTTCTTTACTTTATGCCTAAAAGCCACTTATGAGTGAGTACATATGTTATTTGTCTTTCTGGGTCTGGGTTGCCTCATTCAATATGATGTTTTCTAGATCCATCCATTTGCCCGCAAATTTCAAGATGCCATTATTTTCCCCCCACTGTATAATACTCTACTCTTGTATGTAAAAACATGCTCTTTCTTATTCTAACTTCTAACAGTTAAATCTATGTACTTAAGTGATGGGGGGGTGAAGAGAAGGCAGGAGGTTAGTGCCTGTAAGATGAGAAAGAACAGCTTCTAGGGCTGGGCTGTGGAAGACAGGAGAACACATGAGATACAAAAGGGGAACACTGACGGAGGAAGGATACAGCAGGGAGGGGGCAACCACGGATTGTAGAGAGAGTGGGGGAGATAACTGCACCTCATGGAACATGCACATTTTTCTTGTCACTATTTCCCTAATACCGTGTTTGCATAACATTTCCATTGTATTAGGTATTATGGCAAAATTTAAAAATTTCAATACAATTTTTTTGGTAGATTCCTGCTGGGAACTCCTTTGCCCGTAAAAGAACAGGCACTGAATAGTGAAGAAGACACAATTATTACTCATTGGGTGCACAGGTTCATTTCCAGAACTGCAGGAAGTAATTCCATATGAGAAACAGCTGAAGGAATTGGGGCTGACTTCAGTTCTTACCTGAAGTTCCCTGACTCACAACTACAGCCATGTCACAACAGACAGTAGAGTTCAACCCAAGAAGGGCTGGGCCTCTGACATGAATGCTCCTGTGGGAATTTCTCATTCTGTGCTTGGATCTTGGATATTTCCAAAATAAAAATAAAAAATTAAATTCTGCTCCTTTCTTTGTTGAGATCCTCCCAAGCATCCAATGACCTTTGGAACTGTTTATTCAAGAGATACTGTTTGTCTATTGCAAAAGCAGCTTGGCATGCAGTAACAAGATAAACACAAGTGTGTGTGTGTGTGTGTGTGTGTGTGTGTGTAGTTGTGTGTAGGAGGGAGGGGTCCACTTGTTCTTCCCAGCCACCTGGCTAACTTACACCCAAAATAATCACACAGAAACTGTATTAATTAAATCATTGCTTGGCCCATTAGCTGTAACTTCTTATTGGCTAACTCTTACATACTAATGTAACCCATCTTCATTAATCTGTGTATCACCATGAGGTTGTGGCCTACCAGCAGTTTCAACACATCTATCTCAGGCAGTGGGTCCATGGCATTTCTCTTTGATTTTGCCCTTCTTTCTCCCAGCATTCAGCATTCAGCAGGAAGTTCCGTCTTCCCCGCCTACCTAAGTTCTGTCCTATCAACAGGCCAAAGCAGTTTCTTTATTCATTAATGGAAATCATAGCACATAGAGGGGACTCCCATATTGTGTGTGTGTGTGTGTGTGTGTGTGTGTGTGTGTGTGTGGTGGGGGCTGTGACAATTTTGATTTTAGTTTGCAAGCTGAACTGAAGGAACTATTTACTGAGCTATGGAGTGAGAACCTGTCTTAAAGAAAAACAATAAAAGCATTGAAAGCATTGAAAGATTAATATATTGTCCGCTTCCATTACATCTCCTTCATCCTTTTGAGACATGACCTTGTTATTACAGCCCAGGCTGGTCCAGAACTTGTAATTGTTCTGCCTTTGCCTCCCCAGTACTGGGTTCACAGGTGTGTTGTTACCGCTGGCCCCCTAATTTTGCTTTCTGATTTCATTCTTCTCCAATAGGGATCCCCAGTCTTCATCTCTGGTGCGGGACAATTGTCTATATTCTGTCAATTATGTTTTAAATAAATGCTGATTGGCCAGTAGCCAGGCAGGTGGGACAACCAGAGAGGAAATAGAGGCGGGTCAATGAGAATAGGAGAATTCTGGGAAGAGGGACCTCTTCAGTCCTGTCCAGACACAGAAGAAGCAAGATGTGACTACACTCTGAAAAGGGTACTGAGCCATGTGACTAACACAGATAAGAATAATGGGCTAATGTAAGTTATAAGAGTTAATAAGAAGCCTGAGCTAATGGGCCAATCAGTTTATGATTAATGTAGACCTCTGTGTAATTTCTTTGGGATATAATGACTGTGGGGACCAGGTGGGACAGAAATCTTGACAGCACATCTCTATTTTGGGAACTCTGTTGGTCAGTTCTCTATTGTAGTGGTTTGAATAAGAATGGCCTCCATAGGCTCTATATTTGAATGCTTAGATCCAGGGTGTATATCACTTTAATAGGGTTAGAAAGCTTGGGAGGCGTGGCCCTGTTGGAGGAAGTGTGTCACTTGTGGTGGGCATTGAGGTTTTAAAAACCCTACGCCAATGATCCCCCTCCCTCTCCACCATAGAACAGGATGTAGCTCTCAAATATTTCCCTAACACCATGCCAGTGTTTTAGTTAGGGTTTGTATTGCTGTGAAGAGACACTATGACCACAGCAATTGTTATAAAGGAAACATTTAATTTGGGGTGGCTTACAGCTTCAGAGAGCTAGTCCATTATTGCCATGGCAAGAAGCAAGTCAGCATGCAGGCAGACTCGGTGCTGGAGAAGGAGCTGAGAGTTCTACATCTTGATTTGCAGGCAGCAGGAGGAGACTGTAAGCCATACTGTGAAGTTTTAGGTGCTAGATGAAGCATTAGTCTAATTAATCTTAATAAAACCAGGAGTCAGATACTGGGGGAAAATCCTGGACGATCAAAGAGCCGGGAGCAGTCGCCAGTTGCTTCCTTCCTTCTTGTTCCACAGTTGAGGAAGCTGAGATTCTGTCTACTCGCCACCTTATCACTTTCTGTCTCCACCTCCTGAGTGCTGGATGTGCTACCACTACCCAGCTTCTATGGTTAACTAGTGACTAGCTCCACACTCTGCTCCAGGCAAGCTTTATTTGTCAGAACACAAACAAAATATCATATAACAGTAGGTATAGCCTGAGCATAGGAGACCCCAAAACCTGCCACCACAGTGACACACTTCCTTCAACAAGGCCACATCTACTCCAACAAGGCCACACCTGCTAATAGCGCCATACCCTATGGACCCAACTTTCATATACCTGAGTCTTTGGGGGCGATTTCTATTCTAACCACCACACTGCCATGCCTGCCACCATGTTTCCTGCCATGATAATAGTGGACTAAACCTCTAAAACTATAAACAAGAAGACTGCAATTAAATGCTTTCTTTTATAAGAATTGTGTTGGTCATGGTGTCTGTTCACAACAATAGGACAGTGATTAGGACATCCATTTAGAGAAATAAAACACTGGTATTTGCTTGTGATTAAAGGGGACACTAAATTCAAAGTTATTTAATGTTTTGAAATGATGATATATTGGGTAAAAAACACTCCAGGTTTTGTTATAATGGCAAACTGATAAACTAGTTTAATAGTTAATTAAAATATTTTTAAAAATAATTTCTAGGAATTAAGAGAGATGTTCAGCTAGCTGGGCGGTGGTGGCACACGCCTTTAATCCCGGCACTTGGGAGACAGAGCCAGGTGGATCTCTATGAGTTCGAGACCACCCTGGTCTACAAGAGCTAAATCTAGGACAGGCTCCAAAGCTACAGAGAAACCCTGTCTTGAAAAACCAAAAAAAAAAAAAAAAAAAAAGAAAAAGAAAAAAAAAAGAAAAAAAGGATATGTACTGCTCTTGCAGAGGACCCGATTTCAATGCAACAGCCAAGTCAGACAGCTCACAACCACCTGTAACTCCAGATCCAGGGAACAGACAATATCTTTATCTTTCACACAAAGAACTGTACATATGCACATAAATACAATAAAATAAATATTTAATGTTTTTTTTCTAAAAACAAACCTAAGACATCTCTTTGTCTTTGTCATGTGTATGTGTGCACAGGTATGTGTGTATGCAAGTGTATGCATTGGTGTGTCTATGTGCAACAGGCACGTGGAGGTCAGAGGGCAACTTTGAGTATTGGGCCTCAGGAGCCTTCACCTTTTGAGACAGAGCCTCTAATTGACCTGGAACTTTACTGTGTCACCCAGACTAACTGGCCCATGAACTTTCAGTGACCGCACCATTGCTGAGATTAAAGGTGGGGACCACCTCTCCCAGCTTTCCATGTGTTTTCTGGGGATCCAAATTCAGGTCCTCATGCTTGCAAGGCATGCGGTTTACTGAGCTCTCTGCCAAGCTCAAAAATCTGCTTTTACTGAGGTAAAATAAGACAAAAATTCTAATCATTACTTTTCATATATTAGGCTATATTTAGACAATTGACTATCTGGACACCAAAAATAATAATTTCTGGTGCATGGTCACAGAGTTTCACCAATGTTCTACTTTTATCATCTCTAGTACCTTGTCATCGTAATTTATTATAAATAATATATAATTTTACCTTATTTTACCTAATTCTCTTGTAAACTAGTCACCTATAAACGTTTTCACTCTCACATTTTTATGGTGTTAAAAATCATTGGGATAATTAAATGATTCCTCTTGGTATTTTTCTCTAAGACCATAATCTGTAAGTATTCAGGTAAGATGAAGCTCTGAAAACAAAACAAAAACAACAACAAAAGTCTGCTGGATGGATAATGCTTTCTGTCTTATTTTGGTTTCTCCCAAAGTATCTTTATTTTATTTTATTTTTATAATGAGCTATTATAAACTGAGTGGCTTCTATCTGTCACAATTTCCAAGGCCAGAAAGTTGAAGAACAAGGTTCTGGCTGATTCAGGGTCTGGTGAGAGCCTCATTCCTCATAAAATGTCCCTGTCACTGTGGAAGAATCCTGGCAGAAGACAAGAGGCAGCTCTTTTGGATGGACACACACATACACATATTTTATTTTATTTTGTGTATAGGTGTTTTGTCTGAACATATGTCTATGCACCATGTTTCTGTTTGGTGTCAGTGGAGGTCATAAAATGGTGTCAGATACAGTGAAAGTAGAGCTACAGATGGTTGTTTGCTGGGAATGGAACCTGGTGTTCTGGAAGAGCACCAGCCAGTTAATCACTTATCTATCTTGCCAATCCCTCTAGGCTGTCTATTAAAATGGGATAAATCTCGACCTCACTTCCCACCCTGCTGCTAGGCCCCTTTCCCCAACTGTGGTGGACTCCTGATGCTCAGGTGCAGGGCACACCTGTCAGAAACAGGTGAACTACCAGCTGAACTTACCCACTCCCTAGATTCAATTTTCAAAGACCCATCCCATTGCCCCCCACCCAGCCCTACCCCACTGCTGTCCCCTTTGTTGTTGTACCCCCACCTCCACCTCAACCTGGGCAGACTTATGCTGCCCAGGAGCAGGCCACCCCAATAAGAACTGTTGCAAGCCACAACAGTTTGAAGAACAGGTGCAGGCCAAGCAAACCAGAAAAACAGGGAAACTCAGGCAGAGACTCCCTTCTAGACTAGACACCATACCTACTACCAGAACCACACATATGCAGCCCAGAAGCAGACTTCCTTCACTCACTTAGTGCCCCTAATCCTTATTCCCTTTCTTGTCACTGTATCCTACCTCCCAACTTGGGCAGAGACTCCCCATTGCAACAAAGGCAAACCTGCCCTCCCAGAAGTCCAGTCCCCAACTTGGACAGACTCTCTACTGGATTAGAGGTCATGCCAACCTTCAGAAATCCAGGCCAGAAATAAACAGAAGACCAAAGAGGAAACAGAAACTAAGGAAGAAAATACCTATCTGACAAAGACAAATACAGAAATCAACACCTGGACTTATAATCATCCCAAACCCAGTGTAAATGCCACTAAATGCCAGTGTAAGCACACAACTGACAAACAACCAGGGAAATATGGCTATATTGAGGATAAATAAAAACAGTCACCAGAGCTCCGCTATCATACAACAGCAAGACCTGAATATTCCAATGTAGCAAACACACACACACACACACACACACACACACACACACACACGCGCACACACACACACACAATCTTAAAACCAACTATATGAAAATGATAGAGGTCCTTAAAGAGGAAATGAAAAAAATCTTAAAGAAATCAAGAAAAAAACAAAAATTTTAGAGGAAATCAACAAATCCCTCAAAGAAAGCCAAGAAAAAACAAACAGATGAAGGAAACTGTTTAAGACCTGAAAATGGAAATAGCAACAATAAATAAAATACAAACTGAAGGAATCCTGGAGATAGAAAACCTAGGTAAGCAACAGGAACTACAGACACAGGCCATCACCAACAGACTACAAGAGATAGAAGAGAGAATCTTAGGTGCTGAAGAAAGGATAGAATAACTAGATTTATCAAAGAAAATGTTAAATCCAAAAAATCCCTAACAAAAAACATCTAGGAAATCTGGGACACTATGAAAAGACTAAACCTAAGAATAATAGGAATAGAAGACCGAGAAGAATCCCAGCTCAAAAACCAGAAAATATATTTAACAAAATTAAAGAAGAAAAGTTTTCTCACCTAAAGAAGGACATGCCTACAAAGGTGTAAGTTTACAGAACACCAAATAGACTGGACCAGAAAAGAAAGTCTTCTTGTCACATAATGATAAAAACACTAAACATAAAGAACAAAGAAAGAATATTAAAATCTGCAAGGGGAAAAAAGCCAAGTACCATATAAAGGCAGACCTATTAGAATTACAGCCCACTTCTCAATGGAGACTCTAAAAGTTAGAAGGGCTGGGCAAATGTCTTACAAACTAAAAGACCATGGATGCCAGCTCAGACTAATATATTCAGCAATACTTTCATTCACCACAGATGGAGAAAAAAAGATATTTTATGACAAAGTCAAATTTAACCAATATTTATCTACAAATTCAGCCATACACAAGGTACTAGAAAGAAAACTCCAGTCCAAGAAGGTTAACAACTTTTATGAAAACACAGGCAATAAATAACCTCAAACCAACAAAACCCAAATGAGGGAAACACACACACACACACACACACACACACCACCACCACCACCACCACCACCAGCAGCAGCAGCAGCATTACCACCAAAATAACAGGAATTAACAATCATGGTCATTACTACCTCTCAATATCATGGACTCAGTTCCCCAATTAAAAGACATAGGTTTTCTAAAAGAATGGATTTGAAAACAAAACTTATTCTTCTGTTGCATACAATAAGAAGCACACCTCAAAAATCAAAGATAGACATTACTACAGAGTAAAGGACTGGAAAAAGATTTTCCCAGAAAATGGACCTAAGAAGCAAGCTGGTGTAGTGATTTTAATATATAACAAAATAGAATTAACCAAAATTAATCCAAAGACATGGAGTAGTATATTTCACATTGATCAAAAGAAAAATTCACCAAGATGATGTTTCAATTCTTTTCAACTCAACATCCATGTCTCAAATGCAAGGGTACACACATTTGTCAAGGAAACACTACTAAAGCTTAAATCAAACATCACACATTAGTAGGGGGAAGGCTTTAGTGGTGAGGCTCTGCTCTCACCAAGGTCAGGTCTTCCAAACAAAATATAAACAGAGAAATAATGGAGTAACAGACATTATGAATCAAATGAACCTAAAGATATCCATAGCACATTTCATCCCAAAACAAAAGAATATCTTCTCAGCACCTCATGGAACGTTATCCAAAACTGACCACATGGCTCACAAAGCAAGTCTCAGTAGGTACAAAAAAACTGAAACAACTCCCTGTGTCCTATCAGATCACCAAGAATTAAAACTGGATTTCAACAATAGAAATAACAGAAGGCCTATGAACTTAGGGAAACTGAACAACTCCCTACTGAAGGACTACTGGGTCAAAGCATAAATAAGAAAGAAATTAAAAACTTTCTAGAATTCAATGAAAGTGAATGCAGAACATATTCAAGCTTATGGGACACAATGAAAGTGTTGCTAAGAGGAAAGTTCATAGCACTAAGTGCCTTCATAAAGAAGTTAGAGAGATCTCATACTAGCAACTTAACAGCACACTTGAAAACTCTAAAACAAAAAGAAGAAAACATATACAAGAGGAGTAGATTGGAGTAAATAATCAAATTGTGGACTGAAATCAATAAAATAGAAACAAAGAGAACAATACAAAGAATAAATGAAACAAAGAGTTGGTTCTTAAGAAAATTAACAAGATAGGCAAAGCCTTATGCAAACTAACAAAAAGACACAGAGAGAATATCCAGATTAGCAAAACAAACATGAAAAAGGGAACATAACAACAGACACTGAAAAAAACCCAAAGAACTGTTAGGTCATACTTCAAAAATCTGTACTCCAATAAATTGAAAAATTTAAAATAAATGGTGCTGTGGGAACTCCTTCAACCAATATCTTTAACATACTGGCCCACTTGGGCATGGTCTCATGTACTAAAAATGCAGACATAAAACCTGTGTGGGGCTCTTGACTGCTGGATTTGGTTCCAGTTCCCAGATCACGCAGAGGACTGTGGATGGCTACTCTTTCTGTGAGTTTACCCCTAGATAAATAAACTTTTGTTATACTACATTCAGGCTAGTGTGGAACTCTTTTCTATGCCAACAAAATGGTGTACCAATGAGGGGCAACTACATCCACATAAAACCTGAGAGAGCTTGGGAAAGAATTCTAGACTCAAAAAAAACAGAGTTAAGTGCAGTTTTTTGGTAGTTGTATTTTTTTTTTTTTGCATGGGCTCTGTTTGCAGTCAGCAAACAGGGGCTTCACTCCTTTGAGAGAGGTCTTCCTGACTTAGCATTGGCAGTGACTTCTTTAAGGGGAGGGTTTCCTGGTTAGTTCTGGTTCTGTTATGGAGCACTTAAATGGGGTCTATGAGCAGCTTGTTACAAATTGCTTAATGGCGACATTGACTTGTTGCTCCCCTGGAGCTGAGGCAGTGAGCACGGCTCACAGAGCTGGGGATGAACATACCTTCACCATGTTTGACTGGGCAGGTTCAAAGGGCAAAGCATCCTTAGTCCTAGTCACATACACTTAGTATTTAGAAAAAAAAAAGACACTCCTAGTCATAAACTGATTATAGATATACAATAAAAACAGATTCAGATGAGAAAGACCTCCGAATGGGTCACAGCATTGGATAAATGTATGTAAGCTTGAAAGAGAGAAGAAAAAGAATATAGACAATTATAGAAAGAATAAAATGGTTTTAAAATGAAGTCTTTAAAGAGACAGTAAAAGTAATATAAAAGAATACAGTCATAGATTAAAGGAGTAAAAACATAAACCACGTAAAGATGGAAAATGCACAGAGGGTTGGGATTATATATATTATTTCATTTTCTCTGAATTTTTTGGCTATAGAGAGAAATTTGAGCTAAACCAACATATATATATTAAAAATATCTTGACTTCAAAATTTGAGTCTAAGGCTATGTTACTTTGGAAAGGAGATTCTGCCTTTGTTTCCACAGAAGATTAGAACCTGTGTATTCCTTCCAGGCTAATGTAGTTTGATGGAGCAATACTCCTTGAAATGTCTTCTTGAATTTTAAAAATACTTTGCCCAACTAACAGCATGAGGCAGTATGGAGAAAACTATGTTCAAATTCCCAAAATGATTGTATAAAAATATTTGTTTTCATTTAAAGGAGATTGATTATAAGTGATTAATGGTCATAGTCAATTTCTAAAAAAAACAATAAGAGGGATATGATATAGAAATGAATACTTTGCATTGGTATGGATCTTAGTCTATTGATACATATTTAAGGTTGATTTTGTTATATCATGTATATATATATTTACTCTTGTTTAAGGTTTTGTGTTTGTGCAGCTCATTTTAAAATGTAATGTATAATTAAGAAATACAGATTAATAGATAGTCACCTGTAATAATCAAACTTATAGTCACGTTAATTATGTTTTCTAGATGTGCAGAGATATATTCTTCAAATCTTTCAAAGACTTAAAGAATATGGCACTTAAAATGTTTTAAGAACTTAGACTTTTCTTGACAATGAGACACTTCTGCTCCTGGCAGCACCAATTACGTGAAGAGAATGATGGGCATTGCAGTGTCTCCTTATGGAGTTTGCTAGCCATTTGGACAAAAAGCTGCTCTTTCCTGGACTGCTTGATGGCATGCTATGTAAACTGGACATGCAGGACCCACAGAAAAGTGACTGCTGAACTTGCCAAAAGAAAGTGAGATTTTTCTTCAAGGTTCCTGCTTCATGAAAGAACTGCCAGGCATTTTGCAGGACACAGAAGAAAGCAACTGATGAACTTTATCAGTACAAGGCAGAACAGATCTTCAAATTTCCTGGTTAACTGAAAAGTCTGCCAGGTATTATTGGCCTTTAGGCTGAAGATGGATACCCTAATATTACAGAAAAACTTTGGGTGACTATTCAGGCAGTGAGACATCTCTGTCAATTCTAGAGTTTTGGAAGCACTTATAATGCACTTCCTGTTTACTTAAGCAATATTATACTTCTGGAGTCTTCGATGGAGTTAAAGAACAGATAGTTGTAATTATAGTTTTCCTTGGCTGTGATGGAAGATAGATTAGATATGAAACTTTCCAGATACAAATAGACTAAATATTGTAACTATAATTCTTGCTTGATAACTGTTTTGTATGTGTAATTTTACTATGTTAAAATTAAAATCCTTTCTTTTAATTTAGACAGAAAGGGGAGATGATGTGGGATGTCCTTCTGTATATGTCTTGCTTTTATTGGATGTTGTTAGAGGGGAGAGAGCTGCTTGTTGGTTCCCAGCCACTTAGCCCTGAAATAATCACACAGAAACTTCATTATTTAAATCACTGCTTGGTCTATTAGCTCTAGCTTCTTATTGGCTAACTCTTACACCTTAATTTAACACATTTCCTTTAATCTATGCATCACCACAAGGTCATGGCTTACCAGCAGAGTTTCAGCACATCTGTCTCCTACAGTGGCTCCATGGCTTCTCTCCAACTCTGCTTCCTTTCTCCCAGCATCCTGTTTAGTTTTTCCTGCCTCGCTAAGTTCTGCCCTGCTATAGGTCCAAAGCAGTTTCTTTATTCATTAATGGTAATCACAGCATACAGAGGGGAATCCCAAATCACCGCCCCTTTTCTGTTTAAATAAAAAGGAAGGTTTTAACTTTAACATAGTAAAATTGCATATCAAGCAAGAATTACAGTTATATCTACTATATCTACTTTATTTATATCTACTTTATTTTTGTCATAACTAAAGAAAATCACAACTATAAATTCTTCAGCTGCATCAAAGGCTCCAGAAGGATATAATATTACCTAAGTAAACAGGATGTGCATTGTAAGCAACTTCCAAAACTCTAGAATTGACAGAGACATCTTGCTGCCTGGATAGTCACCCAAAGTTTTTCTGTATTGTTGGGCATCCAATCTTCAGCCCACAGGCCCATAGTATCCAGCAAGCTTTTCAACAAAGCAGGAAATTTTAAAGACAGTTCTGCCTATATTGGCAGTTTGTCAGTCACTTTTTTTCTGTATCCTGCAGAATGTCTGGCAGACTCTTTAATGAAACAGGAACCCCAAAGGATTGTCTCACCTTTAGGCAAGTTCAATAGTCATTTCTCTGTGGGTCCTGCATGTCCAGTTCATCAAGCTGTCCAGGCAAGAGTAGTTTCTTGCCCAAATGGCTAGCCAACTCCATAAGGAGCCTCTTCGGTGCTCATGTTCCTCTTGAAGTAGATTGGTGCTGTGTCTCAGTGTCTTGAAAAGTCCTAAGTTTTAAAAACATTTTAAATGCCATATTCTGTAGTCTTTGAAAGGTTTGAAGAATGCCTACCCATCTGAAATATCTCTTTACATCTAGAAAACCTAACTAACATGACTACAAGATTGACTATTTTAGACGATTGTTTATTAACCTATATTTCTTAATTATACATTACATTTTAAAATGAATTGCACAATCACAGTACCTTAATCAGTACCTTAATCAATTGACCTTAAATTTGTATCAATAGTGCAAGATCCATACCACTGCAAAGTATTCATCTCTATAGCATATCCCCCTTTAAATTTAAGCAAACATTTATAAACAATATTTGGGAATATGGGCATATTTCTTCTCTAAACTGCTTCCTGCTGTTAATTGAGTAAATTAATTTTTGGAGTGTTCACGGTGACCTCTCAAGGGATCATGGTCTATCAAACCATCTTAGTCTGCAGTAATCCACAGGTTTTCATCCTCTGTGGAAACAAAAGAAGAACCTCTTTTCCAAAGCAGTATATCCTTAGACTTAAAATTTGAAGTCAAGATACAGAAATCCCATATCAACTGGATAATGAATAAATCTGTTTTGGCCAATGGCTTAGCAGAGTAAAGCTAGGCAGGAAATCTGTAAAGATATATTTATAGAGAGTAGGTAGAGTCAAAGAGGTAGGTAGAAGCCATGTAGCTGCCAAAGGAGAAAGACGCCCACTGGAACCTTACCTTGTAAGCTACAGCCTCGTGGTGATACACAGATTAAGAAAAATGAATAGTTAATTTGAAATGTAATAGTTAATTAATAAGAATTCTGAGCTAATAGGCCAAACAGTGTTGTAATTAATATAGTTTCTGTGTGATTTTTCGGGTCTGAGTGGCCGGGAAACAAATGAGAAGTCTCTGCTTACAAAATGGACAATTTTCTTGATAGATACCACTTACCAAAGTTAAATCAAGGTCAGATAAACAATTTAAATAGACCTATAACCTCTAAGGAAATAAAAATAGTCATTAAAAATCTTTCACCCCTCCCAAAAAAAACCCAGGTTTTAGTACAGAATTCTATCACACTTTCAAAGAAGGCCTAATATCAATACTACTCAAATAATTTCACAAAATAGAAACATAAGAAACATTGTTAAATTCACTTTATGAAGCCACAGTCACCCTGATATCCAAACCACACAGACTCAACAAAGAGGATTACAGACCAATTTCTCTCGTGAACATAGATGCAAAAGTATTGAATAAAATTCTTGCAAACCAAATCAAAGAACTCATCAAAAAGATCATCCACTATGATTAAGTAGATTTCATTCCAAAATTGTAGGGCTGAGGCAAAATTCTGTCAATGTAATCCACCACATAACAAATTAAGAGGAAAAAGCACTTGATCATCTCATTAGATGCTGAAAACCCTTTTGACAAAATCTAACACTCCTTCATAAAAAAAAGTGTTGTAGAGATCAGTGATACGAAAGATATACCTATTTATAATAAAAAACAATTGCAGAAATCCTATAGCCAACATCAAATTAGATGGAGAGAAACTCAAAGCTATTCCACTTAAATCAGGAACAAGACAAGGCTATCCACTCTCTCAATACCTATTCAATACAGTACTTGAAGTCTTAGCCAGACAATAAAACAACTAAAGGAAATAAAGAGGATACAAATTGGAAAAGAAATCAAAGAATTGTTATTTACAGATGATATGACAGTACATATAAAAGACTCCAAAAATTCTAGCAGGAAACTTCTAGAGCTGATAAACACCTTCAATCAAATGACTGGATACAAAATTAACTTAAAAAAATCAGTAACTCTCCTATATACAAATGATAAGTTGACTGAGAAACAAATCAGGGAATTAATACCCTTCCCAATAGTCACAAATAATATAAAATATCTTGGGCTAACTCTAATCAAGCAAGTGAAAGAAATGCATGACAAAAATTTCAAGTCTTTGAAGAGGGAAATTGAAGAAGGTATCAGAATATGAAAAGGACTCATGGGTCAGCAGGATTAACATAGTAAAAATGGCAATCTTACCAAAATCAATCTACAGACTCAGTACAATCCCCTTCAAAATTCCAACCACTTCTTTACAAATCTTGAAAGAATAATACTCAACAAAGGAAAACAAAAAAACCTCAAATAGCTAAAATAATCCTATACAATAAAAGATCTTCAGGAGGTATCACCATCTCTGATTTCAAGCTGTATTACATAGCGTTAGTAATAAAAACCACATGGTATTGGCATGAAAACAGAAGGTATATCAATGAAATCAAAATATACACATCTATGAATATATACTTTTTGATAATGGGGCCAGAAATATGTAATGGGAAGAGGAAAGGATTTCCAACAAATGATGCTGGTCTAACTGGATGTCAGTATGTAGAAGAATGCCAATAAGTACATATATATCTCCTTGCACAAAGCTCAAGTCCAAGTGGATCAAAGACCTCGACATAAAACTAGATACACTGAACCTGATAGAAGAGAAAGTGGGTAATATCCTTGAATACATTGGCGCAGGAGACAACTTCTTGAACAGAACACCAGTAGCACAAGCACTAAGTTCAACAATTAATAAATGGGACTTCATGAAACTGAAAGGCTTCTGTAAGACAAAGAACACTATCAAAAAGACCACATGGTAGCCTACAGAATAGGAAAATATCTTCACCAACTCCTTATCTGAAAGAGGACTAATATCCAAAATACATAAAGAACTCAGAAAAAAACTAGACATCAACAAACTAAATAATCCAATTTAAAAATGGTGTATAGATCTAAACAGAGAATTCTCAACAGAAGAATCTCAAATGGTAGAGAAACACTTAAAGAAATACTCAACATTCTTAGCCATTAGGGAAATGCAAATCAAATGATGTTGAGAGTCCATTTTTTACCAGTCAGAATGGCCAAGATCAAAACCACAAGTGTCAGCTCATGCTGGTAAGGATGTGAAGTAAGAGGAATACTCCTTTACTGCTGGAGAAAGTATGAACTTGTATAGCCACTTTGGAAATCAATATGACAGTTTCTCAGAAAATTGGAAATTTATCTAACTCAAGACCCAGCTATACCACTGAGCATATACCTAAAGGATGCTCCATTTCTATCACAAGGACACTTACTCAACTATGTTCATAACAGCTTTATTTGTATTAGCTATAAACTGGAAACAACCTAGATATTCCTCAACCAAAGAATGGATAAGGAAAATGTGGCACATTTGTACACTGGAGTATACTCAGCTGTTAAAAACAATGACATCATAAAATTTGCAGGTAAATAGATGGAATTAGGAAAAACATTATCTTGAGTGAGACAACCCAGACCTAGAAAGACAAACATAGTATAAAGTCACTTATCTGTGGATATTAGCTGTAAAGTAAAAGATAATCATGCTAAGGTCCACAGACCCAGAGAGGCTAAGTAACAAGACGTAAGGAGAGGCACAAGGATCTCTTTGGGAAGGGAGAATAGAATAGATTTTGAGCATGGACTAGGGTCGGGGGGGGGGTGGAACAGGAGAGATCAAGTGGGAGGGAGAAAATACAAGGAGAAATGACGGGAATTGGAGGGTGGGATGGAATCCTAGCACAATGGAAACTTGGTGGAATCTGTGAAAGAAACCCTAGCAAAGACTCCTAGTAATGAGCGATGTGAAACCTGAACCAGATAAGGCCTCAAGTGGAGGGACTGGTACACCAATCCAGTCACAAAGCCTTCAACTCGTAGTTTGTCCTACCTACAGAGTGTTCTGGGACTGGAGCCTAGTACAATTGTCATCAAAGAGACCAGACAGATGTCATCCGGCTGCTGATGGGAGAAGATGCAGAGTCTCACAGTCAAACATTGAGTGGAGTTTGGGGAACCCTGTGCAGGATAGGGAGGAAGAATTGGAGGAACCAGAGGTGTCAGGAACACCAGAAGAACACAGTTCACAGAATCAGCTGACATGGACTCATGGGGCTTCTCAGAGATAAGTGAGCCTATAGGGGTTTGACCTAGGTCATCTGCATTATGCCTGAGTAGCTTGGTGTTCTTGTGGGATTCCTAGCAGTGGGAGCAGGGGTTGTCTTTTTTGTTTGCGTAAGGGACCCTTTTCCTCTTACTGGGTTGTCTTGCCCAGTCTTGATGTGATGGTAGGTGCCTGGTCTTACTTTAGCATGTTATACCATTAGGTTGGCTTCCCTGGGAGGACTGCTCTTTTCTAAGGGGAGCCAGAGGGAAGGTGAATCTAGGGGAGAAGGGAGATGAGGGAGAAAGACTGAGGGAAGGGGAGGGAGCGGAAACTATGGTCAGAATTTAATATAAGAGAGAAGAAAAAAGAAAGGGTACAAGTCTCAATTAAGAATAGTAATTTCCACATCTTCAACAAATAGTGCTGGCATAACTAAATATCAACATGAAGAAGAATGCAAATTGATCCATATCTATCACCATGCATAAAGTTCAAGTCCAAATGGATCAAAAACCACAACATAAAACCAGCCACACTGAACCTCATAGAAGAGAAAGTGGCAAGTACCCTTGAGCACATTGGCACAGGAGTCCACTTCCTAAATATAACTCAGGTAGCAAAGACACTGAGAGCAACAATTAACAAATGGGACCTCATGAAATTGAGAAACTCCTGTAAAGCAAAGGACACGGTCAACAAGGCAAAATGGCAGCCTACAGAATGGGAAAAGATCTTTAGCAATCTCACATCTGACAGAGGACTGATCTCCAAAATATACAAAGAACTCAAACTTGACATCAAAAGAGCAAATAATCTAAAAAAAATGGGGTACAGACCTAAACAGAGAACTCTCAACAGAGGAATCTCAAATGGCTAAAAGACACTTACGGAAATGCTCAACATCCTTAGCTATCAGAGAAATGCAAATCAAAACAATTCTGAGATACCATCTTACATCTGTCAGAATGGCCACGATCAAAAATACTGATGATAAGTTATGCTGGAGAGGGTGTAGAGTAAGGGAAAAATTTCCCCATTGCTGGTGGAAGTGCAAACTTATACAGTAATTTTGGATATCAGTATAGTGATTTCTCAGAAAATTTGGAAACAACCTACTTCAAGACCTAGCAATACCACTCTTGGGCATATACCCAAAGGATGCTTAATCATACCGCAAGAACATGTGCTCAACTATGTCCAACTGAAGAATGGATAAGGAAAATGTAATACATTTACACACTGGAGTACTACTCAGAGGTAAAAAAAAAATAATGACATCTTGAAATTTTCAGGCAAATGAACAGAACTAGAAAAAACCATACTGAGTGAGATAACTCATACACAGAAAGACAAATATAATATGTACTCACTCTTAAGTGGCTTTTAGACATAAAGCAAAGAATAACCAGCCTACAAACCACAATCCCAGAGAACCTAGACTACAAAGAAGATCCTAAGAGAGAAACACACGAATCTGCCTAGGAAGGAGAAAAAAGACAAGATTTCCTGAGTAAATTGGGAGTATGGCAGGGGAGAAGGGGAAGATGGTGGATGGAAAGAGAGGAAGGAAGGGGAGTTGGGAAAATGTATAGCTCAATTAAAAACAATAAATTATAAAAACAATAAACAATGGCGATTTTCTTCCCTCTTATGACATATCTGCCTTTCAAAGGCCTTACACAACGCTCTCATCGTGGAGGTCATGAGTTCAACATATCAATCAATTTTAAGGAAGTCTGAGTGTTCAGATCATAACTTTCTGAACTCTAAATATCTATATAAACATGCGAACCATATTTTCAGATTCTATATTAATACTTCCACTCAAAGTATGTTTTCTTATGCAGGTATTCTTATGATAAAACATTTATCAAATAAGTTGTACTTACTTATTGTTCTTTTGGGGTAATCTTGTCAAACTTAAATACCACAAAGTTTATCATTTAATTCCCATGAAATAGAAGATTTTGACTTGTAAAGTCTTCACAGATATTGAAAGATCCAGCATATCTTAAGCCTTTAAGTTCTGAGAGGCCTGACAACAGTTGATGGGAGATCAGTGTTTCATGCTCTTCATATGAATGAAATTAAGATGAATTTGGAACAGAGAGCTCTGGAAGCAACAGCACATCATGATCTATTATTCCACGAGCTGACAACAACTAGTCATTCCCCTACTTTGTTGGGCATGGGGAGGAAAGACTGAGTTCATGCATAGGCTGAACACTGAACTTTTTGGTCAGGGAAGGGACAGGCAGAAAAGAATAATTGAAGTTGTTGCATGTAGAGAGGAATTTAGAAATACGATGTGGTCTCTAATGTGCACTGATTTTTCTCAATAGAGCAGAAATGCGTGGGAGGCTAGGAAGCTAGACTGATAAGAACTGGCAAGAGGCCCAATTATGACAAATTAAGCTTTAAAGGCTTCAATTGGCTTCATTTGTGGTTCTGGATCCAGGCAACCTCTTATTTCAGAAAACAGATAAGTGTTCCAATGAGCTGGGTAGAAGCAGCCGGCTCTATGAACAGAGCATCTCCAAGGAAAGCACAAACCAAGAACAAGGAGTAGATTTCTTCCTCAGCTTTGATATCAAAGTTGCTTTTCCTAAAAGTTAGGACCGGAAGACAGAGCAGCGACAAGGTAACTGGTGAACACTTGGTTATTGTATGTTATTACTTTTCCTTTTTGCTAAGTATTAAAGAAGACATAACTTTATTATCATGGCAACTGAATCTAGCTTCTCAAGGCTAGGGCCACAGCTCAGTGGCCCAGATTGCCTAGCATGTGTGAGGTTGATCCTTAGCGTCTCCAATCTGGACAGATCAGAACACAAAACAACAAAAACTGGCCTGTTTGGAAAATGTTGCTGTTCTCTTTCTGTGTCTCCTGATTTCTCAAACCAAGCAATAAGTTGGTCAGTTAGTGAGTTTGGTAAGAGTGACTCCATTTTTTAAATTTATTTTTAAAATTTATTTTTGAAAACAATCTTTTCTCATTTCACATACCAATCCCAGTTCCCTCCCTCCCCACCTCCCACCCCATACCTTCCACCCACCCCACAGAGAGGGCAAGGCTTCCTGTGGGGTAGTGACTCCATTTCTTATTTATAGTTTGGTCTGTCAGGGACTGGATTTGGGAATTTAATTCCTAATAATGGTATCCGATTGTGAAACCATTGCTCAGCCCTTAGTTCTGGGAGAGCCTTCCACGGTTACCTCTCTGTTAACTAATTTGCCTTGCCAGATTGTGTGGAATATCAGACTGAAGTGGTGGGCTGGGGAAATTGTAAAGATCTCTCAGATCTTAGAAAATGTCTTTTCTAAGTGTCTTAATCAAAGGCTCAGGAAACCACACCCAAGAAACTGGGTAAAACAAAGACTTTATTTTTATTAAGTTTCACTTAAATTGAAACTCAACCTGACTAAGCTGAATTCCTAATTTCAGTGAAGTGATCAACCTCTTACCAGATTTTCCTGACAGAAAAAGCAAATGGGTTGTTTGATAGAACATAAATAATATGACTGGAAGCTTGGCTTCCTGTATATGCAATGCGTTAAGTTTAAAAATACCATGCAGACAAAATAGGATTGACCAGAGGGACTGTTTGATGCCTGGTTACAAACGAAGTGTCTATCACTTCCTCCAAGGACCAGGAAACATCATGGAAGAAGGGGTGGAAAGAACGTAGACCTGGAAGGAGTAAAGGGAGAAGAAAGGCAGGGCTGTTGCATATTTGAAGTTACAGCAACTGTGACTACCTTTATGACATTTGTTTGATTTTCAGTCGGTCAAGTATGTGATACAGAACCCTCATTTTCATTTTCACTATCTCTGGACCCTGGTGGTGGGGAGGTTGATGGCGTATGCTCTCAATTTGCATTCTATTTTCCGCTTCAATACCTGCTAATATGCTGTCACCAAAGCAGGAGGGGTTCCTGGGGCTCCAGCTCTCCCTGAAGACTGATATGCAGATAATGACTGAAGGCGGAGGGAGAGAGATTTTCTTTAGTGGTATAGCCACTGGTATGGTGCGTATGCTACTAGAAAGAAATTCCCATCCATGCTCATGTACACATTAATTAAACTCTTAGGACCACACATACTAAAGACTCAAAAGTAGAAGTGGAGCTCAGTTGGGAAGAAGAAGTGAAACACGAAAGAGTAACTAGGAGAGAACAAGATCAAAATACATTAGGTACACATGCAAAATGTCATAATGAAACCCCTTAGGTGCACAATTAATATTTTCTAAAATATTATTTATTTTAGAAAATGATTAATAATTAATATAAAATAATTAATAATTGGTTACACTAAATGTTAGTGTAACCAAGGGGAGAAAGAAATAAAGCAAGGTCTTTGGGAGTAGGTGAGTGGTGGAGTACGTGTCTAGCACGCATGAGGCCCTGGAATTAAAACACAGCCCTCATCCTCCATGAGAGAGAGACAGAGAATCAGATGATAATCTAAAAGAATACCCTTTACAATCTTGTAACGAGGAAAAAAATTCTAAAAAGACATAAAAGCATAAATAATAATGTCAAAATGGATATCTAAATCAAATTTGGCTTCTGCTTAGTGAATGACCATACAATGTTGAGAGAGGTGTCACAACCAACTAATATTAATCACAAAAGGAGAGGAAAAGCCTGTGCATACGCAGGAATAGAAAGGAGTATCTGGTAGGAGAATCCACTAACAGTGTGTATACATAATTCATAGAAGTAGAAAATAGAATGAAAATTTGCATTGAGAGCATTCGCCGTTTCCTCCCCTGCCACCAGGGATCAGAGATACAAAAATGAAAACGAGTGTTCTGTATCACGAGCTTGACCAGCTAAAAATAGAGCAAGATCCTCAACCCCCAGATTCTGTTGTACCAAGTGCTGGTGAGGAGGTGGGAGAAGAGGAATCTTAATGTCCCGAGAATGGGATTGTACATTTAGGATAATAACGGCATACACTATAATAGTTAATTTGCATCATCTTCCATAGAGTGATTCTACCTCGGCGGCCACTCAGAACACTTTTATAGATACAAAGACATGAAAAATTGAGTGTGAGGTTGTTCACAACAGATAGTCACAATAACCAGGAGTTAGAGAAACCTGGATATCAACAAGAAAATACACCACAAAATATGACATTACCACAGAATATAACACTCTATTAAAAAAATACAACTAAAGCCACACATGTAACTTGAAAAGAACTAAAGAGTACAATATTGAATAACAGACAAAAGGCCTGAGAAGCAGAATGGCATATCTATTTATATAACTTCAAGTAATTTCAGGTATGTATATCTATTGCAAGCACAAATATATAAATGACAGTAAACTAAAGGGCACAAATTACGAGACAGTCAGGGACTATCGGGGTTTGCATCTGATTGTCCCATACAGGTTCTTTCTAATGCTTGTTTCTCAGATCGTAGTGCTGTTGTTGGAGGTTCCTGAACTTTAGGAAGTGAGGCCAACCTGACTGAAACAGGTCTCTAGGAACGAGCTTTGAAGACTATACTTGACCCCTAGCTCCTGCCTCACTCTTTGCTTTCCGGTTCCCTGTGATGTGAACAATCTTCACCACAAGCCCCTACTGCCATGCTCTAAGCTATTTTACTTTTCTCTACTGCCATGATGAACTGAGACCCTCTGAAACTCTGAACCAAAATAAATACTTCTTCCCTTACGTTGCTTTTGGCAAGTATCATGGTCACATGACACAAAAATAATGAATACAAAGATGGTTATAGGGACAAAGTGTGGTTAAGCTCTCGAGCCTTAACTCATAACCTGTTACCTATTGAAAGCATGGTCTAAGTTTGTCAATCACCATGGGAACAAAGGACAGGGACACTGTTTTGGGCTCACTCAAGGGTCTGTTAACCACTGAAGGCATGTGGTGTGTCTTCCAACTCTTTCAATAATTTTATTGACCACAAGAAGTTTGTGCCATAATAGTCTCCAAGAACAAACTGAGTGGTTCTTGGGGAGCACTGCTAACCTGAATTTTGAGTCACAGTTTGAAAAGATACAGTTGCCATGAAGGGAAATCATAGCAGAGTTTATGGCAATAGACTATACAGCTGGACTCTTCACAACTTGGTGGACAAGGAAGTCAGGAGTTTGGACCAGACAGGCTTGACTTTGACACTCTATCCCCCACAGTGATGTTCTTCCTCTAGTTAGAACCTATATCTCCTTCCACAATCTCCCCAAATATTGCCAACATCTAGGGAGTACGTTCTCAAACATGTGTCCTTCATAGGGGACATTTCACACTTGAATCATGATATTCTGCTCCACCCCTACCCCAATTTATGGCCCTCTCATAATCCCAAATGTATTCAGCCCAATTTCAAACAGTCAGTTCCAACAGTGTTCAAAAGTACAAGGTCTGAAGTCTTTCCTGGAATCTCTTGACTGTGAGGCCTTGTGAAATAATTTTTAAAACCCCATCATGTTACATAATTACAATTTATAATGGCAGACTAAGCATTTCCATTCCAAAAGGAGAATGGGGAATAAAACCCAGACCAAATCAGGACTGAAACACAACAGAACAAATACTAAAATGTGATGCTCGATGTCCAACACCTGGGGTTCCTGGCGGCAACATCTGGCCTCTCTCTTGGGCTGGCTACACTAGATGCCTGCATCTTTCCTTAAGCAGGTGTCTCATGTTCCTGTCATCTACAACAGTGAAAATCCATTGGAACTCATGCATGGTTCCCTTTACAGCTTCATGCACAGCCTACTCAGGAGCCCCACATAAGAAATCAAACTCTATTACACATTGGTCTCAGCAATTTTCTTAATTTTTTGTGCAAGCTTCAGTAATCCATGTGGTGACCACTGTCAAGTTCTAAATGTGGTCTAGTCCCCCCCCCCCTTTTTTTTATCATAGCTATAGTGATCTCTGAGTGTTTGTGAGGCCAAACCTGGGTAAACATTTCCTTAGGTGGCCCTCCTGGAGTGGAACATCACCATTGTGGTACCTTCTGTTTGGGCACTTTCCTTTTAAGCTCAAGTTTTTCAAGAGAGCTCTCTCTGTCACACAATGAGTGGATTCCTGTCTAGTGCAGAGATCCAGGCTTCTCTTTATTTGTGCTCATCTGTTTAACAACTATTGCTGCTTTGTCGGTAGCTTTGAACTTTCTTATGCCCCTTTCCTCACCAAACTGAAAAATTTTCACATCTTTCTGCTCTATGTTCTCCTCTTTCACACTATAATTTGGCCTAAGAGCTGAATGATAAGCAGTAATGATGCCACAATTCAAATGCTATGCTGTTTCGAAACTCCCTTTGTCAAACCAACTAGTTCAACTTCTTTCTTTAGTCTCAGATTTTCAGGACGTTGAAAGAATGTCATCATGTTCTCTGTCAGAGTTTAACATTAATGGCCCCTAGCTCAGTTACCAATAGACACCTTGCTTCCCTTCTGAAATTTAATGAGTCAGACGTCTCTATCTCTGTTTTTATTAGCATTGTAGTCTTTTGATCTATCAGTTTTACCCTTTAAGCTTATCACAACAACCCCACTTTTGGTACCAATTTTCCCTATTATTTTTCTTTCCCATTTCAGTCATAGAATATTACAGAAACAATTGAAGATGAGAGAATTTATTTTGGGTCATAGTTAGAGAAAGCACAGTCCATTATGGTGGGAAAATCTTGGCAGTGTTTATGAAGACAAAACACATGACTGGAAAGCCTCATTTTTTTCCTGCTGATCTGGAAAGTATTGGTTATACTTCCTGAAGCCTGCCTCCAATGGCCCATTTTATTTAGCTAGTCTTTACTTCCTAAAGGATTCACGACTTCCTAAAGTTGAGCACATATGAAATACAGGTCAGTCTTAAACAGTAAGTTTTGAGAGACATTGGCGAGCAGTATGTGTTTAGAAAATAAAGGATGATAAAAAGACATGTAGGGGATCTGTTCACATATTGGGTAGTAGTTAAACACACAGAAATACAATAGAACTTTGAGGGAGAGGAAATTCTTAGAAACTATCTTGTTAACTCATTCATAAGTACATTTTAAGAAGGGAAGATACAAAATTTGAGAAACTCACACTTATTCTTGATATTGAGTCACAGAACAACGGCAATTATTGTCAAATATCTGGAAACTTGCCATGTGGAAAAGGAATTAGATGGTTATCAATAACTAGGGCAAGAGCAGCAAACTCTAGGAAGTGTTATTATAACATATGGAACACAAGACACTGTTGTTGAGGGAAAGCCCAAGGAAAGGATGGATAAAGTTTGGACAGAGAATTTGAGAGTATTCAGTAGTTTTGTTGTTGCTCTAAGGTTCAGTCCTAAGAACCACCTCAGCTAACAACCTCTCAAGTGATGAGTTTTTATGGAAAATGTAAACAAATGTATTTTTAGCAACCGATGAGTGGCCACCATAATAATCACTAATCCTGCAGTGTCTACATCTTCATGTAGTGCTCATGTTAGTGTTATCTGGAGATCGCCAGACGCTTTTGGCTTTATACATTTAAAGAAGCACTATGGATTAGAAGTTCATAAGGACAATTTTCTTGTTTCATTGTTCTGGAACAACAGTGATTATTTTGCTAATTTAGATGAGACTTTCCTTGAGAATTTAGAATACCCAGCAAAGAAAAAGAAAATAAATTCAAATTTGTGAAGGATAAGTTAACCCATTAGGCAGTGTCGGTTTCAGGGAGGGGGCATTAATTGATGCCGTGCTTACTCTTCCTGAGTTTGGAACTGATTTTGAAATAGAAGAATCACATAGGTAGAAAAAAGTTTCCACTCCATTAATAATAAATATGTTTGTCAAAGAAGACTTTAGGTGGGGGGATATGTGGTTGGTACTCAGCGCCATGCCTGGTACTTAGAAACTTCTAAATCAGTGGTTCTCAACCTATTGGTCATGACCCCTTTGATCAAATGACCCTTTCTCAGGGGTAACTTATCAGCTATCCTCCATAACTGATATTTACATTATGATTCATAACAGTAGCAAAATTACAGTTACAAAGTAGCAACAAAAATAATTCTATGGTTAGGATCACCACAACAGAAGGTACTGTATTAAAGGGTTGCAGTATTAGGAAGGTTGAGAACCACTGCTCTAGGTAAATATTGACTATCATTATCATTATAATGAAGAGAATGAGGTGGGGAAAAGGGTTATTAGGGAAGGAAGGAATAGTTCATAAAAGTACAACCTCAAGATTCCCAAGATGAGTATAATCTGTCCTTGTAAGTGTAGGAAGTAGATAAGAATCTACATAAGTGGCTCTAAGGTAGGAGTGAATGGAGCTTGCTCAGTGTCTTTTCAATCACACAAGGTTGATTCTTACCCTGGATTGGAGTAAGTGAGGGGTGGAATAGGAGAGAAGTCAAAGACTTCATTACAGATGGAATGACTCTACTTCCTAACAGATGCCTATGCATAGCCAGGGTTAGACTATAAAGAAGGCTAAGACTTCCACTGCTTATTTAAGTGATTGACATGTTGAGATGATGATGATGATGATGATGATGGTGATGTGTGTGTGTGTGTGTGTGTGTGTGTGTGTGTGTGTGTGTGTGTGTGTGTAGACCAGAGATTTCTGACCACTTTATTTCCTGAGGCCAGGCCTCGCACTAGACCTAGCACTCATCAATTCAGCTCAGATACCTAGCTGACTTGCCCTGAGGTTCCTGTTCTGTCTCCCCAGTGTTGGGATTGCAGGGAGGACACCATGCCCACCCAACTTTCTCATGTGAGTGCTTGGGGCCAGAATGCTCATTCTCATGCTTCTGCAGCAAGCATGCTTTATCCACTGAGTCAACTCTCCAGAACAGATATTTCTTAAGATATTCTCAAGCCAGATAATGGTGGAACATACCTGTAATCTCATACTCAGGAGCCTGTTGAAGGCTAGCCTGGACCACTGGGCTACCTCCCCCCTCCACACTGACACTCACAGTTTCTGTTTTAGTCTGTCCTCTGTCTACTTTGACACTTTGTTAATTCTTTTTTATTTTCTGAGACAGGGTCACCCTTGCTGTCTTGGAAATTGCTAATTAGGCCAGGTTGGCCTTGAGCTCACACTCACAGAGCTCTGCCTACCTCCTCCTCCAGAGTGTTAGGATTAAGAGTGAGTGCCATTAAACCCAATTATTAAGACTTTCTTGAGACCCCCCCCACTCCAGTTGATGTAAACTTCACCTAGGCTAAAAGTAACTCCAAGACCAACTAATCCCTGAGTTTTTCCTCTCCCACAGTTGGCAGTAAAGTTATTCTGCTACTATACCCAGCCAGCAGAGTAATCCCAGAAGCCTTAGCAGACACATTTATGTCAGATTCTCAAACAGGCTGCCAATAGGCTTTATACAGAGATGGAAGAGCACACCAAACAACAACAACAACAACAACAACAAAACCCCAGAATTTTAAAATCATGTTGCCTCTTTCCTGATCTGTCTGAGAAGTAGTTTCAGGACCCTCTTACCCCAAGTCTCTCTCACACACACTGGGAAAACTTATATGAGGAGAAATTTGCTAATTATAAATAAAAATGGAATAACTAAAGAAATGTTGAGAATAGGAATAAAGAAATAATATTTTTAATTATTCAAAGATGTTATAGATGGAAGGAGGGAGGGCTGATTTTTATTTATTCTATTCTAAACGGAAGAACAAAGTAGATGCTGGTTAGCAGGGTGCGGGTGTGATTATGCACAAATATGGAAGTGGTTTTCCACCGTGCTTCCTGGTTCATTTCTCCTATTGCCCTCAGTATTTCCAAAGTGACTAGGATACTGTTGGGGTGTTGGAAACCCAGAATAGGCCTAGCTCTATGACCTTCTGCCCTCTCCTCCCCAGTTCCTCTTTCTGGGTGCAGAGCAGCCTGCCAGCGCTGCCCTTAGCAGTTTTTCCTGAGCTAAGGTGAAATGACTAGTGAGCAGCTGACCACTGTCTTGAGATGCAGAGCTGACCACAAACAGCAACCACCACCTTCACAGACTAATGAGCAACTTACTCATGCTGGTAAAAAAAATCACTCTCATAAACTTTACATTATAATATGGAATTCTCTTCCCAGAGACATTTGTATCTACCATTAAAAAAATCTTTTTGATCTCTGGCCACATACTGAGTACTCTCAGAAGCACCCACCTCTACATGTGAAAATGAGTCTTTCCTATATGTAAGTTTGCTCCCCACTTTCTTTGTCCCAGAAGGCCATTGATTTAAGAACATCTCCATTGTTTTCCGTATTTGTTTTATTTGGCAAAACTGTCTCTATTCTTAAAAAAAAAATGATGTATTTATTTTGTGTACATTTGTGTTTTGCCTGCATGTATGTCTGTGTGATGGTGCCCAAGCCCCTGCAACTGGAGTCACAGATAGTTGTGAGCTGCCATATGGGTGCTAGGAATTGAACCTGGGTCCTCTGGAAGAGCTTAACTGCTAAGCTATCTCCCTGGCACCATCTTAACTCTTTTATCTTCTGCTTGGGCTTATTGGCTTTGCCCTCATCACCAGCTGAACCTGTTGAATTAGGTACACATCAGTCATGAACTCAGGGCTCTGGGAGCATAAACATCTCCTCTCTCCCAGAGGCAATGATGTCAGGGATGTTGTGGAGAAGACTGAGGAATCTGGCCTGGGCACAGTATTCACTGACTGCCCCTATGATCATTTTAAACCCTAACTATCTAAATGTGTGTAAAGCAAAATCTTTGATTTATGAGCTCCAAAGATCTTTGAGGCAAAATAAATAATTTAGGGCAAGAAATTTAAAAATGTGCTACAGTTCATTTGATCCAACAATCTTTATTGATTTTTAAGTCCCCATTTCATTTCCTCCTCTTTTGTAGTGGCTTTTCATTTGTATTTTAATAAATAAAGCTTGCTTGAAGATCATAGAGTAAAACAGCCCCACTGGTCAGCCTTACAAACCAGGCAGTGGTGACACACACCTTTAATCCTAGTAGCCACACTAGTTTGCCATAGAAACCAGGTGGTGTGTGCCTTTAATCCCAGTGGCGTACACCTTTAATTCTAGCCCTAGAAAGTTATGTAAGACGGGAGGAGACAGCTCTCATACACGGTCTCATTCTAAGATTCTGGGAGGCAGGATCACCATTTTGGACTGAGGCAGAGGTAAGAACCAGTGGCTGTCTGTTTTACTTTTCTGACCTTCGGGTTGAGCCCCAGTTTCTCTCTCTGAGCTTTTATTAGTTGTGCCTCACTTGGTGCCCTAGGTGGGACAGAAGCTCATCTGTCCTCTTCTAAACCATGTCGCACAATCTTTAAGATCTGTGATCACATCAGTGTTCTTTGGCAGTTTCTGTTACAGGTGATTATTTTATCTTCCTTAGAATTATCCTTTTTTTTCTCTGATTCCAAGAGATTTTATAATGATGGGAACGCCATAGAGTGGTTCTATTTCTTATTCTAAATCATAGAATCTCATCCTTGGTCATTTCATCAAATTTCTCTGCATTTCCATAGTCAGACCAAACTTCTCACCTAAAATAATCTTACCTTCTTGACTTCCGAAGTCGGAGTTGGGCGTGCCTCCCCCCTGCTTACCTAGAATCCCGTACTTCCTCTGGCATCAAAGTGACTGCACATTGCAGTTATGGTCTTTGGGTGAACATTATCAACATCTACTTCTGCTTTCCAGTGGGTCCCAGTAGACAATGCATTGAACTCCTTGTGATGATCTGCTTACATATTTCATAGCAAGGTTTTGTCAAGCAACTGCATATACAACAATGGCCCCATAAGATTACAGTAGGGCTGAAAAATTCCTATCACACCATAAATAGTAGCTTGATACATTACTCACACATTTGCAGTGATCTTGATGCAATCAAACCCACCATATTGTCAGTCCTATAAAACATATACATATGCAGCATGCAATAGGTGGCAATAAGTTTGATGCTAACTAACGTATTTATGTGCTATAATTTTTGTTCATTGTTTTAATGTTTATTGCCTTACATTTGCTAAGCACTTTTCCATCAACAATCAAGCAGCAAGCAGAGCACAGCAACAGACACTCATCCAGCTTGTGCTGTGTTTCAGAGTGCATCGTTTTCCTCTTGTGCTTGATTTACTCTATCAATTTGTTAAGTAATATGGACAGAGGAACAATAAGCTAATGTATATATATTATATACACATACCAAAGACATATAGTTAACTCTGCCTTTTAGGCTTGTGAAAGCACATTTTAAGGTGGTTGAACAATGGTGAAATTGCTTAATTATGCATTTTTAGAAATTATCCTCTTTGTTAAATACCACATGACTATTTTACTTTCTGTGCTCAATGTCGCTCCATTGCTGAGGTTCAAATTCAGAACCTCACACCACAGGCAGCGTCCTACCTTTTAATAGTATCTTCACTTGTAGAGCTACTGACACCTAGTGGGTAGAGGCCAGGAATGCTATTAAATGAGCGAGCTATCCATCGTGACAAGCTCTAACCCATAGTAGGACCTTGGGAACCATATGGTAGTGAGTGAATTGAGAACAGGTAGTGTCCTTCAGTGAAATGACATATATATTAGTGAATGAATCATCGAGCACAACTAGGATCCTTCAGTGAAATGACTTCCTGCACTTACCCACACTTAGACCCTGTCACGAACCCATATTAGGGCTTCTCATCTGCTAAGGGAGGGGGCAGCTCCCTCCAGCTTGTGTTTTGAGCTAAGGTGAACTCAATTACTCTTTTGGCGAGTACATGATGAAGTCCACATCCTTCAGATGCAGAGGAGATACAGTGGTGGAGCCACCGGGATGAGATGGATGATTTTGTCACACCACCCTCAGGTGGACAATGTGTAGAACTTGTTTTGAGAATTGATTCTTCTTTTCTTTGCATGTGGAGATCCTTGGGAATAGTGAAAGTGTGTAGAATGGCATTCTTGGTGTCAACTAGACTACACTTGGAGCTAAAACCTCCACATGGAAGGCATACCTGTGAAGGAATTTTTGCTTAATTTTAAGTAGAAAAATCTACTTCTGATCTGGATCTTTCAGTTAGAAACACACACACACACACACACACACACACACACACACACACAGACACTCACACACACATTTAATCCACATCTTTCAAACTAGGAAAAGGCATGCCTTTAATCCAGATCTTGAGGGAGGAAGGCACATCTTTAATCTGGGCCACACTTTCTGCGAGAAACCATTAAGGACATGACAGAAGGAAACTTGCTTTTTGCCTGCTTGCTTTCACCTTGATGGCTTTCAGGTCACAACCATTCATTGTTGGATTAGCTGGAGCACAGCCTGTAAATCTTTCTAATAAATCCCATATAAATAGATGTGGTCTTAGATATATATTTGTACATACAAATATTAATATAATATAAATGACAAGCAATATTTGTAGTATATAAATATAGTGTTTATAATTACATATAAATATTTATATAAATATTTGTGTATTTATACATTTTAGGTATAAACACAAATTTATGTACAATATATCATGTTATATAAATATTTATATATAATATTCATGTTATATGTTAATATTATATATGTGTATTAATTCTCTTTAGAGAATGTTACTCTAGAGAACCATGACTAATACAGATTTTGGTACTAGACATGGTTCTAGAACAACAGAAATATAAGGATGAATCTTTTAAGTATCTACAATAGGCTTTTCGATTCACTAACACCTACAGCTACCGAAGCCTCTCCAGTCCCTCTCTTGGGAGCTCAGAGAGTACTGAACCCGCATGGTGTGAACTACATTACAAATTTATGAGATAAATGCACTTGTTATTTTGATTTCACCAATTGTGAGTGACAATGCATTTGGTGAACCTGTATATGGAGCTCTTGACAATTTGGGGGAAAACAAAGAAAAAGATGATACAGATTGGTTGCTCTTAGCGTCTCTAGATAAACAGACAAAAGAAAGGGATGGACTCTGTGATAAAATTAATCAGCTTCTAGCATCTCAGAATCCAGTGAAAGACAACAGTGAGCTTAGTTATGAAATCGTTCAGCTCCAGAAGCATGTAAACATTCTAAAGCAGTGTTTCTCAACCTACCTAATGATGAGATCCTTTAATACAGTTCCTCATCTTGTAGTGATCCCCAACTGTAAAATTATTTGTATTACTACTTCCTAACTATAAATTTGCTCTTGTTATGAACTGTAATGTAAATATCTGTGTTTTCCCATGATCTTGGGGGGCCTTGGTCCATAGGTTGAGAACCACTGATCTAAAGGTTCCTAAGGGTCCTCTGGAAGAGAATATTCTCTCCAGCAGCCCCAGAGCACAAGTTGCAGAAAATCAAATCAAAGCCCTTATTATAAGTTTGGCTGAATGGCTGCGAAAATTCGAGTCCCAGCCTGGGAGCATGTGAGTGGCTAAAGTAAGCATACGAATTGGTGCAGGGTGAGATCCTGTAACTTGGGACGGGGGATGTGTGGGAGGGTCCTACTGAAGCTGAGAACTCCGCATCTTCAGGTTCTCAAGGGTTTATCTCACCTGAGGAAGTAGTGTATCATCACTCCCACTCCTTGAAATGTTGCCCTTCTCACCTTTGGCTGCGGAAACCAACCCCTTGTTATCTACTAAACCAGCTGTAACTTTCTCAGAAGGAAATTCCAGGAAGACAATACTGATGTCTTCATCAGTACCTGTAGTTGCCTTTAGATCTCCATTTAGACTTAAGGCACAGCAGACTCCTAGAAGGGAGGTAGGAAGTGGAGTCATGAGGAGGGACAGCATGCTACTGAAGAACTTAATGAGTTTGCTAATTCATTCAAGTGGAAGTTTGGGGAAATGGGTGGAAATGCAATTTTAAGGGTGTGGAGGGAGTAATGGTGGAGGGAACGCGAAACTAGAACAGTCTGAATTTATTGATGCAGGCCCTCTGAGTGGTGTTTCTGGATTTAGCATGGAAACTCCCACAGTTTAAAAAAAGGTGTCAAAATGTTTTTGAATGGTTGACTGAAGCATTTGTCAAAAGACGGTCTACTGAAGAGGAGTTCACAATGCCTGATATCCCTTGGCTTAGTGTTGTTGAAGGGATTTGAAAGCTCAGGGGAACGGCAATGGTAGAGAAGACACACTGTGTAAATCCTAGTCCTCCACAGTGGGAAGGTCCAGAAGACACGACCTTTAGTAATCCTATAAGATGCAAAATGGTGAGGTGGCGCCAGCGCAGTTGAAGAGTTTGGTTGTGCCTTTTTCTCTTGTGCCAGACCATAGGGATGGAGATGCTGCTGCTCAGCTGGCTGAATTTTAACTGGGTGCTGAGGTAGCAGGAGTCAGGTGGCAGCACCGAAATGACAAAGGCAAGGTGACTGTAGTTATCATAAAAGGTAACATAGAAAAAGTCATGTTCATAACGACCTAATTAGTAATGGTCAGCACAGGCAAAGTGAATTTTATGGTGTCGTGACTCATCTGGTCCTTTAGTACCAGCAAACAATCATGGTATTTCCAAGCATGAAACAGATAAGAAACCTATTGAATTTTTGTTTAATCTGCATAAGCAGAAAATTTCTGCAACAAATGAAAGAAAGGTTACATTGGATCGGGGCAAAAGAGAATCTTGTCCCATGCATCAATTCCCAGACTTGAGTCAGTTTGCAGATCCAGAACCCCTTGAATGAAGGACAGCTAGGTTCTCCTGAGGAAGGGACCTTAGTAAACACCTAAAAGTTTTACACTTACCCTTTCTGCTATCCTTCCCCCAGAGGAACCTGCAACCTTTTACAAGGGTAACTGTACACCGGGGTAAAGGAAACAATCAGACTTTCTGAGGTCTATTGGATACTGGTTCTGTATTGACGCTGATTCCAAGAGACCCCAGGAAACATTGTGGCCCTCCATTAAAATAGGGGCTTATCAAGGTCAGGTGAATAACGAAGTTTTGGCTGAAGTCTGACTTATGGTAGATCCAGTGTGTCCTCAGACTCATCTTGTTGCTTATTTCTCCAGGAATGTACAATTGGGATAGATATACTTAGAAGTTGGCAGAGTTCCCTGGTTGGCTTCCTGACATGTGGAGTGAGGGCTACTATGGTTGGAAAGGCTAGATAGAAGCCTGTTGAGTGGGCTCTGCCAAGGAAAATAGTGAATCAAAAACAGTATGGCATCCCTGGAGGAATTTAAAAATTCAGTCTTGAAATATGCATGGATGGTGGTTACCTTTAACTCTGTTGGGTCAGTATGGAAGATAGATGGATCTTGGAGAACGACAGTTGACTATTGAAAACTCAATCAGGTAGTGACTCCAATAAGCTACTCTACCAGATGTGATGTCCTGTTGGAGAAGATCACTTCTTAGTTCTTGGCTGCCCAGCTAACTTAGACCCGAAATAATCGCACAGAAACTGTATTAATTAAATCACTGCTTGTCCCATTAGCTCTAGCTTCTTATTGGCTAACTCTTATATTAATTTAACCCATTTCTATTAATCTGTATTTCGCCATGTGGCTGTGGTTTGCCAGGTAAAGTTCCCAGCATCTGTCTCTGGTGGCTCCATGGCTTCTCTCTGACTCTGCCTTCCTCTTCCCATGCTATAGGTCAAGCCAGTTTCTTTATTCATTAACCAATAAAAGCAACACATTGAAGGCATAAGTCACAGACAATACCACACCAGTTTGGAATTATGATTAATAGAATGGTTATTTATTCAAAGGGGAAAAAACTTACAGATTACCGTCCCAGACAACAGCCCCTCCGCGCGAACAGGAAAGGAATCTAGAAGCGGAGCCGGAAGCCAGAGAGGGAGAGGAGGACAACCGCTGCTTTTTTTTAGAGAGAGAGAGACCACGCCCCAATGGGCTGGTAACTCAGCAGCGATTGGCTGAAGGAGCCGAAGGAGCTCCCGCAGCAACACATAGATAGAAGGACCTCCCAGACCAATGTCCTTACTTGAACAGATTAACACATCTGGTATGTGGTATACAGCTATTGATCTAGCAAATGCCCTTTTCTCAGTTTCTGTCCATGAGGACCACCAGAAGCAATTTGCTTTCAGTTGGCAAGGCCAGCAGCATATCTTTACTGTTTTGTCTCAGAGATATATTAACTCTCCATCCCTGTGTCACAATTTAGGGATCTCAATCATCTGCCTCTCCCACAAAATGTCACACTGGTACACTATACTGGTGAAATTACGTAGAATGGGCTAAGTGAGCAGGATGTAGCTATTACTTCAACTTCATTGGTAACCAATATGCAAATCAGAGGATGAGAAATGAATCCCACCAAAACTCAAGGGCCTTTTACCTCAGGGAAATTCTTTGGAGCCCAGTGGTGTGGGGATACGCAAGGATCCTCCCTCTGGAGAGAAGGACAAGTTATTGCACCTGGACATTTCCACGGCCAAGAAAGAAGCGCAGCACTCAGTGGACCTATTTGGCATCTGGAGGTAGCACACCACATTCCTCATGAGGGTGTGTTACTTCAGCCCATACACCAAGAGACTCAGTAAGCTGCTAGCTTTGTGTGGGGCCTGGAATGGGAGAAGGCTCTTCAACAGGTCCAAGCTGCTGTGCAGGCTGCTCCACCACTTGGACCATATGATCCAGAAGACCCAACGGTACTTGAGGTGTCAGTGGCAGATAAGGATGCGGTTTGAAGTCTTTGGCAGGCCTCTACAGGTGACTCATAGAAGAGACCTTTGGATTTTGGAATAAGGTTCTACCATCATCCGCAGACAACTACTCTCCATTTGAAAGACAGTTCTTGGCCTGTTAATGGGCCTTAGAGGAAACTGAATATTTGGTAATGGGACACTAAGATACCATGCAACTTGAGCTGCTTATCATGAGCTGGGTGTTATGTGACCCACTGTGATGGCTATTCTTGGTTGTCAATTTGACTATATCTGGAATGAATTACAATCTAGGAATGGACAACACACTTGTGGAGATTTTCTGCTTTGTTTGAAGTGGGTGAATCAACTTCAAGTCTAGACCTTTGGTGTAGAAAGATACACACCTTTAAACCAAATTGTGAGTCAGAAAGACAAACCTTTAATATGGACCATACCTTCTGCTGGAAGTCTATATAAGGGCATAGAAGGAAAATTTTTGTTCTTTGCCTGCTTGCCCTCATCTTGCTAGCACAACCATTCCTTCACTAATATTGGAACCTACTTCTTTGGGATTCCAGCATATACAGAAGACACATCTAGCCTTGTGTCTACAGCTACTAGATTCTTAAACTTTCTGTTGATTCGCTGGACTACAGCCTGCAAGTCATTCTAATACCCCTCCCACAATCTATATATGTAGATCGCTCTATATCTATCTATCTATCTATCTATCTATCTATCTATCTATCTATCTCTCTATCTACATGCCTACCTACCTACCTATTGTCTATCTATCTAATCTATATATGCACCTATAGCCTCATGAGGTATTCTCTATGATCGGTTGACTGAGGAAGAGAAGACTAGGGCCTAGTTTATTAATGGTTCATATGTTATGCAGGCACCACCCAGAAGTAGGCAGCTGCAGCATTACAAATACTTTCAGGGACGACTCTGAAAGGCACCGGTGAAGGAAAATCTTCACAGTGGGTGGAACTTTGCGCAGTACACATGGTTCTACACATTTTGTTTGGAAGAAAAAAATGGCCAGATGTGAAATTGCTCAATTGATGTGGGATTCCCCTCTGTATGCTGTGAACATGTTTTATTATCATTGGTTAATAAAGAATCTGTTTTGGCCTGTGGCAGGGCAAAATAGAACTAGGCGGGAAAGCTAAGCTGAACGCTGGGAGAAGGAAGGCAGAGCCAGAGAGACACCATGTAGCTACCAAAGGAGACAGATGCCCGGGAATTTTACTGGCAAACAAACCACAAGCCTCGTGGTAAATTACAAGATAATAGCAACGGGTTAATTTGAGATATAAGAGTTAGTTAATAAGAAGCTTAAACTAATTGGCTGAGCAGTGCTTTAATTAATACAGTTTAATTAATTTAATTAATATAGTTTCTGTGTGATTATTTTGGGTCTGGGCAGCTGGGAAACGAACAAGCAGCCTCTGTGACTCAGTGACTCATGAGCCATAGCCTTCGGATTGACTGCACGGTCAGGGACTTAGAAAGCATGATTAGAAAGCTGGTGAGGAAGACATCTGGGGAAGAAGCCTGTGGATCTGTCCAAACATTTGAAAGATGTGATGATACACGTGTCCCATGTAAACGCTCATCAAAAAGTGACTCCAGTTGAGGAGGATCATAGGATGACCCTTTCTGTGGAGAGTGAGTCTCTTTCCCCAGCTGTTCCTACTGTTGCCCAGTGGGCCCATGAACAGGGACCACGGTGGCAGAGATGGGGTTATTCATGGGCATGACAAACAGGTGAAATGGCCTTTTGGAGAAACAGCTACAATGTCAATTAGGTGGCAGAAACCTGGAGAGTTGGTGCAGGGTTCTCCAGAAGGAGGTATGCGCTTTGAATCAGCATCCAATGTATGGCATGGTTTCTCCCATAGCCAGGATCCATGGCTCCAGAGATCACAGGGTGGAAAATAATTCCACTCACTATCACCCTTACTGACCCACTAGGAAAATTTTTGCTTTCTGTTCCTGTAACCTTAAGTTCTGCTTGCCTAAAAGTTTTGATTCCAGAGGGAGGAGCGCTTCTACCAAGAACCACAACAAACATTCCATGGAACCAGAAGTTCAGACTTCCGCCTGGCTACTTAGGGCTTCTAATGCCCTTAAATCAGTAGGCTAAGAAAGAAATAACAGTATCAGAAGGGGTGATTGATCCAGATTACCATGGGGAAACCGGAAAGCTTCTTCACACTGGAGGTAAGAAAGATTATGTCTGGAGTATAGGAGATCCTTTAGGGTGTCTCCTGGTGCTATTGTGTACTGTGATTAAAATCAGTAGGGAACTACAACAGCCTAATCCAGACAGGATGACAAAGGGCACATACCCATCAGAAATGAAGGAAGGAGAAGAGTCAAGGCCTGCTGAGGTTCCTCCCAAGAGTGCAAAAAATATAGAATGAGTAGTAGAGGAAGGTAGTCTTCAGTACCTGCTAAGGCCTGGCCAGTTACAAAAATGAGGATTATGGTTAACATGAGTGTTTCTGTTGTATTTTGTTAAGTATGTATTTGTACAGATATTTGTGTTTTCTTTTCTCAATTTCTTTATCATGTGATGTAACATCAGTTAAGAGAATAAAGTGGTTATTATATTTAAGTTTGAGATACTAAAAGAATGTCCCTCAAGGGACTAAAACCCCCAGGTGGAGGATGCACCTGTGAGGAATTTTTTTTTTTGCTTAATTTGAAGCAGGAAAATCCACTCTTTTTTTTTTAACACAAGGTTTCTTTGTACACAAGGCTACAGCCCTGGCTGTCGTAGAACTAGCTCTGGAGATCAGCGTGGACTAGAACTGAGACATCCGCCTGCCTCTGCCTCCTGGGTGCTGGGATTAAAGGTGTGCACTGCTTGGCTGGAAAATCCATTCTAATCTAGATCTTTGAGTTAGGAAGACACACACACACACACACACACACACACACACACACACACACACATCTACCCTTTAATCCAGATCTTTCAAACTTGGAAAGGACCCACCTTTAATCCAGTTCTTGAGGAGGGAGGACATCCCTTCAATCTGGGTCACTCCTGCTGCTGAATACCTATAAAGGACCTGGCAGGAGGAAGCTTTTGCTCTTTCCTGCTTGCCTTTGCCTTACTCCGCATTTATTCCTTCATTGGCATTAGAGCCTACTTCTTCTGGATTCCAGCATCTACTGAAGACCAGTTGTGGCATCCAGTCTTATGGACTGAGCAATTATTGGATTCTTAGACTTTCCGTTCAAAGCAATCCATTTTTGGATTAGCTGGACCACAGCCTGTAAGTCACTATAATAAATCTTCCCTATCTATCTATCTATCTATCTATCTATCTATCTATCTATCTATCTATCTATCTATCTATCTACCTATCTATCTAGAGTCAGTCTATAAATTCTGTTATTCTAGAGAACCCTGACCAATACCGTGTGTTTGGTTTGTTAGAAGCTGAGTAAAAAGTTCAGGGGCCAGTGGTTCTCAACTGGATATTTTGCCTACTTGGCAAAATCTAGTAATATCTGGGACCACTAATTATTTTCATTGCTGGGGTTCAAATTCAGGGCTTCTCACTATAGTCAGTACCCTACCTTTGGATAGTATCTTCCCTCATGGGGGGAATAGAGGATGTGCTACTGGCAGTTAGTGGGTAGAGCACAAGGATGATGTTAAACGAACAGAACACTCCATTGTGACAGAAATTTGTCCAGTCCCAAATGTCAGCTGAGAAATCTGGCTCCAGTTTTCTCTACAAGGGGAATTTATGGTGGAGATGGGGAATTTAGAGAAGGGGATTACTGTGGCGGCGACAAAAATCAAATGCTTTTTAAGACACAGCTCTACCCTCTGTAAGGAGGATGGGTCCGGGGTTTTAGCAGCAGGAGAGGCCCTGGGCTCACTCTTGTACACTCTCTTGGGGAAGCAAAAGTCTCTCAACTCATTTTACCAAAGCAGTTGCCTTAGGTGTTCACAGACAATGCTGTGGAGACATGAACTGTGAAACATATCCAGCCACACTGCCATACTAGGAAACGTGAGACCGAAGTGAGTCTCTCTCAGTGGACTAACTATATTTGATTAATTTTCCCAAGGTAGACCTATAAACACATACTTGCAATCCTAGCATTTGGAAGGCTGAATCAGGGGAATGGGAGTTGAAAACTGACATGAAATGCATAGAAAGACTTTTTTTTTTAAGGAGGAGAACCATAAATTGTAGTGGGTGTATGAGCACCCAGTGTCTTCCCAGCCAAATTGTGTACCCTGTAATCACTACATACAGGCTGTGCAACTCCAAAAGAAGTCGAGGACTCCACCCAGGCCTTAGCCTCTTAAAACCGAGAATGGGTCTGTTCCTCCTGACTTCTTCAGAATTCAGATGTGCTCGGTCAAAAGAAAACAGTGTTGGAAGAGCAACACGGGGGAATTCTGTCTCTGTAGTCTCTGCTTTAATACCGTCAGCTTGAGGGAAAGGTGAGCTTGACTCACTCGGGGCCATCCGGGGAAGACTGAAGCACACAAGTATAGTACTGGAAAAGGCTCTCTTCTTTCTACCCTGCAAACCAGGCGTGGGACTGAAGGGGAAAAAAGGCCAAGCATTGTTGGATGGGTGGTCAAAAAGGTTGCCTCTAAGACATAACCCCCATCCTCAGTGAGGTCTGGAATCTACAGATTCAAGAAAGTTTGGGAATAGAATCTCCTTGGTTTCCGCATCTCCATCAGGTAAAACTCAGGCATAGGAAAAACCCACGCGTTAGAAACTGATTTTCTGGAGCTCCCTGAATTGCAGTAAATCAATGAGATCTTGTAACTCTAGGTTTCAAACATCCTCGTTCTAAGTAGCTCTATGGTTTTCAGAATCGACAGTCTTTTAGACAGGATATGGTTGATGTACACATTGACTCACAAGAGCTGTGGTTGTCTGCATAAGACGTGCAGAAGGTCAAACTAGTCAAAATTCCATCACACAGAAAGGGATCTCCCAAAGCTTCATGAGTTACTAACAGTTGATGGCTCCTGAGGGAGGAATTACTTTTCTTTAGAGCATGTGGGCCCAATGGATGATTCTCATATGGTAATCACTAATTGGATTCAGTAAGAAAAAAGAGGGCATTGAGTCAGAAAGAAAATGGATTGGTGTGTTCCTACGGGAATTGTAGGAAGGTAGTTTGGATGAATACAATCAAAATATATGATATTGACATAACATATGATATTTTCAAAGAATTAATGAAATTCTTTGGTCTAAGTTTATATAAGGGCATGTAGTGAATATTTTTTGGTCTGTCTGGCATCTAAACCTTGCTTCTGTTTGGATAACTCATGAAAGGTAGAGTTCACCAGCCACTACAAATGTAGACGCTTCCAGGTAGCAAATTCATAACCTCCTTTGGAGGTGTAAGATGAGGACATGTGAGCTAGGGTTGCCCATTCTGAGGAAGCAAATTTTGAATTAGAAACTAGCAATGAAAAGATGAAGAAGGGAGCAGTCATTTTGGTGGTGGACAAAGCAGGAATAACAACTACTATTATCACGTTAGAAGTGCAACAGAAGCAAAAGGCAGCGGTCTGAGGCCAGTGCTGCAGACAATCGTTACGATACAGTGGTGCCCAGTATAGCTGTGCAATCCCTAGGGAAGCTTTGCGATTTTAGTTATGACCCTAACCACAGTTTATTCTTCTTTTATCCTCTTTACTTTTAAAGGAGGTGTGATGGCTATTCTTGGTTGTCAACTTGACCACAGCTGGATTGAACAACCATCCAGAAATGAAGGGCACACCTGTGAGAGATTAATTTTGCTTGGGTGAATCCACTTCCGGCCCGAACCTTTGAGTTAGGAAGACATACACCTCTGATGCAGATCTGAAGGGGGAAGACACATGCCTTTGAACCAGATCTTGAGGTGGGAAGGCACAACTTTAATCTGGGTCACACCTTTTGCTGGACGCCTGCATAAGGGCATGGCAGAAGGAAGCTTTTGCTCCTTGCCTGTTTATCCTTTCCTTGTTAGCAAGCCTTCACTGGCATTACAGCCTACTTCTGTAGGATTCCAGCTCTACTGAAGACCAGCTGAGACATCTAACCTTGTGAACTGAGCAACTGCTAATTTCTTGTACTCTCTGTTCACAGCCAACTCTTGCTGGGCTAGCTGGATCACAGCCTGTAAGTCATTCTAACAAATCTCGCTTCTATAGAAATAGATTCATTCTGTAAGTTCTGTTACTCTAGAGAACCCTAACTAATAAAGGCTTTTCAGAATATCCTAGTAGTTATTTAAACCAGCTGGCATATTTTCAACAGGTTTCTTTTTTACAAAAAAAAAAAATCCAAAATTAGCTTTTGTTGATTAGCAATCCCTCTATAGAAGTTAGTACCACAAAGGAGGATACCTGGAGCAACAGGATTTACAGTGTAAATTGTCTAAATTCAGAAATGTACAGGGCAATGAGACATCAAAGTTTCGAGCTGGGCAGTTGGTGTTCGTTGTTACACAATGATATGATCAGTTTTTTATGCATGTGTAGGTGTGTGTATTGTATGTGTGTGTGTGGTGTATGTATGTGAGTATGTAAGTGGTTGTGCTTGAAAACATCACAGAGGATGCCAGTGTCTTCCTCTGTCACTCTCAGGGGACTTGATATTTATGCCAGGCTGGGCCAGTTAGCTAGAAAGGTCTTAGGACCTGTCTGTCTCTGAAACACGCATACCCAGCCATGCCCATCTTCTTACACAGGTGCTAGGAGTTTGAACCCAGATCCTATATTACTATCCACTGATCCCTCCCCAGCTCCGCAACAGTTATTTCTTAAAGTATTTGCCAAACGGTTGAAAATGGCCTCTCTGAGGGCAGACAACATGAAGATAGGACTTTACATGTAGAGACTCTTTCTGCACACAACTTTTATCTAAGTGATTGAACATTCAATCAATTGAAACTGTTTAATCAAAATAATTTAATTTTCTATCCGAAGATAAATTCAGTACAAAGAGGTATGCAGTAAATAGGAAGTGCCTGGTAGATCTTCAGTTCCTCAGTAGGCCTGGGTTCTAAAATGGGTTCAGAACCAACTGAGGGAGAATCTTGAGGATCCAGGGTTTTTTCCCTCAAGGAAGTAAACAGAGAGCTTCGATTCAAAAGTCCTTTAAAGAAGTGAAAAACCTCCCTGGGGCAAGTTCCTCTAAGTATCCCAGGTTACTTTATAACAGTGTTCCCAAACACTTGCTACTTCGATTTAAGCAGAATGCTGCTTGCTGAGGATGACACTTAATAGAACCTTGGATGGTTTCCATTCTATCACTCAGAACTTTATAGACTCCGCAGTCATCTTCAGCCTATTGACTTACAACTAGCTTCAGTTTTGCAAATAAAATACTGGTTCTTGTATAGAATGACCTCAGGTCACAAAGAAATCATTCTTCATACATCACTTCATTCCCTCTTCATCCGGAGAGTGAGAGGGAAACTGAGGCACAGAGCCTTGATCAGGTCTTGAGGTGGCCAGGATCTGCTTCCAGAATAAAGCACAGAGAACCAAAACAAAAAACATCTCCAGACTTTGGGCCTTGTGCTCAGCCATCTGAGGCAGGTGTTTTATATCCTGGTTTTTTGTCTCTGGGTTTTGTTTACCAGCACAGCATAGAGTGAGATTCTGAACTCACACCGTCTGTTTGGTTCGCTACAGCGAAGATGGAACACTGTTCCAAGGGGGTCTCTGTTCTGTGTCTGTGTCAGCGGCACAGCAGGTTGGTTGCCTGCTTGGGAAGCCTTACTTCCTTGTCTACTTCACAGGTGCGCCTGTGCAAATCGATCACCGGGGAATTGATTGAAGAAGGGGACAGATGTGCAGTGTCTGTCACAGAGAACTTGGGACCGAGGGCCAAGTTCAGCGTGGATTTTGATTTTTCTATGTTCCTTCAAAAAGTCCTTTCCCTGGGTCTCTAGGGGTCAGCTCTCTGGTAGTGTCACACTGGCATAGACTGTGGTGGGGTTTGAGTCCTGTGGGCAAAGAAGACATTCATGAGAGAAGGAATGGAGGGATGAAGTTCACAGGCAGTGAGCAGAGCAGCCTTCCCTGGAAAAGAAGAGGCTTAGAGTTCCTGTAGTACACATAGCATGATGCTTCGAGTCTGTCACAGTCTGGACATTGCTAGGCCAGCACTCAGGTCTCCCAGTGCCTACCTGCAAATGGGGCTCCATCTCCCTTCCAAGCCATAAGTGTGCCATCAGGGAAATGGGAGATTTGAAGACTGGCCTTGCCTTTCGATCCTTCCTCTTCCCTCTTCTCCACCCTCTCTCCTCCTTAGGAAGAAACTCCCTTAAATCAGGACATTTGCCAGGTCATGCTCTGCTATGTTTTCCCTACACGATAGGCTGAATCTCCCAAAATTGTAAGACCAAATATATCTCCCTTCAAGTTGTTCTCTTAGGTATTTTGGTCACAGCAATGTAAAAATAGGTAACAGACCTCCCATAGGGTAAAGAGAGTCAGAGGAAGAAAAAGACAAGTGAACTCACACCATGGTGGTTAGGAAACAGTAAAGAGGGGTACCAAAAGAGATCAGAGCAACACATATCCTCTTTCAAGGACACAGTGGGTGAGCTTCCTCCAACTGGGCCGCACTGCTTCCTAACAGCATGGTTGTGTTATGAGCACATCATGGATCAGGAGCTTGTCAATCAGGTAAGAACCCTCACCATTTGTGACCCTGGGAATACCCTAACAGACACACCCACAGGTGTGCTTTATCAGTTTCTTAGGTGCCTCTTAATCCCATCAAGCTGACAACCAAAATAACCATCACTGAATTCTTCAAGAATTCTTTTCTCTCTCTCCATCTTCCTTTTCTTCCTCTTGACTATCAGTCCTGGAGTACAGTTTGGGGAAGCCAAAAGAGGACTAGATTATTGAGTTTTTGGAGGGGCTAGTGAGATCGAAATGTGGACGAGAGAAGTGGTACCTGTTTGCTGTTTTTAAAACAAGGATGCCAGGTATTTGTTTTAGATGTGGTCCTTTGACGACTCTCAGAGAAACTCTCACAACCTATGAGCCCAGATGGAGGATTTTGTTTAAGTTCTAACTAACCAAGAACACAGCTATTCCTTGCTGCTTTTGGGATCTGGACCACTCTCACCAGTATGATTTACTTCATCTCTTCCCTAAAATAAATATACAACAAAAATCTTCTTTCCCTTCTTCTCGGCCTCTCACCAGACATTCAGTGAGGGGGGCAGAGATGCCTCACCTGTCCAGGCTCCGGGATAGGCTCTGTAGCAGCCACATAAATGGTTGTGCAGGGACTCTCGTCTGTCAGGGCATCATCAAACTTCTTGTCTGGAAGCTACAAGAGAAGCAAAGAAAACAGATTAGTTGAGCAGAAAGCTGGGCCCCATCCAACTGCTCAAATTAAAAAAACTCCTTAGTTGCTCGTTCTAACTTCCTCCCTGGTGAGAATTCTCCCAAACTTTCCTGGAGTTCACTTTGCTAGTCATTCCCAGAGTGACATCTTGGGGCTCAGAACCTCTCAAGGCAACTTCATCCCTTGTTAGCGCTTTAGAAAAGAGATTTTCATCTCAGTTGCTGTTCATTTCTTAGCTACCATAGTTTGTAGAAATATTTAATTTAATGACAAATGTTTGATTAGGGATGAGAGGGCTGAGGGCAGATGGGAGCAGTTTTTTAATCAGCTTTTCTTCACAGGCGCACTCTTTGGTTCTCCTCCTGGCTGGGAGAATTTTAGTGTGACCAGGCCTAAATGTAGGGATGAAAGATGGTGTCAATAACTTATGTGTTCTGCATTCAATTGGGAAGTTTCACAAAGAAGTCTGTACTCAAAATAACCCCGAGCTGTCTTGGGACAATGGTATTAAATTTCCCTTTAAGATTTTTATCTAGGTATAAGGAATTATTTTAAACACAATTTTAACAACGTAGCACGTTTTTGTTTCTTGTGTCTTCTGTTAGGAATCCTGATTTTCACATCTCCGGGGATACCACATTGGAGCAGTATCAGGTGTATAACTTATTTTTGCTATTTTTTTGTGACGGGGAGTCCTCGAAATAAGAGTGTAGAGCAGGAGTCACATAATAAGCCCTGGAGTGGTTCTTATCAGTTAACCAACAATTGCTTAATTTTCCCTTATTATGTTCTGTTTTTGATCTTTTGAGGCAAGGTCTCACGATGTAGCCTTGGCTGTACTGGAACTCCCTACATAGACCAAGATTTTGTCTCAAACTCAGAGATCCACCTGCCTCTGCCTTCTAAGTGCAGGGATTAAAGGTGTGTGCTATGACATCTGGATGTTATTATGCTTTATTTAAATATATTTTATAGCTATTATGATGAAAACAAAAGAAATGCTAATTTTTGAATAATATCTGTTATTATCTTTGTAATGGTATAATAGTATGATAAATAAAAATGAAGGCAATTGTAAGGCTGTAGGTAAGTCTGTACATATTGATATATAAAGCAATAATGTCTTACATATTTAAAATACATATAAATGAAAAACCAATAAAAATAGAATATAAATCAAGATGCAAAATTATAGTGTAGTTAAATACTGTACTGGAGTACAAAGAATAAAAGGAACACATGTATGTTAGTAAGTCAGGGATGTGCTGGATGATAGTGGGTATGCTTTTAACCCCAGCTTTCGGGAGACAGAGGCAGATGAAATCTCTGTGAGTTCGAGGCCAGCCTGGTCTACATAACTAGTTCTAGGACAGCCAAGGCTAGAAACCCTGTCTCAAAAAACAAAACGAAACAAAACTACAGGCTCCCCCCTCCAAAAAAAAACCCAAAACAGACAAAGAAATCAGGGGTGTAGTTTGTAATTTCTAGGATGACCACTAAAAATAAAGAAAATAGTCGTTTAAATATTAATGCAATGTAGAATAAAGTTGAATGATAAAAATATAATTGAAAATTCCTCCATCAAAGAAAACTCCAATCTCAGAGACTCTCACCAATAAGTTCTGCTAAATATATAAGGGGAGAAATATGATCAGTCCCACCCAAACATTTCCAGAGAGTCACAGGAAGAAAATGCATCTGTTGGTAAGCTGAACTGTGGCCACCAAAAGATACGAGCCACCAGTGTCAGGGTGTCATTGCGTAAGGCCTAGGCAGAGATGTGGATAAGATAGGTAAGGTCAGAACTTCAAGGTGAGGTCACTGAGTCACAGTGGGCCCACATCCAGGGCAGGGTGTCCTAAGAGAAGGGAAGAAGGCAGAGCACAGTTACCTAGAGACAGAGGCAGAAATTGTGGTATTATCACAAACCAAAGAGTGCTAAAGTTTGGAGCCATGAGATCACACTGAGATAAACGCTTGTCCCAAGAGCTTTCAGAGGGTTTGGGGTCCTGCTAATATGCTACTTTCCTTTTGGATTTATGTGGTCTCCAGAACTAAAGTAAGTTGAATTCTGGTCATTTAAACCCCCGAGTTTGTAATGATTTGCTTGACAGTCTAACTGAAAGATTGCAAGCCTCATCCATTTGTACGGTTGGCATAGTCAGGTATCAAAGCCTCACAGAGTTATTATGAGGAAGGAAGATGACAGACCAGTTTCACCCAGAAAGTGCATGAGTGCATGTGCGTGCATGCCTGTGTGTGTGTGTCAGGGGGTGGAAGGGGGAGCTTTTAACAAAATGTTAGAGAAACAAAATCCAACAGTGTTTTAAAGGACCAAACTAAATTTGTTCTACTCCAGGACTGTAAAATAGGTTTGGCTCCTACAGAGGCAGATAAATGAGGGAAAGCCAGCCAGAAGGCTATCTCAACAGATGCCAGAAGAGTGTTGATAAAATAGGATGTCAGCTTGAGAATGCTGGGGGTGGCGGTGGTGGTGCGGGAGGGAGGAGGACGACGTGGGGGGGGGGGTGGGGAGGTGGGGGGGGGCAGACCAGTAGCCTAGTACTCTTAGTAGCCTGACAGAGATCAGGCCTTAGTTTCGGTTCACTAAAATGGGACAGCACTAAACAGACAATCCTCAGGAAAACCACAACTTAGGAGCAACCCGTCAGCAGGTACCCCACAACCTTCTGCTAGCTTAGCAGGCGCCCTATGGCCCTGTCTGCCAGCTCAGCAAGCCCCCCAAGCCCCTTTGTTGGCTCGGCAGATGCCCCCTTCCAGTCTCCTGATAGCTAAAGATAGCTTTCCCTACCCTGAGGCTGGGAGGACTCCCACCAATCAGCTCTCAGACTCCCTCTCTCTCTCCCTCCCTCCCTCCCTCCCTCCCTCTTTCTCTCTCTCTCTCTCTCTGTTTTTTTTTTTTTTTTTTTTTCCAGGGTTTCTCTGTAGCTTTGGAGCCTGTCCTGGAATTAGCTCTTCTAGACCAGGCTGGCCTTGAACTCATAGAGATCGGCCTGTCTCTGCCTCCCAAGTGCTGGAATTAAAGGCGTGTGCCACCACTGCCTGGCTAATAAAGCACTCTTGTTATTGCAAATGTGGCTGTTGGTCTTCTTTGGGGGGCTTCTCTTGGACTTTAACAAACTGTGATAAATTGTCTAGCGAACCAGGACTAGAAGATGTTAGTGTCCCACCCCTCTCTTCTAGTGTTGGAATTGAAGCCAGGTCTTCGTGCCTGCTAGCAAGTACTTTATCACTGAGTTATATCTCTAGCTCCAGACAACACTCTCTCTCTTCTTTTTTCATTTTATTTTTGAGACAGGCAGGTAGCCCGTGTTGGTTTGAAACTTTTTACAGAGACCAGGCTAGTGTTGAATTTGCCATCCTCTTGCTACTGCCTCCTGAGCGCTAGGATTTACAGGCATGGACTTCCATGCCTTGTCTGACAAAATTTTTCAAAATTTATCTAATGTGTGTTGGGGGTTGCTAGCTAACTGTGTGCCGTTTCATGTACATGAGAGCAAGTGCCTACAGAGGCCAGCAGAGGGCAACACATGCCCTGGAGCTGGGGTTGCAGGTGGGTGTAAACTGTCAGACTGAGACTTGAACCCAAGTCCTCTACAAAAGCAATGTACACTCCTAACCCCTGAGTAATCTCTTGGCCCTGGCGATATGTTTCTTATGGTAAAAAGCTCACTAGGAATACTCTAGCAAAATGTATGCTTAGTGATGGTGTAGCGAAGTCTTTCCTTCCAAATCTGGAACTCTACAGGAATGTGTCAGCATTGTTGCTTCTGTTCGCCATCGTGTGCCAACAGGACGTTGTCAGTGAAGTAGGGCAATAGAAAGCAGGTAAAGCTATGTGGTCTAGAAACAAAATGGAAAACTAACTCTTTGGAGATGCTGCAGCAGTGTAGGAAAACCCTGCAAAGCCATCTGCACACAAATGCAGGAACGTATGGATCAGTTCAGCAGTGTTTCAAACACAAGGTCAGTATAAAAAGATGATATGTTAACAGTAAATAACTAGAAGCTAAGAGTTTTGAAAAAGGTAATGTTGGTAATATTCCAAGGTATGGAGCTCCGATCAACCAGTTAGAATTATATATATATATATATAGTCTTATTTGAAAAACTATGAAACATCATTTTGAGAAACTAAATAAGACTTACAGAATGGCTAGAGAAAGAGTCAAATCAATAAAGATATTCACTCTCCTCATTGGCCTACTTGGTGCTAATTAACACTCTAGCAAGATTTGGTGAAAAGGGGTTTAACAAACTGATGGTGAAATATGTATCAGAGCATGAGAATTGGCCAAGAACTCTTGAAGAAAAAGAACAAATGGGAAGATTCGCTTTTATCAGACATCACAATTTATATCCCTAATTAAGACAGTTTAGTCAATGGGCAATGGAGCAGAATACAGAGCATCAAACAGAACCACGCATATACGTACCCGCAAATTATAACCACTAGGACATGGTAGCCAGGGAACAGTCTGTGCGACAACGACCAGTAAACATGTGCAAAAAATGACACTTGGCTTCTCTTAAACCAAACTCAAAAATATTTCCCAAGTGTAGAATAAATGTGAAAGAGGATGCCAGAAGAGTATTTTTATTACCTAGGACTGAGAAAAATTTCTCAAATAGGTTAGAAGTGATAACCGTAAAGGAAGAGGTTACCAAATTGCTCTAGCCTGACATTAAGAAGTGTTCTACTTCAGTAGGGCTTACTGAGAAATTACAAAGGCAAGCCACACATGATATGGATCTAACCTCTAAAGGACTCACCTCTAAAACGGCTTTTTGGTTTATACTAACTTGTTTTTAAAAAGGCCTAAAACTCAAAGGTAAATGAGTACGACATTTGAAAGTTGGGCGACTTTAATATGGCAATAAACATATGAAAAGTTATTACTTATCAGAAAAGCAAAGCCATAAGACCCCCTACTGGTATGGCTAAAATAAAAGGGCTGATGGTAACAAATTTTGGCCAACACGAACAACTTTTAAAACTTATTTACTGGAAAAGTAAATTGGCACCTACTTCAAACAACAATTTGGTCGTAACCAGTCAATTGGAGAATCCATATGCCCTATCATCTGGCAAATCTACTTCTAGGTATGTGCAGCAACAATACATAGATTTATTCACCAGAAGACAGTCACACAAATTTCATCACTGTAACTTTTATAGTGACCTCAAATTGGAAATAACCAGATGCTCATTAATAGTCATCTGGATAAATACATTCCCAAATAACACATTCACACATTGCTAAACCCATGAGAATGTATGCAACCTGAGTTCAAAGACACGTATGAATTTTAACCAGATGCAAGAATAAATGCTGACAGATTTTATTTTTATGAGGTTCCCGAAAAGAAATATATAATTATTATTTCTAGAAGCCAGGATAGTGGTTATCTCTGGGGAGGAGACGGGAAGCTGAGGTACAGAGGTGTTCTGGAAGAACTGTCTGTGTTCTGTTGCTTCCTGAGTGGTATTTTACAGTGGAAGACTCAAACTGAAAGACGTAATTTCTTCTCAAGCAGATCAATAGGTTTGATGTAACCCTAACTCTTTTCGTTTTCTAATACTTGAGAAACTGATTCTGAAAGACACACTCAGCCTCCGCTAAGCAAACATTTAGGTGAGAGGGTACCACTGGGGCTCTCATTTCTTTAAATGGAAGTTTGTCCTTAATAGGCGTCTATGGTGATTGTGGTGGTTTGAAATAAAATGGCCCCCATAGGAAGTGGCACTACAAGGAAGTGTGGCCTTGTTGGATTAGGTGTGGCCTTGTTGGAAGAAATATGTCTCTGTGGGATTGGGCTTTGAGATCTCATACATGCTCAAGCCAGGCCCAATGAGACAGTTCACTTCCTGTTGCCTGCCCATCAAGATGTAGAACCCTTGGTTCCTTCTCCTGCACCATGTCTGCCTGCATGTCACCCACTATGATGTTAATAGACTAAACCTCTGAACTATAAGCTAGCCCTAGTGAAATGTTTTCCTTTATAAGAGTTGCTGAGTCATGGTGTCTCTTCACAGCAATAGAAACCCTAACTAAGACAATGATGTAATAAACCCACCAGACCATCACAGGGAGCAGAAAGAGATCTGCCCAGGACTGTCTTCCTGGTTCTCAGGAATGAATTTGTTGTATTAGTATGCAATTATCTTTACCTTCATAATTTTTGCCTAAGAATATGTGCCCCCCTCTGTCCTAAATGGACAAATTATGCGCTAAAAAATCCTCTAGAATTAACTATGTCTGGAAAATAGCAGCCTCTAATGAGGATTCTGTAGACTTCTTATCCCTTACTGCTAACATATCTGTTCCCCAACTTCATCATGTCTCATATTTTCCCATCACTCCTTAGTTCAGTGGTCACTCTACCTCAGATTTGTTTTTCTCTCCTTTCCCTTCAATATGTCCCCTTTCGTTTGAACCCCACACTGACTGGAATTCTCAAGATCCTCGCTTTCTCAGTCCAACTGTACTACACACATGCCTTCATTTGAATCAGGCCAGCATGCCACAACAGCCTTCTCATATCGCCCCGTTTCCCAAGGTTGTACCATTCAAGAAGGAAGTCTGAGGAGATGCAGTGTAGGCTCTTAGAATGTCAGAGCTGAACAAGAGTCCACTGTTGTGTGTTTACAACTTAATCTCATTATATGAAGAAGCAGGTCACCAGACGGCCCAGTGTTTCCCATTATTTCAAACAATAGGAGTTCCAGGGACACGGGTCCAACAACTTTTAGGGGAGTTTTTATTCTTGACTTCTGCTTCCCTAATTTCATCTACACTCGAACCCCTATGGAACCATGGACGTGTGCAAGGTGGCCCAATCAGAAATCCCGTAGGAAACATGACAGACATGCCCCAAGAAGAGCACAGAACTTACCCCTGATTTCTGCACTTGGGCATAAATAGTAAGGCCTTTTTCTTCCACTGGTGGCTGGCAGTGCCTTCTTTGACCTGCAAAGAAACACAGCAGTTACCTTCCTCAAGTCCTCAGCGTGAGGCCCCTCCCCCAGTCCTGTCTGGCCTTTACTCTCTACTCTCTCCTCCTTTCCTGTCACAGCAGCGAGGCACTGGTTCCCAGCCTCTATTCATTTGTTGATAGCATTGGATCGGTTACTCAATCTGTCTAAACCTGTGTTCTAATGGCAAATGGAATTTGAAATGTCTGTCTCACAGAACTATTGTGGGAATTGAATGAGAAAATACCTTCAAAGTGTTTACACCAGTTACATTAGCAGGCAGCAAATGTCTAATATGTGCTGCGACCCTCAGCCTTGGGTGCTATTTGACTGCTGTACAATTTGGCTACTTTAATCTCGATGCCTGTGTGTTTCTGCTCTCCTAGTAGGGTTCTAGGTCTTCCGAGGCCACAGCGGGCTATTTATAGCCTATCTCTTGTTCTCCAGCTGGTAACAGGTTGCTTTGCTCACAGCTTTCTCCTCCCCCTATTTCTGGAGGGCTTGCTAGTGTGTGGGGTGGGGGTAGAGGTGGGTGATTCACTTGGAAGTGTCTGGAAAACAGGTCAACAGTGTCATTTCTTTGTTTCCCTTCTAGAAGACCAGCCCAGAGCCTGGGGTCTCTGTAAATTAGTGAGTTGTGATGACATTTAAATTTTCCTTTTTAAATTGTACAAAAACTCCTCATTATAAAAATTCAAGTTGGCTAGAAATTCTCCCTCATTAACCAGCTCCATTGTATTCCCAGAAGTAACCAATTAAAACAGTTTCCTGTATGTCCATCTCTGGGCAATCTAGTACTTTCTGTGAAGACATAAATGTTCCCTGTGCATAGACTAATAGCCACAAGTAGTGAGCACCTGAATGTGACTAGTGAAATTGAGAAACTGCTACTTAATAGAAGTTCAATTAAATATTGAATGATACAGTTTTAAATTATTGGTGCTATAGTTTATAGGTTTTTTTTTAAAACACAAACAATGCCATTCTACTCCCATATCTCTATAACATGACCTTGTCACTTAAAAATCTCTCAGAGACTCTTTGAGATGCAGCAGTGGTCTCTCTTCACGTTTCCTAACACTGAACCATTTCCTTTGCATGCATGGGTGAGGATGTGGAAAGGAAGGGACTGACTTATCCTCCCTCCCTCCTCTTCTCCTTTTTTTCAGTTCAGAAACAGATTTTCAGGAGCCAGCTCAATTTGACTCCAAGTCAGCCATGTCTTTGGATGTAATGAAAAAGACCTGAGCCTTAGGACTAGTGCCAGCATTTGCTGTGTGACATTGAACAGATTAAGTCACCTCAATGGGGCTCTTAACATACTGTAGTTGTAAAACCAGAGCATAGACTATTATTGGTTTTTTAGCTCTCATACGAAGCAATAAATCGTCTTATGAGGCCATAACTTCAAGTACTTTAAACCTGCTATAAGTACTGTTTCTAGAATCTCCTTAAGACTCAAACATTGACCCACTCACATTAAGAAATATGTCTGTCTACAGATGTATGTGTATACATGACAGATGCATGTGTATACATGTTTATCATCCAGGAAAACCACTGTGTGTTTTCTGCACATTGGTTTGCCAATCTTCACAGCAATACCACAAAGGGTTTAGTATCCTCACTTTGCAGATGGTGGCAAGTTTGCTTGGTTATACAGTTCACTGGTGCTAAAGTCTGCCTTTGGGTGCTGTCTAAGGCCAAAGCCCCATGTGCTCATTTGTTTATTTGGGGATGGGGTCTCACTATGCTGATCTAGAAACCACAGGCTGGAGTGATCCTCCTGCCTCAGACTAGCAAGCAGCTGTTACTACAAACTTGTCTCATTATATACTGCCCAGTGCCTACGCTCGTAACTAATGTATTCTCCTGGAGATAAACTTGCCAGAACCACCTTAAAATTCTTCAGAAGAGTCAGGCGGCATTCTTGAGATGACACCATTACACATTGCCAGCAGAATCTCTTGAGCAATGTTTAGTGGAAGGCGTAGCAACTAAATGCAGATCTTGGCGTAGAGTTGTATAGCACTGGGTAACAAGGCATAACTGGTGCCTGGAAAAGCTGGGGATGTGTGTTGAGGGTGGGGGAAGTGGGCTTCGGTGGGAAGGGAAGTGCTGCTCCCTGAATGCTTAGCTGTGTGCTGAGCAGAATGTAGGGAGGAAGGTGTGTGAAAGGAAGGATAGCATCGCTTCACTAGCCAGGTTAACGGGGACACTTGTCTGCTTTCTTAGTCTTTGACTCTCACTGGTTTGTTGTTGTTGTTGTTGTTGTTTTTTGTTTTTTTTTTTTAAATAACGAAAACTAAGTGGATCCACTCCCAGACCCTTTGCTCTCAACAGAAGCTTTATCTGTATAACACACCCCTCCCCCACTGTCTCTGAGAACTCTTCGATGGAGGAAATGAGGCTGAGCTAGGCCTCTGTGCTGTGCTCGACACCTTCTTATATAAGCAAAACCGACCTCAATGTGCTGAGGTAAGGGTTTTTTCTAAGAAGACTGTGTGTGGGTCACACTGACCTGCTTGAGTACAACACGAGCCCTCAGCTTGGTGAGGAGACCAACATAGTGCTTTGTGCTCCCCCAGGGAAGGCCAGCCAGGGTGACTGAATCAGGATGCTCTGATCCAGATGGGTGAGTGGGAGTCAATATGGCTGAGGGGGCACATGGCCCTGAGATAGCGAACCATAGGACAATTTGGAAGAAAGATCAAGCATTTAAACTTGGAATCACAGCCTTACTGCTTTTAGTCTACCCTGGGACCTGTTTCACAGATCCAAGACTTCTCTGAATTCTCTAGCAAATATCAGCTGAGCGTGCCTCCTGTTTCTATTCCCTTAGTCTTCCATACAAGCCAAACCTCACTGTTGCATTTAAATTATCTGCACAGTGTCTTCTATATTAGACACTTGTGGCTCTGTACTCTACTGATTCCCTTAGCCTGGTAGTGGGGCTCAACAGACAAGAGCGGACTGACTTGGGCAGGGATGGGTTGATTCAGTTTTTTTCCCAGGGGGTCCCAGCTGTAGTGAGGATGAGTCTGTGCTTGTATTAAGATCTATTCTGCTTACCCCTGGGAGCCCAGCAAGAACCCCTTCTTGCCAGACCTACCTTGTTTTTTCCACAGTATGACTCCCATGGGGACCAGAATGATGAGGGATAGAAAGAACCCTGACAGTGCAGCAGGGTATAATATCCAAGAGCTTGAGTCTGAAAGAAAAGCCAAAGGACAATATGAAATGCACCATGGGTTTAAAAATACCTGACCCAGAAGTGAGAGGACTGAGCTTCATGCTCTGTTTCCGTCCCTTGCTCCCCAGGGAGAGACATTTGTTTACATGGTATTGGAGACCAGCCTGCGAGCACTAAGATTTCCATGTCCACCTTCTTACCCCCACTTCACTCACTATCCCTGAATCCACATTTTCAATTTTATAGAGATGCTTCTAAGTAAAATGCTTTATTTTATCTTTACCACTTGTCTAAAATTAACTTGTCTTCTCTCTCCTGCCAATCTCTTGCCCCGCTTCTCCATTTCTAAATTTCTAAAGTATTGTGTGTCCATTTTTGGTAAAGGGGATGTGACGGTCCCGTGTGCTTGTCTCTGTGCCCCCAAACTACTCCCAGGAGACAACTGGGAGGAAGAAATCAGCTTTTCTTAAAAAGGTAAACACAATAGTGCTATTATCGCCCTTAAATGCAAATGACTGTGTGGAACCCAGCAGACCCGGGCTAAGAGAAAAGCATGTCGTTTTTCCTGTAAATTATCATAGTTCAAATTAGCAAAGCTGACTGAGGCTTGAAATCATAGAGCCAAATTTTGTAGCTTTCTCAAGAACACTACTTTGGAAAAGAGTGAATATGGCCTTTGTCTCAATCAACAAGGTACGTGACTCACTAACAGAATAGAGGCCAGTTGCTAAGTTCTTACAGTCAGGTGCTTTTAATAGTGAGTCTTGTACACCACTGTATTTAATCAGAACAATCCTAAGGGGTGGGTACTTCTATCCTTTCCATTTTATAAGTAAGGAAATGGCATGAAGACTATCAAGAACTAGAACTAGGAATGAAATAGGAAACATGGCTGAACACTAAAGACAGGCTCCCTGGGAGTCAGAGAGCCTCCTGGAGCAAGCAGTGAGGTTCCATCTGAAGCACCAGGTTTCTAAGTAATGACACCAAGTTCTAGTGTTACTAATGAAACAAAGACAGTCTCAGGTACTAACAACGTGGAGGGACACTTTATAAAAAATGATTGTGAAAGAAAAGTGGTTTTAAAAACATCCTACCCCAAAGTATAAACACAAACAAACAAATAAGCTTCCTGGTTGTTGAACCTTTTGAGGAGTATATAAGAAGTTGAAAGGAAGAACCAAGTGAGTTAGAAAAGAACAGAGTAATTGCAGGCACAATTCAGATGTTTCTAGAACCGATGAAAATATAGACAGAAGTCCCACAGAACTGGTAAGAGGCTCCAATCCAGCAGCTGCTCAGTAATTTCCTTCTGGTCTTGAAAGAGTTCTTCTTCCCAGACTCTCCATATAGCTAATCACAAGGAACCTCACAGCAATGACAGATTCTCTTCCTCAAGTAAACTATGTTTTAACCCTGTCAAATACCAACTTCAACTATTTTGAGCCAAAAAGGATAGGACCTAGGTGTGGTGGTTCATGCCTCTAGTCCTGCCACTTGGGAGCCTGAAACAGAAGGCTGAAACGTTAAGGGCAGTCTGAGTTGTGGAGGGAGTCTCTGACTTGAAAATGAATGAATGAATGAATGAACAAGCAGAGAGTTGGCTTTGTATAACACGTAAAATGTGAAGGCAGCTATGAGCTACTCACTCTGCATGACACCCTGAGTGGTTTATGATGGTTGAGAACCCTCTGTGTTTGTACATGTATGTATGTTTGTATGTATGTATGTGCATGTATGTCTGACCGGGAGTCTAATTGATTCAGATTGTCGATGTCAGTACGAGGGACACACAGATAAACTCCCCAGGACCAGGAGAGAAGAAGGAGCAGCAGCCTGAGCTTCTTTCCTGAACCGTGGTACTGGTCCAGCGAATCATGATAGTGGTGCTTACTATTTTGAGAGAGTTCCTCTTTCTTCTTCTACCATATGTATCTTGAGAAAGTCTATAACAGAAGCTAATTTAAGAACAAACACCTCAACCATTTACATCATTTCCAAAGGTAATATTTCTTCTAAAGTTCATATGAGATTTACAAAAAGACCAAAACCCAAGGTGATGCTTCTGAAACGGGAAAACAACAGATGATGGACTTTTACGGGGACTTGCCTGCCAAATCCGTCTTCCTCCCCTCCCTGGGCCTTCTGCTGGCAGTCCCACTGGCCACCTACTCACGTAAGTCAACAACGACAGGTACGTGACTGAGACTCCCTGTGTGGTAACATCAGGCCCGTGTTGTCCCAGAATCTCAGGAGGATGAAATCAATGGGCTGCTTCTATCTCATGACCTAAATGGCCAACTTTTGCCAGATATGAGGCAATCTGGCCATCAGCTTGAAAGATATTTTTATCAACTCTAATTTTCTCCTTGCTTTTTAAAATATATATGAGAATATTGGTGAATATTTTTAAAAAATCAAACCATTGGTTTAAAAAAATCTTAAAGGAACTATATATAATGTTTAGTTTATCCAACCTACTCGCTTCACATTGAGGAAACAAGTATTTACGGCGTTCTTGAAGATTCAGTGGCACAACTGGGAAGGTGGGAGTTGTAGATTTTGAGGTTTGTGACAGCGTCTGGAGATTGAAGCCCCATGAGGAAAGTAGCCACACACGCTGATGCCTGGGAGAGCCAAGGCCTTCAAGGTGGCCAACCCATTTCTTTGCCGTCTTCCTTCCACTGTTAATTCTCCTTCCTGATGTCCCCCTGCTCACGTCCTATACTCTGGCCCCTCTTCCTTTCTCAGCGTCACCTTTCCTGAACATTCCAGCCTCACTCTGCCCTCTCCTCAAGACTTCAGCATCACATGTAGTTTATGTCATATAGGTTAGAACCTGTGTTTTCCCACCATTGTCTTTGCAATGTAAACCATTTTAACTGATGCTAATAGAAACCAGACAAGTGGATTCAACTCCATCTAATTAATAACGGTGTGTACTATTTAAAAACTGTGTGCCTCAGAGTCTTTCATACCATCCAAGGCCTGTTTCATCACCAATAAAGTGAGCATAAAAATATTTAGTCCACAGGGTTGTCCTGACAATCATGTACATAAAGCGTTCAGAGCAACGGCTAAAAGTCCTCTTATGATCAATGAACATCACCTATTTCCACTAGTCTCAGCTCCCCAGTGAACCTCTGGGAAGCCAGAAGTCATCTCTTGGCAGAGACTCTTTTTCAGTCCTTTCAGTCCTTGGCACATGCATCCTCAGTAAGTTCTTAATGGTTGATTGGAACAAAAGAACGAATTTGCTCTTAAGTGCAGAAGTGTTCTCGTCATTGAAGCCCAGAGGTGCCAAGTCCCATCCTGCCATTTGGTTAGGACTTAGTCTTCCCATCGGAGTAGCAGGCCCCAAGGTGCCTATATTTAATGCTCACCCCCTTGGTGCTATTTGCTAATCATTGTATTTATGTAGAAACTATCAAGGACTTGAAGGCCTGAGGAATGCAGACAAATATGGACACAGTGCTGCTTAGTTAGCTTGTGTGTAGGGGGTCAGGTTGCACACAGTTTCCAAAGTTTCTGGAAATGTTCTCCTTGTGGTCCTCTGATGCTTTGTTCCTATTGTTCTACCTGTTCTTCTCTGTGCTGTTCTTGTGTGAGAATCAATCCCTTCCTCAGTTCCTACACCAAGCAAAAGAAGAGGGCAAAGCTCTACACCAAGAATCCATGTGTTTCAGTCTTCTGTGGAGGATCTGAAGGCACTCGAGAGACTCCACTGTGAGATGGGAGCTTCCATCCATTCCTTGATAGGCTCAAACAGACCTCTCTGTCTCTCTCTGTCTCTCTCTGTCTCTCTCTCTGTCTCTCTGTCTCTCTGTCTCTGTCTCTGTCTCTGTTTCTCTCTCTCTCTTGGTTTTGATTTGTGTGTTTTATTTTGTTGAGAGGCTAGGCTGGCCAGAACCTGTGATGTAGTCTTGTGACCCTCCTGTTCCAGCTTCTCCAGTGATAGGATTAGAGGCCTGTGCCTACTCCCTCAGCTGTTCTGTTTCCATATGAACGATATCTTCCCCTTCCTCAGAGCATCCAGGTCACATCTATATTCCTTGGGGGAAAATTTCATTGTCTGTCTTCTGGCAGCTATTAAAGCATGTCTTAAGTCCTGTGCATCCTCCAAAGAGAAATTTTAGTAGTAGTTTCTTTAAAATGATGTTTTTTTTCCCTTCTAGTAAATACAGACATCTCACTTAGGTTGACATCTCTAAAGGTGTTCTCTGTGCATATTATGTTCTTAAATACTCGTTCATTCCATCAGATACAGGATATGACATCACAGCATGTACATTTGATGAACCTAAATTACTGCATATGAATGAATCTTAGAGAACTATCATGTCTTCTGTTAAAAATGATCAGAGTGCTAACTACACAAAGGTCTTGGAAAACATGCTGGGTCACTTCCTGAGTGCCCTGGGACAGGAGTCAGGGAGGCACCAACGACCTCCTTGACACAGCTTTGCAGTAACGGCACAAAGCTGGAAGAGTTGCTTGCCTGCAACACATCACCTGGGCTCCTGTTTCCAAACTGGAAGATTCCACTCTCTCTCCGTTTGTTCATTCACTTAGTGAGGCCATTCAGGATGGTGATTCTCAGAAATCAGATAAAACTGGCTTTTGGCTCTACCAGCCCTTCATCCACAGAGAAACATTACCTCAACTTTTTTCTCTTTCTTTTTTCCTTTTCTTTTTTTTTCTTTTGAACCAGAGTTATGATGCTCCCTGCCCCCACCCCCTGTAGAAACCTCCTTAGAGGCAGCTATTTGGGCTGACTGAAAACACCTGTGCTATGTAGAGGCAACAGTACTTTGTATGAGTCTCCATCCTGTAGTCCTCCGCTACTAGCTGTGAGTTAACTGTAAGGAAACTATTAGCTGTGAGGAAACCTGCCCAGAGCCACACCTCCAAGGAAAACGATGCTGCCATCTTCCTTCCCTTTGTGTCTCTGAAAAAAAAAAAAATCTGTCGTCACAGCGACACAGAAGCTTCTCTCCCTTCAAGTCCTCAAATCATGTTATTTAAAGAAGATAAAAAAGAAAACAAAACAGAACCCAAGAGATAAATGTTCATCCAGGAGCCTCAAAGATGCTCGCATAACGGTCTGAGAGTACCGGAACTCTTTCCTGCCTTTCATGTGGTCTTGTCAGCAAGGTTACCAGCATGGAGTGGGGCTCCTTGAAGAAGTCGGCAATCTTCAAGAGATGCCTTCTTAGTGGTAGTTTCCAGTGAGAAGTGGGGGTGGGGAGAAGACACTAACAAGTCTGGGAGCACCCATCATTTTTTTTTTTTTTATGGAACCCACATCTTTTGGAAACATTGTTTACACCAGCCTGTTCTCCCCAAATAGTGTTGCAGAGGGAACTAGCCATTTCTCTCATTCTTTCATGCCCAGTACAAGCTGGCTCCGGATACACAACTGTCTTTCCTTGTATCATGTTTGGCCATATAATGAGTCGTAGCCGATGAGAAGCATCTGAACTCTACCCTTTCGCCATTGCTGTCAGGTTGACTAGACTTGGAGTACATTAGAGAGGACTGTAGTCATGGAACATCTGGGTGACTGAAAATGAGGCTTTGCTCGACTGGGGTGGGGGACACTCTGGAGCTTAAGCGTCAGCCCTTTCTTCCACTGAGCCAGCATTCTACTAATTTCTTGAGAAAGTTTTCCCTTTGAGTGTGGGCTTCCAGGGGCATTCCCTTTTAGCTGAATTTTTAAGATTCTGAATCAACCGTCCTTGCACAGACATAATACTTTCAAAACAGTGTGATTAAGGACAGCAGGAAGTCCCACACAGGATCTACTGTCAAACCACATTAATGTGCTTCACATGACCTAGATAAAAGACGTTGTGAGGCCCTAGCACTTAGGCCTTGCATACGAGACTTCTTTATGATGGACACTGAAGATATACCAAATTCTTAAATGGCAATTGGAACTTGGATGATTATATGACTGAGAACCTAGACAGATGTCATCAAAACTTCTTTTCAAGGCACAAATGTGATCATGCATGTATTTTCATTAATTAAAGTGAAAAACTGTCTTCAAAATGACTCTTCTGACTTACTGATGGCAATATCTAATGAACCCTCAGTCTACCACACAGTTTCGTTCCAGGGCGGAGGTTTCCCTTGGTGCACACTATGTAAGGAGTCTTTATGGCAGTAATAGTCACTATTTTGATCCAGGTCTCAGCACATTTTGATGGATTCCTGTCCTAAGGTCCTCCTATAACTCATTTCTTTCTCTCTGTCTCTTGCTGACCCCAGTCTACTCTCTATGCCACTACACCTTTTCTTTGCAATGCAAAGACAATGGAGCCATTTCCCATCTAGAGCCACCAGTTCCTATCTCCCTATTACCTGCAAGGCGGTGGAGAATGTGGCCTGTGCCTTCTTCTCTGCTTCTCCCTCTGCTTAGGATGCCTTTTGTCAGTGAGTCTGGGTAACTTCTGCTCATTCCTCTAATCCCCATCTTCGAGGAGCCGTTGCTGTTCATTCCCTCTTTTTGTTTCCTTGCACACACTTTGGTTTTATAACCTCCCCTCTGTACCATGTGATCTAGGATCATTGTCTATCTATTTACAGAATTATCTCCTTCAGGACAAAGATTGCAGTTTTTCTTTTTTTATCTTTGTGTGCTCAGTCCCTTGCATGATGCTGGGACATGGTAGAACCTCAATAGATGTTTTGTCAAAGCAAGCAAAGCACTTTTAAAATTAGAAACTTCCATTTGCAAACACAAAGTGATAGACCAGTGGCTTTCACCCCGTGACCCCTTCACAGGGACCACCTAAGACCACGGGAAAACACAGGTAGTTACGTTGCGATTCATACCAGTAGCAAAATTACAGTTATGAAGTAGCAACAAAAATAATTTTATGGTTGGGGGTCACCACAACATGAGGAACTGTATTAAAAAAGGGTCACAGAGTTAGGAAAGTTGAGAACCACTGTGATAGACCAATGAAAGTGGGTTTTCAGTAATTTAGGTAATTTCCTCTACAGCCCTGTGAAGAGGAAAGGTCATTCTGCAAACTGTCTGTGTGTCTGGCTTGGATTCGATGAAGACCTCTTCCATCTTTGGAGGTGGAAAAATCATTACTTGAACTATGTGTTAAATTGTGTTCTCTTAAAATTTATATTTTGAAGTCCTTAGGATGTGACTTCAATTGGATATCGGAGCTTTACAGAGATAATCAAGTTGAAACTAGGGTGTTAGTGTGGTGGTATGGCTTAATTACTACACCTACTCCCTCATATGTTGAAGCTCTAAGCCTCGCCAGAGTGATATTTGGGAACAAGTTGTTAAGAAGGTAATTAAGTTCAAATGAGGTCACTAGGGTGGCTCTTATATAACTTGACTCATGTCCGTCTCAAATGAGGGAGGGGAGAAGGGCACCAGGGATGCACAGACAGAGGAGAAAGGCCATCTGCAAGTCAAGGAGAGGTCTCAGGAGAAATCAAACCAGACAACACCTTGATCTTGAATTTCTGGACTCCAGGACATTGAGATAATAATTTTCAAGTTTATGATATCAATATCCCCAGAAAACCAAGACTCACTAGCATCTCTTATTAATAGTTCTTGTTGACATACTCATGAGCTGAATCACAGATGTCACCTCTGGAAGGAACATCAGTAATTTACCCTTTGGTTTGCAGATGATGAAACAGAGGCCCAAGAGAGGAAAGTGGCCTCCTTGTGTCTAATATCTTTACTGACCGGATGAGTGTCATGGTCCAGCCATGATGTGTTCATACATTCCAGGGTAGGAGTATGTAGGTTAGAAATGTTAGGTAGAATAGAAAGAGATACAAAAGAAATACAGAGACATAGGATAGTACCAGGAGGGCAACTCAGTGAATACTGAATACTGAATCTACCTGCGATATTTTTTTATACAATTATATACCCCAATACAGAAACAGGGAGCAAAAGACTGCTTTAACATTACACAAAGGATGACCAGAACAGTTACTTGCTTTAATACTTGAGATATCAAGACACTATTTTCTGGGTTAAGCATTCTGACTTTTTGGGCAGGATATGCAGTGAATACACCCTAGACCAAGTATCCTGTAGGCAGCCACTCCCTATGTCAAACTTCCTATTTTAAAATAAAGGAGCAGCAATAGGCTTTAATTCTCTGACTTTTGGTCAGGTTGGAGCAGATCCATCTCTATGGGCCATCTTAATGTCCAAAACATCAAGTAACCACACATTAGATCAGTATATCTTGTTTGTAACCACTCCTGTTGTCAACAGCTGTGGTTTAGGAAATTAGGAAAAAGTAGGTTTGATCAAGGAAGACCACCTGAAAAAATCTCCGGAAGAAATAGATGGTCCTGATGTCTGAGTTCTACATCCAGAACATATTCAAGACTGCTGCCTGAGATGATCAAGACTCACAGGATACTCCAGTCAGGACTTGATCATAATTCTAAATTTTCTTTAGGTCCTCATAATATTATCAGCAACCCCAACCAGCCAGAAGTAGCTTGGAAAACTACGCCCACATTCCCAAAAAATGGACTATGGATGTTCTTGTTTTCTGAAAAAAAGGAGGGGGAAATGGTACGGGACAATTCTATATTCTGTCAATTATATTTTAAATAAACCCTGATTGGTCAATAGCCAGGCAGGAAGTATAGGTGGGAAAACCAGACAGGAAATAGAGGTGGGGCAATGAGAACAGGAGTTTTCTGGGAAGAAGGAAGCTCTTTCCGAGTCCTGCCCAGACCATGTGACCTGCCCTGCTGAAAAAGGTACTGAGTCATGTGGCTAACATAGATAGGGATAATGGGTTAATATAAGCTACAAGAGCTAATAAAAAGCCTGAGCTAATGGGCCAATCAGTTTATAATCTTATGGAGACCTCTGTGTGATTTTTTTTGGGGCTGACCAGCTGTGGGAACTGGGCAGGACAGAAACCCCAACAAGCAGGACCTAATGCTACAGTCAACAGCTTTGAAAGAGTGAAAACAAGCTCAAACTCTCTGACCTTTAATCAAGATGGAACAGGCTCACAGCTGTGGGCCCCCCCCCCTGCAGACAAGGCCTTGATAGAGTTCTACTCAGAGTACCCTGTCTTGACACTTCGTGTCCTTCCATACTTCACAGAAGTCTGCTGCACACTTGGTCACACCAGCATATACTTCATCCTCAAGATGCCTTACATAAGTAAAACTGTCTTCAGTGTTGACTTAGAACGTCCTGTTCTGAATGTTCTTAGGTGTAAGCTTTACGGATTACCACGATTTTATTATGCACTAATTAGATGCTTGCCAAGCTGTCTTGGAGCAGGAAAGGAATTCCCATCCCAGCATCCCATTTTGAGATAGGCCAAGGAAAAATGTATTGCCTGCCCTAAACAGTCTTTTACAACCAAAGAGAGCTAGGCTGGCATAACGGGTATTTCTTCCCTATCTTCAAGGAAAACAGCTAGTTTTCCATTATAATTTCTAAGGCATTTTAAGTGAATTCACTCTTCCATGAATACCTATGAGAATCCCAGCACCAGACAGCTCAGTTCTCTCACTGGTTCTGCGTTTTGATATTACTCCAACCTTTCAATTTCTTTCTTTACTTCATCCGTAGTGTGAAGATGTTAGCACTATCTCCATCATCTGATGGCTGTTAGGGTTAGTGACATGCTGTGTAGCCAGTGAACAATCAAAGCCAAGTCGTCACTTATAGATGAAGAATAAAGTCTCAGCGAAAGCTGAGGGTTTTTTTTTTTGTTGTTGTTGTTGTTGTTGTTTTTTTCTCCAGTACTTAGAGCGCCCTGGGACCACATTCTGGAAGCTTCCCACTATACAGCACTGTTTTTTCCCCCCAGGATCTGAATGACTGTGGGCAGAGAGATACCTGGAGAATAGTCTACACATTGCTTGTGGGCCACATTTAGAAAGTAGAGATGGTTGACTCTTTCCGTGACATGACGACATTAGCTCATAAAAAAAGAAGTCAAAGGAATATGTTGGGGTACAGCAGGGGTGTTTCCTCTCTGAGAACCCTTTGGGGGTGGGGATTCTCTCTTACAGGAAGTACTGTGCTCATAGCATAACGTATGTACAGTGCCCTTCCTCTGTCCCTGTCCGTCTTGGTGTGTCATGCAGACACCAAGTCTGTGTGGGTGGGAGTCTCCTTAAAATGACTCTTGCTCCCTTCTCCAGCTAGGAGATGTCAGGGTGTAAGTAAAGCCCTTCGGGGCTTTCCCGGAACCTTTCTGTGACAGAGGCTCCGTCTGGCTCAAGAGGGCAGTGGTCTATTCTGTTTCCTGGTGAGATGGGCTTACTTCATCAGCTTTCTCTCCCAACAGAACAACCATGCTTCCTACCTTGGAAAAGAGAAGACCTACTCAAAAGATTTAGGCTTTAACTCCACTATTTGATGGAGCGTTGATGAAGCGTGAGGAAGACACTTAAATTCTGTGAACTCCACATTCCTCCTATGTAAAATGAAGCTGGTAATAGCATCCACCTGACAAATTTATTGTGAACCAACGAGACGATAGAGTTAACAGTGCCTTGCCAATAAGGGAGTGCTACCATTTCATCACCGTTCCCTGTTTTCACACTCTGGAACTTAGCTTACCTCTCACTCTGATCCTCTGGTCTTCTCACTGGCTCTAGGATTCACAATACATTCACAGCACAAGCCCCACCCTTACAGCCTGAACTTCATTATCAAACAAATGTCTCATGCTTGCATTTACAGTGCATTGCTGCTGTGCAGAGATCACACATCGTATCAACTCCCTTCTCTTGTATGATAAACACCAGGGAAGTACTTACTGATGGCATAGAACTATCTCACCACAATGGAGCACGGTTTTGGGACTGAGCACTTGCAACCTGCTTTCTCCTTCCCAGACACCATTGTGCGTTCATGACGATCCAGGGCAGAAGGCCTGGAAGAAGGTTTTCTCTTGGAAACCTGAGTTCTGGGTCTGATTCTCTATTTTTTTTCTTCCCTATTTGTTCCTCAACTGTGAACCAAATGTAATAGAATGTCACCTAGGGCACCTTTGTTGGACCGCCTGGAGGCCTTGACAACATAGATAACAAGTGCCATGGGCAAGGCTTGGCTATGGAAGCAGAGCTACTGGACCAGTTAGCATTGGATTTCCCACTGATGATGTTCCCTGGCTGCGCCCAGAGTACCCACCTGAGGATTCTCGCCTACACTCCTGTGATAGGTCGAAGCTCTGAGAGCGATGGCTGACAGGGTTGCTTGCGGTGCAGTTGTAGATGCTGTCATGATGCTGGTTGCTAAGGGTGATGAACAGGAGGTGGGAGTGGTTGGCTAGGCTCGGCTGCTGGTTGCCCACGTCATCACTCCAGCTGTAAGTCACGTGATCGCCTTTCTTGGCCATGCAGGCTACCGTCAAGTTGCAGGTCCCATTCCCGTTGTTCTCCTGGGTCTTGTTTAGCACTTTAATCTCTGGAGTGGAGACCTGCTCTGTCAGGAGGAGGAGCAAGGAAGCCATTACTGAAACACGACTCCTGGAACTCAGTTTGACTGGTTTATTTGCCAAAACAACGTCTAGACTATTGGCTTTGCCCCCTCACTGAGAAGCCTTAAGTGCGAGAGTTGTTTCTTGTGGAAAAACTGCCGCTCCCACCAACCCTCACGGCTCTCTGCTCTTTCCAGGACCCTTGAGATAAGATAGAGAAGCATTTGGTGTTTGGTTCCTTCCTGATAGTACTGTTAGGGTACTGAGTGCCTCACCTGGACTGCTCTGTCAGTTCTATCAGGAATAAGATGAGTTTTGATTGGCTTAAAGTACAACCTCCTGGAGTTTGAAGCATGAGCTTTCAGTGATAGGATTTCATCATGCCTGTATGTGTGGTGTGTATGTATGTGTGTAGTATGCATGGTATGTGTGTGTGTGCGGTATGTGGTGTATATGGTATATGTGTGTGGTGTATAGGTGGTGTGTATATGGTGTATGTATGGTGTGCGTGGTGTATTTGTGGTTTGTGTGTATGCATGTGTGTGTGTGTGTGTGTGTGTGTGGTGCGTGTGGTATTATGGTATATGCGTGTGGTGTGTGTAGGTGGTATGTATGTGGTGTATATGTGGTGTATTTGTGGTGTGTGTGTGTGTGTGTGTGTGTGTATAGCAAGTGCTTGGTGGGTCTAAGGCACTGGTAGGTTTTCAATCATAGCCACAGGCCCTATCAATCCATACAATTCTAAAGCTATGAGACAGACAAGGCAAAAAGGGAGGCCATGCTTATTACAGACAATATAAGACCAGCACATTGCTGGCATTTCATATCCATCTTTTTTAATTCTCTCAATAATCATAACTAAAAATAATTATTCCCATTTTGTGGATAAGAAAACTGAGTCTCAGAGAAATAGCATGTCTTATTCAACATTAAGCAGCTTCTAAGTGGCCAGGCTGAGACAAGCAGCTTAGTCAGAGTCTGAAATCAGCCCAACCGCCTCTCTCAGCAAAGCGAGTTGTGGTGGTGGAGACCACATTACTGAACTGATTACATAAGGTTTGACGAAGTCAGTAAACTTATAAAAGGAAAGGGACAGATTATATGACATATTTTTTTTTTCAAAAAAAAAAAAAACACTTGATGTGTGGCCTCCATGTATGGGAATTTAGCTTTCTCTATTTGCAGAAGGGAAACGCTGGGGCAGGAGAGAGTCAAGATGTTTCTGTTTCTCTCCTAGATAACTGACAGTTTCAATGAAATGCTGGCTGTAGGTTTCCTATCCCATCCTTCGTGGTGCAAGAGATTCCTTTGAAAAACCAGGGAAGCCCCACGCAGGTGTCAGGAAGCCTTGGAAAGCAGAGGAGCCTCTGGGCCTAAGAGAGAGGAATTCTAGCTGTCTTCAAGGACAGGAGCAGAAGTTAGAGGTGCTCAGAACAACACTGGGCTCAGGTGATGTAGGTTCTACAGTCCCTCAACTAAACAACTACATAACCAGATTCTGATTCAAATGAGAGAGAGAGAGAAAAAAAAAGGCGTTTCTTCCCCACGTAGGTGGAAGCCTCCCCCAGGGCTCTGGGCTTGGTGACCTGCCTGTGGGTGGAATGTCAGCTTTCTTTACTCAGAACTTCTACTTCAGCAAACATCCCACACAAGTGTGGCTAAGCACGTGCAAAACCACTTGCCCCTGGAGTCAGGGTCCCTGGCAATGAAAAAGAAGGTAGGTTTGTTCAATTATATTCAAACTTTGTACTTTTGGGCTTGATAGAAAAAAAATCCTTTTATTAAAAACTTGATATGCAAACTAAGCCCTGTAAGATATAAAAGCCAGCCCTTCTGCTCCCACACAGTGGGCTCCCTTCCTTTCAAAACAGGAATCAAATCAGCCTCCACCTATGTGCCGTTTGGAAGATAAACAAACAAACAAACAAATGTCAGCTTGTCAAAGTGCTTCCCTTAAGCTTAAGCACTCATTGGACCAGATCGTTCAAGTTGCTTCCAATTCCAGACACTCTGCTTCTGAGAAAGGCCTAAAGTCTTCTGGGTCCTCCTGTGCAAAGTGTGAAAACTCTCATTTTTACCATAGAGCTTCAGCTGTATGCAGAATTGCTGAACTTGCACATTTTCCTCCAAACTCACGATGTACCATCCTTCACTCTCCCTCCTGTTTCCCAGGATCCCCAGGCTCAGGTTTTCCGGTTGAAACTGGTAGCCATTCTCCAGGTGCTCTAGATAGCCCCCGTTAGCGAGATTAAAAGACACTATTTTCTTAGTGATTTTGCTTTCTAGAGACGTTGCTGTTGCCATCGTGACCAGGATGCGAATGCTTTTGTTAACGCTCTCTTTCCTCAGGGGCAGCCACGTGGTGTCATTTCCCAGCTGCTGGATAATCACTGGGCAGTTCATCAGGGCTCCACCTGTGGGAAGGAAGGGACCGTCATTCCTTATGATGGAAGACCTGGAGAACACACGGTGTAGAGGGCAGAGAACGGCAGGCTTGAGGCTCGCCCCTCCTCCCGAACTAGCTCGATACAACCACCGGCATCCTAACCCTACCTTCAGTATTTCAAAGTGTCCATTGAAATCCTAGCATTACAGGACCTTACACCAGGGTCCTGTCAATTCAGACCTAACAGGATAGACGCAAAATGCAGAAGCAGGGTAAATGACTCCCTTAATGTCACAGGTTAAGTGGCAGTGCCGGGACGAGACTCTCACTCTATAATTTCTCTGCCAAGGTCCTTCCCAGCACTCAGTATGCAGGGTGAAGAGTGGGTAACAGTAAAAAGAAGCTCAGGGGACCATAGTTCCAGAAACACCAAGTCAGGTGACAAGCAGAGAAGGGTCTGAGGACGGCGGAAATTAGGGGGGGTCGTGCGCTTCGTGTCCAAACTGGAATCCTAGTTCTCCAAAAATCTCTGAGATAATTAATAATGGTAATGGTAAGAGCTCATTTTATTAATAACCGTAATGGTAAGGGATTATTTTATTTCCTTTTTGAAAAAAAAAAGCTGAACCAACAAGAATGGGAGGGGTGTAAAAAAAACCCACAAAAACCAAAATAAGGGATACTAGTGCTGACTATTTAATACCTCCGCTGTGCTCAAACCCACAGCCTGCCTTCTGCCTCCCCTTGCAGGGGTGACTGCCCTTTCTGTTTCACTGAAAAAATATAGAAGAAATGAAAAGCAAATTTCAATCTATGGAAATCCCAGTTGATCTGTCTCCCTGGAGGAATGGCCTATGTTCCCAGCCAAGCCTAGTCTCGCCCCTCAAGGACCACTCACATGCTTTCAAGTTTTGCCTCTGTAATCCTTGCCCCCTGCATTATCAGCTGCCTTCTGGATTTCTTTCACCAATGCACACATGCAATTGCCCTCATTAAAAAAACAAAAAATCTCTCCTCTGATCCCAGGTTCATCTTCAGCCACTTGGCCATTTCATTTTTTTTTTTTTTTTGGAAGGTTCTTGCCTGCCTGTTTATGTTTTCTGCTTTTACTTCTTGATCCAGTTTTCCCCGTGCCTACTCCAAACAGGGTAAAGATTAGTCTGTTGTACAGGGCCAGCTCAATTAATTCTCCACCATCATCTTAAGTGTTTCTCAGGAACACTCGACGTAGTTCATCTTCCCTCCTTTGAACACTGCCTGCATTGGTCCCCAAGATACTACACTTCCCTGACTTGCAATTTTGCTCTTTTATCATTCTTCGTTTCCTCAGGGGAAACTTCTGGTTTTTTCAGATATCTAAATATCAGACTCTGCCTGGGCTCAGGCTTCCTTCTCTCCCTTATTTATATCTATTCAGCTTCTCATGTCGCTGCACAGTTTGACGTAGCTCGGCAGTATTTACAGTTGCGAATTATGACTAATTCGCTCACTGCCTAATATCTACTGCCTACATAGATGCACTTAGAGGCCTAGATGGCATCTGACTTTAGCAAAGAATTTTCTGCTCAAGCATGACCATTTGTCCAGTTTCTCAGGCCAGAACATTGGAGTGACCTTGAGTCTGTCCTTCATCACACTCCATATTTGGTCTTGACAGACCATCCTGCTGGTTCTGATTTCCATGTAGGTCTGACACAGAAGCACTTCCCACACCATTCCTTTCTACCACCACCCCCACCACAAGTCCAGCTGTTACCCCTATCTCCAAACTAATCTCCCAGCATTTGTACCATGGACAGAGAGATCCTTTAAAACCATGTCTAATTTATTTTCTTTTCTTCTATCACTTTTAATCTTCCAGGGCTTTCTAGCACTCACAAGTTCACAGTTACTGACTCTGCTCACTGAAAACCCGGCGTTGCTCCTAATCCATCCCCTGCTCACTCTCTGGTTTTCACAGTGCTATGATCCGGTAGCTTCCCATTTCTTGACCTCATCAAGAACATTACTGCCTCTGGGCCTTGGTATGTGCTCCTTCTCTCTGGGAAGCTCTTCCATTATGTACCTGAACAGCTCAGCTCCTCACTTGATTTTGGGTGCCTGCTCAGGGAATTCTTTTTTCGGAGAGGCCTCCTCCGACAGAGTATTCAGGATAGCCCCCCTGCCCATTGCTCTTGCTGCTGCCACCTGGTGTTTCAACGCCCATTCGTTCATTTTATTGCTCTCTGCCCCACTTGAATACAATCTTCTCCAGAGAAAGAATCTTACTCCACTGTGTATGTCTGACAGCCTGATACAGTGTTTGGTACAGAGATTCTGAAATATCTGTTTGAATGACAAGGAAGGTCATATGACCCTGGCAGACCTCTTAACTTAGCCTAATATGTATATAACCGAATTTAACCATGAGTTAGTGTTCATGATAGGAGCACATGACTCAATGAGCATAGATTGTTCTAGCTGATAAGAGATTCAAAAGGGTAAAATAAAAACACCTGCTTCTGTGACAGATCTATCTAGAAGAGACCCTCTCTCAATTGTGGTGAAGCTGAACTACTGGAAAATTGGGTAGCCCGGCTAAAATTGTCTTGACGTAAGTGTGTTCTGAAATCCTGACACTGCCTGTTAAATGGCCCAGCACAAATTAATTAAAGACTAGTGATGTGGGGGGAAAAAAGAAGATGCAGTCTGCATGGGCTAAAGTCAGGATGAGTATGGTTGATGCTTGGTTGCTACAGGAAAGAAGGTTAGGCAACATGGAAGTTGGTCTTTGGGGCATTGCTAATATTTCCTCTAACAACAGGGTGTTCGCCCTGTTGCTCAGTTAGATGAAACCTTCTTCTCACTGTGTTTGTTTAGTGCTACGTTTACAGGGGTTTGTTGGGAAACTCATTGGACTTCCTTCTGGCAACACCCAGAAATGCCTGACAATTCCAGACGATACGGCTTCCCTGATGCTTCACACCTGAGCTGTAAAAATGTACCCAAAGTAGTGATGTGCTGAGTCCTAAATATATGAACAGCAAAGAGGGAAGAATGAGAGCCATCCACGGACTTCAGAATGTATGTCCATTTCGGGGAAGACTTCCTAAATGCTATTTCTGAAAGAGATATGAGATTTTAAAAAACAGAATCGCTACCATACTGTTGACATTTTAAACTAATTTTGATATGGAGAAGAAGGAGAAAATGGGGAAATTTGCCCATAAGACCGTTCCTGACACTTCACTCTCCAAATGCCTCCTATAGAACCTTTCCTATCATATAACCTGGTAGGGTTTTTTGTTTTGTTTTGTTTTTTGATTTTTTTTGTTTTTGTTTTGTGTGTGTGTGTGTGTGTGTGTGTGTGTGTGTGTGTGTATGTGTGTGTGTGTGTGTGTTTTCAGAGTACAGAAGCGGTAGAAGGAAGAGAAAAGTAGGGTAAGGCCGAAGTAGAAAGTAGCCAAATAAACAAATAAACGATAGAGATAAGAGGATAGAGGGTGAAAGGATAGAAATGGGGCAGATGAAGACAGACTTCATGATTTGCATGCACAATGAGTGGAACCAAAACTTCACCAGAAGACCCTAACACCCAAACACACAGAGAATAATGATGTAATTGCTCCCATGACTGCTGAGTCTGGAGGGTGCGTGAGGTCATCCCCACCTAGCACAAGTGGAAACATAGTGGGGCTGTAAAACCTTTCACGCCCGAGTCTCTGTTCCTGAAACGTTCTACTACCTGATGAAGGTTTTCCAGCGAGCCTGTGATTCAGTCAGCCCTGTTTACTAGAAGAGGCTGGGAGGAAACATTTGTGCTCTTCACACCGACTCACTTTCCTTCATGGGTAACTCTGCTTTGATGGTGGAGTGATTCACATAGGCAGGTGAACGGTGACCTGAAATTTGCAGGATTTAGCTAACCCATTCACAAGGTGGGATTCAACCCCAGAACTTTATCTTTGACTTTATTATGATATTTTATAGATGTTTTTTAGCATCCTGCTACATTTTTTCTTTTCCTCTTTCTTTCTGCCTTCCTTCCTTCCTTCCTTCCTTCCTTCCTTCCTTCCTTCCTTTCTTTCTTTTTTTGTATAAAAGAGATAGGCTTTGCAGTTCTAGCTATAAATGCAGACTCAGAAAGGAAAAAATAGCTTGTCGAAGGTTTGATTTTAAACCTAGATATCAGTTAAATATCCCTATCCCACGGTGCTGGGAGTGCTGGGTCTTTGTTGCTCAGACTATCCGCACCCATCATTTCTCAGCCTGAAAGTCCAGACCACCCTTTGCCTGACCAATTCCTTCCACCCTTCGGGTCTTCACCTTGACTCCTTTTAATGAGGGAAGACTTCCTGGACTCAGGGCTTTGGGCAGCTTTCCTGCCAATGCTTCCATCTCACTTTGCATCACCCCTTCACGCAGTTTTAACTAGTTTGACTTCATCACAGTTTTAATGAGTTAAGCACTTGTCATCCTCACACAATCAAAATCTTTCAAGAAGAGGGATTGTATCTTTGATTTACTGTGGTGTGTAAGAGGTACCTGGGACACAGTGGAAGCCCAGAAAATTCGTGTTGTCAAAGTGAATGAATAAAATGAAGTGAGTTGAATGAATGAATGAATGACAAGATGAGTCTAAGTGCTTCTATTCCCACAATCAAAATGAAATCCATTTCATCTCAGTAGCCTCCCTATGTGGGGGGAGAGACAGGACTTGTCTCCACCTTCCAGGTAAGGATTTAGAAGCTCCTCAGTCACACACTGCTGGCTTTGGGCTACTACAGACCCTTTGCCATCCCCCCAAGCACTTGAATCACTCTAGCTCTGTGTTTGTATCTCCATCTAAAACACTCTTTCCCAGCCCTAGTAGAAACCAATCTCTATATCTGATAGACAACGCAAAAACTGGCAAGAGTGTGGTCTGCAGCAAGAACTATAGATAGAAGGCGTCTTCGTTCTAATCTCTCTTTTTCTGTTGAAGTTTTAGGGACAAACATGCAACTGCAACTCTTGCCTAAGTAAACAGATGGATTCAGACAAAAGCCTGTGTGCTAAAAGCAGTTTCTATCTACTTTCCAGTCTTTACTTCCTATGTGCTTTTTATATTCTCCTGTAACCTATCAATTCCTCTCACCTTTTGATATTTGCTATGCTTCAGTTAGTTTCAATTCAACACATTTAATTATAGATATAGTATTCTAGTTTTCCTCATGGGACCTAGATACACTGTATCATTCTTCCCCATTTTCAAACAGAAGTTTATCCAGTTTTATTCACTGACATGTACAGTATACAGAGACTGTTAATCTACTCTGCTTATCTTTCCTCATTTATAGAGTTGTAGGAGTACAAATGACGCTGATGATAATCTCACCTTTGGTGATGGTGTTGGGTTGGTGTGATAATTCAATGATAAAATGCTTAGCATAATGTCTTGTATAAGGCAAATATATAGTATCTTCTGTTATTATTTATTCAATAACAATTTTTAAATGGGCTCTCACATACTAAACATCATGTCAGGTGCCTGTCAGAGGCTGTGACTGCTCATTTTCCTCCTCCCCCTACACCTTGTCTGGTAATGTCAGATACACTCAGTAGATCAGTGCTGAATAGAATCTTTGAAAGTCAGTCTATAAATAACCGAATCCCTTTTGCTTTGAACTCCATTTCAATGTAACAGATAAAGAAAGGTGAGGTTTTATATCATGGTATTAATTTTTTCTTGAAGAAATATCTAGATCCATATATTGGCATGGAATAGCTGCGTTCGGTTGGGTCAAGCCTAGAACCCAGGCTTTTGTCCCTCATCTCTTACTCAACATGTATGGAGGATGTGGGAAAGACCCACATGGAAGACAAAAGCACCTTATTTTGGAAGAGTCATCAATCATGATTCATATATCACCATAGTGGCCAATACTGACAATGAGCCTATGCAAATACAGGGTAAGGGGTGTAAGCAATCTCTATTCAACATGGATAGGACCCAAAATTGCTCTATATATGAGGTATAGTTTGAAAGATTATTGATATATTGAAGGATCTGAACCAACTGATTTCTCGATACGATGCAACTGCATGTTTGGACTTTGGCGTGGATTCTTCAGAACATGAACTTGGCATTTGTATCCAATTTAAGCATTCATGGAAACACTAGGCACATGATATAAAAATGTCTGTGAATTGGAGTTAATGGCCTATGTAGATGAGACTCATAATGTTCTGGCAGAGATGATGGGGGGGAGCAGTATCAGAGATCAACAAAAATGATATCGTTAGACAAATTAATGTACACAATTAATTGAAGAAACCTGGGGATGGCTTTGCAGAAACCACAGCCTGGGCTCTCTCCATTGTAAAGACCATAAGGCTTCCTGAGAGCCTAATAAATACTATCATTGTGACATACACACAAGAAGTCTGTCTTCTTTAAGGGAAGGAAATTAAAAATGTCTCCCAGGAAACTATAGAGGAAAAAGGCAGAAAAGTTTACCTTGCAGTTATTTACCCAAATACTCTTAACTATGGCTCTTGAATTTAAGTCAAGATGCTATATAGAAGTTGTATAAAATAAGCATGTGGTGTTCGATGTGGATGAATAAGTCAACTGTCGTTTGGGAGAATTTGTTATATCCAGGAAGGGACATGTGGGCTTTTTGCTTTCTACAGTTCTTACTGGGAACTGAAAATTGAGCTGGAATGGGAAGGTGCTGATATTTTTTTTTTTTTTACAAGAGTCAAGCATCTTCGCTGGGTTGCTCTGACATGACTGATTTGTTTCATTTGCAAAACACTTCTATTTGAGTTTTACTGGGGTTTCACAAAAGAGTACACATTTAAAAATAGAAGACTGACAAAAATTGAACCAAGTTTAGAAGACAGAATGGAAGGAAAGAATAGTTGCCAAGTGGGGTGACACGTATGTGTTCTGGGACTGGACTGTCACTCACCAACAAGTGAGCTCTCACCCCTTAGCAGAACATTTGTTAGCTACACCTGAGCTGTCACAGGCAAGGCTATCCAAGCAGAAAAACAAAAATTCATCCCACAGTTATTAGTCACCAAGTAACCCAGGAATGGTGGGGTTCAGACAGGATACAGTGGGGAAGGCTTATCTCTTCCTACGGAGATGCTTGGTTTGGTGATCTTAGCTCTCAAAGTGAGGCTAAGCAAGGGCCCCCTCGTCTGAGACTCGAACAAGGAATTCCACTTACAGCACCTCCACATCCCTGGCACATGCCAGGGCCTTTCTTAGAAAAGTCCATAATGGATTTGCAGTTATGAAGATGTCAAGGCCAAAACACTAATTTAGCCCTCAGGATTTTCCCATCCCCTCCCTAAAGCCATCTCCATGCCAGGCTGTCTCCCACAATCTGATCAAATCCTAACATGGGGTTGCCTGTTCCACTCACATGGTCAGTCTAGTATCCCTCTTAGCTCTGATGCTTTCAACACCTTTCCTTATAGCTTTGACCCACTCAGCAGGAAACAGTGCCTTGGAAAGAATCAGCGGGAGGGGAGAGAAGTCTGGCTCCTTTAACTTAGCTCTCCACTGGGCCCCACTGCAGGAGCTTCTTTGACCATAAGTTTCTCGATTTGCATAGAACTAGCCCTGGGCTGCAAAACTCCCATCCTCTTCCCTTCTTGCTGCTTTGGAATCATCTCTTACAAGAAAGTGTGACCACACTGCAGCCGCTAACTCTGTCAGTCAGAGGTCTGAGGTTTCTCACTTGTACCTGTTTCCCTCTGCCACCATCGCTCTACGCTGGACCATTTTCTCTTTTGTCTGCTGGTGTATGTGTGAAAATCACAGCAGGGATGGAAGACAAGTCTCCCAGAGATCTATTCCATAGCCTGTGTCTTTGCCAGAAGAGTACCCACCCCAAATCAGCCGCTCGGAACTTCAGCCTGAGTCCCTTACACCAAGAGGCTGATTATGGATGTAGCCGGCGACTTTGGCTTCTGGTTTCCTTAGAAACTAGTGTCGGTGGGGCTAATCCTTGGAACCCGAGGCTCAAGGAACACGCAAGTTTCTTCCTCTTTGAAAGACACAGTAGAAACTCAGAGGCACTCCTTAAGGAAGAGGCAACTGAACCACACGCCCCAGCCTGTCTCCTCTATCCCTGAAGCTCTGTTGATTCCAAATTGCTAAACACAGGACTCAAACCCTTAAACTAATGGACACTCACCTGTTCCGTAGCTCAATTCAAAAGCCAGAGAAAGAAGCAGAAGTATGCCCAAGGAGAGGGACCTGTTGGGCTCCATTAGCCAGCGAAAAGAGGGACGCGGTGCCTGGCTGGGAGTCCGGCAGCTG